>NC_065880.2:24405893-25030893 GCF_932274485.2 Patella vulgata | reverse complement strand
TTGGTAGTTATTATTTTAGAATTGGCTCCAGCTATTGTATTACAAATGTCGGGTATTCCCCTATATTGTTTTATTTTGTTTTGTATAGCACAGTTTACTTTCGGAAATCCGCTATAATATTAACTTATTTGGGTTTTTTTTTTGGTTTTTGTCAAGTAGATATTTATTCATATTACGTTATATTTATAGAATTTACATCCTCTAATGTTAACTTAGCAAATATTTACATTGATATTGGAAAGTGTGTCATACTTTGATACGTTAAAAGGGAAATAAACCAAATGATTTTTTTTAAGTCATCGCAGTGTATTGTGTGAACAATAATTTTTCACGGTGTATATAGTATAGATTGATTATTTAACATTTAACTAAGAAATTAAAACCAAAAATATCAGCGGTAGAATCATTTCAAAGTGTAAATGATAGTAAAGTATAAAAAAGAAGCATTGTTATCTGCTTCCAAACTAATATTATCATGTCTCCAAAATGGTTTTCAATATAGTCTTAAAAAAAATCAATAAGGTTGGACTAGTATTCGTCCGAATACGTCGGATAATGTAGAACATATGCGTTTAAGAAGATTTTCAGAGATATGAAAAGTATAATCAGGCAATTTATCTATGTGAAGTGAATACTGATTAAAACACAGATCGTTTCGTTTTTTTATTGTTCAAAACTTCGTTTTACTTGTATTCATCGAAAGTATAAAAAAAACCCGAAATGAAATAGAGATTAAAATACAAATTTTGTATTTTAATCAGATTGCGTACAGTGTAACTGCATCTTTATTCACGACCACGGTGTAAGCGGTTTGATTGAAAAGCGGAGCGGTGCATAAACAGATGGTTCAAATCTCTGAATTCACTTAATAGCATGTATATCGGTTGGGTGTATCATTAACTCAACACTGAAAGTATTACTGATACTAATATAGAGGAATACCTGCCGGGAATCAAATCAACTTGTCCACCCATTGAAAGCTCTTTAAATGTTACAATAAACAGCCTTGTGATTAATAGCAAATTGTAGAAAGACGCGAAGGCCTGGTGGTACTGATATAGCGTATAAAATAAAGCCCCGAGCTTATCTTTTTAACTACAGAATAAACTATTCATTTAATTTGTTCATTTTTCATAAATATAATGTACAGCTGTGTTTTTTTCTTCAAACAAATATCATAAGTACGTTGGTTTTAACAGTGGTGTATTATACTTATCAAACCCAAGTTATTATATATAAACACAAGAACATTTTTATTTGAATTATCGGTGTATGATATACGAAGTTGTTTTTCTTCTTATTTGCGGAATAAAGGTTTATATATGCGCTTCCCATAAAGTGTTAAGGACTGTTAATTTAACTAGACAGGTTGCTACATTGTCTGCATAATTTAGAATCGATTTTACAGATATCTTTATGGATTACTAGCAGGATACCCGGCTTCGCTCGGGGGTCATAACTCCGAAACCGGAAGTGGTAGACTAACGCCACCTGGCCTATTATACTCCCCGGTCCGAGCTACCCCTATACCCCAAATTTCAGACTCGGGGCAGACCTAGTGTAGCCGCCAACCCCGAACAGACCGGCTTCGCTCGGATGTCATAACTCCGAAACCGGAAGTTGTAGACTAACACCACCTGGCCTATGTTACTCCCCGGTCCGAGCTACCCCTTTCCCCCAAATTTCAGACTCGGGGCAGACCTAGTGTAGCCGCCAACCCTGAACAGACTTCGCTCGGGGGTCATAACTCCGAAACCGGAAGTGGTAGACTAACGCCACCTGGCCTATGTTACTCCCCGGTCCGAGCTACCCCACTACCCCAAAATACCCCAAATTTCAGACTCGGGGCAGACCTAGTGTAGCCGCCAACCCCGAACAAACCGACTTCGCTCGGGGGTCATAACTCCGAAACCAGAAGTGGTAGACTAACGCCACCTGGCCTATGTTACTCGCCGGTCCGAGCTACCCCTATACCCCAAATTTCAGACTCGGGGCAGATGTAGCCGCCACCCCCGAAGAGACAGACTTTGCTCGGGGGTCATTACTCCAAAACCGGAAGTGGTAGACTAACGCCACCTAGCCTATGTTACTTCCCGGTCCGAGCTACCCCTATACCCCAAATTTCAGACTCGGGGCAGACCTAGTGTAGCCGCCAACCCCGAACAGATCGGCTTCGCTCGGGGGTCATAACTCCTAAACCGGAAGTGGTAGACTAACGCCACCTGGCCTATGTTACTCCCCGGTCCGAGCTACCCCTAGAACCTAAATTTCAGACTCGGGGCAGACCTAGTGTAGCCGCCAACCCCGAACAGACAGACAGACAGACAGACAAACGACAGTCACAAATAAATATATAGAAGATTACCTGCAACACAAAGCTTCAAAGTTTCTGTAACTATACGCTTGGGCAGAAGCCTGATTAAAGTTATTTAATAGCTCTTCCATTTGTTTCACATACCCTAAATATCCATCTTAAACTGCATAATGTATTGATTGAATTTGCTTTTAGTCTGACATACCATATATATTACAGTGAACAGGCTTGAGCACAAACTAATACAGCTTTCATAACGAATATATACATTTTATTTTCACACACACACACCGCCCCAGTTTTCCCCTCATCTTCGATCTTTACCTTGTCTCGTCTAAACAGCTTTCTTATCTTTCCCCGTTTGCATAAAGCCCACACAAACAACTTCCCCCACCCCTTGAAACATGGACAAGTCCTGCACCAAACGTACTCACCTTCCAACGACCACTCATTTACTAATGGAATGACCACAGTTACGGAACAGCTTCCAACCACCGCCAGGCTTCTACCAACCACCACCAAGATTCCACCAAACACCACCAAGATTCCATTACTAGCGCCAACCAAACCAACAACCAAACCAGCACCAACCAAGTCGACAACAAACCAGCGCCAACCAAATCGACCACCAAACCAGCACCAATCACCCTCAGAGAAATCAGGTGCCGTTAATGCCTTCTTCCAGGTCCTCAATGTCTCCATCACTTGACCATTATGGAGAGCCAGGTGAATGGAACACCCACGAAAAGTTTCGCCTGGACGATCCAAGCCTGCAATGAAAACGCCTACCATAGCCACCACCATTGAGACATTGAACATGAAATGGGACAAAGACGTAGCCTCATCTATGTCGACACACTACCCAGCAACGTCTCTTTACTAAAGACGCTGTACAAGAGTACTCTAGCCATGCCCTAACATGGGCAACAAGTTCTACGGCAAGCGACTTCACGATAGTGTGAAGACAGAGCTCCACCACCCCCTTTCCACGGTCCCTTAAGCTGTTACCCCTCCTCCTTCAGCCATGCATAAACATGGTTAACATGGTTATACACGTCGGGCTCAACAACATGGAGGAAGTTGGACCAAGGATACACAAGCAGATGCTAGATCTGTTTTCCCAACAACCAAGCTCTTCATCACGCAAATGCCCACTTTTTCCTGACTCCGACTAGAAAAGCAGATCGCCTACCAATACACCAACAGCTACAACGAATTAATCACGACTGAACCTTCACCCAACGCCACCACACTACCAATCTTCAAGGCAAAGTAGAATTGAAAGGTATCCACTTGCCCAGACACGGCCAGATAGATCATCAACTGCTGGATGGTGAATTTAAACTAGAATCTGGGAAAAGGAATGAGAAGCCGTCTTTAGGACAGGCCGTTGTCAATTTGAGCGACATACTTCTCAGCCCCTTAGAAATTAACATTCTTGACAAAGGCCTCAAGTTTATTTCAACCCCCACAATAACATCCCATAGACCCCATTTCTCAGACAACCCATCGCTTTCAAAGAACCCTTTCATTGGCTTATTTTTTAGGAACATACCCGGCAGAGGTAAAAAAAAATTATTCACAGAAAAATTTTCTACATGGAAACCACCAAACAAATTCATTATCGCCAGCCATCCTAGACACTTTTGACGAAATGAACATACAAATATTATCCCTTAAACCACAATCACAAAAACCAAATCTCAACCGTGCAGCAAAAATACTATTAAACACCTTCAAAAGAGACAAAAATATAATCAGGAAAATCGATAAAGTCTCGTGTTGTATCATAATGAATCGCACAGACTATATCTCTGAGGCAGAAAAACAGTTAAGTAACCCAAAACATTACAAGAAATTGGACGCCGCAACCTTAATAAACAAAATCTTATATGAATTGCAAGACAAAGAATACATAACAGCAAAACAATATGATTATTTATCCGCTTAATCTGACTGCCGGCAACGATATCTCTATAGGCTACCAAAAATAAGAAACACGCTAATGTGACTCTCATCCGAGAGCCTCAATTTTATTATTTTTTTCTTCAGAAACACAAATACCAGAAGGCCACCAGCACCACCTTAGGAAGACCACCAGCGCCACCAACATCATAAACAAGCGACCAGTACCACAAGCTAACTTTGTATATACATGTAAATTATGTAATTTTTTATATATTATACTCTTCACAAAAAATAGTGGATATTCAGAAACAATACAAAACTGCGGAAATGCACTGCTATTTTTGTTAGAGGCAATCAGTGTATGTTAATAACAGGCCAATTGCCTACACATGAACATAAACAGATCATATGGGCAACTAATCTGACGGCCCCATTTCACTCGCAAAGTGATACACTGTCAAAAGTGAAAATCGACGTTTTTGATTCTTGTCTTAATAATGATAGTAATTGCTCCACCAATCCTCAGACATTCAACAATTCATCGTGATCGTGGTATGCTCCTAATCAACCGTCCAATGACGATTTGGAACAATCTGACCCACTCCTCTTGCAGGGCCACGACTAATTCTTGCAGTTTGTCGGTTGACGTTGACGTCGACGAACAAGTCTCCCGATCAAATTAAGAGAGAGAGAGAGAGAGAGAAATGGGGTTTAACGTCCACTCGACACAAACTAGGTCATTTCGGGACTAACATATGGTTTAATTTTATTTACATAATTCGCTTGCGCACCGGAGGACCCGGAGAAAACCCACGAGGTTGGACAGGCGACCCTACTCCTTGTCACGTACAACCGGGGATTCGAAACCACGCCAGTCGACTCAATGACAGGCTTTATGATTCAGCTCGCGCACGCTAACCATTCAGCCATCCACCCCCCCCCCCCCGATCAAATTAAACGTAACACACTAAAGCAAAGATACGCTAAACAGTTAATGTTATGCAAGAACCGTTAGGAAAGCAAACATAGATAGGATAAACCAGCAAACGGCAGTTTTCATCAACCCTTCCTTTCAGTGTCAAATTTGACAATGAACCCCTCCCACGTGAATGGCGCTATTGTGTGTCGCATGTGCAGTTCAGTGCTTCTGTTGGGCGATAAGTTCTTCATCTGTGAACATACTCTCAAAGCATGTCAAGTGTCCATGACTATTTATCATATCACAACCTGCATAGGTATTTGCATTTCAATATCCCCTACATTTTTTGACGAGTATATAAAACTAAGAAATACCACGAACTAAATTTCCATCATCCGAGGTCAGTGCGGACCCTGTCTTCATTAGCTCAGTAGGAGAGGAACAGTAGTACGTTAAATCCCATTTTATTTTATTTACTGCCTATCTCTTACCGGGCAAACCCATGGTTTCAGGTACGAAATCAGAACGACCACGCCGCTTGTCTGTTAGTTATGACCCGACTGGTCTCAGAAAACGACTGCTCAGTGCTTATCAAGCGATCTCCGTTAGCAGCCGCAGCAACCTCTCCGGTATTCTCTCTAAATATATTAGACAAATTTTAACACCCATCCTAAACGATAAGATAATATAAGCGAATGCTCAGATGATACAATAAAGAGTAAACACCCAAAACGACCTGCAAAAACGACAAGTGAAATCTCAGTTAATACAATGTCAATAAAGCCTGTAGTAAACACTCATAATGCCAAAAGTTTCCAACAACTCCCGAGACCGTCCTATACTTAAAGTAGCCAAGTCTCTAACTCAGTATCATCCAAAACCTTCGACAATGAAAACACGAATTATTTGTCAATTTTAATCAACATTGGTGTTGTGATCTTACCGGGAAAAGATGGGCTTCTGATATTCAATATTTATGACAAAATAAACATTTTACTATTGGTACACGAATCGTGTACCATGATGCGTTTCAGCGCAATTTGTAACAAACGACTCGGAAGAGCGAGGTTAGACATATTCCACAAGTCATGTCAAACGGTGACCCAATATTCATATCTGGAGAGCATGTGCAATAAATACTATCAGTGTAGACTGGAATAACCAGGCGCTAGAGATTGACATTCGATTGAGACTTCTGGCGTATTTCGCCGAACATAAATGCTTTGAAATTAGAGTAAAAACGGAAACGATGAATGTAAATCAGTTTATTTACTTGATATTACATTATTATATATGTTGCGACCCATTTGTGTCAATTTGTAGGTCCCAAATATTAGGGATTTAGCTCCTTTAAACTAAGATAACTCGGCATTTGGCAACCCCAAAATGAAATTTTTACGTAACAGGGAGCTGAAGACTGAATGTCAGACGTTTATATCCCGTGAGAGAAACACTTACTGGAATTAGAACCAGTTTGTCTTGAAAGTCTTATAGACTCTCTATAGGCCAATAAAGAGTGCTTACATATTATATTCTAAATTATAACAACACGAGACTTAGAACAGTATAAATGAAATAGTTTGGCTTTCATCCCATTGAAATATTTCTATTCATTATTCCAATTCTGTAAACAGTGATTTGATTCTTTTTAGAGACAAATTATTACTATTTTTCTTAAACTAATTTATTTTGCTGGCAACTCACGTCTTTTTGATATTTTCACTTTATTTGCTTTCGAGATTGTTTTTATTATTTATAGGGTAAAAACATGTTCGTTTTTATGTTCAGAAAGAAAAAAATAAAAAAAATACATGTAAGTATATTTAATAACATAAAAACATGATGTATCTGACAGAAGTATATCTACGATCTTTTAGCGCGAAATCTAAACGATAACAGACTAGTGTTTTTAGTTGGACAATAAATCAGTTACCGAGTTAACTAGGATGAAAATAGTCATAAATAATATCCAGGGGGAGTAGTAACACTAATATAGAGCCTGTTGGTAGATAAAAAAAAATCCCCAAATGAGCTGAGATTTTGTAAATACCTCGCTCATAACAACAGGTGTTCAACTTGACGATTTACTTCAACTTTACTTTTTACATATAGATTCTCATCCTGTTCTAATTTCTTGTGTTTTAACAATCTTTAAACGCGTCTTACAAACTACAAACGTAATTGCGGAATATTTATTTAACTAAAGAATCAAACAGCACAGTGATAATCGAGTTAGATCTATAAACACACGTTCGTATTGTTAAATAAAACAATTTATACTTGTAGCTATAATGGATTGCCTTCACGGTAAAATTGTGTTCTACAACAGAACAGGGATACACTGGTGTAAGTCTAAGAGCTACTACTTAACCTAATGAAAGGGGTAATTATCTTTAACCGAGTTGTATACAACGCAGATATGATCTGAAATGGAAAAGGGTTGGGTGGGTGCGCTGTATAGTGACATGTTGATTTCTCTAACATATGAAAAGAGATGGATGGAAAATCGAGAGGGACTCTTAGCCAGTACCTAAGGTCTATAAATACAGAAAGGCACATTATACCGATCAAATTAGTACAGTATCATTTGATAAACCAATGGACAATCTACTCTTTTGTACCAACGTTCCAATTTCACAACTAAATGGCTGTCATTTTTAGTTAATCTTTTATTCTACGTTTTATAAATACGTGTAAACAACAAAAACGCTCTATGGAAACTGATCCAACTTGAGACTATAGTTGATGTACGTTAAAACAAATTTTTCTTTTAATCTAAAGTGAGTTCGCCTTTACAAATTCTATAATTATACACCGTTTGGTGTCTTTGTTTACTGAAATTATTACAAAGGATGCAACGCCAACGCTTTTATTATTCTGTACTTCATTTAATGTTTTTCTTTTTTATTTAAGCAGTTTCTTTAAAACTGAATCATATTTTAGGATGATTAAAGACAATTTAATCCGGCGTAGACGCACCGGTTCTTAATTTAACTTAATGGTTCTACTTAAATTACTTTGGCATTTTCTGCACACGTTCGTTTTCTTTATATGGAGTAATCATACAACCAACGCAACTAAACGATATTAGCAACATACACAAGGACTCCAATAATTAGACAATATATAGACGTTGTAAGCCAAGGAGATCATGCTAAAAAAAATAACCCATTCTTGCTGTATACAATAATGGCACTTTATAACCGAAAAGTTGGTCATGACCAATCACCCTCGGCTTTACGAAGCTTCTGTTGAGTGTGACACAAAGTTAAATTTGCAGTATTTAGCAAAATACAAACTCGTAAAGACACTCTACAGTTGTATATATGTCATCCTTGACAACCGAATTTGTATTACTTGATGGGGTTTTAAATAGTCTGGTTGGAATCTTTTAAGTGATCTAGTAGAAGTTGAAAGTGTAAAATTTGTCCGAACATTTCCTCCTTTCAATTAACCCCCATGTGTTCTATCAAATTAAAATCTGAACATACCCGAGTAAGCAACAATGCTACAAAATTTAGTTGAAACACAGTAAGTGGTTAGGTCCGATCAATCTGATCAGAATAAATCTGAATAAGCACACCCCAGGCAAAATGTAACTGAAATCCACCAAGCGTTTCAGAAGTTGAAAATATTAAAGACTCGAATGAAAGATGGTATGACATAAGCCTCTTGGGCAGTTGGCCTAATGGACTAAAACGTAGACTGGGCTCAACTTTACTACAAGTTGAATAAACCCAAATAGTTTAAATCAGCGTTGCCTGTCAGTGAAAATAGACCCACCAGGAGCAGTTTATAGGATGGTCTTCAGGTTTTCGTGGTCAGGTTCAATAATTTGGGATCAACTTCGACACCTCTTTATGATAAGCCAAATACTCCTAACCAGTTTTTTCCCTCAGAATTTGTCAGGGACAATAACTCGAGAGGAAAGTGATGAGGTGGGGTCTGAATTTGGAATGTGTTCTTCCTTTCAATTAGCCAAATAATCCCAGCAAGTCTGAAAACAATCCCAAAAGCTCTGATCCGTTTAAAAAGTTTCGATGACAGGGGCGATAACTCCTGCTTTTAGCTAGAAGTAAATTCCCTTGAAAACAAAATTCAGGCTAATTCTATAGAGCGTTTACAAAGTTTCGGTGACTAGGGCAATAACACTGTTTAGATTGGGTTGTTCCTGGCGTCTAGCTGAATAATCCCAGTCAACAACTGGACCATAGAACGAAAACCTTGCTCTCGGCACTTTCGTTTCCATCACGACCTCGCTACGTGGTAATGGTGCATGTTCCACTCCCGCGTAGTCAGGTCATGCCCTAACACACTCTCCACGTTCCTACCATGACCCCATCACGCTCTTACTACGCTAACAAAGACTTCGCCACGTCGTAGCGGGACCGGGACTATGTGCACACTGATCCACAGTGAATATTCGCTTGGCCGCTACAATCACTGATAAGGATGACATCGATGCGACTTAATGACTACAAAATATTAACTTTTTTCTTTCGACAAATTAAATACTGAAACATTTTTTTTTAGTATTAGAAAAATAAATAAAGGTGTTTGATGTATATCTTGATATAAAATATTCCATATTTAGCGTAAATAGGTACAGAAAATAGTACGCGGAGGCGTAAAATGGGTAAAACGATATAATTCTGCCCGTACCAGTTCATATTACTACGTTCGATGTAAACAACGCACGTGTGACCATCAACTTGACGTTTTTTTCTGTTTGTTTACTCTGAATTCTTTCAGAAGTACATTTTTTACCGTCTAATCTGATTGACCTGCTCGTGTTTGTTTTAAAACAACAAAAACAAGCCACAGAAGTAATCTTTTTTGGCGTTATCGATGCCATCTTGCTTTGTTGGTAAACATTGTGATGTGACGTCACCCTTAGAACTACAGCGGTCTGACCTTTTAAAGGTCAGTCATCTTGGACAGAGATAAAAGACGGATGTCGCATTAGGTCTGTAAAACAGATTGGACTATGTGTGAAAGCACCATTACAAGAATTGTGGACGTGTGAATCGAAGGGGTCACGGGTCGTTTACTCCCACGTGAAATATGATGAATAAACATTGTTTTCTCAACACTACGATTATAAATACGAATGGACAGCAGCTACCAAAAACTACTTCCCATTGGTAGATTCTAATTTACTCATAAATTATTAGATAAAATAACAAGAATCTCGCGGTGTATGAAGTGCACCTTATTAGCATGAAATCTGACCTGTGTGTTTTAAACTCAAGTTATTTCAAGCGTGAAAAAAACCCGTAATTTAAAGCCACAGATATCTGGGTAAACAGGTCGCTAGAATACACGGTAACACTTTCACTAGATAACTGTTTACAGAATTGGAATAATGAATAGAAATATTTCAATGGGATGCATGCCAAATTATTTCATTTATACTGTACCAAATCTCGTTGTGTTATAATTTAGGATGTTTGCACTGATCAGTTTAGCACTCATATTGACCTATAACACTTTCAGGACAGAATTGATCTGAATTTTGGAATTTAGTCTTCAGTTTCTTATTATGTCGAAAATTATTTTTTGAATCGCCACGTTCTAGCCTATGGACTAAGACGAATGTAGTGCGAGTTATTAATAGACAATTTTTCCCTTAATTTTTTTCTCCCTTCTTCCTGCATTTTTGGGTTGACTTTTTGGTCTAGAATATGAGAATAGGAATCAAATTTGCAATTTTATAGCAGTTTTGGGTAATACTGGTGATATTACAGCGGAGGGATAGGTGTGTAAAATGTCTTTCTGCGGAGCAATTATTGTATCGGAAGTGAGATTTTCACCCTAGTTAACTTCAAATCCCCGTAGCAAAAAATCTAAACGGTCAACCCCCTACAAATTTATGCTGAGGAGATTGCCAAATGTGGGTCCCCATTGTGCCTATAGAGATTGGAACCAACGGAATGTTGAGCAAAAAGCTACAGCCTGTGATGTTACACCCATTTAACATTGAAGTCAATGAACCTCTTATCCGATGGACAGGATATAAGCCAGGAACTCCCAATGAGTAAATTTTTGTTTTTAAAATGAGCTTCTAACTAATAATTGTTTTCGGATCAACTCCAAACTTTAAATACCGGTACTTAATTAATACGGGTCGTTAAATATATGTTCTTGAAATATATTAAACATTAAATGTCCAAAATATTGTTCTAATTGAAATATTGCAGCATGTTTTGATCAAGGTGTTCCCCATTTGTTCACGCGAAATTGGGAATTTGAAGAATGATAAATCACTTCTACTTATCCATGTCAATGAAAAACTGATTGGCGTCAAAGATGTTAATGGATATTGTAGTCAAACTTTATCTAATTATTTCACCATACAGTAATACATACGCCCAGCATTCTTTCAATACGATAATAGATTTAAAACTTCATCATTTTCTATAGTCCTATCCCTGATTTTATTCTGTGGATTTTTTTTCTATTGACGGTCAATCCTTTGAATGACAATGACGACTAGAAAGCTAAAGAAATGAATCAAAAGCACAGGCATGTTATTGAGTATCCATAATCTATTAAAAGTAATGATAGTACAGTTAGTCTTTAAATATCAGACATAAAAAGTAAGAAGAATATTGTATTTAACAAGCACGTATCATATCATTATAAATTTCCGTTAACTTTTTTTTTAATTCTGGAATTTTATCGGTTCATTAGATCTTATTTGATGAATATCAAAAAAGAAAAAAATGATGAGAGTAATTAGCGAGTGAGTATCGAAAGCAAGTTTTATAATTTTAAATACCGCGACGATGATCACACGACCCAAATTTTAGTTATAGTCGATTAGCACCAGTGTTATAATTTCCATATACATATATAATTTAACCAGTACGCTTCATGTTTACGATAGTAATTTCGTCATTAAAACTGTATTCATCAAAGAAATATACCATAACCTCTGTTTGCGACTATACTTGCCATGACTGGAGTTTTAAACAAATAACCGTATTAAAGGGCGACTAGGACCCGGAAATAGTTTTGTTATTCTAAAAATGGCGGAGCCGTGGGATTTTTTCGAAGAGCGTCGCTCCCAAGAACAACTGAACAACAAAATGAGTAGGCTTGGTTTCTGATCCAAAAATTCTTATATCCGATCGCGGTTTTTATTTACGCAGTACAATAATTTAAAGATGCATTATGTAAGAGCTAAATCTGTCTATTGTAGGTCTTTATTTATTCACACGACTGGCCTATAATCAACTCGCTAGACAATCGGATGGCTGAGATTTAAATGGATTAAAACACTCGTGAGATTGAAAAATTTAACAATAAAATGGATAATTGAGTCTTAGCCTCGTTTGTTAAGTACCGTAGCTACAATAATAAACAATCTGTGCTACATATTGAAACAGTCATTTATAAATTCGCTCAGAATAGAGTAATTGGAATGAAATTTTCTCATTATCTATTTGTGAACTCTTATAGCAAGAACGGCCAGCTCTTTATATAAATCTTATATAATGAATCTTTAAACATGTGTTGTCATTTAGAATACCTATATATTTAGAGCGTTTTTGATCTTGATTCCAGAATTTACTATTTAGAATGTAGGTCCCTTCATCTCGGGAGTCCAAGGTCATACTTTATGTTATACATATTACTGTATCGGGGATCCGGCCAGGCAGAAAATATTCATAGACTGGATTTAAAACGATTCTGGATTCGCGTCTAACATATATACGTCTTTAACAGATTGCCAAATTCTTTGAGTATGTGAGTAAAATTCATAACATAATTTTGGAGATTATTCTCGATTTTGTTTGTTCTTATGACAATTCTGAAATGATATTTCAGGGCTAATAATTCCATAATTCATGAGTGACTTTGGATTCCAGTCCCGTTCCTGCTTACCACTAGCTAAGGCTTTATAATTCCGAAAACTGATCTACACAGTCAATATACGACCGGATGGAGATATTATGATATAGCATTGTATAAGGGCAGTTTTCGTTCAGTCCAGTAATAATAGTAAGAACCATGTCACACATAAACAAACGGAAACCAACAAGACAAACCCGCGGACGAGACACAACACGCTGACATTGCAAGTATTAAACAACCAAAGAACTGTCAGATCAAGTGGTCGTAAAAGCATCCACTGCACCGTACAGTACAGCCTTCCCTCAAAATAAAAACAAACTGGCAACAAAGAAGGCAATCTAAGGGGGAAAAAGACAAGTTCCCCTCCCAATCCCCCACCCTCTTGACTAGAGGAAGATGAAAGTTTGTTTTGAACACAGCTGAAAAAGCCGAGGATGATGGCGGGTGTTTTTGACTACAGTGCGTGTATGAAGGGTTTATAATAGTGTCAAAAATATTATACACCTTGGCCAGAGGTCCCCTGGTCTTAAACATACATTATGCAAGAGCTATATAAATCTGCCTATTGCAGGTCTTTCTTTAAGTCTGAAATGTTATTACACATTTATTAACAAATCGGATACTCACGATTTTAACTAGATTAGAACGGTTCGCCATTTAAAAATTTAATTTAAAAATGGGAAAGCGAGGCAAAGTCGCGAATATACCAGTGCGCTAGTTACCACTATGCACACATCTTGTCAAAACAATAAACAGTGATAATTTGGCTCAGAATGAAGTAATTTGGCTGAAATTTTCAATATTTTCTTTTTTTATCATCTATTTTTTAATTATTATAGCAAGAATGACCAACTCTTTATTAAACGGAGTGACGTCAATATTCACACAAATCTAATTGAAGCAGGTTTTTTATGGGTTATCCTCAAGAGGCTGGTCATTCATGACATCATTACTTTTTCTCTGATCAAAACGTTCTCATCTTATTATCATGTAACTTATATTACAAAAATTATGCAGATGTCATTTCATGTTGCAAGTGTTCAAATTTACGCGCATTTGAACAATGGCAAAATCAATTTAAACTGATGACTTGGTTATGATCTTTTAAATCAGACTGATGCAATTGTTTCGAAAATAGATATTTTTATTTGTCCTTTCTATTTATATTTAAGCGAAGTGTAACTTTGACCGAATGCAAACATCTCAAGTATGTTAGATTAAAATATTACCGTCGCCAGTCATCGAAGCTAGTTGCCAAAGCTTTACACTTTTTAAAAGAGACATTAATTTGTTTGTTTTCAATGGTATATATTGTTATTTCTATTATTTGAGATTTCAAAATCATTTGTAACAAAATTTTAGAATATATAGGAGTACCACAGCCCCAGTTTAAAGCCGCAATGTGCTAGGTTATTCACATGTATTTCAAAATAGGTACTGTTTTAATGTACAGACTTAATATCAAGCACATATGAACTGATTGACTTGAACGGAGAAGACAGACTTCTTATTTCTCTTTTTGTACATTAGACATATACAAATGGCAGTGAAATCAATAAAAGCGATTGTGAACTCGGGTTGTTATTGATCGATTTGAATACTTTTTGGGCCAATATATCTTTTATAAATGCATCTTTGACTGTGTATTGTTTTAAACTCTGTATGTTGACGCTTTCAAGATGATCCATTGCAGTTACCACTATAATAGTTAAAACATGAGAATGAAAAAAGAATATATTGAAAATGTCGGCCAAATTACTTAATTCTTAGCGGAGTTATGGCCGTTTGAAGAACAGTGTATATTGTTACGATATTAAACAAAGTCTCGATTATCAATTTTTAAAATTAAATCATTAACTTGTAATCGTGTTTAATTCCATTAAAAATCAAAAACATCCGATGATCTAGAGAGTTGATTATGGGCTTGGCATGTGAATGAATGTCTAATTAATGATTTATATAACATTTGAGAACAAAAGAAAAATCTGCAATAGGCAGATTTAGCACTTTCATCATGCATCTTTAAGTTTATTTAACACATGTCATAAACTATACTGTATATTTAAGTGAAATCTTAAAGTGACTAACTTAGACTTAAGATTTCCTTTGAATACAGACCCTGGACTGCCATGGTATTTTAATTATTATGTAATTGCCAATATTTAGTAGAAATCACCATGTGCCTGGCGCAATATAGGCTGATAGTGGTGACGTACTAATAAACTCCCTTTCATTTTGTATACTGTTTAATAAATTTTCCATTCAACCAGTCATATATTTTAAATGAAGACAAAGTGCATCTATGACTTAATTAGATCACATGACTTATTACTACTAACCTTTCGATAACAAGGACATGGCTAATAATAAACAATAACAAATGTGAAAAATGTATGTCTTGTGGCATTTTTTGTGCACCACCCCCACCCACTAAATACATAAGACGAATATATCCTGCGGATGCTCAGATTGAATATACCCTTGGCAAAGAGTAGTAACAGAAGAGGATCTTAATGAGAGTTAACAGTTTATGAAGTGTGCCACTTAATGCTATTTGATGAAAGCCACTCGATTTCAAGTATTTTATTGCTTCCGTAGAAATATTTTTGAAATCCTAGTCAAATATGTAGAAACGTGTTTTAGTTGAAGAGCGTTCTTTGTAATTATGAATGAATGAATATGATAGAGTGACCAAGGAGACATGATTATTACAAATGTTAATGTTTCTTTCCTGGTTTCAAGAACATCACATTCTCTAAGAATGCACATATAGCATTTGGTTTGGAAAGCTATAAGATTTCGTGATATAAAGGTACGGTAAATCTCGTTCAACGATCATCTCAGTATTTTGGGCCACTCCTGTACTGTAAAAGCACCAAATGTGTCCCCTTCTTTATTTCTTTATAAAGTATGCTAGGTAATACCGATAATTCACTATTATGGATTACTACCAGTGATGTCGGTCCCGGGTTTAACGTCCCCTCGACACAAACTATGTCATTTCGGGGCTAACATCATGGTTTGATTGTATATCAATAATTCGCTTGCGCATAGCTGTGGGAGGAAACCAAAGATAGTCCCTGGTAATGTTTCTTTGGCGTTCATTTTGGTATGTTAATTTTAATAGCCAATCGAAGGTTATTGTGGCTGTCATTAAAGGGGGAATCTCAATATATTTCATTGTATAAAACTAATTATGTGTGATAGGCTCTTAGAACCCCGTATTCTCGCCCCAAGCAACTAAACAAAGAAATAACAATAATACCGTGCTATGGTGACGAGCTTCTTAACTAACGACGAAACCCAGACAAATAGTAAAATTGTACTTTTTATAAACGAGTGTCCAAAACTGGCTAATGGTCACAATAAGGTTGTTAACTATAACGTAAATATCGTTACATTAAGTATAAACCCAAACAGTTAAAAGACTTGAAAGATTAGTGAGATAGTAATCCTGCCTGTATTTTTTTTTTGTTCGGAGTGTTATTTTATGGAGTAATAGAATTTGAAGTTTATTCTTGCTTTTAATTACATCTTGACAAAATGTTTTGCCCTCCCCCACCCCCGGGCCTGGCTAGATGCGTTTATTAGGTCACCAAATGAAAACATTGGGGAGAGCGCTATATGAAAGCCCTATAAGTGATTTGAATTTGGCAATCATAACAGACAAGGTAAATTGGCGGACTGTTTTTGCATACTTAAACTACCTTTTTTTTGACAGATCCATCGAAACATGGACCCTTCCTTTAAGTTTTCGGACCAGTGTCATAATAATTATCAAGTCGATCTGTGTTGATCAAGAGTGCATATTTACACCAGCCGTTTATTACAGCTACAGATGACAGTAACGATTATTTCGTAAAACAAATTCCCCGCTAACACTTGAGTATTATTTAAACAATTACGAACAGCTTGAGTAATTGTATAAGTTTTTGTTTGTAGATAAATATTGTTTATAAGTTGCGGTATTTTTCTGCGTCATTTTGTAATTGTAACTTTTTTTTCTGATACATGCATAACCCTGGTGTTACAATAATACGATAATTCGTTGTTTTTGTACATTTTAAACATATTTCTCGCAGCGTATTCTAAATAAAACCAGACCACACATTGTGTTTTGACAAATTTCAAGTACAATTCGCCCTTCTAATACGTTTGAATTGTGGCGAAAGGGGTTGAAATTGATAAATTGAATGACTCGTAGACGTTACCGATAGATCATGTTCGAAACCAAAACGATATTCATCAGCTTAGGTTTATTGGTCCGTCTTTTCCCCGCTCGATTGGTCGCTGACATGTATTTTACCTGAAACTTGTTTATTAGGTCACCACATTCCAGCGTGCAGCAGAAAAATTCATCGGGAGCCGTGGTGGCTCAGTTAGAAAGGCGTTGGCTTGCTATCCATCGGGGGGGGGGGGGTCGGTCTGGTCTGGGAGCCTGGGTTCGATGGTGTTGGTCGAGAAAGCACCTCGTTATTTCCGGCATAGATTCCCCTTGTCAGTGGTGCGGGGGGGGGGGGGCTCGGAGGGAGAGAGAGAGAACCCACGAGGTTGGACAGGCGATCCTACTCCTTGTCAAATACAGGCGGGGAATCGAAACTACGCCACTTGACTCCATGTCAAACCATTTGATCTAAAGCGCACGCGTTAGACCATTCGCCCCCCCCCCTTCGTTTATATTGATACTGCTTTCTCCTTTACTGAGACTTTAATTAATTTTATTACAAATAATGAAGTTTTGTTGTCATTTGTTATTCATTGGGCGTTTTGAAACTTCAGTTGATAACTACATTTTAAAAATATGGTTGTATTTATGACGTCACTTATATCCATGTTATCCGAGTAATTGTCATCATGTAATATAAGGAATCTTCTTATAGGGTATGTTTCTATATGTACGATCTCTGTTTAACTGGTAAGGTTTCTTAAATTATTATAGTTAATAAATGTGTCTGAAGAAGTGAATGTTTCTTGGGTTTATATATCTTTTAGTTCTTAAGTTGACAAATCTATAGAAAAACGTTACTAACTTATAAACAAAATCGTTAATCCTCATCCCATGTTTCTTGGATTTATATATCTTTTAGTTCTCAAGTTCCCAAATCTATAGAAACACGTTACTAACTTATAAACAAAGACGTTAATCCTCATCCCATAAAACAATTCTTCCCTATCGTTTATAAGATTATCATTCCAACTAATAGTAATTAAATATACAATTTTCAACAAGGATTTTTAGGGTGAAAATATTCAATATTATAAAATATAAAAAAAGATACTTCTTAATTTTCAAAGTTTTTAATAAACCAAAACCAAACAGCACTGCCAAAATATAACCTTGGAAATCTACGTAAAATGTATATGTTTGGAATTGTGCCTCCTATACTGGATAAATAAACATATGTTAAACATAGTGTGAAGTATAATCCCCCATTCCACAAGCGGTCAGTAACCTTGTATCATACATAAAACCTAGCTTAGACTGGATACGGCATGTTATATAGTTGGATATTAATAGTATATTCTTTGATATGCCAGTTCCAGATAGTATTTAGATTATATCGTCCTTGGCATTTCACCATCTGTGTTCAGATACCACTCTGATAATAACAATAAAGAGCCTATTTATTATAACGTGATTCTAAATAGATATGAGATAGTCCAACTATTTTACATCATCGGTATTTAGGACAGAAGTCACGGCAGTTTGGCATGGTTTATCTAGTTTCTTGTTAAAAATGATTTTGGTAAAAGATAAGGAGATAAGCACCACCTTTTGCAAACCACAAGTGAAGATCCAACGATATAAGATTAAACACCAAATGCAAGTAGACTTCATGAGCACAAATTGGAGAAATTCTAGCTAACAGAATTCTTATCGTGTCTGTGGATTTTAATCTGATTGACCCGATTCTTACCCTGTCGTGGTTATTTACACAATAATCATCATTACTGATTTTGCGAAATAGTCCCACTGAACTATTACACATCGGGGTAACGTTACCCTTCATCGATGAATATCTGGTTTCCACAATCTCTTAACATTGATGTTTAACGACCGACCTCCCACCATCTACCGATGCCCTGTCCCATTTACTATTCTTTTACCTGCACGTAATTTAGTACACGGATGGATCTCGGTTTTTATCCTATTCAAACAACTAGACAGCCCCCATTCAAATTACTTTATTCTGAACCAAGATATCACTGTTTGAAGTTTTGACAAGATGCTGCAAATATTTTTTATTACCATAACAACGTTACTTGTTAATTGAGAATCGCCGTTTTTAAATTAAATCATTAAATGGAGATCGCATTCAAATCGGTTTAAATCTCTGCCACCTGACAGTCTAGAGAGTTCAGGCTTGTCGTGTGAATAAATGTCTTAATAATAATTCATATAACATATGAAGCCAAAATAAAAAACCGACAATACGCAGATTTAGCTCTTGAATAATGTATCTTTAACGTTGATATATCTTTATATATCTTTACTATATATTAAATCAGCTAACACAGTTACGGTTGAAATTAAAGTTATTCATATCTGTTAATGTGTGAAAAAATATAATGTTACCATAAATGTAATATTCGATAATAACCGGTAATTAGCAACTAATTCAGATATTTTAAGTGTTTTTTACACACCCTACTCTATTCAAACCTTTTTTTTTATAGAGGGTAAATAATACAATGCATAGTTTAAATTGCACGTATCTATGGATATGGTGTCAATGATACGCTACAATAAAAATAGGTGCGGTTGTATTTTAAGAAGTTTATGTTCCCAGCTATCTATTAGTCATGTTACACTGCTAAAATGAAGTCTGAATTAATATATATGTGCATTTGATATTTATAACAAATGAGACATGCTGGTTGATCATAATTTATGAGCAGAAAAACATGAAAAGAAAATGACACATTTCGTGAAATTTCCTGTGGGTGTCACCAGCAATGAATGTGCCGAAATTGATAACGATACCTCGTCCAATTCATTGATGAAATTCTCGGATGCGTCTTAAAAGCAATTATTTAAAAGTACGACTAAATATAAAAATAAGTGTTATTTTAGTTATTTTGATCTCAAGCTTCCATTAGGTTTTTACCCCCGCCCCAGCCTTCTTCACAAGCGCTGTACAGGCAGAAAACTTAACGAGTAAAGATTTTGACAATGTGTACAGTGGGGAATTGGTTCAGTAGTACAATTAAATCTTATTTCATATTTCAAACTAACTACAACAAAAAAGGAAAACAACACTTTTTTTTTCTTTGATTCGTTGAGACTTTAATACACGAACCGATGCCATTTCAGTGGTATAATAACATTGTAACCTCATGTCTATAAATTCCTATTTAAGATACGAGATGTTTAATGCTGGTATTAGGCAATGGCCATTCATCTATTTTTAACCATCGATTTATACTAATCAGGGGTAAAATTCGTTTGATTCTACATACTTAAACTTAATGACACCACGCGTTTATTGAAGGACGAATCTTCCGTTCCTTCGGTAAATTATAATTTATTTGAAATAATAGTACTGAATGATCACATTCCATAGAATTTTCAGGGCGGGACAGATATTCATCAACATCATGTAAATCCACAGGGACTATCATAGTTATGTGGCTTTTACTTGTTTAAGTACAACTAATATATCGTGGTATTAATATGATAAATCCCTCGGTTAATTCTTTATATAGGCGGTATGTCTGTGGTCAAATAAAACAACCTCTCCTCATAACTTATTGCCATTGATAATATAAAGAACTACCACCCTTTACCTCGTAAAGGAGGCAAGTCTCTAACTCAATATCATCCACAGTCTTCGACATTGCAAACACGACTTATTGGTCAATATTAATTGACATTGATGTTGTTATCTCACCATGAAAACATGGGCTTCTGATATCCAATATTCAAGACAAAATGAAAATTATAAATTGGCACACTCGAGCGCCATTTGCAATGAAGCGACTTATCCCGCAGAGGAATACTACCGGTATGTAGACTGGAATAACAAGACTTCCATTCAATTTGTCTTCTTCGCATTATTTGGCCGAACATAATTGATTAGAAATTAAAGTAAAAACAGAAACAATTGAAAGTAAATCTGTTTATATACATTCATACTACATTATTATATTCGTTGTGACCCATTTGTGTTCATTTCTGGGTGCCAAAGAATATAGATTTAGCTCCATTAATTTATATTGTGAATCAGCGTGGCTCGGTGAGTATATGGCGCTGAGTATAGGGATATGCCGCTGTTCGGGCTGAGTATAGGGATATGCCGCTGTTCGTTCTAAATTTCACTCATAGCACAGTGCATGGCATATTTACGCGATAAGTAAGACGCTAAATACCATATCTTTTGTAATATATTGAAAATATGCAAACAATGTAACTGTCATTCAGTAAGACGCTAAATACCATATCATTTGTAACATATTTAAAATAATAATGTAACTGCCAAAAAAAAAAAGAACCGTTAGTAAGAAATCAACTGTAAAAGAACGGGGTGGGGGGTGTACAAATGAAATGAAATGGAGTTTAACGTCCGACTTTGTTGTACCAACCGGGAAGTGTGCCATGTAAGAAATATTTCGTATTCCAGCTATCGAGGTTTACTTTACGTGCACTCCCAACGTTCAGTATATGGGATCCATATTTTTCGTCCCACCCGAACGACTAGAAGCTGCTCCTTGCCAGGAATTCATTCCTGTACCTCTGATAAGGGGACACCACGGCGATTAATTCCCGAGAAACTATCTCAACCACCACCGGAATCGAACCCTGGACCTCATGGTTAGCGAGCCAACACCTTACTCATCAAGCCCCCACGGCTCCCTAACCGTTTACTATTTTTCACAGTTTATAGATGTTCTCGATAACTTAAAGCCTATTACAATCCTATGAATTCACCACAACGTATTTTATGTGACCAGGGTCTTGTTTCTCGAAATCTTATCTAAAGATAAAATCCAAATTTTAGTAGATACTTCAATTTTGATTGGCTAAGCGCTAAAATCAGTCTAATATTATCCAATCAATTTACTAAAATTTGGATTCTATCTTTGTTAAGATTTCGTGAAAAATAGGCCCCTGCTATACAGTAGTACAACTCCAGGGTGGGTTGTCGGTATCCGGATTATTATTGTCGGGTGGGCTGTGGGTTTCATTTGCCGACTTGTTTAATGTGTGCGCTGTAGAACAAACAACCCGTTGTCTATGTAAGTCATGGGTTCGACCCCGGGTATTGCACGTGACAAGAAATAGGGTCGCCTGCCTAATCTGAGAGTTTTTCCCCACTTCTAAATACCCCACCTCCCTCGCTCTCGCTTTCGCTCTCTCTTGACATAATACAGCTATAATTGGAAACTGACATTATGAATAATTACACAGATGTTTACAAGGAAGAGTTTAAGAACACCTCATACCACTTCACCCCACAACACATAGCTAGCCATTTTTGTTTTGCTATCGTGTATTTATAATCAAAAATACCAACGCATCTTTTGTGGAAAGCAAGCTATAACGCCTGAATAACTAAAAATCCCATTGAACCTGCTTGATCAGGACAACTTGTTCGGATCATACTCAGTGCCAGGGTAAAAGAAAGCTTATTTTTACTTTGATTATGTAGCTTTTATGATTTTTTTATACACAGAGTAAGTAAACGACCCGATTTGGAGAGGATATACGTATATTTTGTTTTATTCCCTTTATGACAGGTTTCGTCATACTCATTAGTACACACGTATTATGACGGCATATTTTTATTAAGTAAATACTACATTAATGGGTTTTTTTTATTAAGTAAATGATATTGTAAGTTTGATTTACAGATAAAGGCAAGTTTAACATACCTCCAATTACATATTAATTACATGCTAATTCAGTCAAGTTGTAATGCAGAGCTAATGATTGCATAAACATCTGAGAAATTACATGGCACTGCCGCAAGTGCATTGCACATTTGAGCATCTGGAAAGAAGAGGCGGATTCTTGGTTGCCGTACAGATTACAGCGCGTTAGGTCACCATCCTGTATTTATGAAAATTGGATCTACTTAGTCTATAACAACATATCATAGGGAAGAAAAGAATAGCAATCGACATTTATATTGAGCGTGCATCAAAGAGAAACCTATAAACAGTTAAAAATTGTTTTTGTCGACGGGAATAATTAACTTGACGTAAAACAAGGATAATGACATAATAATTTACTTTTGTAAAAGGGTGTCGTTCTCAGTAAGACGTCATCGATGTTATTGCTGGAAAAATCAAATCTCAAGCTGATAAACAATAGGGTGGTGGTGGCCCAGACCAAAATGTACGGTATAGAAATATGGTAAGAAGTGGATTGGTCGGTCCTTTCTGATTGACACCCCCTTAGCAAGTTTTAACACGAGGCAACGGGGAAAGGCTTTATATACAGTACTTATATCTGCTGTACTCATTTCCTTACTGAGATATTTATAAAGCGTCACGTAAGAGAAGAGATCGGGAGATCAGCTGTTATTAGCGGCCCTGTGTAGAAATAGCTACTCTACTTACTTTAATCAGCTGGTCTGGTATAGAGGAGGAAAAACCTCAAATCGACAGATCAACAGTTAAAGACCGAGCAGCAAGACGTTATACTTATATCTTGTATGTAAAACCTCGCTTGCATCATACTCAGTTCTAAAGTGAATAACTATAATTGGACTTAATTAATTTAAAACCAAGAGGAACTCATTATGAAGTGTTTAATTTGGATGACGATTTTCTCTACGTACATGCTGGGAACTGCAGGTAAATACTTAAGACATTTATACCTTAAACAAAAACAGAGCTGATGGACACTTTTATAGCCATGTCATTTAATTTAATGACTACGATAACACTTGGCTCAGTGGTAGATTACAATCTAATGCTTGATTTCTTGTCGATTTCCTTATAGATCACCGCTATAAACGAATTTATATCTGGGTTCTTCTCGGGATAGTTTATCAATTAATTATAAATATGTTTAACATTTAATTATAAAACACATAAATGATGCGAACATTCTGTTTGTTTAATCTATATATTATAGTGTACCTGACAAGGAGTAGGGTCGCCTGCCCAACCTCGTGGGTCTTCTCTGGGTCCTCCAATTTCCGCCCACAGCTTAAGACCCCTATGGGCAATCGAATTATTACAAAAGAATTGAACAACGTGTTAGCCCCGAAATGACCTGGTGTACGTCTTTTATCTAATAGTAATACTCATATTTAAAACTAAGTTATGCAATGAAGTGGAGCGTCCATGCATTGCTTTCTATGGGGTGTTAAAGAGTTATTCTATGTTATCTGGCAATCTGTTCCTTTAAGTACAGTGTCAACAGTATATGTAGGTGTACAGGTGTTGTTTAGATGAATTAGTAATCTATGAATAATGCTGTTTGTCAAGTAAGTAGCAACTGAAACTTGTTTACTATCTTATTAATGATCAGAATTTCATGCAAATCTTCCTCATTTTGATGGATGACAATCACTTCATCATAAAAAAATTTCTTTCAAGGGCACCCAGTTCGTACATAGCTTTTTATAACCAGAAGCTTTTCGATATGGTATTTTTCGTGTAAAATGGAACACTAAATACGTTATACAGGTTTGTAAATCTCTGTTTATCAGGATTACAGTCTAAACGTGAACGTAGTATTTATTTTCAAAACAATTTCACCTTGTTTTTCTATCATGTCAGAGTTCGGTTGCGCTGTTGCTTGTCAAAAGATCACCTTATGACCCCAATGAGATCATTGACATTATTATGATTAGCTGCCTTTCCAGTTAGCTGCCACTTGTCAACATTTTTTGTTAGGCTTCCGTGAAAACAGTACATATTCATTTACTATGTACGCGTGTTTTTATTTCTTATGTAAAGTGGGTGTCTTGTTCAACGGTAGGCCTATAGATTGTCCGATTTGTCCCATACACTGGCTATACGAACATGCATAAATATATTCAAATCTGACTCAGCCATGTAGGACGGTGTGAATTGTAAAAGACGATTTGATGGGTAAGAAAATAATTTTCCATTTGACGTGTTTTAGCTACATCAGTTATGTTTAAATGAGATTGTATGCATAATTTAAGACACGTCTATCAATCCATCGGTGAGATATACACGATTTGGCTTTTAACTTAAGATTTGTACATATCTTTTAGTGGTTTTCAAGTAGTTTAACATAAACCTGTGAAAAAACGTCTCACTTGAGTGCCTGGGTTTTCGGTAATTAGTGGAGTCTAAGGTTACGGTAGATACGATATCATTCAAAATTAATTATCTTTATTTTCTTGGTAAGAACGACATTGTTGTGTGCACAATGTGTTCCCTGCTTGTTCTGTATCATCAGAGGAACTAGTCACACTTTCCTTGTCGGTTCAACCAGTCAACATTTCTGGTAAGTGACAGCTATCCCAAAGAAACCGGGATATTTTAATCGGAACTCACAAGTCCAGTTCGTTGACCGCTAGAGTATAACAACCCTAGAAATGAAAACACTGCACTTTTGTCGTTTCAGGGACAAAAGCGTCAAGTACATGTATATCTCCATTTTTAGTTTAGCGACGTTATCGTAACTACCAGGGCTCCAACTGAATTTAAATATAAGTGTCTAATATGCCACTGCCCTGTTTGTATAGGATTTATACAAATTCTTTTCCATTGTTCTAAGGCGTGTGCTTTACATCATAAGGTCTGTCATTGAGTCAAGTGACATAGTTTCGATCCCATACTTGTATGTGACATGGAGTGCGGTCGCCTGTCCTACCTCGTGGGTTTTCTCCGGGTCCTCCGGTTTCCATCCACTGCTAAAGACCCTATGGTGGTCGCGAAATAACCTTGTTTGTGTCAAGTGAACGTTAAGCCGCACTTTTCCCACTCTCTTCTCCATTGTTTACTCTAACATTCTTAACGTGCCCTAAATTCCTTATTTATTTACAAACAAATCATAAATCTAAAGAATAAAGTAGACTTTTATATCAAGTGTGTGAGACAGCTCAAATATTTACTACTGTTTGTAATATTGACCCTATTTCTTTATATAAACACTATTTAAATACTACGATTGTCCCATATACATAGCAATTCACATGATATATTGTATAAATGGACACGTTCAGGTGCGTTAAGTACGGTATGAGTATTTATGGTATACACGATTCTGAAAACACTTAATTAAAGTTACAACCGGGTTCTATTGTGGTTAAACAGTAGTTATTGCGACCGACGATTATTAGACGGGTATTGTTATATAAATGTATTGTTTCGATTGATTTAACCAAGAAAAGGCGAGTTATTTATTACATAACCGTAAATTATGCACAAGTATTAATATCTTTCATACTTCTTAGACCACTAATGTGTGTCAAATCCGACTATTTTAGTAAATAGCCCACTATTTGTGTTTTAGAATAATTTTAAAACCTTGCCTAGAAAAATGGATTGATTTTTTAGTTAAGCTAATGCAAGCGTTGGGCAAATGTCTGCATTTGGCAGTATCAATTTCTCAGGAATAAGAACCGTTTTTGATCTGTAATGGCATTGACTAAATATTGAATAAAATTCTGATTTTGTGACACAAGTTAACCCCGAATGACATTATTAAGACATCGGTGGTCTGGATGAATTGCTAGGAGATAGGTTCCTATGCCTGCAGCAGCTAAGTCGCCTGATCTGGCAACAATGGTTTGCGCACGGTGATACTTAATTTAAATAAAAAGCTAACTTCTTTTTTATGAAAAACATCGGTGGATCGTTGTCTAGATTCTACAACAATTCTGAATATCATAAACTGCTAAGACAATCAATTTCAAGTAGATCAGATTATGACGTTTGCTGCTAGAGCGTTCTCATGTATCGCCTGGCAAGGACTGGCGTCTAGTCCTTTGGATGGGACGATAGGCCGGGATCCCGTGGACACGTTGACGTACACCTAAAACGAACCCTTGGCAGTAGGAATTCGACGAAGAGTAGACGGAGACACCGTTTTCCTGGCAACATTTCCCTGTTTGCACACTGAATCTCTGATGTCCGTTTTCATTACCCCGGATGGCACTGAAAAGTAGGACGTTAAACCCCTTGACGTTTCATTTCACCAAGTGGAGTCAGGATTGTAGGATATACAAGACAGTATATATAATTCACAATATGAGCCAAATTGGTCCATGTTGAAATCTGACTCTGTTTTGAAGTCTCATATAATTATTATTTAAAGTTTCCATTCAAGAGTTTGGCGAGCTGTCGACATTTTGATAAACACCTTGATAGGAAAGATACACAACACTCTTTTCTAATCTAATGTCTGCAAAACTTTTATTTGCACATACATGCTAAAGCAACAAAAAACAATTGTATTATAGCCGTTATAAGCTAGAAAAAACACTTGGTGTATGTTCTAAAATGTGCCCTTAGGGAATTGTAATAATATGTAACAATAGAGATGACCTTGACCGAATTCACATGCCAACAATGAACGCTGTAAAATGCTCGATTTCGTAATGCGGGATTTACAAAACCAATTGTTTGTTTTTTGAAAATATATAATTGTTTGGATGCTTTACCACATTTATCTTATTTTATTACTTCGACCGATAACTTTAAAAGCCAAACACGATTGCTATGTTGACATAAGCGGGGTTATTTATTTATTTTACTATTTTTTTAACGATAAGTGTAGTTTTATTTAAATTTAAGCGTATGTACGTAAACAAACGGTATTTTTGAATTTTAGTACATGCGGTTTATAAAGACTTTGGATGAAAAACATATCCTTATCGAATAATACTTGACTTTCATACTGTAAGAAAAATACACACATCAAATAATTAACCTGATTCGGTGGCCGACTTTTATAAAAGGGGTAAACTATATAAGTTGTTAGTAATGACACATTAATGAATTTGTAGCTATTTATATAAAAGCAGTTCTCAGGATTTAAATAATAAATAAACTTATACTCCGGGGTGAAATTCACTGATAATCATTACAACTTCATGTTTATAATCGTGACCAAAAATCGTGTCGGATATTAAATGTTAATTCAACAAAAAACATGTATTTGATAAGAGCAATAATGGGTGGAAACTATGTACTAAACTAAGTCCGTGTATTTTCATCAATAACCACAACTCGGCATTTCAAGGTCTTAGTCCAGAAGGTGATCGAGGGTGTGGCTAGAAATCAAAATAAGAATATGCTGCGGCACCGGTGTCCTGGCACATCACCTTTTGGTGCAGAAAAGTAAGACGTTAAAACCCATTTCATTCTATTTGAAATCTTTTTGGATCAGGAACTGGTCCCAGGCGCTACTTACCCTGTTGTTCTTGTTCTTCTTCTTAAGGGCGAAAGCCTGTAACTCCGTCAATTATGTACGATTAACACGAAACTTGGCATGCTTTTTCCTTGGACAATTTATTACAACGCTGGCACCCTTTAATTATTTTGCAGGTATCTTGGAATCATATTATATTGAAAACAAACTTAGAAGATAAGTAGGCAAATATATTATACTTATAGGTACTATTATCATTTACATTGTGCATTAAACCGTAGAACGTGAAATCGATAGAGGAATGATCCCACGGCCACCAAATTCGGTAGTTGCTTCTTTAACGACTATTAGCAGCCCCCCCCCCCCGCGTGCTCGTGAAATCAAATGGGGTTTAACATCCTGCTGTTCTGCTCCGACTGTGCTAATGAAGACCGACATAAGCCATACAATGTGCCATGAGGTAAATTCGTCCGGACAGCGGCGCCACGGCCTACTTATATATCGTCCCATTTGAAAGATTAGACAGCTGTCCTTGTCAATTCCCCCGTTCTGCACCACTGCAGGGGCGGATCCAGGAATTTTTGCAGGAGGGGGTTTGCCAGGTTCCTGAGACAATGTACCCCCCCCCCCTTCCGCATGGTCTCTATCGTCATTTTGGCGTATAGACATACACATTGAGCTTTTTACACAGAGAAATTCAACACCTCGTTCGACTTTTATTATGAATTAATACAATGACATTGTGATTCAATTTCATGGATGCAAAGCATTGATTGTGATATCACATTATGTCTATATCATTATCTCGTGCTTTGAGTGCCCATCCTGTCCCACATCTGACGATAAAGGATAAAGCACACGGCCGAGAAACTTTTCTCATAAACATTATTGATTTACAAAATCCCTCCACTGACAAGGGGAAACCACGCCGGAAACTGCGTGCTCGTACTACGACACAGAGACTGCTATTTTTGTAAAATAACACCTATATCTTTTACAGTGTGCTAGTTATTTTGTAACATTGGAATGTGTAAGAAGTAAGTCATTACAATTTTTCTTGTTCTATTCTTGCCAAAATACGCTAATAACCTACCGTGATTTAATCAAGCAACACGGAGTGTAAATTGTATGTTAACGAGTTATTTCCCCTTTATATAATTTTATGTCGTTAACATTCTTGATAGGCTAAAATGCGATTGTAAAGATCAATTCAAAGACATTTAGAGTGAGGAGGAAATAAAGTAAGCGCCTTTCACCCAATAACTTATATTCATATTGTCCAATAATTTGGTTGTGATCATACATAAAGTGACATGACAAGCTGTTAAAGTAGATTTTCATTGGCTAGCACACTATGAACATCAGCCAATCAACAGTTAAAAAGAATAATGGCCCATGAATGCAAAACACCCCCCCCCCCCCCAAACTAGGTCGGACAGGCGGTCGGCCCTAGGGCCTGGCTGACAGTCAAACATAAATTTACCTTACCACATCCCTGAACCTAGGTCGGACAGGCCCTAGGATTCGGCTGACAATCGGCTGGCAAAGCGGGCCAGACTGTGCACGCTCACCATTCATTCTTTTCTTACACCCGGAGCCTCTACTTTCGATGAAACATACTTTTGGTCGGATAGGCCCTAGGATTCGGCTGAGAATCGGCTGGCAAAGCGGGCCAGACTGTGCACGCTCACCATCCATTCTTTTCTTACACCCGGAGCCTCTACTTTCGATGAAACATACTTTTGGTGCTTCCCTACAAAGACACTGTGTCTTACCCAAATAAGCTGGATCAAGCCTATTTTGTGGGTTCTTCTGGCAAGTTCCATAGGAAACACATGTCTACGATATCACCCTTGGTGGAAGTGGACGTTAAACGCCTGGACCGACCGATCGATGAATGCAAGGTTACAACAATGGGTGAGTCGTGTTTACACTTGTATTTGGTAAATAATGATCGTCTGGCTACTGGTCTTCTATGAATTCTCCCGTTTCTTAAAGAATGAATATAGAGATATCATATACTAGTCTCTAAATGACCTAGTTGTGTTGAGTGGCCATTAAATCTGTTTATTTTGCTTTTATTGACATGGGTAATATTCGTTGGTAACAATCCACCAGCATTGATTTATGTCCTCTTTTTAAAAGACAGATTGTCTGAATTGGATTTTTTTCTGATTGAGCTAAAACGACCGTTTTAACGTATTAATAAACCCCTGGATAAAAAAAACGTAGCCAATCTGTTGATACGATTGGAAGTGTTACCATGCTTATAGCCTTGGTTTTATCTTTATACCCATTTTACTACTCCTATTTTATCCAAACTGTCGGTTGATATCTTTAAGTTAATGAACAAGAGAACCGAATTGATTGAAAATCAAATGATTCCACTTTCGGTCGGACAGATAATCACCTTAAGAACTTTAAATGTAACGCATGCGACTCGATAGAGTTGAAATAGTAACCGTGTTGAACATTGGTTAAAAAGACTGACGCCAAGACATCACGGAAGTTTTACCGTGTTTCAAAATACATGTACAGTACAAAATATGTTTACAATACAAACTATATTTAAAGGTTTTCGGGGAGAGGTTAAAGTAGCTAAGTCCGTAACTCAATATCATCCAAAATCTTCGATATTGAAAAAACGATTTTTTTTGCAATTTAAATCAGCATTGGTGTTGTGATCTTACCTGGAAAAGATGGGCTTCTGATATCCAATATTTAAGACAAAATAAACATTTTACCATTGGTACACGAATCGTGTACCATAATGCGTTTCAGCGCCATTTGTAACAAGGTGCTCAAAGAATGAGGCTAGACACATATTCCACAAGTCATGTCAAACGGCGATATCATATTCTTATTTGGAGAGCATGCGCAATAAATAATATCGGTGTTGACTGGAATAACCAGACGCTAGAAACTGACTTGCGGTTGAGACTTCTGGCGTATTTCGCCGAACATAACTGATGACTGACAATTCACAGTAAAACGGACACGATTGAATGTAAAACAGTTTATATAAATTCATATTACATTATTATATGTGTTGCGACCCATTTGTGCCAATTTCTAGATCCAAAGTATTAGCGATTTAGCTCCTTTAAATAGAATGACGCGAAAACAACCTCTTATATCATAATATCAACCCGTCTTCGTTCGCCCAGTCGGTGCAGAAAAGTAGGACGTTAAACCCCATTTCATTTTTTTTCACAGTGTCAAGGCGTTTGATACCGACGTACTGATTGGTGCGAATAGTGGACTTCGCATACCACAGCGCGCAAACAGTTATGGACTCAGACTAGCAATTATTTGCCCATTGATTTCAATGTTAAATGGCTGTAACATCACAGGCTGTAGCCTTTTGCTAATCATTCCGTTGGTTCCCAACTTTATAGGCATATAGGGGACCGCATTTGACAATCTCCTCATCATAATTTTGTAGGGGATTGACCATTTAGATTTTTTTCTACGAGGAATACTTCCGACAAAAGGATTACACCCCAAATCCCCCCGCTGTAATATCATCAGTATTACCCAAACTGCTATGAAAGTGTACATTTGATCTCTTTTCTCCAATTCTAGACCACCAAGTCAACCAAAACATGTAGGAAAAGGGGAGGAAAAATTAAGGGAAAAATTGTCTATTTATAACTCGCACTACATTCGTGGGGAAATAATTACTAGTCTTAGTAAGAACGCTAAGCTAGCTGATCAATAGGACACAGCTCACCAAATATTTCTACGCCGAATGTAGGGCAAAAGTTATTTTTAGTCTTTCTCTCCCTTTCCCTTTTTCCCCCTTTTGCATGGCGATTTTTGTTGACTTTTTGGTGTAGAATCGAAGAAAAGGGTTTGAAAATACATTTTCTACCAGGTTTTGGTGAATATTCATGATTTTGAAGCGGAAGGATACAAGAGTTGAGAGGTTGGTTAGGTTGAAATGTAGGGTCCAAAATTGCATGTTTTTTTGTCTCTACTTCCAGCTTGTGTATCTCAAGTTTTCCATGGTGAACCTCATACGTGCTTTTGGGCAAGAGGTTGCCACATGTTGCTCCATCTGTGGTAGAAAGCGTTCTACCCAACGAAAATTTGGGAAAAAGTTAGAGCCGGTCTAAGAGACGAGAATTAACATTAAAGTCAATGGGCAAATGTTTAGTGATCTGTGGCCATACGCTCTCCATTTGACGACCTGTCGCATGATCGTTCAAAATGACGATTCCCCTATTCCGCCATTTTGTAACCTCCAATATTAAATATGGACTATAAGGGGTCTGAAACCGCATCACAATTTTGATCATGGTATGATGGGAATCACGGTCCTTACTAAAGAATTGTGAGTGCGCTTGTCCTTGACAAATTAACAGGGCCAATGGTTCGGCGAGTTGCATTGTGAAATAAACAATTGCCTCAAACGTGGATTAATTTACCCAGACCCACTATTTACCCGAAAAAGCCCGTGTTCACATACATCAGTAGATTAGCAGTACACGGGAACACAGCCCTACTCCCAAAAGACACGGAATTTAAGACCGTATCTAAAATTCAATAAATTACCTAAAACCTTGATATTAACCAAGAGAAAAAATCATAATAAACAACATAAACATACTTGTCTGTTTTAAAAAGTATGTAAATAATTAGATGGAAACTAGTGAAAGGTGTACTGTTACTTTCTCGCATCTTGACACGTGTTGAATGCCAGCTATTTCTGGAATGTAGATATACTTTCCTTCCAATAATTTGACTAAGTTTACTTGAAATACCATTACATGGTGCCAATCACAGAGATCATTTCTCAATTTCAACATCGATGTAGGTGCACAAAAGAAAGATGTTTAAACCCCATTTTATTCCAACATTGAGGTTAATCATCAAATGTAGCTATGAAGCTATCTGATGGCTTAGATTTCTAAGTAGATTAAAACGGCTAGGAAATTTAATGATTTAATTTAAAAATAGACAGACACGGTTAAGACTCGAATTACTAGTACTGTGGTTACGATCATCTTGTCAAATCTTCAACCATTGATAACTTGGCTCAAAATAAAGTAATTTGAATGAAATGTTCAATATATTCATTTTGCATTATTTATTTCTGAAATTTTATAGCGAGAAGGACCAGCTCTTTATCTAAATCTTACATAATGCCCCTTTAATTTAGACGTTGAGTTATTAAAGTATGAATTATTGCGATGAGAATGCCAATATTATTTTAGTCAGCTTTAATGGTACATGTAGGTGCACTATACATTATTATGTTTAAGATACACATCGACGTGTTTCTGTAAGCTAAGTTATATGGATGGGACGAAAAACCGAGTTCTCGTGAACACGTTGACATGCACGTAAAAGAACCCTAGATAGTTGGAATTCATTGTTGTATGGGCAAAATTTCCCTCATAGTAAACATTATAACCCGGTTGGTGCAGAAAAATAGGACTTAAATCCATTTCATTTATTCATTCATTCGTCTCTCTGTCTTCTATACTAAAATTGGATGTAAGCTTTTCAATACAAAAATGGAAAAATAAAATTGAATAAAGTGGGGTTTAACGACATACTTCCTATAACAATCGCGTTATTAAAGACAGTCATCAGCCTACAATGTTCTATGAGTGTAGTTTTGCTCTCACCGTCGTGCTACCGTCTGCTCTCAATTCGATTTCCAGATCTTTAACGTGCTGCCAATGGTATACACGAGACTTGAATTGCTGACGATACACGTAGCCTGGACGATCTCCGGGAGAGAAGGTTCAACATCCGGTGTCTTAGGCGATACCGAGCGAAGGCCGGTCAACGTATTCCCTGGATTATGCGATGTATATTTCTCAACACCCCCTTGGTGCTTCAAGGAGACCGGTTCAGGCTAGTTATATAAAGAAGTATATTGAGGTTGAGTGATCGAATGGTCCAAAGCGGTAATGATTGTAGGTTACAAGGAGTAATATTACCTGTATGATTTTATCTGTCTTGCAGGCTGCCTCTGCGCGCAAGTAGATTAACAAATTAAAAACTACGCCATTAGCCCCCCCCCCCCCACACCACTGCCACCACTGCCACCACACACACTCCAATCTCTCGATTTCAATTTGTACCTTTTGTTTATTTAGATTCTTTCAAATTTGTATTTTTCAGTGGATTCGGTGATTATTGGTCCAGGAGCTTGGCATCCTTCCGGTAATATTCGACCAGCAGGTAAACCTAAATGGAAACCAACTTCCAGTAGTTGTTGTAAACTCGGCGAAAAGACGGCTAAGAAACGATTGTCGTGTAATATCGGCGTCCATGCCGTGACCCGCAGATTGGCTAAATCTAAGGTGAAGATGATGTTTTCTAAAAGGAAGAAGCGATATCCCAAGGCCTTGTCAGCTAAAATTGCCAAATGTTCATACAGTTACCCCAAATACTTCGAAAAATGCTGTAACTACCGCGCTGAATACTACAAACATTTGCAGATGTGTAGAAAAAGGAGACCAAAAGCAGAAAGAAAACGATGTCGGCGCAATGTGAGAAGAAGATATAGTTAAATTCCTTATTGCTATGGTTAGCTTCTTCCCAAAATTATGACGGCCACGGGTGAATGTATTATATCGTATTCTCAGGGCGGCTCATGTCGTGCTACAAGGTACGGGTGGGGTGTTCACACCGGTGCCTAGGTCGCACACCCACATAGAGTCCCATTACACGGGCAAACACGATTCCTGACTAACACATGGCAAATAATGAGTCCAGGTGAACAATGTAATTTATATTTATTATCTTGCTCATGTAAGCTTAATATAGTTGATACTTGTAGTGTATATTTACCGTGAAGTCTAGCAAAATCACGACTTGGACATCAAGAGCAAGAATCGAGAAATTGGAGGAAATCCAAGGAAAAAAATGAAAACATTAAAACCATAATAAAAGCATTGAAAACTGCGTAATTGAGATATTACCGAACCATATTATATTGCATCATGCTTTAAGTTGTTAATATTGAAATCACGCTATTGATATATCGTGTTAATTGCGTTCTTTTACTGTACATTTAATGAGAGATTCAAGTTTTAATCACCAGGAAATATTAGACATGTTTATTTTGCGCATAGAGATTAACTCGAATCACTGAAAGTTTGCTCTTTGAATTTATTGTAAACATTCTAGTTAGAATCTAGGTTGAAACCGATGGTTATGAGAATGCATGTTATTCCACATGTGCATAAATACCGCTACTCGAAAGGTATAAAATCCTCAATGTCTAACAATTTCCATTTGAATAGACGATGTATCTAGATAGCACTAGTACCTTTCATTGTTGAAGGACACTTTATAATCTGTTTTTTTTTCTGGATGAACACCAGAAAGTCAGATACATGTTCAAATAGCTTCGGGTAAATCATAAGAGTTTGTCACTGTATACTGGCGCTATGACAATGCAAGAACAGATTTTAAGAAAACTTCTTTCCAGCCCAATCTGATTAAAACACAGATCCTATTTGATTTCGTTTTTTATAGTTCAAAGTTCCGTTTTACTGACTTTACTACACTAGGATCTGGAATAGTTGTTATATAACCTACGTTCTTGTTGATGTGAGGGATTAGCAAATGAAACGGTTTGTTGCGGCGAGTTCTTGGCGAGCGATGCACGGGACTGTGGGTAACCCCACTAGAAACATCAACGCTAAGTTATTAATCACTTGTATGACCCCTGACGCGACCTCCCACTACAACCGGTCAGATCTTCATTTAGTGGAGGCCACCAAAAGTATAAAAACGAAACGAAATATAGATCTGTATTTTAATCAGATTGTTTCCATCTTAAAGGACACGTATCAATACATCATCGTGAAAACCAGGTGTGTGATAGTTTTAAAGGTGACAGAACAACATTTAATTATTCTAGATCGAATTGAGATTTATCCTCAGTTAGCAAGACGCTGGCCCGGTAGCTTGGAGGTATCGGGTTCGTTCTTGGTGTTGGCCGAGAAAGTTCATCGAGACTTTTCCGGCCTGAGATCTCGCTAGTCAGTGGTGTAGGACGGAGGGCCGTGCATGGATAGTGTCTAGTCGTCCGGATGGAACGAAAAACCGAGGTCCCGTGTACAAATTGGCGTACACCTAAGAGAACCCTTGACAGTTAGAATTATAAATCAAAGGAAGCCGTAGCGCCGTTGTCCAGGCAAAATGTCTCTCATAACGCACTGCATGGTGTATACTAGTCTTCATTTGCCCAGTCGGTGCAGAGCAGTAGGACGCTAAACTCATTTCATTTCAATTACATACATATTTCATAGATTTTCCTGGTGATTAAAAATGGAACCTATATAAATAATGGAAGTGACGGGTATAATAGGTGTATCTATATTTTCTAAGTGAGAGTGTGAGGGCCTCTTGAATTTATGCTGGGAGATGAGAAGCCGAAAGATGTTATATTATTTTACTGTTCATTTATGATATTTTATGTTCCTGTTAAAAGGCGAATGTTCATACAGAGTGTTGTACTAGATGTAGATATTCTTTTATGGTATGATTTTAAATAAATACTTTATGAATAGATGCATAATTATTATAACTAATGTATTTGTACAGGTGTGCCTTTTGTTTCTCTCGGCTTTAAAGATATATTGCAATTACCTCTGCCCACAGATAAATGGGCAACCTGTTTCACAGCGGTATGGCGATTTCAAAATCAGAGAGACACTTTATTCAAATCATTCTAGAAAACGATTTACTAAATGGATCAAAGCAATTTTTTGTGAACAGTATGTTGACACATTAGTCATTAATTCATCACAATTCCAAGACATTACGAGAAGGTTTGGACAGTCTATATATCAGTATCTGGTGTGTCCACCACGCATGTCAATAACAGCAGTGCAGCGTCTGTACATGGAGTGGACCAGGCGATTGATGAACGCCATTGGCACCTGGAACCACACTCTCAGAAAAGCCTGGCGCAATCCATCGGCTGTGTTTGGTCTCCGTACGGGGTTGGATGGCCGAATGGTTAGCATGTGCGCGCGCTGTATCATAAGGCCTGTCATTGAGTCAACCGGCGTGGTGTCGAATCCCCGGTTGTACGTGACAAGGAGTAGGGTTGCCTGTCAACCTCGTGGGTTTTCTCCGGGTCCTCGGGTTTCCTCCCACTGCTGAAGACCCCTACGCGCAAGCGAATTATTGAAATAAAATTAAACCATATGTTAGTCCCGAAATGACCTAGTCTGTGTCAAGTGGACGTTAAACCCCATGTCTCTCTCTCTCTCTGGTCTCGGTACGACGTTATTAAGTCTCCTGTGAATTTCATCCCAAAGATGTTCCATCGGGTTTAAGTCCGGACTAAGGGCTGGTCAGTGCATAACGTTGACACCGTTCTGTTGTAAAAAGTCCCAAGTAACTCTGGCGGTGTGGGCACGGGCGTCGTCATGCTGGAAAACGTTGTTTCGATGACGTGCGAAATGTGGCATGACGTGGGGTCTGGGAGCTTGATCGCTGTAACGCACTGCTGTGGTGCCGCCTCCCCTCCTTGGATCAAGATTTTGGAACACCACAGGACCAACTCTCTGGTCCTTGCCGATTCCACCCCAAACCATTATGCTGGCCACGTCGACGTCATGTTTTGGTCTTGCCATCTGCAGTTGATACGCAATACCGACTCTCATCTGTGAACAGAATAGTTCTCCATTGCCTGTGTCGCCAGTTCTGGTGTTGTTGGGCAAACTGTAGACGTTCACGTCGATGGCGAGGGGGTGAGGATCGGTCCACGGTAAGGTCTACGGCAATGGATGTTCTCTCTGGTGAGACGTCGGCGCACTGTATCGGTACTGGTGCGTTTTCCGTGTGTTCACAATGTCTGACGTGCTGTCTCAGATGCCTGTGTGAAGGTATTCTGGACGTGCTGTCGCACAACATGGCGGTCTTGTCGCCTTGTGGTAACCCCTGGTCTACCATTTTGAGGGCGATCATCCGTGGTGTTGGTGGCACGAAAGCGTTGCTGAAGCCTGTAGATGGTCCGAACATTGACCTGGAAGTGATTGGCAACGGCTTGGCCAGTGTGACCAGCGTCGAGTCTTCATTGCGCCTGGTTCCTCTGAGCTGTCGTGAGTCGTGGCATGCTGTTGACGTTGCAGTGTGAATGATTCAATCAGGTATGGGGGTGCAAATATAATATGACATGAAAATATATAATGAAAACATATATAATACGACATAAAAATAAAAGCAATAGTAGTGTAAGTGAATCATTCAGTGTAGTGCTTTTGGAAAATTTCTGTTTTGATGTGTTTCCTGAAGGAGTTCAGGGAGGAGGCATTGCGAATAGAAAGAGGGAGAGAGTTCCATAATCGAGGGGCAGCATTAGCGAAGGTACGCTTGCAGTAGGTCACCTGGATGAACGGTCGTGCTGGCTCAATAAGTACATGTAGTACCCCAGCTGATGAGCGGGTCCGCCTCTGTGGAACCCTCCGTGTTAAAAGATCAGGGCCTTGTTTCACAAAAACTTAAATCTCCTTAAAATCGTCTTAAACTAAAATTCCATCCTAACTTAAGATAGACGCGTTTCACAAAACGATTTTAAGCATTTTAGATAAAATTCACTAAAATAATATTGTAAGTTAAAATTGTAACTTAAACATACATTATGCAAGAGCTAAATCTGTCTATTGCAGGTCTTTCTTTAGGCCTGAAATGTTATCTAAATTATTAATTAGACATTAATTAACCTATCCAGACCATAATCAACTCTAGATGGCATCGCTAGCCTGCGATCTTTAGTGGATTATGAGCCGATTTACTGCATAACTTTCCTTCACGATTTAACGAATAATCGAGACTGTGCTGTTTATCATAATGTCTTTAGTAATGATGATAGAGGCTAGGCGGAAATTTCAATCGCTTAGTTTTCGGTTCATAGTGGATCAATTTGAATGAAATTTTCAGCAAATTGCCTTTACATTATCTAGTTTTTAACTATTACTCTTTGTTACTATTTTATGTATTACCAAATGATTCAAGTATAAATTATACTATTTTCAAATAATTTAATAGACCAAAAAGAAATCCCTAAGAAAAAATCTAAACTCACTTCATATCTAATGTCTATAAAAAGTAGTTTTGTAGGCCTATAATTGTTTAAAATGAGAGAGAGAGAGAGAGAGAGAGAGAGAGAGAGATGGGGTTTAACGTCCACTAGACACAAACTATGTCATTTCGGGACTAACACATGGTTCAATTTTATTTGAAATAAAATAAAACCAAGTACGAACAATCCAAACCATAAGACAGAATTCGAAGTCCTAAAAAACGTTTTAGGCAAAATAGTATATTCAAGCAAAATAGTGTAATCAGCAAATGGACTGCTCCTCGTGTACAAAATACACGACAAACAGTGGCAACAGGTGTCCGGAAGAGTAAGCTTACATTCGCTTGAGCGTAGGGGTCTTTAGTAGTGGGAAGAAACCGGAGAACTCGAACAAAACCCACGAGGTTGGACGGGCGACCCTACTCCCTGTCACGTATAACCTGGGAAGCGAAACCCCGCCATACTAGACACGTCATATGCAAAGTATTTATATATGAGCCAAGGGTATTTTATATTGGGAAAAAATCATTTTAGTATAGTAAGATAGATAGGCATTATCCAATAAGGAGTGTGGCACTTTGGCATTTTCAAAGTATTATTGAAAGGGTCCGTGGGACTGACATTTTAAATCCAGGCATCGGAACATTGGTTATTTCATGCATTAGTTTAAAAGTTGTTAAATACTTTTAAAATTCGACAATACTTTAGTCTAGATTAATCGTTTGATTAATATCACATGTTTGTGACAGTTGTCAATAGTTTCTGTTATCCAAAATACCATAAAACTACGAAATTCAAGCGATTTAGTTTATCGATACGCATTATTTCCATTGAAGCCTGTGAGTAAATCAAATGCCAAGGTCACGAAATCGACATGCAAGTTCAAGGCCAACCAACTGATACATTTCAAAACGAATAATACGCAGACATTGTTACAACGTATGAAACTCTCCTCATTGGTATTGTAACGGTTGGTTCAACCTGGCAGTTTTCAGTTTCGAGGCGTTTGAGCTTACACCCTTGAATGCCCTCGCCGGATTTGTGCACTGCGAGAGCGCAAGCACTTTTAACTAAAATCTATTAAAATTGCATTTACAATCGATCTTCGTGAAACGCATAAAATTTATAATTTCATTTTGATTTTAGTTAAAATCTATTTGAGTGATTTTAGTTTAAGTTTTTGTGAAACAGGGCCCAGAACAAAAAGCTTCTTGGCCCAGACAGATAAGGTGGTGCTAGTTGATTCAGACATTTATAAGTGAAAGTGAGAATTTTGAATTCAGTGCGGGTGTGCACAGATAACCAGTGGAGATCGTGGAGAATTAGGGTAATGTGCTCATTCTTACGGTTGCGTGTTATGAGTCGTTATGGATAGAGTCAGGGGCGTAAATGTGGGGGGGGGGTGTAGGGGTGGTACCCCCCCCCCCCCCAGGAAAAAAAATAGTCGGTCGCAAAATCAGTGCAGTCGGTCGCAAAATAAGAGAAGTCGCAAAATCAGTGCAGTCGGTCGCAAAATAAGAGCAGTCGGTATCAAAATAAGTGCTCACTGCACACGTCACGCTACTCACCCTCACTTTAGTATAAAATAACTTTGTCAACTTAATGTGTTTCACTCTTATTCTGTTGTGAGTATGTAGGTCTAAGAACAAAATTTCCCCCAGGGAGAAAAATAGTCGGTCTCAAAATAAGTGCAGTCACTGCAGTCGGTCTCAAAATTATGCATCGCCGTCTTAATGAATTAATGAGGTAAACAAATAATGCCAGAATAGATCCCAAATACTAGTCGGTTTCAGTGCAGTCGGTCGTGAGATATGGGCAGTCGGTATCAAAATAAGTGCTCACTGCACACGTCACTCTACTCACGCAAAACTTTAGTATAAAATAACCTTGTCGACTTATCATGTTTGAAAAAAATGTTTCTCACCCCATGGCAAAAAAATAGTCGGTCTCAAAAAAAAGTGCTCACCGCAGTCGGTCTCAGACTAAATGAATTAATGGGGTGTTTTCTGACCATCAGAATTCTGCAAAATCTCTCCCCAAAGTCCAGGGCATTTCAGAGACCAAGTAAGCGCCCCATTGAGGTAAAGTGCCCTCAGGCCCAGTCCTCAAACATTAAAAGCTCAGTTACATATCGGCGCTCAATTCCATTATGCCATCATTCTTCAACTCCTTCTCTGTCTTCTACTATCTCATCACTATCATATTCACAGTTACAGTGAATCGCCCAGTTAGTAGTACCACTAGTGAGTGAGTCGTGGGTCAAACGACTGTAGAATTGTTAGTTCTACTCTCACAAAACAGGCGACATTGACAGATAGGCCTCAAGATTCTGTCCCATTTCTTATCCTCTCGTTAACGAGAATTTGGATCCATTTGCCATGACATTGACTAAAATTGTCAGGCCCAGTCCCAAAAATTAAAAGCTCGGTTAAACATCTAAAATTTTTCGCGCCTGCGGCGCTCGATTCAATTATAACATCATTCTTCCACTCCTCTGTCGTCTTATACTGTCTCAGCACTATCATATTCACGGTTATACTAAAATGCCTAGTTATGTTAGTATTACCATTGGCACTGGTGTGTGGGTCGTGGGGCGTCGGACTATACAAAAGTTCTGTCAACTCTTGCAAAACAGGCGGAATTGACAGGGGGCAGATCTTGAGATTTTGTCCAATTGACTCACATTTCTGGTCCTCTCGTCCACAAGAATTTCTCCCAGCAATGACCTCAAATGCCAAGATATTGACTCAATTTTTCAAATTTTTCTCAGGTTGCTCAGTGTTATAGGCACAATCATATATGACATAAACTTTATGTCAACTTAAATAAAACTGCTTTCCAGCGAGACAACGATCGGCAAACAACTATATAATTATACAATACCATCTATGTTCTACCGGAACGCTTAATGTTATTGCCAGTATTTTGTTGACATTCATTGTGGGGTGGGATTGTGGCTGGGGTGGCGCCCTAGATTTGGCCCCCACCCCCACCCCATCTAGATCCGCTACTGCACATGGCCCCCACAAAACTCGCACCTGTGGTGCTCGGTTCCTGACTGCGTCACTCGTACTAGGGGTATGGGCATCAGTCGGTCGCATTTTGGCTAAACACCTCCCCAAACAAAATCGTTATGTACGCCCCTGGATAGAGTGGGGACTTTTAGTTAGAAAACTGTGATAGAGATCATGTAAAAGACTATTACAGTAATCAAGGCGTGAGGTGATGAAAGTGTGAACAAGTGATTCAGTAGAGGTGCGGTCTAAAACGTTTGGAATACGACCAATGTTAGTAACGTGACTAGATAAAAGACCATTTTCATCAAAATAAAAACCTAAATTACGGACAGCTGAACATGCAAGAACTTCCTTATTGTCAATTCATATTGTTTTAATTTATCACAACATCTATACTTAGAATGAAAATGTATAACCCATCACATGATTATCACTGACAGGACTGACATATTTACATTACATTTATCTATCACCTATTTTCAACATGTATTGTTGCTTTATTCTTTTAAGTTCCTTACTTTATTTTCGGAACAATGAACCAGAATCTGAACACAGGCCCTCAACCAAAAGACACGTCCCATAAATAACGCATTCTATCAATGATATTTTTGCCAGTCAGCTTTTCTGAATAATACATTTACTAATTTGGTGATTTTTGGCACGTTTCCTAAATGCAAAAACATGTTCCGATCTTTGAAAACATCTTCTGGCGGAAATGACGCTAATTTCTGACTGGGCTGTTGGATGTGGCCATTTACCAAAAAAAGGGGGTTAGTGTAATTGTATGTTGTTAAATGAGCTTAGTGTACATACCAGTATCAAACAGATCTCTATCTATATTTTGACAGGTAACAGATCTTCTTTAGAATAAACAATAATTATATTGGTAACTCGCTCTATTAATATTACAGATACCCTTAAAACCCGTAGTACAGTAAACGGAGGAGACCATAAATCCTTAATACACAGGCATTTCGTGTTCAAACTGTTTGGGCCGTATTTTTTTTTCAAACCAGTACTGCCCATTTATTGAATGATTATCCTGTATTGGCAAACATAATCTCGTTATCTCGCCGAAAAGCAGTTTTATTCAAATCGACATAAAGTTCATGTCATATTATGGTTGTTATTGATTTTGTTACTTATTTTTGTCAACCTTAGACAAGTGACTGTAATACGGAGCTACCTGAAGGGGTTTGAATGGAGGTGGGAGTGGGTCTGGTATGAAAAGTATGAAAATTTGAGTCAATATCCTGGCTTTTGAGGACATTGCTGGGAGCAAATTTTTGTGAACTAGAGGATCACAAATGGGAGTCAATTTGTCAGAATCTTGGGATCTGCCTGTCAATTCCGCCTGTTTTGTGAGAGTTAACAGAAAATTAGTACAGTCTGTCGCCCGCGCACTAGTGGTACTGTTAACTGAGGCGGGGGTGGGGGGGGGTGCTATAACCGTGAATATGGTAGTGATGAGATAGTATAAGACCACAGAGGAATGGAGGAAGAACGATGCCATATTGGAAATGAGCTCCGAAGGCGCCCAAAAAAATCACAGATAGCAACGTATAATATTATTATGTAATTAAGATTTTATTTTTTGGGGACTGGGCCTAAATTTCCTGGGATTTGAGTTCATTGATTGGAGCAAATTCTTGTGAACGAGAGGATAAGAATTGGGGCAGAATCTGGAGGCTTGCATATTAATTCCCCTTGTTTTGTGAGAGTCGGCAGAACATTTGTACAGTCTGTCGCCCTACGACCCACTCACTATTGCTACTACTAACCGGGCGATTCACTATAACCGTGAAAATGATAGTGATGAAAGAGTATAAGACCACAGATCAGAAGTGGAAGAATAATTACATAATGGAATCGAGCGCGGTAGGCGCGAAAAGATTTCATATAGCTACGTATACTATTTATGTAACTGAGCTTTTAGCGTCGTATGCGTACAAAAATTTCAGATAATATGTAATTTGGGACTTGGTCTGGGGGAATTTGTTTAACGGGGGCGCTTACATGGTCTGGTATACGACAATGAGTGGACTTCGGTGAATCCATTCTGGATCTTCTTAGAAGCTATTACTCAGCCAACACCACAGTTGAACGCGAGATGTACCTACACTTGATGGTCCATGGCGAACGGTACCGTGGATACGCCTCCCTTCGGAGAAGGGTCTAGGGTGCTCTGCCCTCAGAAAATTTTGGAAAATAGGGGTTGCACCTGAAAATGACGGAAAATTTCAATTTTGAGGCTGAATTTACGATATTTGCGTATTATGATATTTTGATACGAAGATTATACAAATTTGAAGGAAGGAATACGACTCTAACGTACCTATAATAATTTATGAGAAAAACGAAAAGTTCGGAATCGGGTTAGAGTGCGACTAACCAATCTCACTCGGCATTATGGGCGCCCCGCCAATTATATTATGGGCGCCCATGATCTCGTCGTGGGCGGCCCACCAATCACGGTATTATGGGCGCCCATCCGGGATGAGGCAAACTACAAATCATGCCGTTTAGGCACCCCATTGATCAAGTCGTGGGCGCCGAACCAATCCTACTCGGCATTATGCATTATGTGCGGCCCAACAATCATATTTTGTCATTATAAGGCGCCCCATCAATCATGTCATTATGGGCGCCCATCCCACAGACAAAGCCCCATCAGTTGTGGTGTTAATCGTGTGAGTCATTATGAGGCGTCTCACCATTTGGGGGGCGTCTTATAAATAACGACATGATTGGTGAGGTGCTCATAAAATCAAGTGGGCGCCCAACCAATGTGGCACCCATACTGGTATGGGCACGTTGGTCGTTGGCTTCGTATTGCGTCCAATTGATTTTTCAACTGCAACACCCCCACCCCCCTTAGCTACGGGCCTGCTCAATGGAAAATAATTGTAGATTAAAAATTAAAGTTGTAATCGTGTAGTTTTAAGAAACAGACTATATTCTGACAGCACAGCCCGCGCACAACCAGACGGCTATTTGCGCGTGCATTTTGAATGTGTAGTGCAGTTGTTAATAACGTAGGCATGCAAGCATCACGTTAGCCAATATGTAGGCCTACTTTAGATGTTTACTTCGTTAATTCGAACTGACTGTCATAGAATGGCATAAACTGAAAAGGTTTTACGAGTTGCAGTCGGATTCAAACTCCTGAAGGTATTCCTCCAGAGCTATGGCCAAGCCTACAATCGTCATCGTCTCGGCACTAACAATAAATAAGACGGAAAAGGTAAGACGGCGATTATGTTTGATCCGACTCCCTTTCGCCAAATTGTCTTCCACCTTTCTTTGCCATAATTTCTCACACACTTTTATCCCCCATTTATGGTTAGGGTTAGGATTATAGTTGAATGTCATTGATGAAAAAAAGCAGTCGGGTCAAACCAAATCGTCGATAAGATTACATTTCAATTAAAAAGTGACCGTTGTCCTTTTTCGTTTACGTTTTCATTAGCTCGGAGGGAGCAGGAAAATAGGACGTTAACCCCCATTTCATTTCCATTTATTTGGAATTATGAATGGTTCGGCGGTTATTTCAGAATTCCCCACATCCAAGTTTAGTCTTACCTTTGTCAAACGTCACCCCTTAAAGTGTTTATTCTTATATTTGTCAAGTGTCACTCCTTAAAATGTTTAGTCTTTTACCTAGTCTATAATTTTTAGTGTCCTCACTAATAACCGCTTGTGTCCATAACCAAACCAAATTTTGTTATTTGTATCTGTCCATCTTTCATTTAGCGCAGCATTCAAATGGTCTTTTGAAGCCTACACTATGTCCGTAGACATAATAATAAAGGGTATCTTTTGGCAGACTTTTCGTGAATTCTTGAAAATGTCGAAATGCCGAATGCGCGCCGCTGGTAGGGGGGTCTGTGGGGGTTCTCCCCCCTGAAAATTTTTGAAATTTGACAACGGGAAACGAGTTTTGCAAGCACTTCTGGGAGAAATCTAGGTATCATATTTTCCAAATTTATGCTGCTATTTTGACTATAAGACATACTACTGTACTTTCTCTGACTCCACTTTATGATTTTGCTGTAGTCGGCAAAATTTTTAATCAAAGACCATTTCACCTTAAGGTGACAGACATTTGCACGTCAGCATAATATATTTTACTAATCGTTGTGTATGTATGATTCTTCGCGTGCGCACTCTCAATTTTTTGAGGGGATTCCGCGTGAAAATTAGAGCTCTCAGGGGGGCCCGCTTATACGGGTGGACTTATTGTTTAATGGGGGCCTGGGAGGACACCGTCCTCCTAAACTCCCTGCCAGCACGCCCCTGGTCTTCCCTAAACTTAGGACAGTGATTTAAGGTAGGCTATTAAAAACGGTATTGTTTAAATTGTATCCGTATTGATAGCCTCGTTTGTCACGCAATTGGTTTTTCTGCATTGTTCTGCTATGCACTGGTTAATTGGGCATAATAAAATCGTGATTCATGGCGTAACGTCATGTAAACATATTTGGTCCAATTTGGAGTCCCGTTTAAAGCGTAATGATATTGTTACGCAGTTAGCTATTGGTTGTTAATCGGCCTATTGACCAGTCATAATTTGGAACAAATTTGCTTCCATTACAGCAGTGTTAATTAAGTGGGATTTGCTCCAATCAAACGAAACAATGCGAGGAGTATGAGGGGCCCGGGGCCTATTTGTTGGTATAAAGTCAGTCTGATTAAAACAGACCCTATTTCCTTTCGCCTTTTATAGTTCAAAATTTCGTTTTACTTGTCTTTACTACACTAAGATCTGGAAGAGTTGTTACCATTGATGTGTTCTGGATGATGTTAGGGATTAGCCAATGAAACGGTCTGTTACGGCGAGCTTTTGGCGTGTGGTGCACGGAACTGTGGGTAATCCACTAGAAACATCAATGCTGATTGGTTAATCAAATATCTGACGTCATATGGTAAAAATCCGCTCGTATGATCTCTGACTCAACCTCCCAAAACAACAGGTCAGATCTTCATGTAGTCTAGGCCACCGAAAGTATAAAAAAACGAAACAAAATATACATCTGTATTTTAATTAGATTGGTATAAAGTAATAAAAAAACCCACCGTTACTTGATCGTAAAGTAAACTTTTCTGAATGAGAGTACCTAGTGGCAAGGGTGAGATTAGAATCGGATTCTGTCAGTTCACTTTTTTTGTTGAAAAATTGGTAAAAACTATTAGCCACCTGCCCAGGCCTTAGCACCGTGTAGCCCCGCCCCGTTCTCGGGCCAAGTCCGGGCCGGAGGAACGCTACATTGATCGCTCTAGGTAGGCTGACTTGTATTCGATCATTCGAAACGAAACTGAAAGCGAAACGTTTCATTAGGCGCTATGTTTTTGCCAATTGTGGACTTTTTTCCGACCAATGTGCTTTAGCAAAGTGCCCCCAGATATACGCCAAGTGACGTCCATCCACGATTTGTTTATGGACACTCTACAGGTCACAGTTGTTATCCTATTTAAAAAAAAGTTCGAATATATCACTGTTACACCATAATAATGGTTGAGGTCGAATTTCGCCAAAATAAGAACGAAACTTGTTCGCAAATGAAAGCAGATGAAATGTCAACAAGTCAAAACAAAATGTAAGAAATTTTATTTTAATCCCTTCAAGTGCCTGTGTGTAAACGCACAGTAAACGTATGGTACATGTATATCACACTGTCAAAATTATTATGTATTTATTTTTAAATGGCATAAATATTGCCATCGTAATAACTGTATTTTAACATTGCATGTTATTTCACAGTGTGTAATGTAACTTTACCTCTAGTTATTATATACATCCAAGGTAAAATTACGTATCTGTAAATGGAGTACATGTAAAATTACCATGATGTTAATTTACATGAATTAGTGCAATAACATTTTTAAAAAAAACGAAAAAAACCCACATGTTTTTGTAATAATAACTCATAACTATTGTAGAATTACATATTATGTAATTTGCCAAGGTAAAATTACTAAAAGGAATGTGTTTGCCCCCGCTTGGCTAATTAGTCCTAGGTTCGATTCTGGCGAACACAGACAGTTTTTCGGAACTTTCAGCCGAGCATGTTAAACAACGTTCGATAATGTAAAGAAATTAAATGAAATAGGGTTTAATGTCCTATACTGTTCTGCTCCTTACAGTGGAAAGAGTAGGTGGCATGACACCGCCCAAGCAAAATGTCCCACACAACCCAATGTATGGCATAATATGCCTGTCTTTATTGGCCAGTTCGGTACATTCAGTTTTTGAATAATCTATTTTTCTAAAATGGATCGACTGAACTGACTGACAGAACAGGGAGCCACGGTGGCTAAGTGGTTAAGACGCTGGATCGCTAGCCTGGAGGTCGGATGTTCGATCCCTGCATTGGCCGAGAAAGTTGATCTGGATTTTCCGACGTGGTTTCCCCTTGTCAGTCCTTCGGATGAGACGAAAAACCGAGGTCCCGTGTATACATTGGAATGCACGTAAAAGATCCCTTGGCAGTTGGAATTCGATATAAGAGTAGGCGATAGTGCCAGTGCCCGGGCAAAATTTCCCTCATAGCACACTGTATGGCGTATGCCCGTCTTCATTAGCCCAGTGTAGGAGCAGAACAGTAGGACGTTAAACCCCATTCCTTTCCTTTCCTGACAGAACAGTAAATATTCGATATGTGGTCAAAGGAGGCCGATAATCGATTACCACTATTTGACAGTAAATTTACAATTCTCTGTAAAAATAATATTTCAAATGACATTTTTGTTACTATACAGCTCACATGATGTAAACTGACATTAAAACATTAAGTTTGATGTAATCTTACGTAGGCCTGGTATTCATATGCATTTACATCGTTTTAAATGTAAGTTAACAAACCATATGATTTGACAAATCCGACACACACTTTTTATTATAGTTATAACTGTAAATATAAATATAATTTTAACAGTGTAAGGTTGTTGGACCCTCTAGACGTCACAATTTGTTCCTTTCGATAATCGCGCATATCGGAAAGTAACTTCCTGGATTATAGTCCCTGATTGTTGGTAAAGTCGTGTTTTTAGCTTCTGGACCCCCTCAAGAAATCACAATTTTTATTCAATTTTGAAAAAAAAACCGGTTTAAATCTATCACCGTTACACCTAAAGAGTCATTCCACGAGAAAACCATGCAGAAGGTGGAAAGGTGGGGGTCGGCAGATCAAGATCATCTCGGGGGATTTTATGGACTCCTCAAGACTACTTCACAGCCAGGAGGGTCGATCTCAAATTTTCACCGTTATTGAGAAACAGCATCTGGGTGATTTTTGGCCAATTTTGCCATTTTTCAGGTCATTTTTGGTCAATTTTCAGCCAATTATTGTAGCGAATCTAGGGTTTGGATGGAAATGGTGGTGATTGGTGATGTTAGTGGGGGGCCTTCCTGTGCCCCAGTGTGAAGACCATAAAGTCGCATCTATTCTCTGGGAGTAATGATCAGCAAAATTGTAACATATGGCGACTAAAATCGAAAATATACACCTGCGAAAATTAGCTTTATTTTCTATGATGCAGGGGTAGGTCAAAATATAGAAATGGTTTTATGCACAGCTCGACACACTCTATCGATATAAAAAATAAAATCTCTATCACCTCTCTTCAATCAATGTGAAATAGTAAGTCAAAGTTGGTGAATTTTCCCTATTGTAATCTCTCATTCTCTATGAAATGGCCAACCACTTTCATTCAGGGTAAGCCAGCTTTCTCCGTTTCTTCACCAAATCATTCGCCAGCACTCGCAGGTAGCAGCTTGAAACCCGCTCGAGCAAAACTAGTCTCTTTGATGATGATTGGTATCCAATCCATGATGGCCGTGTACGAGACCGCATAATATTGTGTTTTTTCTTCATTTTTGGCCATAGAATGTGGTACATATCCAAGATATGAGCCATGAAATGACTTAATAGATTGAAAGAGTGTACTAAGGACATTAAGGCCCGTCCTTTAGCACATTACATAGCAATAAGTGAATTGAGTATCGAATGGGAGCTGATTTCTTGACGAAGTGGGATTTTTGATCTTGATAAGTCGATTCTAGATGGAAAGGTGATATGTTCTGCACATTGCTACCGCCTGGGTCTCAAATGGAATATTCCAAAAGGATGTAAACAATATGTTGTCCATAATGAGGAAATGGGCTGTCAAAAGAGCCAATTTGCTACACCACCTCAGTTTAGTTCTTCAAATAAATGATATGACGAAGGGTCAAAAATTAAACTTCATCATGGGATCATTTTCAGAGCCAAAATAAAGCTTGCCATGCCCTTTAAAACTAAATTTGTATATGAAGGACATTTCTATCAGGGGCCAACACTCAAAATATATGGGCCAACACTCAAAATATATGGGCCATTGAAAATGTACTATTTGCAGGGGTGCAACATTTGTAAAATTTTCTGAAACTGGTCCCAGTCAATCCATCATCCGGCGACTCGATACAAGAGATTTTTCAATTGCCCATATACGTTGAGGTTGATATTAAAATATTTTCAATCTGATTAAAACACAGATCCTATTTCGTTTCGTTTTTATAATTCAAAATTTCGTTTTACACTAGGATCTAAAAGAGTTGTTATAATTGGCGTGTTTTGAATAGTCTGAGGTATTAGCCAATGAAACGGTTTGTTACGGCGAGCTTTAGGCATGTTTTGCACGGAACTGTGGGTAAGCCCTTAGAAGCGCTAATGCTGATTGGTTAATCAAATGTCTGACCTCATAGGATCACTTGCCGCTCGCATGACCTCTGACGTGACCTATCGTAGCAACCAGTCAGATCTTCATGTAGTGTAGGTCATCGAAAGTATAAAAAAAACGAAACATAATATAGATCTGTATTTTAATCAGATTGGAATATTTTGAGAGGTGGCCCCTGATAGAAATGTCCTTCACGTACAAATTCAGTTTAAAAAGGCCCAGCGAGATCCATTTTGTTCTCCGAAAATCATCATATGATGAAGTTGAATTTTTGACCCTATGCCATATTTTTTATTTGAGGAACGACCCTGAGGCAGTGTAGGAACTTGGCTCTCTTGACAGCCCATTTCCTCATTACATAGAATAGAAGAAAAAAAATCTAAAATTAACAAGAACTTTTTAATGCTGCCAAAGTTAAAAAAAAAAGGCAGAGAGAGAGAGTTTAACGTCCACCGACACAAACTAGGTCATTTCGGGACTAACACATGGTTCAATTTTATTTCAATAATTCACTTGCGCGTAGGGGTCTTTAACAGTGGGGGGACCCGGAGAAAACCCACGAGGTTGGAAAAAAAAGCAGAGAGCTGGCCTTTAGTAAAGGTATTACAGCTATATCAGACTCAATGCAGCTGGTTTAAGGACTTCTGAAGCCCATTGCCTGGAGTATCACCGCACAACTGTTTTCTGCTAATTTGATTGTGGTCGAGCACACACACAAGGTTTCCATCGATATTTTAAAGACACAATTTCTTCCCTCTTTTTTTCAATAGTATTTTATTTCACTTAGCCGTTCCAATAGGAATATGTTGATTCCAAGTGACACAACGCGGTCTTTGTATGGCTTCTCCTTAGATGTGGCAGCATGCATCCTTTTGGAATATTCCATATAATGCAGCTTTGTCAAGAAATCAGCTCCCATTCGGTTCTCACATGTACCACATTTAATGGCCAAACATGAGGAAAACCCGCCTTTTTGTGCGCTTTCGGGCACGCCCATCTTGGATTGGATACCAAGTCTCATCAAAGAGACTAGTTTTGCTCGAAGGGGTTTCAAGCTGCTATCAGCTGATTTGGTGAAGAAACGGAGAGAGCTGGCTTACCCTGAATGTAAGTAGTTGGCCATTTCATAGAGAATGAGAGATTTACAATAGGGAAAATTCACCAACTTTGACTTACGATTTCGCATTGATTGAAGAGAGGTGACAGAGATTTTATTTCTTATATCAATAGAGGGAGTCGAGCTGTGCATAAAACCATTTCGATATTTTGACCTACCCCCGCATCATAGAAAATAGAGCTAATCTTCGCAGGTGTATATTTTCTGTTTTATTCACCATATCTTACAATTTTGCTGATCATTGCTCCCAGAGAATAGATGCGACTTCATGGTCTTCACACTGGGGCACAAGAAGACCCCCACTAACATCACCAATCACCACCATTTTCATCCAAACCCTAGACTCGCCACGATAGGTGGCTGAAAATTGACCAAAAATGACCCGAAAAATGGCAAAATTGGCCAAAAATCACCCAGAGGCTGTTTCTCAATAAGGGTGAAATTTTGAAATCGCCCCTTCTGGCTGTGAAGTAGTCAGGGGGAGTCCATAAAATCCCCCAGAGATGAACTCGATCTGCCGACCCCCCATCTTCCCGATTCTGCACGATTTTGCATGGTTTTCTCATGGAATGACAATTGATGTCGAATTTCGTCAAAATCGGACAGAAACTGCCCGTCAAAATGGCTACTCCATGTATGCAAATAGTGTAAACGTATGTAATACCAAGGTTGTGGACCCCCTACAATTCTGTTCCCTTCGATATTCGTGCATACCGAACTGTAACTGTCTGAATTATGGCCCCTGATTGTACAAAAAATAATATTTTTTTTTAGCTCATTCTGTGTCCATATCTTACAAAATGTGAGCATGGCAACCACTTGTTTTAATTTCCAAAGATACCCTCCACCTCGCCTCCCTACTTTATGTTTCTAAAACAAAATTTAAATTCGAATGTAAGTTTCCTTTTTTGAAAGTTTTGTGAACGTTTTATGATAGTTATCGGAGAGGAGCCAAATACAACAACATCATCCAAAATTTTCTTTTGTTTTAATTCAAATTTCTTACGCTCTGGGTAAAAATATTCACTTCAGATTATTAATATTATCATAAAAGCGTTACATGACAGTGCCCTTGGTGATTCGTTTTTTTTTTTAAAACTTGGCCTGTTCAAGATTGACCGGTGTTGGGTAACAAATCAATTACATCATGTTCAAATATTTGAGGAACTACTGAATTGCTGTGAATATCTAGGCGTCTTCACGACGGAATGTAAGTTTGCTGAATTGCGCAATTTAGACTTATGGCGTGAAAAGCAGAAAGATATAATATCCTTTCCCAATTAAATATTGTTGTTTTAAAAAATTAACATCCTTTCCATTTCCGAATTATTAAAAGTAATTGTAACCGCTGGAATTTATTTTAGTTTCAATCTTTTCTCTGTGGGTTATTTTGGTCTCAGTAAATATGGTATATTTGTCTAGGACGTTCGCTCTGCACAATACCAATCCATAATTGCCCAAAAAGAATATATGAGTTCGTTTCCGCAGTCCGGATATAGGAGAAAGCTTTGACATATCAATAATGATAAAAAAATTGTATTCATCATCATACTTAACAAACTGTCAGCGCATAACAATATTTTACACTTTGTATATAAGGTTTCGGTATTTAAAAACTGATTGCTCAAGCAGCGTGGGTGTATTATATCATAAATATAACGATTGTCAATAAACTTGATTGCCCTATGATATTTCTGGTTGAATATATAGATCCATATTTTATATATTTATTAAACATGTAAATTGAAATCCTCTCCTTTACTCCCCCGCATTCAGTCCATTATAGACGAAATTAATAGCGAGCAGGTTTCGTCTCATATAACAAACGATTTCCTCTAGTCATTATGGTAGCGTAATTTAGATGGCGGACAAAACTCAAATTGATGTATAATGAAAATTACTGCTTTCGAAAGAGCTGCTATTAGTGCTCACACAAGTCTGCAAATTGGTTAATTGAAGTAGATCGCTTAGAGCTTATTTAGACGGCGTCGACGATTCATATTACAAGTCTATTCAAACGATTTCTATATGTAAGACTTAACTGGGGCTTCAGAGAAAAAGAATTGCTGATCAGAAATAACTAGTATTTAATATCAGTACGAGTGGGTCTAAGTAATATCTAACGATCCGAAGACAAACCCTTTGCCCTGGGGTTGCCTCCATTTATCATAAAACTCTGTATAACCATGAGATTTTCTCGGAATTGTCTGTCATTCCTTTTTAGAAGGGACATAGTATGAGCAAATGTAACTCTGCCGTGTAAACATTAAAATATATTTCCTCGACATTCCAGGCCCTATAGATGTCAGTCGATAAATACTTACTGTTAGGTATTCAGAAGACGTATTCTTCAATTGAAACCGTTCAAATTTTCAAAGGTCGAAATCGCACAGCGTTAAGGTAGCCGCCATATTACGTAAAGAAATTAAAAGAAAACGAAATGGGAATTAAGGTCCTACTTTTCTGCTCCATCCGGGCAGTGTGCTATGGGGAAAATTTTGCCCTGATAACTGCGCCACGGCCAAATCTTATTTCGAATTTCAACTGTCAAGGGTTTATTAGGCGCACGCCCCATCCAAACGACTAGACGTTGTTACTTGCCAGGCCTTTTGTCCAGCACTACTGACGAGGTAAGCCACGGCGGAAATCTGAAGGAATTTCTCGACACCGGAATATCGGAATATGTAATGCAATGAAGGGATGGGCACAAACGTTGTCGTGTGTGCGTTCAGATAAAAACAATTGAGACACTTGTCTAAAATAAGTATATGGGTTGTGGGGTTGAATAGATGACAGTAATTACCAAAATGTTGTCGTCGTTTCTAGCAAATGTAGATTCTGTGATCATGCATTATTTGAGTGGACCAAAGGTTACATTGCAAACTACTTGTCTTGAGTGACATATGACAGCACGTTCCAGAGTGCAGCACCAGTTACCGCCGGTTTCTCATTGTTTGGAAGAGGGAGGGGGGCATCTCGATTATTTTTCTCAATAAAATGAATCGGATTGAAAAGTTATCTCCAAAAATAAGAATAGATAAATATCATAATATTTACAATAACTATATATATATATATATATATATATATATATATATATATATATATATATCTAGTGAGTTACAAAAATACTTTAATTTCTGTAAGTGCAATGTGAAGATACATACTACATTTTGATGTTAAATTATAAAGTAAAAACAGAAAAACTATTGCATTGTATAGACATATTTTAACTGTTAGGATCTCTTGCTATCTTTTATGTATTTTTCCACTATTTCGAATATATAGAATTGGTATCATAGGAGGGATCGGGGTTGCCATATAAATTCGATCTATTGTAACATTTTGATATATGGTGGTGTGGAATATATTTTATAAAATTGTTCTTAAGTTAGAGTAGGCTGGACATATGAAAAAATGGTGGTAATTATCTTCTAGGGTACACCTTTGTTTCACTAATTAAAATGGTAGAATAAGTAATTATTTAAAGATGCCTTCCTGCTTACAAACTGGGTGATTTGATGATATACTTGGACTAAAAACATATTCAAACTCATTAATCTATCAAAAATTTGCTTCAATCACTATTTTTAGAATTCATGTTTGTCATGTAACTTGATTGAAGGAGGGTCCATTTCAGAATGTATTTGTCGTTACTTACTGTCCATTTGCCATACATATTGAAGCCTAAATAAATTCTTGGATTATCTTCTGCCAACTTCTTTTGCCGCCGTTGTATTGCTAGTCGTATTTCTTAATTGACAATGAATAAATATTCGTATTATAATTCGTTGCGGTTTAATTAAAGGATATATTTGTAAAAGCCTGATTAAAAAGCACTTAAGATTTTTAGATTTTCATATTATCCTGTAATTTGTTCCAAAATCTAATTGTACAGGTGAATGAATTATTAAAATACGAGTTTGTTTTACAAAATTGTAGTTTAGGGTTTATTTTGTAATTAATTACTAGCGGTTCGATTTTTTTAAAAAAAGGCGTCAGATAGATATGGAGGACTTAAGTTATTATTTATATTTTATAATTAGATTAATATGTGTTTTATTCTGCGATTATACATCGATTCCCACCAAAGCTCTCTGTATATCTAGACCAGTTATTATTCTATCTGCTTCAGTTTAAACACTTTTTAACGTATTAAAATCTTCCTTTGAACAATTATCCCACATAATATAAGCATATTCCAAAGATAACATCTGGGTGGATTGCATTTTCCTAGTAAAAATAATATTGTTATTTTTATTAGGGTTAACAGTTACACACCACTGTTTAGCCAACGATGATATAATACTAAGATCCTTAGTTATAAAATTCGAACTACTTAGAGGATCATTATGGACAATGGTAAAAAGTGATTATCATCGGCGAAAAGTAGGATGTTATTAGTAATCTTATAGGAAATATCATTTAAATAAATTAAAAATAGAAAAGGAACCAGTACACTTCCTTGTGGGACTTCAGAATCAGTATGTAACTAATTTGATTTAAACCTTCTAAAACTACGCATAGTGGTCAATACATTTACATAATATTTTATTAATTCCATATTGTTCTAATTTAGCCAACAAACCTATATGCCAAACGTTACAGCATTTTACTCACAGTTATAGACGAAAAATTTATTAAACAAAAGTAGTATGTTGGTCTCAAATAGATCGAAAAATTGGACTTTTCACGAAACTTGATGAAACTAGTGACCCTATTTTAGTTACACGGCTTAAGATTTTTATACGCCCACATTTTCATGTGGACGTATATTGTCGTCGCCCATGTCCGTCCGGACGTCCGTCCGTCCGCCCACAATTGTTTGTGGACACTCTACAGGTCACAATTTTTATCAGATTTAAACGAAACTTGAAATATAGGTTTATCTCCCTAAGATCTCGATTCCTTGAGATATTGGCATATATCAAACCGTAACTTCATGGATTATGGCTCCTGGTTGTACGAGAATCGCGTTTTTAGCTTGTGGACCCTATCGAGGTCACAAATTTTTTTATTTTTTTATTTAATCTGATTTTGTTGAAATTTGAAATGTCAGTTTATAACCCAAAGATCTTGGTTGCTGTCGATATTCGCGCATATCAGACCGTAACTTCCTGAATTATGGCCCCTGATTGTACGAAAAATCACGTTTTTTAGCTTGTGGACCCTATGGCGGTCACAACTTTATTCCGATTTAAAAACCATTTGAATATATCACCGTTACACCTTCAAGGCGGTTGAGGTCGAATTTCGTAAAAATCGGACCAAACTTCCGGACAAAATGGCCGCCCCTCGAACGGAAACAGTGTAAAAATATGGTATAAGGTTGTGGACCCTCTAGAGTTCACAATTTTGATCCGATTTTGATGAAACTTGAAATACATGTTTATAACCTAAAGACATTGGTTCCCTTCTATATTTGCGCATATCGGATCGTAACTTCCTGAATTATGGCCCTTGAATGTACGAAAAATCGCGTTTTTAGCTTGTGGTCCCTCTAGAGGTCACAATTATTATCCGATTTAAATAAAAACCGTGTGAATATATCGCCGTTACACGTAAATGGTGTAAATTTGTGGTATATCAAGGTTGTAGACCCTCTAGAGGCCACCCTTTCGATATTCGCGCATATCGGATCGTAACTTCCTGAATTATGGCCCTTAATATCATATGAAAAATTGCGTTTTAGGCTTGTGGTCCCTCTATAGTTAACAAATTTTATCCAATTTAAAAATAAAACGTTTGAATATATCACCGTTACACCCTAATGATGGTTGAGTTCGAATTTCGTGAAAATCGGACCAAAACTGGCGAACAAAATGGCCGCCTCTCGTACGCTAATGGTGTACAAATATGGTATATCAAGGTTGTGGACTCTCTAGAGGTCACAATTTTCACCCGATTTTGATGATACTTGAAATGCATGTTTATAACACAAAGATCTTGGTTCCTTTCTATATTCGCGCATATCGAATCGTAACTTACTGAATTATGGCCCCTGATTGTACGAAAAATCGCGTTTTTAGCTTGTGGTCCCTCTAGTGGTCACAATTATTATCTGATTTACAAAAACGTTCAAATATATCACCGTTACACCGTAATGTTGGTTGAGTTCGAGTTTCGTGAAAATCGGACGAAAACTGCTAGACAAAATGGCCACCCCTCGTATAACGCAAAAAGTGTAAATTTGTGGTATATCAAGGTTGTAGACCCTCTAGAGGTCACAATTGTGATCCGATTTTAATGAAACTTAAAATGCATGTTTATAACCCGAAGATCTTGGTTCCTGTCGATATTCGCACATATCTGATCGTAACTTCCTGAATTATGGCCCGTGTTCTCTATCCATCTCTTGACAAATGTGGGCGTATCCTGCCTGGCAGCTGCTGGTTGAAATTTGAAATAGACCGGAAGTATAAAAAAGAAAACAACGGTAGGCCTATCTTAAAGCAGCTAAGTCTTTAAGTCAGTATCATCCACAGTCTTCGACATTGCAAAGACGACTTATTGGATTCCCTGAAAAAAAAAAACATGGGGCGCCCACGGGACAAAATTGGCAGCCTGTCTCGTTCAGTAACGTAAGGTGCGCTTCAGAGATTTAACAGCCCAGTAGACTAAACGACGGAAAGGGAAGTTGGCAGAGGATAATATTTACTTCGATATTTATGGTAAATAGATAGTGACTAACGACAAATACAAGCTAAAATGAAGTCTTCCCCAATCATGTCACTTGACAAACAAGGCTTCTTTAATTAGATGCTTGCAGCATGGGGTATAGTTTTCTTCGGATTAAATTGGTTTGGTAGGTATTTGAAGCAAACTTCAATTAATTTGAGTATGTTTGTAGTAGAAATATATAATCAAATCACACAGTCTGTACGCAGGGAGGCAGTATCTTTAAGCAGGTGTCAAATCCTTTTTTTCCAAATAGACGGTCGACTTCGTTTTCAAAAATGTATTGATACATTATCCATTGTCAGAGATTGCAACTGTGCTTATATTCAATCACCCAAAACCAATTGTTTTACATGGATCAATAAAGGTCCGAACTCACGAGACGGGATATAGTTCCACTTTCCAGAACACATACCAATCTGAGAAGGTGAAAATACTAACACTATAAACGGAATTCTATGTTTGAATGTCTTGTTCTACACAGCTTGCAGGTTTGAACGGGAATGGGGAATGGCAAGAACGCGCTGGGTTTTTATAGCCCTCGAGCCAGGTGGATTGCACACACACATAGTAGGAGCGCTTTTGAACGCACAAAGAACAAGATGAAGACGGGTTGAACTGTCTCTAAACAGGGTGGTTACAAACTAGTTGTGGACGTACTGGGAACGAGGTAACTAGTTAAGAACGGGTGTAAACAGACTACGGACGGGCTTGGACTGCTTGGAAATGGCAAATTTACTCGGTCTGAACTTGATATGAAGTGACTATGGATGGGGTACAGATGAGGCAGAAGTATTGAGGACCGTTTATGAACGAACTAGGATCATATTATAAACATTATTTACACATTCTACCCCGACCAGAACCCGTTTTCGATTTTTTGAGAACTTGTTTGAACTTTCTTGGTAAGATGGTGGTTTTACAGTTTAGCAGGGACAGTTTACGGAGCCTCTTGCATACACATTTTTGTAAAGCTTCTGCAGCTGAACAAGTTACGTTGTGTGTGTATAGTTGCTAAAACCCGTTGATCAGAGTAAAATGCTTATATGGACGAAGCACTGCACTTTCAGATGGTTGAAATCAATCATTTTCCCTCTTCTAGTGGTCCTTGTGGGCTGTTATCAGTTTTTCTTCCCACGGAACTTTTTCACAATAAGTACATTTTACTTCTTGGCATATTGAACTGCAGTTAGGTTGAAATATTTGGAGCGATCTTGATGTATGGTAATGACGCAGGAATACCGGAGATTTTGTTTGTTGCCAGTTCGTCGTCAGAGCGGTATATAACATATGTTATGAGTAACTTACATTATCTTATTACTTATACATATATGCTGCAGATGCTAAAGAGAATACCACGTGTAGATATAATTTATTTATCCATGTTAAACAAATACCAAGGTTATTTGTCGGCAATCGAGCGAATTAGTTGTAAATTGGAGTGTCTATTTCCATCCGTAGGTCTAACAGAATTATGATCTTTTATAAACAGATTCCAACAATTAGATGAAGATAACTATTATAAATCGGCAACTATTTTGGTGTGTCTGACACATCCTCGTTATAACACCGTGTCTAAACATGTTCGCTAATTGCCACCTTGGGGTGTCGGTTAAACACATATAACACATACTTTCGTTTACCTCTTTAATAATTGACATTTTGATAAATAGATCGCTTTGCAAAATCTGTTTACGTTTCATATCAAAATTATTTATTCATATATTTTCCGACGTAATAATACATACCGGAGTCTTTACACGCTGAATATTTGTTTTAATAGCGACCTTACTTTTTTAAAAAAAAGTAATGATATCTAGAAATCGACTAAAAAATGCAATTTGTTAACAATATTGTATAATAATTAACGGTCTGCTTTAGCGTAAAATATATATGTTAAATGGCGGTGGTTGGATAATAATCCCAAACTATTACATATTTAATTGGTGTTTCTTTTCAGCGTGTATATATGTTATATCGTGGTGGTTGGATAATAATCCCAAACCATTACATATTATATAATTGATGGTCTGCTCTTAGCTCGCAGTGGTGATCGGATAATAATCCCAAACCATTACATATATAATTGATGGTTGTTCTTAGCGTGTATATGTTATATCGTGGTGGTTACTTTATTTAATTGATGGTCTGTTCTTAGCTTTTATATGTTATATCGTGGTGGCTGGATAAAAATCCCAAATAATCACATACATATTGAATGGTCTGCGTTTAGCTTGCAGTGGTGATTGAATAATAATCCCAAACTTTTTACATATATAATTGATGTTCTGCTCAGGGCTGGTATATATATATATATATATATATATATATATATATATATATATCATAGTATAAAATATAAAAATAACACCGATTTGCTTCTACATGTTTCAATATATTTTCATCAGGAAGCCATTGATACTATATATATATATATATATATATAGTAAAAGGTTATAGTTAAAGCTACTCTTAGGTGTTAGATATTCGAAATAAAGATGTTTTAGGAAAAAAAACTAGGTTTTTGCGAGTACTTGAAATGCAAATACCTATGCAGGTTGTGATATGATAAATAGTCATGGACACTTGACATGCTTGAGAGTATGTTCAGAACCACTGAGCTGCACGTGCGACACGCAATAGCGCCATACACCTGGCAGGGGTTCATTATCAAATTTGACACTTCAAGGAAGGGTTGATGAAAACTGCCGCGTGCTGGTTTATCCTATCCATGTTTGCTTTTCTATCCGTCCTTGCGTAAGATTTACTGTTTAGCGTATCTTTGCTTTAGTGTTTTACGTTTAATTTGCAATGAGACGTCTTCAACATGCTATTGGCATGTACCAAGTTACAGGAATTCTAGTTACACCTCAAACGATTAGAAATTGGCTACATGCAGCCCATTTGCATGCGCGACGCCCGCGTGTTGTGCCTCCATTAACTCGCCAGCACATGACAAACAGGCGTTAATGGTGTAGGCAGCGTAGAAATTGGCGTAGTCGTCGATGGGCGCGTGTAATGTTCTCAGATGAGTCCAGATTTACTCTGGATTTCACCGATAGACGTGCTCGCGTTTGGAGGCGTGTAAATGAGCGTCATTCTAACGTTAACGTCAAACAACAAGACAGATTCGGGCGTGGGTCTGTTATGGTGTGGGGAGGAATCACCATGACTGGCAGAACGGACTTGCATATTGTTCAAGGAAGGGTCACTGGTGTGTACTACCGTGACCACATCCTGGCACTGATAGTTCTGCCCTTTGCTCAACGTGCAGATCGTCGTTTCACCGCGCTCGTGTCGTGAATGACTACCTCCAGCGTCACCATATTGTCCATATGCCTTGGCCAGCCATGAGTCCTGACCTTTCCCCTATAGCGCACGTCCGGGACATGACCGGGAGACGTGTTCGTCGATGTCAACGTCAACCGACAACACTGCAAGAATTGGGTGTGGCACTGCAAGAGGAGTGGGTCAGATTGACCCAAATCGTGATTGGACGGTTGATTAGGAGCATGCCACGACGAACTGCTGAATGTCTGAGGGTTGGTGGAGCAATTACTCATTATTAAGACAAAAATCAAAAACGTCATTATTAAGACAAAAATCAAAAACGTCCATTTTCACTTTTGACAGTGTATCTCTTTGAGAGTGAAATGGGGCCGTCAGATACGCCGCCCATATGAACTGTTTATGTTCATGTGTAACCAATTGGCCTGTTATTAACATACACTGGTTACGTCTAATAAAAACAGCAGTGCATTTGCGCAGTTTTGTATTGTTTCTAAATATCCCCTACTTTTTTGAAGAATATATATATACATGTATAATTGATGGTCTGCTCTTAGCGTGTATATGTTATATCGTGGTGGTTGAATAATAATTCCATACCATTTCATATATACTAAACAGCAAACAAAAAAACCAAAAAAAAAACGTCGGTACGATTTGAAAATCAGAGAGACACTTTAGTCAAATCATTCTAGAAAGCTACTTACTAAATGGATCAAAGCAATTTTTTTGTGAACAGTATGTTGACACATTAATGATTAATTCCTCACAGTTCCAAGCAGGGGCGGATTGGACCCAGGAACCGGCCCGGGCTCCCGTGTCGGATCGGCCCCTTTTACTGTCCGCGGAGCCCGGACGGGGGGTCCGAGGGCTCTCCCCCTGGAAAATTTTGCAAAAATGAACCCCATATCTGATTATAATCTCTGTCAAATAATATAGCTCATAAATCGATTAATTTAGGCCAAAACCCCGACCTGCAAGTAATTTACAACCATCAACCTGTGAAATTATCGGTGTATTCCCGCGAAGGCGCAGTTACAGAGCGTGACCAAAATTAATCCTTCCCACGAAGGCGCAGATATCGACTTGTCGGCTTTCGTTTGAAGAGAGGCATGTTGCTATTAGGACCCAATTAACGGTGTTAAAGATTTTATGAATTTATGTTCACTCTGAATTTTATTCACCAATTGGCAACTAATGATTTTAAAAAATCATCAAATTATCCAAGTTTTCAATATGAATCTTAATTTGGAGACTAACACAGAATGTAGGTCTACAAGTGCAATATAGAGAAGATGAAGAAATACAGAAGGTGGTACGGAGGTTTGCAGCTCTACCGTTGGTACCAGTAGAAAGGGTAGGTGTATTATATTATGTCTTGCTGTATTGGCCTTCGACTTCTCGAGGGTTAATTTGCAACTCATCAGTGGGACTACTACGACACATAGGAGCACAGAACCAACAAGACTCTGGAAGGATGGCATGCAAGAATCAAGAAGCTACTTGGAAAAGCCCATCCAGATGTTTTTGAAATAATCACATTTTTACAACAAGAACAAAATATTAATGAGATTAGAATCGTGCAGTATGCGTGGGGACATATTATTAATTAACGTATTATCATTGTATCGTCAAGAGAATTTAACTGGTTAAAAAATAGGACTAGTTGAGAAAATTTTGACCATTTGATTAACCAGTCAGGAATATTGAATAAGTAGGAATATTTTCATTGAAAAATGTCCCATTTTTGTTGCTGGAAGCGCTAGTTGATTCCTCCTGTGATGGAAGGCCACGAGACAGTGACGGCGTGGCGGCCCGTTAAAGCCACCGGCCACATACAACATGATCATCACCCTAGTTTATTAGACGAATTGGACAAAATTAATTTTTCTCATTTTTTGTCCGACCGGATCCGATGGCCCAATCCGCCCCTGGTTCCAAGACATTACAAGAAGGTTTAGAGTCTGTACACAGTCTATACATCAGTATCTGGTGTGTCCACCGCGTGTATCAATAAATGAAATGGGGTTTAACGTCCTACTGTTCTGCTCCGAACTGGGCTAATGAAGACGGGGCGAGTGTCAAGAACAGCAGCACAGCGTCTGTACATGGAGTGGACCAGACGACTGACGAACGCCATTAGCACCTGGAACCACACTCTCAGAAAAGCATGGCGCAATCCATCTGCTGTGTTTGGTCTCGGTACGACGTTATTAAGTCTCCTCTAAATTTCATCCCAAAGATGTTCAATCGGGTTTAAGTCCGGACTAAGGGCTGGCCAGTGCATAACGTTGACACCGTTCTGCTGTAGAAAGTCATGCTGGCAAACGTTGTTTCGATGACGTGCGAAATGTGGTATGACGTGGGGTCTGAGAGCTTGATCGATGTAGCGCACTCCTGTGATGCCGCTTCCTCTCCCTGTACCAAGATTTTGGAACACCACTGGACCCACTCTCTGGTTCAGGCCGATTCCACTCCAAACCATTATGCTTGGACCTCCCCATGAGTCTCGTTCCATGACAAATTGGTCAGAATAACGCTGGCCACATCGACGTCATATTCTGGTCCTGCCATCTGCAGTTGATACGCAATACCGACTCTCATCTATGAACAGAACAGTTCTCCATTGCCTGTGTCGCCAGTTCTAGTGTTGTTGGGCAAACTGTAGACGTTCACGTCGATGGCGATGGGTGAGGATCGGTCCACGGTGAGGTCTACGGCAATGGATGTTATCTCTAGTGAGACGTCGGCGCACTGTATCGGTACTGATGTGTCTTCCGTGTGCTCCCACAGTCTGACGTGCTGTCTCAGATGCCTGTGTGAAGGGTTTCTGCACGTGCTGTCGCACAACATGGCGGTCTTGTCGCCTTGTGGTAACCCATGGTCTACCAGTTCGGCGGCGATCATCCGTGGTGTTAGTGGCCCGAAAGCGTTGCTAAGCCTGTAGATGGTTCGAACATTCGCCTGGAAGTGATTGGAAAGGGCTTGGGCAGTGTGGCCAGCGTCGAGTCTTCCAAGCGCCTAGTTCCTCTGAGCTGTCGTGAGTCGTGGCATGCTGCTGACGTTGTAGTGTGAATGATTCAACCAGGTATGGGGGTGAATTTTATAGGGCTGGTCCCGGTGAACAGCACATTACCATCTCAGAAGTCAGGTTGCGTTTTTGAGAACATTTCCTGGGTTCAATTCTGTGTTTGGGAAGGAGCCTTATTGCTCAGGTAAAGTTGTAGATGTGATCACAAATATGCAATAAAAACATTTGACAAGTTTTATGCAATGCGTCTATTCAGAGTAACATACCACATACCAACCTGACGTTTCTTTTGCTGCTTAGTCTGATCTTAGCTTGTATATATTTATGTTATATCGCGGTGATTGGATGATAATCCCACACCATATTATATATAATTGATGGTCTGCATATAGCTTATATATGCAAATTAACATTTTGAAGTAAGAAACACACAGTATTATGCAACTGGCTCTTTCGACTCCATCAGACAATTAAAACACATTCTCAATTATGAGAAATAACGGGTTTTTAAAAAAAAACATACAGTACTGTCCATCCTCTAGAGTAATTAAGGATCCGAAAAGACAAAATGACACAAGAGTCCGACATTATAGAGGTTATGTGTATCCTAATATACGAAGTCGGTTCACCACGTCCCGTTAGATATCTGTACATACTAAATTCTAAGGGGTAATCCAAAGACAAGTTCATAAAACAAAATTGAAGTAAGTCATTTTACTAAATGGAATATCATACCCTAAAGTAATAAATAATTGTGTTAAAAAATACCGCCGTTTCCAAGATCAATGTATGAATTAGTTATTTCTCAGCCAACGCCCACTTTCTATGCGTGACAGCTAACTGTTAAAGGATATAACTGGTTAAACACATTCCAAATATAATTTTAACACAGACATCATTACGGTAGATGTGTAACGATGATTTGAAGAAACGGGAAGTGATGCAAACAAAAGGAAAACACGAGTTTTGCTTATATATAACTGTCTGAACAAGAGAGCGATAACAGACATACGGTCGATTTTCAGCTCACTGATTATTCATTTGAAGACGAAAAGTTGTTTAATAGAATGTGTGAGGATATCTTCAAAGTTAACAATTCATATACAGAATTGTCTGTCACGTAGAGAAAGCGATAAAAATACAAAACGTCCTTGCATTTTCTTGTTCTTATTCATTATCTACTTACACATTTTAAGTGATAGTTACAGTTTATTCCGGTGGCCCTATAAATATAGACATACTATATGTAGGGTGACACGCAGTATGATAATACTCAGCGCTAGAGTCTATGAGACTATAAATAGCCATCGTATGTGCAATTTTCTACACATCTATCAACTATACTATTCAAAAAAAGTAGGGGATATTTGATTTTGGGGGCATAATACTAAAATATGCAAATGACTACGAAAAAGTCACTATAGAACCTAACAGAAGAAACATTTCCAGTTACATGTGACGCCCAAACGCACCAATAGCTACCGCATGGAATGCAGGTGATGCTTGGGATCATCATGGGGGTCCAACCCAAGATTTGCACGACTCTGACTTTGAATGTTACAGTCATTGTGGCATTGAATTCCAGGGTGGAAACATCAGTTTAATTGTTTTAGTGACCAGAAAACAAATTTTGATATGCGTCGGCTTACCCAAAATGAAAGGTTACGTGCCCTTGGCATGCTACAGATCGGCACAACACAGGCGGTTGTGGCGCGGACGATGAATGTTTCTCAGTCTGTCATAAGCAGGCTATAGTCCAGATACCGTGATACACAATCTGTACAGGACAGACCACGCTCAGGTCGACCAAGGGCAACAACTCAAGCCCAGGATCGATTTATCCGTACCTTGGCCTTGAGAAATCGTGTCATCACAGCAAATCAGATCAGCGCTCGTCTTCAAACAGACACTGGTGTGAGAGTGAGTGGCCAGACGATTCGGAATCGACTGCATAGGGGTCACCTTCGCGCCCGACGTCCTCGCGTGATCCCTTGTTTGAGAGATCATCACATTCAGGCAAGACGTCGTTGGTGTAGGGATCGTCAACACTGGGATAATCGACGCTGGAGCAATGTGATGTTTTCAGATGAGTCAAGGTTCACTGTTGATTTTTTGGACAGACGTAGGAGGGTGTGGCGTCGTGTTACAGGCCAGTACTACCGGGGCAACATCTTGGCAGTCCATGTTGTGCCGTTCGCACGACGTCATGGCCGCCGTTTCATCTTCCAGGATGACAACGCAAGATGTCACAGGGCCAGGATCGTTACAGGTTACCTCCAACAAAAGAACATCACCACATTACCTTGGTCAGCACTGAGTCCCGACCTCTCCCCCATCGAGCATGTCTGGGACCTGCTTGGACAGAGGTTACGTCAACGTCAACAACGTCCTGCCAATGTCCAAGAACTTGCTGCTGCGTTGCAACAGGAATGGGACAATCTGGACCAAAATGACCTTAGACGTCTCATTAGGAGTATGCCACGTCGGATCAATGCTTGTTTGGCAAACAGAGGGGGATTTACCCGTTACTGACTTGTATGTGATGCTGTGGTAACTTTGCTGTTTGACCCCGGGTATCATTTTACCCTTATAATGGCCAGTCTGTGCCTTACTTAGTCTAACGATCATTTGGAATAAATCGATGAATGTGAACTTCATTTCATTTTGTCATTTGTTTCTTCGTCAGTTTCATTAGGTGACTTTAATAACACTTAAAAATCAAATATCCCCTACTTTTTTTGAATAGTATATTACAGCCGTAAAAAATCTATTGTTGGCGATTCTGAATAGCAGTAATATTTCGCTTTTTGGTTATTACAGCAGCTTTTTAAATTACGTTCGTTTTATTTTTTGAATTGCTTTATCATTAACTGTAACCGTTAGTAGCGGCATCTTTTGATTTAGTACAAATAATATCTCTGAAACACTTGCGTTAGGCAAGAACATGATACTAGCAGTAGTTTCATTTTGCTTTTACAAGGTTCTTAAAACAGTTGTTGAGTTGCCTAACGTGCGTGTTTCTAAATTGATTATCCAGTGTATTATTTATGGATGGTTAAATGGTCATAGCTTATTAAGTACAACATGACCGTTTATTTAGTGACTATAAATGTACGAAACTGATTTCAGGCTTGGTGTAAATATAAATATTGTGGTGTAATTGTCGAGATATTTGGAGATATTGATATATGGTGCGTCACCCCAACTATATGGATTACAAATAGCAACACGACGAACTAGTCCAGAGAGAAAACAGTTTAGGCCTATAGCTTGTTCAGTAATCTTTGGTCTATTTACTGATGAATATTGTGCTACAATAGAAATATGTCAATATATACTCTTCAAAAAAAGGAGGAAATATTCAGAAACAATACAAAACTGCGGAAATGCACTGCTGTTTTTTTTAGAGGTAACCAGTGTATGTTAATGACAGGCCAATGAACATAAACAGTTCATATGGGCGGCTTATCTGACGGCCCCATTTCACCCGCAAAGAGATACACTGTCAAAAGTGAAAATGGACGTTTTTGATATTTGTCTTAATAATGAGTAATTGCTCTACCAATCCTCTGACATTCCACAATTCGTCGTGGCATGCTCCAATTCAACCGTCCAATCACGATTTGGGGCAATCTGACCCACTCCTCTTGTAGTGACACGGCCAATTCTTGCAGTGTTGTCGGTTGACGTTGACGTCGACGAACACGTCTCCTGATCAAATTAAACGTAACACACTAAAGCAAAGATACGTTAAACAGTAAATATTATGCAAGAACCGATAGGAAAGCAAACATGGATAGATAAACCAGCACGCGGCAGTTTTTATCATCCCTTCCTTAAAGTGTCAAATTTGACAATAAACCCGTCCCGCGTGTATGGCGCTATTGCGTGTCGCATGTGCAGCTCAGTGGTTCTGTTGGGGCGATAAGTTCTTCATCTGTGAACATACTCTCAAAGCATGTCAAATTTTAATGTCCATGACTATTTATCATATCGCAACCTGCATAGGTATTTGCATTTCAATATCCCCTACTTTTTTTGAAGAGTATATTTATCTAAAACCCGAGACAAGCATATTCTTAATGGTATATTATTACAAAGTCATGCGAATTATAATTCTATACAGGCAACACCACGTAGATTATACTGTAAATAGCAATTCTGCGTGCGACTATATGAAGGCGATCTTTATTCCTTTCCCATCAACAACAAAAATTGCAAACATGTAGCCTATAATCCAGATTGAATTTCAGGCCACATTTTAAGCCCCTTTCTAATTTGTGGTTAGTAGCTCCGGCTTCTGAAATCCACGTCTAATTATAAGTAGTGGTCGGCGTTCTGTACGAGGTAGCATACGTTTACTCTTTCCTAAACACCTCATACCACTTCCCAGTTCCCACGTTAGGAGTTCGCGTACCTGGCCAGTATTTGTTTTACTCTAGTATATAAATACATTTGTCTGGTTTGCAGCTGCCGAAATTGCTGAATAAAAGCGAATTTCACATTTTGTTCAAATCTGACCAGAAGTAGGCTACACAGAAATCCACAGAGATAATTTTTCAATGAACTTTTATTGCAAGCATGAGAATTAATATAATCACCTAATTTCCGTTTTAGAGCGCAAACCAAATTGCGATTTGTCATCCACGTGGCGGAGACAGAAGTAATTGTAAAAGAATAATATGACTTTAGTTTATTTATAGGGCTACCGGAATAAACTATAATTATGGCTTAAAATTTGTGATCATTTTTTGTCCCATTTATGTTCGGGAAAAATCGGAAGTGCTCGGTAATTTCCGGAAGCCGTCACAAAATTTTTGAATATGTCATTTTGAAGGCATCGATGTGTTCCTTATTTCTACCAAGTTTCAACTTGATACCTCAAATAGTGACGGAGATAAACATCTTGAAAGTAGAAAAAATGATGAAGAAAACTTTCGAAAAACCGTCAGTCAGAGCATGGGATTCGTCCAAAGAATCCTAAAATGAAAACCCGAAGACGATCCGTTATGAAAAATAACCGAGATATGGGCAATCTGTGATCATTTTTTGTCCCATCCGTAAAACAGTCTCTGTTTGGCAAAAAAAAAACCAATTGATTTTTAATAAATAGATCCACAGATCCATTTTTCTCGCTTTCTCTTACCTAGTGACAGTCAATTCTTTTTATGAATTGTCAGATCCGAACAGATTTCTTCTGACAGTCTTATATAACAACTTTTTGTCTCAGTGAGCTGATAATCGACCGCATATCTGTTATCGCTCTCTACTTCAGTCAGTTGTATGTAAGAAAACCCTTTTGTATTCGCCACTTCCCATTTCTCGCCACTTCCCATTTCTTCAAATCAACCGTAACAATGATCCGTGGATCTACAGAGTTGATTTTGTGCTTGTTGTGTAAATAAAGATCTAATTTATAATTTCTATGACATCTGAAGCCTAAATAAAGACTTGCAATAATAAGATTTAGTTCTTGCATAATGTATGTTTAAAATAAATCCCTTTAGCCACTTGAATTTTCAAAATGGCCGTCGTTTTCCACTGGACAGATTGAGAGGATTTTTTATATGTCCACATTTTCCCGTGGGCGTCTTATGTTGTCGCCCACATCCGTAAGTCAGGACGACTAAACGCCTCAATGACCGGACGTTCGTTCACATTTGTTTGCGAACAATCTAGAGGTCCCAGTTTTTACCCGATTTTAATTAATTTTAAAGTGTATGTTAAAGTTCCACAAATCCCGTTGGAGAGGTTTGTATCGGACAGCAACTTCCATGGTGAAGATCCCGCCCCCCACCCTAGCTTTTACGAATAATTGTGAAATATTTACAAAGGATGTTGACCTCCTGAGTCGTCCACAATTGTTGGTCCGATTCAAATGAAACTTATGGTATATATTAATGATTAAAAATATCGATTGTGGTCTACATCAGATCGTAACTTCTTGGGTTATGACCCTTGCCTTTAACGCAAAATGTGAATTATGTACACGGCCTGTGGGCCATCTAGAGCCCTCAATTGTTAGCCTGATTTAGATGAAACTTAACATATATGTTGAGGATCAAACGATCTTGGGCAGTTTGATTTTGGTCTGCATAGCACCGCAACTTCTTAGGTTATGGTCCCTGCCTTGTATGCAAAATGTGAATTGTACAAAAGTTGTACAATAAAATAGTAGAATTTAGTGTGAATGTATCGCAAAAAATGATATTTCGTTTCCTGAAAGTCGACCATCTTGAAAAGGGCCGCCATCCTGGATTTTCGGGTGGCTAATCGGCCCAGGGAGTATTTGTGCCAATTTTGATACTTGTAACCACATTTGAACAATTATCCTGTTTAATGCAGTTAGCTGCTGTACTAATCAACGATTCCCTATAATCAAAAAGGAATCGAGACGAGCCGATAGGGTCTACGACGAGATACAAAACAATAAAAGAGTTGGGAATGGTTTCAACTAATTATCAATAAAAATCAGCGATTTATGTTACATTAATAATATTCGTGCCCACATTACAACTTCCGTAGTGAAATTAAATTTGTTTTATGGTTCACTGAACGTTAACTACGTAATATCAATGCAAATCCAATGATAAGTCCCAACAAAACATTCAATACAATCAAATTCCCATTTGGCTTTCGTGATGTAGACGAAACCTTCTCCGAAAGATCAAGATTATAGTCATGAAAGAAACTTTGAAATCAGAAAATAAAATTGATCTGTTAATTTGTAATTTAGAATCAAGATAAAAACTCTCTTAATGCTAAATAATTATACAATCGTGAGCAACTGTTTACTAAGATGACAGAAAGAAGTAAATTTGATCTCTATAGGAAAAAGTCATTAGATTTTATTGTTCATACTATTTACATGAAATTTCGTTAATGCGTGGGCTGCTGATATGTAATCGAAACGAATGGAAGTAGTCTTTTAGCAAATATATTAAATAAACTGTTTCAGATCGATGGATCGTGGGAAGTTGAGTTTCACGGTAAAAAAAAGTGATGTTACTGGCCACTAGAAAGATAGAAATTACCCAAGAGTGAATTAAGGTGAAGAGAAAAGCACGTGTTTTGTGAACATCTATTGGTTAATACTGTAAACAATCAAACTGATTGGTAAAGGTTTATGTAATATCAACAATGTGGCTTTCTTATTGGATGGTGGTTGACGTTTACTCCAGCCTATGTGCCATGTTCGGGTCTCGTCCAAACATAATATGTGACTCACTTCTTACAGCTCTGTTATTTAGCTTGGGTAATTTACACCCTGATATATCTTACAGTGAAAACTGTCTAAAAGATAAGACTATACATACACACGAACTGACTGCAGTTCTAGTATTCATTGTGCACTTTTTATCATGACACGCGATTACCTCCAGAGATCGTTAACGGTACCACATGTGTGGATGTTCTAAACATCCCTATCCGATGCGCATGAAGTTTCTATGGCTATGCACGTGAAGTGGTCCGTGCATATGAGCATGTTGCTCTTTCTTTTTGGTACAGTTACAGCAAGTCGTCCATTTCCTGGAATTGTTCTAGGGAAATCTATAGGTAAGTATATGACACTTTGTTTAATACACCTGTTGCAATTAATTACCGAAGACAATTGTTGTTTTTTAAAAAAAAAAAATTAAATCTCATTCCACTAGTGAAACACTGAATAATTAGATTTTTTCTGTACGACTTTATTTATCATCTTATTTCCTAATGAAAAGCTTAATTTACATTAACTGTTGATGTTTTAGCTCACTATATCGCGTTTTCCTCAGTATCGTAAAACATCAGGTAAACTGTCTTACGAAGAATTTAGATGATCATGAAACCATGTACAATGTTTCATCATCTGTATAGGTCGTTGTGATCGGAAAAAATATAGAATGATAAGTGGGGTAAGTTATAAGTATCGGCTAGTGTCGTTCACTAGACAGGATGTGCTTTTCTTAACACTCAATTTTATTTTTAATTTTGTATTTAAAAAAAACCAAAACTTGCAATATTGAGAAAATTCATTTCTTATTGAAGCATTCTGTTACATTCACCAAAAGGGAATATGATTCATTATATATACAGTGACAATTTACACTATAAATAGGTAGTCCATAGTTCGCCCAAGTTATTTATTTATTTCTGATTGTGTAGGAACATGACAGTGTGCACGTTTTCATTGTCTTTAGTGCATGTAAGTAACAGATGACATGTGTTTGCCGGCAGTGTTTCACTTGCATAAAGTGTACTATAATAAAGAAGCAAAATCAAAATAGTCCTTTTAACCTATCGATCTCGACTTTTATTAAATTTAGAAGCCCGTTGATCATAACTATTCAAACATCAAATTCTGGTGGCTACACATAATCGAAATGCATATTGAAGACTATTTATATATCTTTGCTACTTTCAAGAAACAGAATACAAACACGCTAAATTATTTAAAGTAATTAAACCAAAGCTATTTTTTTTAAATAAAAGAAGAAACTTACCTAGACGATCTGTCACAAGTACTATACATATTCTACTTAATTTTATTATATACCCCACCCCTACAACCACACACACACACCACACACACACACACACACACACACACAAAATTATCTTTTACATTTATATGTTTTGTAAATTAACAAAGACGTAGGCTATTATCAATGTAATGCATATGTAGATTCACATAAGTAGCATATTCGATGTTTAGAATTGTTACGTAACGATAGAAGAGCCAATATTATCTTTGTTTGAAATTATTCTCGTACACTTCAAAACATAGTACGCTATAAGACAGATGTTTAACAGGCAATTGGTTAACCAGCTCATTTGTATTTCCCCGCGGAGTCAAAGTCAAGGTTCGTCACTAGTTTGGTAATATCCAACACACTTAATGTGTTTCATAAAAGTGCTTCTAAAAGTATAATCGATAAGTTATAAACAATGAAATATGCTTGCCTTCCTAAATTCTCTAATTACTTTGCATTTTAGTGGACACGAAAAAAGAAATTGCATTAAATTGGTAAGGACCGTGTGAATAAGGATCTTATATATGTTACGATGGCAAGAAGTAGAACAGTTCATGTAGTCTGGAATCTTTGTTGTTATTAATTCAGGTCGCAAGTCTGAAGAGATCTACTTCGAGTTGCATTGGCCTATCCACTTCCAACATTTGTCGTTTCATTTCTGTTTTCATATTTTTTATGTTTACCTTTCTCATCAGCGTTTGGACATATTCAAGATAGGAATAGCAGATATAATGTATTACTATTTGTTGGCATTCAATATATCTTTGCGTGCCAGCACAGCAAACCTCGGTATTTGTGCGTAAAATTCCACACTCTACTACATATCGGTTTATGGGAGCCACGTGCTCGCGGATTAAGATTACATAGATGTTATCAGCCAATCAGAACTAGTTGACACAAAACTAGAGCCTACGATTGGATGGCATAACATAACTGTATTTATCGAGTAAATATCAAGGTTATTTGTAACCTATATAGACGAAGATGCTCTCGTACAACATTTCATACGCTCCGTGGTATAGATCAGACTTTATAAACCATATGGTATCTTATTATTGTCTTCAATATAGCGAATAACGTATCCAAAGGGTTAGGTGTGACTTTCAAAAAGTATTAAAAGCGCTTTGTGCCGTCCATGTCTCTTGCAAATGAAACATTAATCACATTCATTTTGTGTGGTAGGAATTCAAAATAAAATGTTCGGTTAGTATATTTAAGCATAAATTCGAATGATTCTTTAGTACCGAACATGGCTATTGCCAGCAACTCTACAGTAACCTTAGCGAAAAGTCTTTACATGTAAAACATATATCTAATACTTTCACATTTAGATTTCAGATTGAATAAGAATTGGCGCCCCCAAAACACGCACCACCAGGGGACCAATCCCGCTTTTTCAAGGGACGTAACTGATGATGAAGATCTGATAATCGAAGGCAGTGGCAGTGAAACTGATCAAAACGGATTACATTCCTTAGCAGGTAGATGGTACATCATCTTGATTTTTATTATAATTAATAAAATAAACAATTTACGTTCTCACTAAACCCCTTTTCAATAGGTGCCTCCATATTTTGCATCGGTTCGTCGACAAATTCCTTGACAAAACCTTTATTGTAACAAACTGGAGAATTAATTTTAAAAAATGATGCTGTGCAGTGCCGGATTTACCTAATGGTTTTGTCCAAAGATCAAGGGAACCTCCGTCCAAGGTGTATAACATTTTTGACACGTCCTAAATTTCTAAGACTAAAAAAGGATGAGAGAGCTAAATAATATATAGATATAAACATTCCGCCGGACTTACAATATCAGTTATATTTTGAAATGAAATGAAATGGGGTTTAACGTCCTTCTGTTCTGCAGTTATATTTTGAAGTCAACAATCAATATCGTGCTCCATCACTATTTGAAATAACCCATTAGATTAACCACATTTGATACTTTGTTTTGACCTATATCAAAGCGTTTTAAATCCTTTAAGTATTTTTCACCTCACAGCCTACTATTTGTCGAATTCGAACCGTCAAGGGTTCTATTAGGTACAAGCCAATGTGTACACGGGTTGATTTGGTTTTCGTCTCACCCGAACGACTGGGCAACACCAACGATATGTTGGAAACGTATTGATGGAACTTGTAGAAATGTTCAGCTACATTCTCCCACATAACAATATGATGTTAATTTTACGTTACATTTACGTAAAAATGGTCAGTCAGTTTACCATCATTTTGCTCATCTTTTTAACGATAATTTTACGTCAGGAAATGACGTTAATCTAACGTAAACTTTACGTCATTTTTACGTTATATTTACGTCATTTTCTGACGTAAATCTAACGTAAACTTTACGTCATTTTCTGACGTAAATCTAACGTAAAATTTGCGTAAAGTTTACGTCATTTTCGTTAGATTTACGTCAGAAAATGACGTAAACTTTACGTTAGATTTACGTCAGAAAATGATGTAAATATAACGTAAAAATGACGTAAACTTTACGCTAGATTAACGTCATTTCCTGACGTTAAATTGTCGTTAAAAGGATGAGCAAAATGATGGATATCTAACCGATCATTATACCGTAAATCTAACATTAAATTAACATCATTTACGGATGCAATTCTAAAGTCAAATTTTGATGAGCATTAAAACCTTCAAAATTATTCATTATTTGCGGCAGTAAATGGGAAGTACATTCAACCAATAATCAAATTTTCCTGACCCGTGGGTGAGGCTAAAAATTGAGTGGTCCAACGTGTGCGCTTTAGATCATAAGGTCTGTCATTGAGTCAAGTGGTTTGTTTCCACACCCAACTTGAACATGGGTTTTCTCTGGGTCCTCCTACTACTAAAGATTCCTGGTGCGGATGAATTATTCAACTTGAATTGAATCACTTAGTCCCAAAGGACAGTTTATGTCTATTGGATGTTTTACCCCATTGCTCTCTATCTACCCATAACCAGTCAGAATTCTAAATGTATTGCACAGAAAAGTTAAAAATCTAGCAGAATTATATGACAAAATATACTACAAGTATGTATACATATACTTTATTTAAAAGACAAAAATATAATGTTATAAAATACAAAATACACATTTAAATATTAACAGTTTTTATCCACAGCTGTTTGAGAAATGAAGACGGGCATATGCCACACAGTGTGCAGAGCTATGGCGTACTCTTATATAAAATTCCAACTGCCAAGGGATCTTTCACACACACACACACTTGAGTTTACACTGTACCTTGGTTTTTTTGTCCCTTCCGTATGACTAGTCAGCCATCCATGTCAGGTCCTCTGTCCGGCATCACTGACACGGGAAAATGTTCAAGAAAAAGGTCTACATTAGCGCTATGAAAGTGTTGATATGCATATAAGAAAGAAAAAACTGGGATATTGACCAAATTGGGCCAAAACCTATAGCCTCTATCTTATTTGCTCAAGGTATTGATGGAATAGAAGTTAACTTTGGAATGAGTGAAATGAAATGGGTTTAATGTCCTATTCCGACAGGGCTAATGACATGGAAATATGCTATTCAGTGTCCTATTATGGAATTTTATCCAGACAGCGGCGCTAAAGCCTACTCTTATATCGAATTCAAACTGCCAAGGGATCTTTCACGTGCACACCAATGTGTGCACAGGACCTCGATCATTCGTACCATCCAAACGACTAGACTAGGGAGAATTAACCAAGGAAAGCAAAGTCCTGAAAAGCTGTATATTGATAATGCTTGTCCTCTCACAATCGGAATGATTCACATTTCACACCCAGTGTACGGACAAACAGGGCCAAAATTGATATGTGGGTGTATAAACAAAGATATATACTACACCAATATTACATGTGTTGCAGAATTGGTTTAACACATTTCAAATATAATTGTAACACGGATATTTGCAATGGTTGATCCATGACAAAAGATTTGAAATATTTTGAAGAGACGCAAAAGGTTACGCCATACAGTGTGCTATGAGATAATTTTGCCCGGGCAGCAGCGCTATGGCCTACTCTTGTATCGAATTCCAACTGCCAGGGGATCTTTTATGTGCACGCCAATGTGTACACTGGACCTTGTTTTTTTTTTGTCCCATCCAAACGACTAGACAGCTGTCTTCGTCAGGCCCTCCGTCCTGCATCACTGACAATGGGAAACCACACCGGAAAATCAGGATGAACTTTCTCGGCCAATGCAGGGATCGAACACCCGACCTCAAGGCTAGCGAGTCAGCGTCTTACCCACTTAGCCACATGATCCCCCCTTGGCCTCTGTACATGTAGAGATGAATTTTGAGCTACCTTTATATATATATTTCTATTTTTAAAACCCGCGACAAGTATATTTATATCAAGGATGTAACCCTCTATCAGTTAACCCGTCACGGATTGGTTGCATTGGTGAACCGGTTCAAAATATTCGTTTCATATCATACCTGACCTTCAAATCCAGGAATTGTAGCCACAACGGGGATCACGTTGGTTGAGTCGGTAAGACACTGGCTATCTAGTCTGGAGGTCGGGTGTTCGATCCCTGCATTGGCCGAGAAAGTTGCTCCAGATTTTCGGGCGTGGTTCTCCCTTGTCAGTGATGCAGGACAGAGGGCTAGACAAGACAGCTGTCTAGTCATTAAAATGGGACAAAAAAATGAGGTCCCATGTACACATTGGCGTGCACGTACAAGAGCCCTTGAAGTTAGAATTCGATATAAGAGAAGGCCGTAGTGCCACTGTCCGGGCAAAATTTCCCACATAGCACACTGTATGGCGTATGCCCATCTTCATTAGCCCAGTTCAGAGCAAAACAGTAGGACGTTAAACTTTCATTTCACTAGCCACAGCTCTGTTTTCTTTCAACAAAGGGGGGGGGGTGGGGGGGTGGATGGCTTAATGGTTAGCGTGCGAGCGCTGTATCATAAAGTCTGTCATTGAGTCGAATGGCGTGGTTTCGAAACCCCGGTTGTACGTGGCAAGGAGTAGGGTCGCCTGTCCAACCTCGTGGGTTTTCTCCGGGTCCTTCGGTTTCCTCCCACTGCTAAAGACCCCTACGCGCAAGCGAATTATGTAAATAAAAAATTAAACCATATGTTAGTCCCGAAATGACCTAGTTTGTGTCGAGTGGACGGTAAACCCCATTTCTCTCTCTCTCTCTTTCACCAAAGGGGGGGATCAAGTGGCTAAGTGGGTAAGACGCTGGCTCGCTAGCCTGGAGATCGGGTGTTCGATCCCTGTATTGGCCGAGAAAGTTCATCCTGATTTTCCGGCGTGGTTTCCCTTGTCAGTGATGCAGGACGGAGGAACTGACAGACGGACAGCAGTCTAGTCGTTATGGGACGAAAAACCGAGGTCCCGTGTAGACATTGGCATGCACATAAAAGATCCCTTGGCAGTTGGAATTCGATATAAGAGTAGGCCGTAGCCCCGCTGCCCAGGCAAAATTTCCCTCATAGTACACTGTATGGCATATGCTCGTCTTTAGATAAAGATTTAGATAAAGAGCTGACCATTCTTGCTATGATTGTTCAAAAATAAATAATATACATGTAAAATGAAAATTTCATTCAAATTACTTCATTCTAAGCCAAGTTATCACAGTTTCTAGTTTCGACATGATGTGTGCATTGTGGTAATGAGGGCACAGGTATATTCGAGACTTGGCCTCACTTTCCCATTTTTTAATTAAATTTTTAAATTGCAGGCCAGTTAAAATCTTGAGTATCCAATGCCTTCATATTGCATACTTTTACACATTTTGTCAGGCAGTTTCATTTTGATTTTCCCTTAATTCGAATTCAACCTTGATTATGCGATTTTTCGAACAATCAGGAGCCATAATCGAGGAAGTTACGTTCGGATATGCGCGATTATGAAAAGGAACCAAGATCTTAGTGTGTAATGGTTATATATTCCCATTGTTTTTTTTTTATAAATCGAATAAAAATTGTGACCTCTATAGGGACCACAAGCTAAAAACGGATGGACGTCCAGACGGACAAGGGCTACGACAATATACGTCCACATGAAAATGTGGGCGTATAAAAATTGTGACCTCTATAGGGTCCACAAGCTAAAAACTTGATTTTTCGTACAATCAGGGACCATAATCCAAGAAGTTACGGTCAGATACATGCCAATATCGAAAGCAACCAAGATCTTTTGGAGATAAACCTATATTTCAAGTTTCGTCAAAATCGGATAAGAATTGTGACCTGTAGAGTGTCCACAAACAATTGTGTACAGACGTCCGGACGGACCGGGGCTACCACAATATACGTCCACATGAAAATGTGGGCATATAAAAATTTTGACCTCTATAGGGTCCACAAGCTAAAAACATGACTTTCAGTACAATCAGGGGCCATAATCCATGAAGTTACGGTCCCACAAACAATTGTGGACGGACCGATGGACGTTCGGACGGACAGGGGCTACAAAAATATACGTCTACATGAAAATGTTAGCGTATAAAAAACTGTCACCTTCACAATCACAAACTAATTTGGACAAACAAACAGTCAGGGCAACGATATAATACCCCAGTATTGAAATAAGGTATATACTAAATTACACCAATATTACATGTGTGATAGAATTTGTTAAACACATTACAAATATAATTTTAACACAGATTTTTGCTATTATTGATCTATCACAAAAATTTGAAGAATTTGTAAGGGTTTAAAAAGTTTCCCCGTATACTATGGTGGTATATTAGATTCAAAATTCTAACATGCTATCGTCTAATTTCTTACTTCTACTCTTGTAATTTCTAACTTCCATTCATGTAATTTCTAAATTAAGACAATGTATAATTCAACTTCTTTTTTTGTTCAGTGTAAATTTTAATTGTTTCATCTTATTTCTATTATTAAGGCGAAAAATGTCTAGTCACTTTACATGTTAAGCATGAATGGTAAACAAATTTAGAATTTTGATTTCTACCTAGCAACCATCATTATGACGTCGTTTGGTGTCGCCACCGTTCGCTCAATTTGGCGATTGAGCACCTGATCGGGACCATTCTGTTGATACAAATGACTCGCTCTTAGTCCAGTTGAATGGTTTGGTGGAGTGCTAAAATTGAAAACAACTTCGAGAGAGAGAGCGAGAGAGAGAGAGTCTGATGGGGTTAAACGTCCACTCAACACAAACTACATGTAGGTTCGGTATTAACATGGTTCAATTTTATTTCAATAATTCGCTTGCGCGTAGGGGTGTTTAGCAATGGGAGGAAACCGGAGGACCCGGAGAAAACCCACTAGGTTGGAAAGGCGACCCTATTCCTTGTCACGTACAACCGGGGAATCGAAACCACACCAGTTGACTCAATGACATACCTTATGGTACAGCGCGCACGTGCTAACCTTTCGGCCGTCCAACCCCACAAACAACATTGAACGTGATATCTATGTACATGTGTATGGTTTGCAAATACGATTTCAAATACGGTCGGTAAGACGCTGGCTCACTAGCCTAGCGGTAGGGTGTTCGATCCCTGCATTGGTCAAGAAAGTTCATCCAGATTTTCCGGCATGGTTCCTCCTTGTCAGTGATGCAGGATGGAGGGCCTAACAAGTACAGCTGTCTAATCGTTCCGTAGTGCCGCTGTCCGGGCAAAGTTTCCTTCGTAGCACACTGTATGGCGTATTAGCCAAGTTCGGAGTAGAATAGTAGGATGTTAAACCCCATTATATTTCATTTTCTATTTCAAATACAAGCTAAACAGCATTTGTTCATTTTTTTTAAGACAAGTTGAGCCAATTCATATTTATATACTGTTGGTCTACATTAACACAGGGTACAATTTTATAGATAACTCTTACTGAGTTTAATATAAAGCAACGTTTCGACGAGGACACTCTCGTCTTTATCAAGAATGTGTCGTTTATATCAACACAATGGTCCCGACCAGGTGCGCAATCACCAAAAATGAGCACGCGGTGGCGACACCAAATGACTTCATAATGATGGTTGCTAGGCAGAAGTGTAAAAATTAAGAAGACGTTTTTCGTCTAAATAATAGAAATAAGATGGAATAGAATTAAAATTTACACTGAACAAATAAAGAAGTTGGATTATACATTGTCTTAATTTAACAAAATACATGAATAGAAGTTAGAAATTACATGAATAGAAGTTAAAAAATACATGAACAGAAGTTAGAAGTTAGACGAAAGCTCGTTAGAATTTTGAGTCTAATATACTGGCTGCAGTAGATTTTCAACTCACTGATACAACTCAGTTCAAGCCAAAGAGCGGTTATATGATACTGTGACACAGTGACAGGATATCTGCTTGAGGCAAACTATTCATAAACAATTGACTCTTACAAGATCAGACGGAAAATATTTTAAGCCTACTGCTTGTAAAGTAAAGCTTTGGCCTACATTCTGGTGAATTTTGTGCTACCATAGATACATACACATGTATATGAGTTCGGTACATAATTAAAAAGTCTTTATTTCTTTGCCATCTGGGTGGTTTCATAGACGAGTGTTATTGAGGAGTGTTATTGAGTTCAGTCGCTTGGTTTCAATCCCAAGTCGGTATGTGACAAATAGTTGTGTATGATAAGTAGTAATGTCATCTAGCTTCCATATACAAAGCCCTTATCAGCCTTTTTATAACTTCCTCGACATGACTGCCATGAATGGTGCTCAAATATAGGGTCTGTAAAAAAAAAACAAAAATAAATTCAATTAAAGCAACTTTTATACTCCAAAATCAAAATGAAATTAGGTTTAAATTATCATTCAATGTGTACAAAATACCTTGGTTTTTTGTCCCATTCGAAAGACTGTACATTGGCCCCAGCCTGCAGAGACTGGCGTTGGCCCTCTCCAGACTCTCTGTCGTGCGCTCAAAAGTCAACTTTAGTTATGCACAGCAGGTAGATTTTTGATGAAAAGCAATAGCAGCCGGGGTCCAAGGGGGAGACGTCAAGTTTGGAATTACGTTCTGGTTGATTACAGTGTTACAGAAGAATTTGCTATATTTCTGCTATTTAGAATCAGAGAAGATTGAGATTAAAGTGTTGCCAATGCTATGAAAGTAAAAATGTCATGTGCCAAAGCCTGCAGCGTTGAGTAGTGAGGACATATTTTTTTTTAGTCCAAAAGGTCTAAGTAATTATTAATTAAGTAAAAATGAAAATGTGTACAGTAATAACCTGATAGTAATTTTTTTTTTTTCACAAAAGCAAACTGTTTCGTAACCTGGCGTCTTACAGAAGTAAGAATTACGGTGAAAAATTAGAAAAATAAGGACAGAAATAATTTTACATCTGTGTGAATAGTATTTATTAGTATTTTTACTACTATTACATTGTATTGTAAGTTCTTTTCATATCGCTGAATTTGTAGTCTCAGTATACGTGTATATCAGCAGTCGGGGATATAAGAAAAAACTTACTTTCAAATAAAACCTCTCAATTTAACTGGTATAATCTATCTTTCTCTGTTTGTGTAATCCAAGTAGCTGTATATTGAACATTTCTCATGCACTCCACGAATAAATTCCAAAACGCCCGCCATCTTTAAAATACCCTTCCCAGAATACCTCGCTTCCGGGTTCAGAGTTGTAAAAAAGTACGTGCAAATATAGAAGAATCAAAATGATTTTAATAATGATAGTTTAATCAATGTGGACAATATACTGAAAAAGACAACAAACATAGACCACCTAACATTGAAATCAGTTAATAGAAATTACATTTAATAATCTATCGATGTAGTTATTCATTTGTATTGACTGTAATTTATCTTGACCTTGACCCAAAATGGCGGCATATATCATATACGTAGATAACGGAGTCTATGCGACTATCAACTGTAGGCCTACGCACTTCAATATTTTATATATAGTCTATAACTACGTAATATTTTAGGCTTATGAATAGTAAAATTGAAGAAATTATTATATGATTCAGAGGCCTTTTTTTAAGCATGCACATGATATAATATACATACGTACAGCTTTATTCGGATCACGACGGATGCAGTACTGCACTGGCAGTTGCCCAACTCGTATATTTGGTTGATGTTTTTTTTAAATAGATCGACTAGAGCCATTTTATTCAGTTGTATCAAATTAAATAATCCCGATTTTTAAAATAATATTTCCATTGCGAATATAGGTATCTACTTTTAAGATGTCGGAATTTTTTTTATATTTATTTTCCCAGTCTTATATTTATCTAGGTCAAACTACAACATATTTATTCGACCGTTGGACAACTTTCAAACGTGTGATAGAATCTACTATAAGGACTAAATTAAATATATTTTTTGTGGTAACAGAGCTTAGACACATAACAAATTGTACACACATGCAATAAAATAATATCTAAATTTCTACAAATTTTGACCGAATTTAAATTGGTTTGAAAGGCCACTAACTTGTCTGAGTTGGGGTATTAAGATAATTTATATTTACTTATTGTGCAAAAGTTAGTCAATTTAATAAATTCAATTACCACCCATGCAGTTAAACGCTGCCCCAAAATTAACATTCAGGCTGTAAAGGTGTTTTGGGCAATGAAATAAAAAAAAGTATTGTAATATTTTGGAGCAGATTTTATTTTGTTTAACTTCTAATTGGTTAATTCTTGTATGCATGGAAAACAGGCCACATGAAGCCAAGCCTAGAAAATATGCCAGAGTGTCCTAAATCTAATTAGCCATCAAATTTCCAAACATTCAACCAAAATGAGACGGAGGAGTCCACTAGGCCTACTATATTATTATTATGGTTCAATTATAGCACTTCATTACACATGAGTATTTCTAAGCGCATTCACAAAAACACCCATTTCAACACCATTTTTGGGGGGTTGGATGGCCGAATGGTGACGACCTGTCATTTAGTCAACTGGCGTGGTTTCGAATCCCCGGTTATACGTGACAAGGAGTAGGGTCGCCTGTCCAACCTCATGGGTTTTCTCCGGGTCCTCCCACTGCCAAAGACCCCTACGCGCAAGCAAATTATTGAAATAAAATTAAACTATATGTTAGTCCCGAATGACCTAGTTTGTGTCAAGTGGACGTTAAACCCCATTTCTCTCTCTCTCTCTGTCTCTCTCTCTCTTGTTAAACCCCATTTCTCTCTCTCTCTCAACACCATTTTTGAAATAATTTTTTTTTAAGTTTTGGATGGAAGAGGACTCACAAAGAGTTTTTGGAAGACAATTTCACCTTTTAGCTGCTCTGACAGAGAAAGAATATTGACAAGCATATTCAATATGTTTCTTTTCTTACGATGGTTTAACAAAATAAAATTTACAGTTCGCACTACTTTCGAGTAGTTGTTGTAGTCACAGAGACTCGAATAGTAAGGAGAATGTGTTTGTGAACTGCACAGGTTTTTTTGTGGAATTATATTTATGACCCCTTTGCCACAGTGGCTAAGTGAATAAGACACTGGCTGGCTTGCTTGGAGGTCACAGGTTCGCTCACAGTGTTGCCTGAGAAAGCTTGTCAGTGGTGCAGGACGGAGGGCTTGACAAGGACAGCTGTCTAGTCGTTTGGATGGGACGAAAAACTGAGGTCTTATGTACACATTGGCATGTACATAAAAGATCCCCTGGCAGTTGGAATTCAATATAAGAGTAGGCCTGAGCACTGCTGTCCAAACAAAACTCCCTTGTAGCACACTGGCGCGAGGTTGGATGGCCAAATGGTTAGCGTGTGCGCGTTGTATCATAAGGTATGATTGAGTCAACTGGCGTGGTTTCGATTTCCTGGTTGTACATGACAAGGAGTAAGGTCGCCTGTCAAACTTCATGGGTTTCTCTGGGTCCTCCAGTTTCCTCCCACTGCTAAAGACCCCTACGGGCACGCGAATTATTGAAATAAAATTAAACTATATATGTTAGTCCAGAAATGACCTAGTTTGTGTCGAGTTGATGATAAATGCCATTTCATTCTCTCTGAGGTCCCATGTACACATTGGCATGCACTTAAAGATCCCCTTGCAGTTGGAATTCAATATAAGAGTAGGCCTTAGCACTCCTGTCCAGACAAAACTCCCTGGTAACGCACTGGCGGAGGGTCGGATGGACAAATGGTTAGGCGGTGGACACACTAGCCGAATGATTCGGTGTCCACTGTCATTCGGCCGAATAATTCGCCCGAATCAATTATATTCGCCTGGTGTGTTCGCTTCGCCGAAGCATTCGGCCGAATATAGAATTCATTAGCCAATCACCACTCATATCGAGAAGTCACATGATAGATTAAAGACACAGAACGCCGCCATGTTTAATCATGTGACGTGAAAGGTGATGCAACCGACAGGTTGAATCGGGCGAAGCATTCAGCTAGTGTGTCCACCCATTCAGCCGAACGATTCGGCTAGTGTGTCCATCGATTTAGCGCATGCGTGTTGTATCATAAGGTATGTCATTGAGTCAACTGGCATGGGTTCCATTCCCGGGTTGAATATGACAAGGAGTAGGGACGTCTGTCCAACCCCGTGGATTTTCTCTGGGTGCTCCGGTTTCCTCCCACTGCTAAAGACCCCTACGGTTAGTCCTGAAATAACCTAGTTTGTGTCGAGTGAATGTTAAACCCCATTTCATTCTCACTCTCCCTTTGGATGGTGCCACACTTTTTCATGTATTATCATTATTTGTTTTCCCTCTCAGGTTTGATTTCGATTGCAAAACCACATAAAAAAGGCTATTAATTGGACTACTTTCAAGTTGCTGTAGTCACAGACTCAAATAGTAAGGAGAATGTGTTTGTGAACTGCAAATTTTTTTTTTGTGGCACTACATTTATGACCCCGGAGCCACTGACTGGCTAGTGTTCATCAGGATTTTCCGATGTGGTTTCTGCTTGGCAGTGTTGCAGGACAGAGGGCCTGACAAGGACAGCTGTCTAGTCGTTCGGATGGGACGAAAATCTGAGGTCCCATGTACACAAAATGAAATGAAATGGGGTTTAACATCCTACTGTTCTGCTCCTAATCCGGGCTAATGAAGATGGGCCTACACCATACAGTGTGCTATGAGCGAAATTTTGCCCGGGCAGCGGCACAACAGAATACTCTTATATCGAATTCCAACTACCAAGGGATCGTTTACGTGCACTCCAATGTGTACAATATCAAGTTACTGTAGTCACAGACAGGAATAATAAGGAGAATGTGTTTGTGCACTGCACAGGTTTCTAGTCTTTCGGATGGGACGAAAAACTGAGGTCCCATGTACACATCGGCATGCACGTTAAAGATCCCCTGACAGTTGGAACTCAATATATGAGTAGGCCTTAGCACAGCTGTCCGGATAAAACTCCCTTGTAGCACACTGGCGTGGTTGAATGGCTAATGGTTAACTTTCAAGTTAACACACTGGCTAACTAACGAGGGGTCCGATCCTGGTATAGAATTTTCCCCTTGTTTGTAATGTAGGACAGTGTCTAGTCCTTCAAATAGGACAAAAAATCAAGATCTTGTGCTCATGTTGCATGTGCATGTAAACGAAACCTTGACAGCTGGAATTCGAAATGAGAGTAGGTCATTCATTCATTCCTTTTTTTCTTTATGTGTCGCTTACAGGCTGAAATTCTTAAAGGAGTTAAAAGGTTCGATCCCTGCATTGGCCGAGAAAGTGATGCGTGACGTAGGGCCTGATAAGGACACCTGTCTAGTTGTTCGGATCCGATGAAAAACTGAGGTCCTGTTGACACATTAGTGTGCACGTAAAAGATCCCTTGACAGTTGGAATTCGATATAAGAGTAGGTCGTAGTGCCGCTGTACGGGCAAAATGTCCCTCATAGGACACTGTATGGCACATGCCCGTCTTCATTAGCCCAGTTCGGAGCAGAACAGTAGGACGTTAAACCCCATTTCATTTCTATTGTTGGGCACCTGGAAATGGACAAAAATGGGTAGCAAGGCATATAATAATATAACATGAATGTATATAAACTGAATAAAGTTCAGTCTTATCTGGTTTTACTGTATATTTTAATCAATTATGTTCGACAAAATATGCAAAAAGCCCAAATTGAATGACAGTCTTTGGCGTCTGCTTATTCTAGTCCACACCAGTATTCTCCTGTGGGATATGGTTAGCCTTCTTCATCGAGTCGCTTCATTACAAATGGTGCTCATGTTATTAAACTGACATTTGTTTACGTAAGAAAACTAAGGATAAAAAATGACAGTAATTTAATTGTTAGTATCATGAAATTAAACTGACATTTGTTTTACTTTATACAACTAATATCAGGTTTATGTTAGAAAACTAACATTAGATTTATGTTATAAAATTAACGTTAGATTTACGTTAGAAAACTAACGTTAGATTTACGTTAGAAAACTAACGTTAAATTAACGGTTAAAATTATGACATAAAAGTAACGTTATATTAACGTTAGAAAACTAACGTTATATTAACGTTAGAAAACTAACGTTAGATTTACGTCAGAAAACTTACCATAAACTAACGGTTAGAAACCTGATGTAAAATTTACGTTAGAATAACGTTAGAATTATAACCAATAATACATATATAATTATTATGTCTGAATTCCAACTATTTATCAATTGTTAGAATGTGCACACACTTGTAATTTTATTTAATCAAGAAGTATTTAAAGCGAAAAAAATTGGTTAGTAATCCGTCATAAAGTTTACGTTACATTTACGTCATTTTCTGACGTAAAAGTAACCATAACCATTATGACGTAAAAGTAACGTAAATTTAACCAAAGAATTTTACCATTATTGGACGCTAACCAAAATCTAACCATAATGACGTAAACTTTACGTAAATCTAACCATCAATGTTAACTGGGCTGCGGCTATATTGACCTTTAAAATAAATGTGAAATGGTTTCAGATGCTGTGGGTTAATCATTCATAATACACCATAGAGTTTAGTAATAAACTTGTTGGCATGAAAATAGTTTGTTTCATTTTTGTGACAGAGAAAACGTCCCCTTAATACCGCAATGTCTATAATCGACATATTTACGAGAACGGCCATTCGTTCTTATGGTTTAGATTGTATTTAGTATACTCACAATTTTTATCTTTTTCAGCTACACACATGTCATGCTGTTCTATTGGTTATGCGTTTGGGAAAAATGGAATTCATTGCAATGCAGAATTACATTACAATAGACTAGCAGCAGTCCCTGTGGGTGAAAAGAATAGGTATGGGCAAAGGTTAAAGGCGCATCTAAAAAAACATGGGACCGATATAAAAGTGACTGTGTTCAACAAATGTTTTGAGAGGCGACCCGGTGAATTTCATAAGTGTTGCTATGTGGGTAAAAAAGAAAAGGAAATGACAACACGGTGGCAAAGAAACAGAAGAATTGTATATGCTAGCGATAAACGATATATATCGTGGCGATTTGTAAAGGGGTAGTACATATTATATTGTTGAAGTATAGAGGAAGTGTTGTCTCATGCTGATAGATTCTCAGGGAAGAAATGTGGATTTTAAGGTGTTTATTTGAATTACAGTGTGTATTCAGTATCACAACGGGTTACAACCATAACTGGTTAGTGTTTTCAGACAGATTCATTTTTCAGAACAGGGATCAGTTATTACTGGAAACCGAAATCGTAGGCGGAGGGAGGGGGCGGGAACGTGTCCATGCCTCTAATATATACGTTCTATAAATGAACTGAAGAACTAGCCCCTGGACTGAACTTTTAAAATTTTACCACTTACCTCTTTTTATTTGGTTTGTGGAATACACCAGAAACAAACATTCCTTTAACAAGGAGGGAATTATATCGCTGGTGAAATATACCGTTAGGTGTTTATATGTTTTAAAGTGATGTTTTTTAGATATTGTTATTTTTTGTCAGGAATATTGATATTGCTACCTCATGTATTGTAGTTCAAATGTTAATGTAAACCGTGCTTTGTCATCCATGTATTGCTCCTATTGTTGGTATTATGAAGTTTATTTGTATTTAATTTGTATATATTTGATGTGATAATGTATTTATAAATGTCTAAATGTCTCTTTTATTTTTCCATAGCGAATATCGGGAGGCGCTTTGGGGTACAGTTTTGAGTGTATGGAAGGTTGTTCATTGAGACATATAAATCGGAAGATGTCAGATATTTTTGGTATTAAATTATGTTTTGAATGAAATTAACATCAATGTAGATAATGGCAATGTTGTCTTATTGGTTTACTTGATCTTTCCGCAGCGTTTGACACGTTTGGTCCAGTTGTATTGATAAACCGTCTTCATGACGAATTTGGACTAGATGATATTGTGCTGAAGTGGTTTTCATCATATCTCTCAATCAACAATAATTGTGAAAAACCGTTATTCAACATAAGTGATCCTACAATGTGGTGTCCCTCAAGGATCCGTTTTGGGTCCCATCTTATTTACGCTCTATACTAGTCAACTTGGAGAGATCATAACAAACTTTAGTATTTTCCATCATATGTATGCCGATGATACCCAGTTACTTGATAGTTTTTTCCGTAATAAATTAATCCAACAATCTTCTTAAGAACATTGAAACATGCATCTCAAATATAAAATCATGGATGTCTCTTAACAACAGCATGATTAGTCAACTTACTAAAACATGTTACTATCATATCAAGAAAATTAGTAATATTCGTACAGCTACACTCCTCGTTCGCTAATTTTATCACGATTAGACTACTGTAACATTATACTGCGTCGTCTCAAGTGAACACTTACATAGGCTTCAAAAACTTAGTTGTGCCTACATGTAAACTGAAATCATAAGTGGAATTCATTACCTGTATCTCTCAAATATACCGCGTCACTAACAACATTTAAATCACGTTTAAAGACCTGTTTGACAGTTCTGACAGACCAACTTATTTTGTGAGCTCTTTGAGTAGACACATATAATTCTTCTGGAGTTTAGCGCCATATAAGAATCTTTAATACTATTATTAGTCAAATCAGGCCCGGGTCCAGGATTTTGTCGAGGGGGGTGGGTGCATACATTGGAGCAAAAGGTAATCATCAGAGTGCCGCATGCATTAGTGGTTTGGTGTAATCCCCAGAGTCTTCGTCGCGGCCTCATTAACCAGAAACTAAAATCTGGGAATCCCATTGCTGGTCTGCACAGTGATGTCCAGTCTCACTGGGGCTGAGGGAGGGGTGGCACGGCCCCCTACCCCCCCCCCTTGATTAGCGCCTGGTCATATTGACGCCCCTGTCAGTCCGGAAGTCCGTTTGTCCATATTTTGTGGACACCCTTCAGGTTACAATTGTTATCCGATTTTGACGAAACTTGAAATATAGGTCTATATCCAAATGATCTCGGTACCTGTCGATATTGGCATGTATCGGACCGTAACTTCATGGATTATGGCCCCTGATTTTCGAAAAGTCACGTTTTTGGCTTGTGGACACTCTAGAGGTGACAATTTTTATTCGATTTTGACAAAACTTAAAATATGTGTTTATATTCCGACGATCTCGGTTCCTTTCGATATTTGCTCATGGTCCCTTTTAATATTGTTACAGTCTATCTCTTTCAAAATGTGGACGTATCTTGCATGACAACCGCTTGTTCTGAACGTGGTCGTATATTGTCGACACACGTGTCCGCCGGTCCGTTCGTATTTTCTTGTAAGTTGTAAGCTTAATGGTGGATATTTTGTGTTGAAAGGTTATGTATTTTTACTGCTTGGGCAAAACTGTAAAAACAGTTGATAGAAAAGTGATAAATATTTAAGGAAAAACTGATCTCATTTATTCATACCGTTATGAGGATTAATCGTATCGAAAACAGATTCAAACGTCCTACACGCTGAGCCTCCGTAGCTCCCATTTCATTTAGATGCCGGACACGTGACCTCGGTTGTTTTATCCCATTCGAACGACTATACGTCCTACACCACTGACATGCCGGAACAACGCATGAAAAATACAGATGAACCTTGATGAGGTTAGAGAGCAAAGAAAGGTTCGACTGAAGACTTAAAATCGAGTATAGAATACAATACTGTCTGTGCAAGAACAGATTAAAATTGGTTAGGACTATTAAACTTTCTAGAACTGCAATTATTTCCGTCTATTTGAATCCATGTTCAATATCAATGCCGGTGCGGTAGTCAGTGGACATGCGCATACATTGCACTTCCGAGGCGAGGGAGCGAGAAGTCGAGACTGTGGCGAAGCTAGGGAGCGAGAGGTTGAGAAATACTTAAAGGCGAGGGAGAGAGAAGTCGAGGGCAAGAGTACGAGAAAGCGAGGATTTTCAAAGACGAGCACGCGAGGGAGCGAGAAGTCGAGGTCAAAATAACCTCGTGTTCTCTTGGGGAGATCCTCGCCTTCTCGCCCTGTTTCCTCGCGTTCTCACACTCTCACCGAGAAGTCGAGATTATGAAATGGCCACAATAAGCTTCCATAATTAGACGACAACAAACATTGTACATGTATAGGATGAATATAAGTGCCGAAGTTCAACTAAAAAAACTATGTAGAGCGTTTACAAGAATTGTGATCCGACTGATGGCCCAGAAATGAAATACATGTAGTGTTTAACGTTCTACTTTTCTGCACCAAACGGGATAATGTAGACGGAAGATGAACCATGGTGACAACAGTAACATAATGTGAGCGTGTAATAAAGCTATTAGATAATGAACGTGTTGTTGGCATCCTTTTAAGAAAGGTTTTATTTATATTTTAGTGATCAAGCAAAATTTCTAGACAAACCCTGCACCGGTTTTAAATTATCGTTGTAAAAACATGAAAGACTGTGAATCTGAACTCCCGAAAATCTTCCATAGGTCTATAAATTATGTACCATGTACGAATGTAATATATAAATCGGGATGTAAAATCTCAGGATTTGGAATTTAGTATAAATCCCACAATTTCAACATTATTCCTGCTGCTTTCTATTATATAAATACACTGGTTAGATCTTATTAACATTAAAGAAGCTATGTCGCTAATATTTGGGACCTAGAAATTGACACAAATGGGTCGCAACGCATACAATAATGTACCATGAATGTATATAAATTGATTTACATTCAATCGTTTCTGTTTTTACTGTAATTTCTAATCAGTTAGGTTCGGCGAAATACGCCAGTATTCTCAATCGAATTTCAATCTCTAGCGTCTGGTTATTCAAGTCTACGCCGATAGTATTTATTTGGCATGCTCTCCAGATAAGAATATAGCGTCACCGTTTGACATGACTTGTGGAATATGCCTAGCCTCGTTTTTCGAGTCCCTTATTACAAATAGCGCTGAAAGGCATTATGGTACACGGTTCGTGTACCAATTGTAAAATGTTTATTTTGTCTTAAATATTGGATATCTGAAGGCCATCTTTTCCCGGTAAGATCACAACATCAATGTTGATTTAAACCGACAAATAAATCGTGTTTTCAATGTCGAAGATTTTGGATGATATTGAGTTAGAGACTTTGCTACTTTAACATGAGACAAAAGGCTAAAAGTATGTGTTCTGAGGGTGAATATGAATGTCTACATAATGAGACTCATTGTTATTTCCTTGATAGGACCAAAGAGAATAAAATATTTTTAAAACACACTCATAATGGGTATAATAATGGTATGACAAAAATATCTGAATGACAAATGTTCTCTTAAAAGCTTTGCCAATATGGACCGTAATTCATTTGAACAAATCGGAATAAGCAAAATCCTGGAAATAGGTTCTAAATTTAACTGAAATACATCTTCAGGAACAAAAGTTGACAACTCTATTTGAACAAATCTGAACAAGCATCCCTCATAATAATAATAATAATAATAATGATAATGTACTAAAATCTAACCGAAGCTGCTCTTTGGTAACATTATGGTCAATTAAAAGAAAAATACTAGTTAAAAGGAGTACGCGATCAAAAATTAAAAGAAAACGTTTCTAAAAAGATTCCTTTTAAAACTGTCAGTTGATGCACAGTGCTTGGGTTCTATAGGAAAATCATTAGAATTCCACAGTTTTGCTGCCGCAAAAGCAAAGGAGCGTCTATCGAAAGAAGAGTTTGCAGTTACTGATTTAATAAGGTACTTAGTTTCGGGACGAATATTTCTGTTTGGCTAATTAATTCTTTATTATATAGAGGAGAGTCATCACATGACAAAGCACAAAAGGTCAGCATCGGAATTTTAAAATCGATTCTGGTCTTAATCGGTAGCCAGTGGATTTTTTTCAATACGGGGGTATATTGGTGTATAATTTAGTTCTTGTAACAATTCTTGCAACTTTGTTTTGAACCTTCTGTAGGCTATTAATTTGATATGCTGGTGAGTTGTAGAGTAACGAGTTGCAGTAGTCGAGGCGTGAGGTCACCAAAGAGTTAATTAACAGTTTTGTCGAGTCAGCGTCGAGGAAATTTTGTGAAGTTGGAACACTATTAACCGGGTTAACAAAACAATTACCTATTGAGATATTACTAACAGATATGAAGGATAAATGATGATTAGAACCGATTTGCGCGAACTCTGTTTTTTCATCATCGAGCTTTAAGTACTATACGTACCAAATTTGGTCGAAACCATAAAGCCGTTTTAAGAAGAAGTCGAAAATCAAGTTTCTGGACCCAATTCCATTTGGGTTGAACATCATCGTCTGATCAAATCTAAATAAGCACCAGATAACAAATCTGTCAAATTTGGTTGTAATGTTCCCTCGCTACGACCAAATTGATTTGAAAAGAAAAACCATGACAAACATCACTCAGTCAACATACTTCACAAAACATATTGGTTAAGAAGAAGTCGAATATTCATAACTTTATCCAATCAACGCGTCCTGCACTAGGGTCATTCCTGTGTTTCCCAGATTTATATGGCACATACAACAGCAACTGTGGGTTAGGGCAGGGAAATACGACCCTGTGAACATAGTTACTCCTCACCCCAATAGAGCCAAATGCACATGTTTGACCAGATGAAAATAAGCACCTCAACAGCAACACATTACCATTTTGGACAAGCCTTTTTAGACCCATATGCCTCTTACATATTTTCAGAATTATTGTCCATGATTACTTGAGAATTCGTTGTCGGTAAATGGTAACCGTCGACCCACCACTTAGAATAGGCGTATTCCACACGCATTGAATATCCGGGTTAGATATCAGGTAAGGTATAATGTTAGTCTCAATCTCGGCTCCCAGAGAAAAGTTTATCGTTCGTCTCTCTCTCTCTCTCTCTCTCTCTCTCTCTCTGGGGAATCGCGCCGACCACACGTCGACATTTTGAATGTTACATGAGGTATCCTTCCGCCGATCGCTTCACAAAGATCCAAGATGGTGGTTCAAATTCGCGTTTCTTCAGAAATTTCGCGGATTTTACGCTCATATCGCCGAATCACTCATATTGCGCGCTAAAGATAATTCACGGTAAATCATCAAATCGGCTGTTTTCGGATGAACTTTTGGTGTCAAGGGTTCTAAGGGTCATTAATATGTAGCTCATGCGACGAACCTATGCCTAATTGTCTAGAAATCGATAGCATTTCATTCAAACAAATCCAGCCAATTAGGACCCATTGGAGAGTGGGCTGGGGAGGGGCTTATTAACCGAATTCAGATTAATGGCCGAAGTGATTCCCAGAGAGAGAAACGAACGGTAAACTTCTGTCTGAGAGCCGAGATTATGTTACGTTAGTCTATTACTATATTAATAATATATTCGCGATAAAGTGTCTGCATTTACTTTAATTTGCATATTTACACATTTACCTACATTTTCCCCCACTAACCGAAGCCTTGAAGTCAGTCAAGCCATTAATGAAATGCATTTATAGTTTATTTGAAAATTAAGGTGCATCTGCTCTACGCCCGCTATTGGGCGGTTCAATCTATAAACACCATCAGAAGAAACTGTTTGGAATAAGAACTGATAATCTCTGAACAGCTTTTATGAACGGGTACTCTTGTGAAAACTGAGATTGTTCCTTTAAATCTTTTAAAAATCGACCTAAACTTAAAATTCGCATATGTATACCAGTAAGTTCCCGTTGGATGCTAACACAACATACGCCCACTTGCAGTCTAATTTCCCGGGGATCGACAGTGGTAGTTATATGATGGTTAAATTATGTTCGTGGGCTCTACATGCTTCGCAAATTGTATATTATAAAGGCAAAACATTCATCTAAATTCTTAAATATTTATTAGGACACAATAAACCTTTGTATGTTTCATTAATTTCTGCCAAAAGCCTTTTTACTGATTTTCTGTCGCCAAAAATTGTGATCCGAAGTGTTGCAGCAAGGGCAGTAAGTGTAGAAATATTCATTGAAAATGGTACATCTTTATAAAATGGAAATAAACCCAAAAGTTTTTACTGTTAAATTGTACAAAAAACTGTCTGTAGCAAGGGCAATAACATTCAAATTTTTAAACATTAAAAGGGCATAAACACTTCGTGTTTCGAATTGAGAGAGGTGTTATTGGATATGAAGCAAACACGTGACGTATTTACTAATTTGCTGTAAGTAGTAAAATAAATGAATCCGGGCAAGCACAAATAGTCCAAAGATTTTACTTGGTAAGGTTTTATTCTTTTAAATTAATCATCGAAATTCAGAAAAGAAAATACTTTCCCAAAAAGAACTTGGGAGATAGCTGTTTGAAGCAACGTATAAATTTGTATTTTTAATTTGGATATAATCTTAATGGAAATGTGTAAATAAGACTTTTGCTAACCTGTAAATACCACGTGCATCAAATAAACACTTCACATCGACATTTCATGAAAGATATCCCCAAATGCAATTCAATAAAAGGGAAAGGTGGACCCCTATACAGGTAATGATCCTTCGTTTTTGAAATTTTATAGATCACGAATTAAGATTGTTAAAAATGCAGTGTATATATATATCAAAGATTTGTTATGCCAAAAAATGCAGACAAAAATAGTACGCAAGTACACGGCCTCACGATTTTGTGATCTTTTGCCCTCTGGGTCTGGTAAATGCTTAAATAAAAATTAACCGACGGATGTTGAATCAGTGCTATTACTGGAATCTTTGGCACCATTCAATCAACAGTCACCCCATCATTCCAACATTTTAAATCAAAGTGCTAATAGTTTGTGGTACCGTGGAATTTACGGCATGCACAGAAATGTGGTGTCTATTGGGTGTTGATAAGAAGATTGGGATGTTTTAGTATCTGTGTTTTGAATAACAATCCTTTACGCGAAGTGATGAAATTTAATGTCTTCGAATGCCAATAACTATTTATTTAAAAAGTTCACTACCTGACAAAATTTAAAACACCTATCATAAAGCAGGTCCATCACTGACATTGAATTGTTTATGTAAGTGAGTAACTATAAAGAAAAGAAAAAAAAAAACCGGATCGTATTTACTAAATCTTTCCTCTCCAGCATTTTTGCAGGTTTTTTATTTCGCTAGGTTATGGCGGGATTCTATAGTATAGAACCATTTCATTCCCAATTTCTGTCTAAGATTCTTTGATAATCGTTTATATAGTTTGTAATCTGGCTCATAAATAATTATGTTAAATCGCCTTGCAAATGACATTTAGTAAGTATGAATTAAGATGCAGGATTTGAAGATTGTCTTTGTTGAGACGTTCTTGTTGATGAAATACCCAACGCAATAGCGCGTATCTTATATGGAATTAGTCATTAGCGACTACAACAATATTTCAATATGATATTTTTGATGAAGTATACAAAACGAGTGAAAATTGGCACACAACTTGCCTGTTTACATGTTCATGGTTAAATGGTAAACAAGAAAAATTTGTAGAATGCCATGCTAGTGTATGGCAGTTTCATAACTCGTTTTTAAATATTGATTTCATTATTTTTCTTTAATTTGAAGAATGTATTAAAGGGGCCTACTATCCAATAGCACCCAATACTAATTGAATACTACCAAATACCACCATGTACTACCTTATTATTATGAAAGACTAACACAATATTTCAATTAATTATATAAAAAAATGAATTAATTCGCGGAGGAATTACCTGGAAAAGTCTATGTATGGTAGCTCAAACGTCGGAAATTCGAACAAAATATGACCAAATATCTCATAATTTTAACCCAATACTACAGAATTCAACCACGTACTACCGTATTATTACCCAAAAGACTGACAGAATTCTTCAATTACTTCAATATCAATGGGTTGTCATGTTTGCACTTATTATATTATATTAAGTGCGAACATTTTGAAATACATATTTATAGTATCAGCGATAAATGGAACGGCTAAACATTGGATAAATAATTTATTTTCCACAAATAATTGTACTTTTATTTCATTTTTGATTTCTGATAGTACGGGTTAATATTACGTGATCAAGTGAGGTAACTTGAACATCGAGACATTGGTCATCACTTTTGCCGTACATTTTTGCAAATTTTCCACGAATTAACTCATTGCCATGTGGACGTATATTGTCGTCACCCCTGTACATCTGTCCGTTCACATTTTGTTTGTGGAAACTCTACTGGTCACAACTTTTGTCCATTTTTGAAGAAACTTGAAATATAGGGTTATATCCCAAAGATCTCGGTTCCTGTCGATATTGTCATGTATCGAACCATAACTTCATGGATTATGGTCTCTGTGGAAATTCTAGAGGTCACAATTTTTATCCGACTTTGATAAAAACTTGAAATGTAAGTCTATAACTCAAGGATCTGAGTTCCTTTGGATACTGGCACATATTGGACCGTAACTTCCTGAATTATGGTCCTTGAGTGTACAAAAAATCGCGTTTTTAGCTTATGTTCCCTTTAGAAGTCACAATTTTTTATCCGATTTTAAAAACTGTCCTAATATATCACCGTTACACCCTAATGACGGTTGCAAACAAGACTTGTTGATCAGTTTAAATCGACATTGACGTTGTTATCTTACCGTTAAAAGAAGGACTTCAGGTATCCAATATTCAAGACAAAATAAAAAAAATTAAAATTGGCAATACGAATCGCGTGCCAGAATGCTTTCGAGCGCCAATTGTAATGAAGCGATCCGGTGAACGAGGCTAAACATACCCCACAGGAGAATACTACCGGTGTGGACTGGAATAAGCAGACGCCAAAGTTTCTATTCAAATTGGACTCTTCGCGTATTTCACCTAACAAAACTGATTAGAAATTAAAGTAAAAACAGAAACGATTGAATGTAAATCAGTTGATATACATTCATATTACATTATTATATGCGTTGCGATTCATATGTGTTCATTTCTAGATACCAAAGAATAGGGATTTAACTCCTTAAAAAATATGTTTATATCCCAAAGATCTGGATTCATTTCGATACTTCCTGTATTATGGCCCATGATTGTTCTTTGTTCACCCCTTGCAAATTGTGGGCATATCTTGCTTGGTTTTTTTTTATATTGAAGAATTCTGTTAGTTTTTTTTACAATATTGAGGTAGTATGTGGTGGTATTTGGTTGTATAATTGTATTTAGTTAGGATTTTGTAGTATTGGGTAGTAATGGGTAGTATTGGGTAAATCGTGCCGTCCGTTCTGATGGGACGGCACTGTGTTCATATTTTAAATCTCATAAATCAATTTCGGTTACAAGTTTAGTAACTTTTACTGCCAGAAACCAGGCACCTGTAAATTCATCGAATACCAGAATGATGAAAATATATATATATATATATATATATATATATATATAAAATATAGCTTCCATTCCTTCTCATAAGTGGAATTTTAAGTGTATCCCAATTTAGAATATGTTTAGATATTATTATGTTATTTAAAGCGTTGGAGTCAATTCAATTAATCCCCCAGGTTTAAAAACGTGTTGCACATGCTACATATAACTGTCAAGGCGGTTTTTAGAACTATATTAAAGAGAGTAAAGAAAACACACTTAATTAAATAATTATGTCTTAAATCTAAAATAAATAGTTCGGAAATTGGATCAATAAATCATTGAAAACGAGATATATTTAAATAATTTGATTTTAGAGTTTGGCATTCAAAATATGTGGGGCAGTTCAACAACTAAGACATTGAAATATGGCAGGTGTGATTTTTTTTTTTTTTTTAAAGAAATCATGAACTATTAATGTATCTACATAATCTACAAGGATTAAATAACATTATTATATATAGAAGTTGCTCTTGTGGCGGAGACAGATGTAAATGTAAATTACCAATGTAATTTGTGATGTTCAAATTTAATCATATTTCTTGAAGAAATGCACTTTGAATAGTCAGATCCGAGTTGTCGAAATAACAAACCAGCGGTTGGCAGGCAAGATACGCCCACTGTTTGAAAGAGATGGGAGAGAACAAGCTAAAAAAATATGGGGCCATAATCCAGGAAGTGAGATATTTGGGATATAAAGATGTATTTTAAGTTTCATAAAAATCGGATAAAAATTGTGACTTCTAGAGGGTCCACAACCTTGGTATTACATACTTTTACATACTTGCGTACAGGGAGCGGCCATTTTGTCTGACAATTTTGGTCCGATTTTCACAAAATTCGAACTCAACCGTCATTAGGGTGTAACGGTGATACATGTAAACGTTTTTAAAATCTGAAGCTAAAAACATGATTTTTCGTACAATCAGGGACCATAATCGAGGAAGTTACGGTCTGATATGCTCAAATATCAAAAGGAACCAAGATCTTCGAATTATAATCATACATTTCAGGTTTCATCAAATTCGGATAAAAATTGTAACTTCTAAGGTGCTCACAACCTTTGTATTACATACTTGTACACTATTTGCGTATAAGGAGCGGCCATTTTGTACGTCAGTTTGGGTCAGACTTTTACGAAATTCGAACTCAACCTTCATTGTTATGTAACAGTGATATATTTAAACGTTTTTTAAAATTGAATACAAATTGTGACTTCAGCGGGTCCACAAGCTAAAAATGCGATTTTTCGAACAATAAGAGGCCATAATCCAGGAAGTTACGTTCGGATATGCACGATTATCGAAAGGAGCCAAGATCTTTGTGATATAAACGTAAATTTAAAGTTTCAATAAAATCGGATCAGAGTGTCCACAGCCTTGATATATTGATATACCATACACTATTTGCGTACGAAGGGCGGCCATTTTGTCCGGCAGTTTAGGTCTGATTTTCACGAAATTCGAACTCAACCATCATTAGAGTGTAACGGTGATATATTTTTTAATCAGATAAAAATTGTGACCTCTTAGAGGAACCACAAGCTAAAAACGAGATATTTCGTACAATCGAGGGCAATAATTCAGGAAGTTACTGTCCGATATGCGCGAATATCGCAAGTAACCCCGATCTTTGGATTATAAACATGTATTTCAAGTTTCATAAAAATTCAGGAAGTTACTGTCCGATATGCGCGAATATCGCAAGTAACCACGATCTTTGGATTATAAACATGTATTTCAAGAACAGGCGGACAGGGGCGGCGGACAGGGGCGAAGACAACATTTTGAACTGATCCCTCCCGATTGAAGGCAAATCAATTGAAAGGGTTTCATTAGGGGGTTTGTTACAGAATCAGTTTCAGAAATGCAGAAAAGACACATCCACGCTCGATTTTTAAAGGTTATGCTCTCAATATTATAGCTCCATATTGCGGTGTCTCTATTTTACATAATAACCGGGTGTGATATTATTAGTCTACATAATATTAATAACTCGTTATTAGGTTATTATTCCGCGCCGACCGAAGTTAAGGAGGGTATAGAAATGGGCTCCGTCCGTCTGTCCGTCCGTCCCGATTTCGTTTCCAGAACATATCTTATAAACCGTTCAAGATATCTTTTTGAAACTTTGTATACACATCAACCTATAACAGCAGTTGTGCCTTTTGCTATTGAGGAATTTCATGGATTTATATTTTTTGTGTTTCCATGGAAACAAATTTGACTTTTAGGTGTGCAATTTTGTTTCCGGGGCATATCTCATAAACCATACAAATGTCTTCATGAAACTTTGTACAAACACCAACCAGTTACAGAAGTTGTGCCTTTTGCTATTTAGAAATTTCTTGGATTTATATTTTTTGTGTTCCATGGAAACAAATTGGTGTTTCCGGGGCATATCTCATAAACGATTCAATATATCTTCATGAAACATTGTACAAACATAAACCTGGTATAGTAGTAGTGCCTTTTGCTTATTAGAAATTTCTCGGATTTAATCATTTTTGTGTTTCCATGGAAACAAATTTCTCTGTTGAATGATTTTAGAATTTTTACTACACATTTGACTTAGTTTTTGGTATATAATTATTAGTGTTATATTTTTGGTATATACTTATTATTATAGAGCATATCGCAGAAACTGTTCAAGATACCTTTATAATACTTTTGCATTCATCAACAAATTATCATATTTCATTATCCGTTCAAGAAATCTTTATGAAACTTTGTACAAACATCAACCTATCATAGCATTTTATTTGCTTGTGTATAAGCGTATTGTTTAACATACAGCTGTTACAGCGGGGTGTTCCCACTTTGCCGGCAGGCTTTGATGTCAAATTTTGCCGCTAATCCAGAGTTAATCCTAGAACAATGGTGTTATAAACTATAGTCCATATCTTTTTTAAGAATAAAACTGTATTGATTTTAACAAAATTAACTTTTATTAGATAACATTAAATAATTTACACATATAAAAATGTATTGATTTTAACAAATTTAACATTTATTAAATAACATTAAATAATTTACACATATAAAAATGCATTACAAGTTACACATTTAACTTTTATTAAATAGCATTATATAATTTATAAATAAATGCCTTACAATATAATAATCATTTTACAGCCCCACTAAATAGGAAATATTTGTTCCATACTGATTTACAGTTAACCTGAACGTTTGCCATTTTATAATAAATATAATGTCGACACAGATCGACCATCTATTTATATTAATATAGTGAATTGAATTCATGTTTGAAGGCATAACGCCGGCATGAACTGTGTTCAAAATGTCATTAATTAGTTGGTTAATAAATTTTATTAACAGGGATTAAGAGCTCATTAACGCTGAACACTAGTGAACAGTTCTTGGGTGACTTTTAAACAGAATATAGTTTTAAGATCAATTAAAGGATTAACAGTCTGCCGGCATAGAGGGAACACACCGTTACAGCAGCTAATTGAGGAAGGCAAAGGTTGTTGTGCAAACCTTACGGGGAGTAACGAGTAGCGACCCTGCCTTGCCGAGCTACTGTGATCAGAGTATGAATCTGATCTAGTACCGTTGATATTCCAAGAAGTTGTCTTTCCTTATGCCTTCTAAACAAATGCAATGGCACGGGATGGTGATGACTAGTTATATTGTTATTCTTCATAATAACCTGCTGTGGGATTATTATTCTACATGATAACCTGCTGTGGGGTAATTATTATACATATTAACCGGCTGTGGTCAAATTTTTATTTGATTTCAATTTTCCCGGTTATTGCAGAAAATTAGGACGGGATAATTTTTATCTGAAATAAAACATACATTATCTTCTCGTATGGCGAAAAAAAAGTATAATTCTCGAAAAAATATATCTGCAAAGCAGAGACTCGGTGAACATAGGATTTCTCCCCGCCAGTTTTCTTTTTTCCAACATTACCCCGGCGTCGTGTTTTATTCCTTTACTTAAATGTTAAGAAATGAAATACATTGATAGTAATTTCCACTTTATATAATATTGTGTCTTGGATACTGTTTGGTTTCTGCATTTTTCTTTTCATAAGCTTTTTTTTGGATGGGAAGTTAGATTTATGTTATTTTTTTATTTAAAAAATGCATTTGAAAGAACGTGAGATGTCTATTTGACGTTTATAGAATAATTTATACATCACAGCTATCATCTAATCCACCCACAATATCCATTTATATAACGCTGTTATCGTCTAATCTACCCACAATATCCATTTTAAGTTAGAAAAAAGTTTTTAGATTTCTTTACCTTTCAAGAAAGCTAATACCGGTATGTGATTAGGGGGCATAGGCTTTTAGGTGCATAACGTGGACGCTTTCGTGAAAACGTGACCAATTCGCTTCCTATTGGTATTTCCAGCGAAGTTCGAGATAATAAAAACAAGATTTTAAATAATTGTATCAGAATTTATCTACATTGAAACTGAAAGAATCTAGATTTGGCATATAAACATTGGATACAAGTTTCGCATACTTGAAATTTTGCTGCAGGCATTTAAAAAGCCAATATACACGTAGTTGAGTATGATAATAGGTATAGATGCCAATTCGTGTGATGATAGAATTGGTTTATTGTGCAAGATGGAATAGCATGTTATCTGATACTAGTTTTGATTAGATATTTTCCTGACACTTCATCAGTAACATGTGTTAAGTGGTTGCACGAAGTGAAAAACGAATACAACTAGAAAAAAACTGCTTGATATCTCTCAGCTGTTAAAGCAAGAAATTTGCAATGTGTATATTTCTACGCGAACACTTGTCAACTGATGACTTGGGGCTGTTGAAAACAAGTGTTGAAGTATACTTTTCTTAGAAATGTCTTTCTAAATCAGTTTTGGGATATGTATATTTAAGTTTTAAGGAAAATAGAAAAAAAATGTTCTTATAGTTCTTGCAGCTTGTGGATTATCTTGTTTAGTTGAGAAATTCAATTCCATAAATAAGTGGGGAATAAGAAACACCCAAAAAATTGACTGACATCTTTATGGGCAAATTCTGTTGTATATTACCCCGCATTTGACCGTTCCACATAGCTTTAAAGGGCGTATAGCCCTATTCTTCGGAGCCTTAAAGTGGACGAAAATCGGTGTAGAAGCACTAAATATTATAATTTCTAAACAATTATGTTCTGTGAAATATGCGAGCAATCCTATACGCCTGCTTAGTCCATTCTACTCATTTTTTTATTATTATTTTGTCGTTTGTGAATCATCTAATTATTATTTTGTTGTTTGTGAATTACTAATTACTTGTAGGACATGTTTTTATACGCCCACATTTTCATGTGGACGTATTATGCCGTCGCCCCTGTCCGTCCGGACGTCCGTCCGTCTGTCTGTCTGTCTGTCTGTCCGTCCGTCCGTCCACAATTGTTTGTGGACTCTCTACAGGTCACAATTCTTATCCGATTTTGACGAAACTTGAAATATAGGTTTATCCCCAAAAGATCTCGGCTGCTTTCGATATTGGCATGTATCGAATCGAAACTTCATGGACTATGGCCCCTGATTGTACGAAAAATCACGTTTTTAGATTGTGGGCCCTATAGATGTCACAATTTTTATCCGATTTTGTTGAAACTTGAAATGTAAGTTTATAACCCAAAGATCTCGGTTCCTTTCGATATTCGCGCATATCGGACCGTAACTTCCTGAATTATGGCCCCTGATTGTACGAAAAATCACGTTTTTAGCTTGTGGACCCTATAGAGGTCATAATTTTTATCCGATTTAAAAAACCGTATTATTATATCACCGTTACACCATAAGGACGACTGAGTTCGAATTTCGTGAAAATCGGCCCAAAACTGACAGACCAAATTGCCGCCCTTAGTTCTCAAATAGCGTAGAAATTTGGTATATCAAGGTTGTGGACCCAATAGAGGTCACAATTTTTATCCGATTTTGTTGAAACTTGAAATGTAAGTTTATAACCCAAAGATCTCGGTTCCTTTCAATATTCGTGCATATCGGACCGTAACTTCCTGAATTATGACCCCTGATTGTACGAAAAATCACGTTTTTAGCTTGTGGACCCTACAGAAGTCATAATTTTTACCCGATTTAAAAAAACGTATTATTATATCACCGTTACACCCTAAGGAATGCTGAGTTCGAATTTCGTGAAAATCGGCCCAAAATGGCCGCCGTTCGTTCTCAAATAGCTTAAAAATATGGTATATCAAGGTTGTGGACCATATAGCGGTCACAATTGACAGACAAAATGGCCGCCCCTCGTTCTCAAATAGCGTAAAAATATGGTATATCAAGGTTGTGGACCCTATAGAGGTCACAATTTTTATCCAATTTTGTTGAAACTTGAAATCTAAGTTTATAACCCAAAGATCTCGGTTCATTTCGATATTTGCGCATATCGGACAGTAACTTCCTGAATTATGGTCCCTGATTGTACGAAAAATCGCGTTTTTAGCTTGTGGACCCTACAGAGGTCATAATTTTTATCCGATTTAAAAAAAACGTATTATTATATCACTGTTACATCCTAAGGACACCTGAGTTCGAATTTCATGAAAATCGGCCCAAAACTGACAGACAAAATGGCCGCCCTTCGTTCTCAAATAGCGTAAAAATATGGTATATCAAGGCTGTGGACTCTATAGAGGTCTCAATTTTAATCCGATTTTGTTGAAACTTGAAATGTAAGTTTATAACACAAAGATCTCGATTCCTTTCGATATTTGCGCATGTCGAATTGTAATTTCCTGAATTATGGCCTTTGATTGTAGGAAAAATCACTTTCTTTTTAGCTTGTTCTCTATCCATCTCTCGAAAATGTGGGCGTATCCTGTCTGGCAGCCGCTGGTTCTTTGCCCATTACAAATGGTGCCCGAAATCATAGAATACACGACTCCTGTACTGATTATAAAATGTTCATTGTGTCTTAGATATTGGATATTATTAGGATCCCATACTTTCATGGCAAGATAACAACACCAATATTGATTAAAATGAACCAATATTGGATTTTAATTGGTGTTTTTAATTTAGAATATTATGGAAAATATTGAGTTAGACGTTTAGATCCTTTAAATGTTTAGTTGTATTTCAAAGCACATGGTTCGGTGAGAATGGCGCTAGCTCACGAACCAGATGGTCCCGGGCTCGATGTTGGGCCGAAAAAGGTTCACAGAATTTCCCAGTCTAGTTTACCCTTTTCATTGGTGCAGGGTGGCGGGCCTAGCAAAGACAAGACCATAGAATGTGATCCCGCATATATACAAATTGGTAGATCTTGTTGGAAATCAAAATTGAAATAGGCGATAAAGCGCAGCTGTCGGGACAAAATTTCCCTCACAGCACATTGTGTGACGTCCTATTTTCTGCACCATCCGAGCCAATATAGACAACCACACGCCAGTGGGCTCTGAATAAAATTTTGCTTGGACAGAGTCGTTTTCAACAACTCTTCGTGAAATTACAACTGTCAAGGTTTTCATTTAAATGCACGCGAACGTGTCGAAATAATTATTTTACCAATTACATGTATTGTTCTAAACTGCTGGCGATGTCCTGGGTTCGGTTCCGGTGTTTCTCGGTATTTTCCAGTGTGGTTGCCCCTTGTCAGAGGTGCAGAAGGGAGTGCCTGGCAAAGAAAGGCGTGTATGAGTTTGCATAGTACAAAAGATCAAGGTATCATGTACACGTAAAAGAATCCTTTGCAGTTAGTATCCTGTAACGAGTCGGTGGAAACGCGGTAAAATGTCTTTATTAGCCCTTTAGTGCACAAATAGTAGAACGTTAAACCCCATTTCAATTTGCCTCATTTTTAGGGACATAATGTCGTGCAAGAGCAGTGTTACACTAAACTCTGACTTTATACTGTATACAGCCACCCACACACAAGCTCGATCCACCCCCTTCACGTATATAATTTGCTTCACAAGCGATTGATCGCATTTAAAAAAAACTTGTTCCAATAATAGACCTACACGAAATCAATAGAAAGTTTAAAAAATACTACGATGGTGATTCAAAGCGTTTCGGTCTAGAAATAACTTATCAATTAAAATGCTTTACTTCTAATCAAAGAACTTTATTGCAACCAGAGAGACGGGGTTTGCTGTATAAATCTTATCCCTAGAGCGGAAAGATCTAAACATTAAAGAAAACCAGTGGTGAGACAAGATATTATAAAAGATGTAATGAAATAACAGACGAGATTTCCACTCAATTGAACCGCTGGATATTTTTACTTCTGCAAGCACAAAGATTTTTGAAAAAGATAATAAATATTTTCATGTTTCAGGCGATATGTAATTACATCGTTTAATTGCGGTTTATTGTAAGCTAAAGTCAAACGTATTAATCTGCAGTACTAGCGTGGGAGAATAATTGTTCTTTGGTTATAATGTCAGAATTCCAAACTTATTACATAGCTAGTTCTTAGAGATTCAAGTATTTAATCAATATTTATGTTGTAATTCCCTCCAACTTCAACTATTATAAAGTTCTTTGTACATAGTATATTGATGTCCTGATTTCTAAATTCTACGTGGTAGCAAAATAAATATAATTTTCCACGAAACATCGATTTCCATGGCTGCATTGCCAAGCGAAGCAAAACAAGAAGAAACTGGTAATATATCGTTATTTGTATTTCAACATAGTAGTTTATATCGGAACCCAGCACCAGAAAATTCTATATTTCTAGTAAATATTGACATCGAGAGTTGATTATGGTCTGGATCAGTTAATTATTAATGTGTAATTAATAGTTTAGATAACATTTCAGACTTAAAGAAAGACCTGCAATAGGTAGATTTAGCTCTTGCATAATGTATGTTTAAATGGCATGTAGTAATTGTCAACCATAATATAAATAAAGATAACTATGTAGAGTAACAATAACGTGGCTTTGTAGTGGCGTTGCTATAATGATACACGCTTAAGTCCCTGGACCAGAAGTAGTGTAATTCCAAAAGTGGTATAGTACAGCAACTACATGCCCATGTCTCCCGTGCTCAAGTTGCCCTTTTACCACAAATTTCAGCCTCGGGGCAGCCCTAGTGTTGCCGACAAGCCCGGCAGACAAATGGCAGACATAAAATATATGTATGGCTACGGCTCGTAAATTGAAAGAAAGAATGTCAATATATCAGCGATGGCTGCAGATTGTTAATTTCTTCTTTCTATTTTTATTGCAAGATAAAGAAGCATCTCGTTTAATCTCGTTTTGTTTAATCACTGTATCCGGTGCCGATGAAAGGTGCCTCTTATTTGATGTTTTATCTGTAGAAAATCTCTCGCCTCTTTGAAAAGAACAGTCTTTGGTGATAGTTTCTTTATTCTGCTCACATTACGGCTTGTTTTGTTTGGTTTTGGGGATTTTTTTATCGCTTATCTTTAAGTATAGGGAACATTAACTTTCTGCTATTAATGCAATACCCCGTAGTTTCGACCTTGAACCCCAATGATTACACAGTCGAAAATTTAACCAATTTCCGTACTTGAAAGGTATTTAACACCTGTAGCTTACATTGTATAAAAATAGATTTAACAAACTGACATAAGTATGAATGAACAGGTGTTGTTCAAAATGATTAAAACGTGGGAAATATTTTACATGAATCTTTATTTGAAAACATGTTACTGCTCAGCATTTAGTTTGTTTCTTTTAGTCCTCTGGTCTTTTTTATGACATAAAATTTAAATTCGTTAAAGAAACTGTAAAAAGATATCTGAATCCAACTTGATTTAAATATTATTCCATGTAATTGGAATATTAAACCTAGTTGAGCAGACATTTAAATGCCATTGCATATGTACAGTTTTAGCCAAACAATTTAGAAAAATCACTAGCTAAACACCTATTCAATGGGCATCTTCCAGTCACAAAGATGAACCACCCGTCTGAATTTCAGGTATTTCGCAATCAACTCTGGAAGTTATTGTAATAAAATCCTTGGAAGATTGATGGAGATTTCATTTTGCCAAGATGAATAACCCGTTAAAATATGATATCCAATGATAAATGGGGAGCCATACCAGTGTTGTCCGAGAAAGTTTCCCCAAATTTTCCAGCGTAGTTTCTGCTTGTTAGTGGTGCAGGATAGAGGACCTGGCAAGGAATAGTGTCTTGTTGTCCGAAAGGAACGAAAACCCGAAGTCCCGTGTACACATTGGTGTGGGTGTCAAAAAACCTTAGCAGTTGGAATTTGAAACAATAGTAGGCGTATGTTCGTCATCTATAGCCCGATTGGTTCAGTAAAATAGGACGTTAAACTCCATTTCATTTCCAATGGTCACTTTCGCCGGTGTTAAAAACAGGATAGAGTAATCAAGGGACATAATTCACTTGTAATATTTTGTTAATGGAATTAAAAACGTCAAAACACAAGAGAAACTATTCTCTCAATAATATACAAAAAGTTAAAAGGTTAAGCAGAAAATGTTTTAATTATGCTATTCCAGTCTTCGTAACAAAAACAAAAAAATCGCAAATAAAAAATTACCCTTGCTTGTTTAAAAGCCAAATGGGTATCAGCATTTCTTATTCATGTCAATATATTTCATATCGACATAACACACAAGACATCAGATGTCATAAAAACTGACAACAGCCTTTTTCACTTCTCTAATTCTATCTTAAACATAACACAAACTGGTGATGGAGAAAACTTGTTAAAGGTTAAATATATTACATTTTGTTTGGCATATGAAATATTTATGACAGATTTGTTGAAGAAAAAAAAATGCTTATCTTGTTGTATTTAACTTTTTTATTACTTTACGGAAATGACAGTTCTGAAAAGAAGATACAAACACCCAAAAAGTGAAATGGAGGAATGTTAAAATGTTGTTTAATATTGTAGTAGGTTCTAGTAGTATATCGTTAAGAAGCAAGTCTAGTGAAGGTGATTAATGTAACACTTTCCTCTGGTAATTATATTGAAAAGTAATCCTATGTATATCTCTTGACACGAGTAGGTGAAAAACTTAACTGCACAAAAGCAACAAGTGGTGGCAGATCAGGTTGCACTTTACGTACACTTGTTCTCGCCATACCTTTAAAAAGTATTTTAACTGTTAATTATCTGAACTGCATGTCAATTTCTATGACAGAAATTTGAATGGAATAGTGTTATCGTCTTTTCAACAAAATACTTCGCTCATTTTAAAATACATGCCTGGTAATTTGTAAGCGTCGTGAGTTTAACTTCGTTATAGATTTCCATGTCTGCATCTGGGGCGATATTGTAACAATCCAATATGTAAAAACGCGAGAACTACTTTTGTGAAACTCTTAACCAATATTGTAAGAGCTTATAATTGGAGTAATGGAGACCGGTATATGCCATACAGTGTGCTAGGAGAGAAGTTTTGCCTGTACAGCGTAACTATGGCCTACTCGTATGTCGAATTCCAACTGCCACGGGTTCTTTTACGGGCACCTCAATGGGAACACGGGACCTCGGGTTGTCGTCCCATCCGAACGACTATACATTGTCCATTGTCAGGCTTGTGACGCGATAGATGATATAACAGGTTTTGACAGATTCATTTCACATTTGGTGTGAAGCATTGTGGTCATGAAAGGACGAACCTCATCGATATTCAGCGTTCTACGTCCCGGAGTTATTCCCGCACCCCCTTTGCCGAAAATATTGTGTACGCGTTAGAGGCTACTTATTTAAGGAAATCGTTGTAAGCATTGGGGTAAGGGGCGAATCAACTCTACACATTTTCAGCTTTCCATGACTTTCCGTTACGGAGTTACCCCCCTTTGCCGAAGAGCTCTAATACACTGCCGGTGTTTGTCTGCTATTCCAACTATCAAGGGTATTTGTACGATCACGCCAACGCTTACAAGGGGAACCACGTCGAATAATTTCGCGGAATTTTCTCGGCCAACACCGATTGAGAACCTGAGAACCCTTGGTTAGCGAGCCATAGCCTTACCCACTGGGCCACTACAAATAGATAAAGGTATATTATTTACTTAGAAATCTCTTTGATCGTAATAGCCGGGATTTCTTTTAACATTGGAGAACCCAACATACATGTACTATAGTCTTACAAAATGACCAAAGACAACAGATTTGAGCTTACTTCTGATTGATCAGGTACACATTCAATGATATCAGAGGGAAAGGTTTGGACCAAATTGACGACATATTTGTTGATTTAGTAAATTGTTCCTCTCTGACATTTATTTAGCTAATTTTCCCGCTTCGACTTCTGCTAAACAATACCTGAAAAATTCTGTAAAAAATACAATAGGATGAAAACAAGAAGGCAACACGCGGTTAAAGACGGTAGAATGGCGCCAATCTAATATCTTACATACCTAGTTTATAAACCATGTTAAGGGCATTGACTGATTTTAAGAGAACGAAAGAGTTATCACATTTACTATCAAGAAATTGAAATACTGTGAAGACTTTCTGGTACCATCTTGCAACTAATACATATAAAACAATAAACATTTTGTGAAACGTAAAACGGATTATTTATATATGAACAGTTTATCATATCTAGCAAAATATGTAATATATTATGGCGTGTTAATGTACGATATAAAGTGGTTTAGGGGTGGGGTGGGGTGTAAAAATGGATTTAATACAAAAGCTGAATCCCTGCCTGCGACGAGAGAGGGTATTCAACGTCCACTCGACACAAACCAGGTCATTTCGGGACTAACACATGGTTCAATTTTATTTCAATAATTGGCTTTCGCGTAGGGTCTTTAGCAGTGTGAGGCAACCGGAGCTCCCTGAGAAAACCCACGAGGTTGGACAGGCGACCCTACCCCTTGTCACGTACAACCGTGGATTCGAAATCACACCATTTGACTCAATGACAGACCTTAGGATCTGAAGCGCGCGCGTTATACCATTAGACTACCCAACCCCAACAAGAGATGAATTGGACTTACTTGCTCGTTGCGATTTTAGTTCTATCTATATATTACAGATGCATTTCTGACTTCAAATGTTATATAAATTATTATTTAAACATTTATTTACATGACAAGTCCATAATCAACTTCTGGGCCAACGGGTGGCTGAGATATTGAATGGATTAACACATGTGCTTCATTTAATAATTTAACGTTAATGAACAATCGAGACCTTGTTTATTATCGTAAGAATGGTACTTGACAATCGAGACTATTTAGGCTAATTCTTGTCAAAACTTTAAAAATTCAATCTGCTTATTTTTATTATTTATTTTTAAATCATTATAGCAATGATAACAGGTATCCCGGTGTCCCAGGGGTGCTCCTGGGGCATCGCGAGCCATATGGACCCATCGGGAGGTCACGGCAGAACTGCGAAAAGTTTCAATGCTTGCATTGTCAGGAAAACAGGAGCTTTCCAGACCCACAAGGCAACTCCGGGGATGCTTCCCTGGAGCTTCCGCGAAATATTTGTTTCCCCGGGGCATGACCGAAGCATCAGGGGACCTTCCCCGCGGCATCGCGTAAGCATCGGCGACCTTTGAGTATATTTGAAGCAAAATATTTCACCGAAGCTTCATTGCGCCAGGGAAGCGTCTCCGGAGCTTCCCCGTGAATCTAGAAAGCTGCCGGCATGCCTCCCCGGGCAGTTTTCCAGACAAAACGTCGGTAACACATTGGAAAAAATTTCAATGCCAGCTCTGAAACTTTTCGCAGTTCTCCTGAGGCCTCACGATGACCCCGAAGCTTCCCCTCACGGGGATCATCAATTTCCATCGGTAGTATATCGGCGATGCAAAAAATGCCCAGTAGGACCTAGGCATAAATGCCGCCGATATGCCACGATGCAAGCGAACGAGATCTCCCGACATGAATATTCACCCGATGATGTTGATTATCGGCAAAGGTACCCCGGAGATTTCCCGATTATTGGGAGCCATTCCCGATGATTCACGACAATTGCTCGTGGGGGTGGGGGTGGGGGCATTCCCAGAAGTTTGTGACCATAGCCGAAGCATCAGTACACATTCACCAGACCACGACCGATGCTTCTGTCGGAGGAGAGGGGATGGGGGGGGGGGGTATGGATAGTGTCCAAACTTAAACATACATTATGCAAGGCCTGAAATGTTTTCTAAATTATTAATTAGACATTAATTAACTTATCGAGGCCATAATCAACTATCGATGGCATCGGATTTCTCCGATAATAAATAGATTAGAACAATTCAGCCATATTTTGATTTAAGCTAAAAATGGAGGAGCGAGACTTAGCTTCGAACAACCAGTGCGGTGGTTGAAATTATTGCACACGTCTCGTCAGACCTTCAAAGGCTAATATCTTCGCTCGCAATAGGGTAATTTGAATGAAATTTTCAAATTATTCATTTTACATTATCTTTTTTCGAACTATTATAGCAAGAATGACTAGCTCTTTATCTAAATATTACATAATGTATCTTTAATGTTCCAAACTCTAGAACTATAGCCAACTAATTCGATTAAATACGTGTACAAGAAATTAGAAAGAAGATCAATAACTTCTCGATTAATCATCTAATAGTAAATGCAGGAGGACAACGCCACACATAAACAATATTCACAAGACAAACCCACGGACAACACACATGATGTGCAGAAACATTTCAAGCAATAAACAACAAATCAAGTGAATGGATCCGGGGGCCAGTCATAAGCGTCCTCTGCGTTGTACAGTCCCGGACCTGTCGTGATCTGGCCTTTACTCAAAGTGGACACAAACTAAGTAATCGAAATAAATTTCGACAGACCTCTTCCTTCTTGTAGACCAAACATACACAAAAGTGTGTAATCGAACTTTTTAAACCTGTTCAAAAACAAAGGGACATTAGCTATTGGTGGGATATTCATTGGTTTGGTAAAATTAAGTTCCAATTCCACGTGATTTGGTTATTTATCTATATTAGGGATGTACAGAATAGATGGTATGTAAACCTCAAAAAGATTTGCAATGTATCGCTGAGATACATTGTTTGGATATTCTATATTACAAAATAACGTATGTGATAATGTCCCTTTAAGTATACATGTACTATGACGTCCAACCAAACGCGCACTGGCGTAAAAAAAAAACCAAAACATGTACCCCAATACCGTGTTCAATGCATTTTAAACGATTCGTCTGTAACCAAACGCAGTATTTCGTCACAGGGGTTATGCAAATACACTTTTAAAGTCATATATCATTCGTTAATGATACACATGGCCGTGAAAACTTGTTAACATTCCTCAAACTTATAATAACGCTTCAGAAAGTTGGTTAACAACATTTTTGGTGTCAAATATGCTCTCCTTCGTTAATTAAACAGAGATCCATTTGTGTCACACGTCGGCTGCAGTTCGTAGGCTTTCAATGAGCCTTGAAACAATTTGGCACAGACTTTATTCACATATAGCTTAACAAATAAACGTCATAATTAAAGTACTATTTTAACACGATCCCAGCGTTTGCCAAAATAAACCAAATGTTAAAAGTTTCATTAAGTAGAGTTTTATGACAATGTGTTGCATTTTAGATTACCATCGCAGATTCAGTAGGTTAGTTCCCAAACACTATCAAAATATCATATAGCAATAACTTTTACTGAAGCCAGCTTCAAAATGAAGGAAATATTTAGCAGAGAAAAGCAATGCAACACAAATAACGACTTCAGAATAAACTTTTCAATCTAGCTGCCTTTAATTAGAGGGGTGTTATAAGCGCAAACGGTATTATTTTGGCTAACCTAGCTATTGGGTGTTTCTGGTTAAAGTGTGGTGGCAGGTAGGACATACGGCACTATTAGCAGTTTGGTCCTACTGAGTTTCTTCTCAAAATTTCTGATCTATAACGTGAATTAACACATAGTCCTGATTTCAATATAGGCATATTTAGATTACCCTAAAGCTTTTAGTAGGTTAATTTCCAAAACCCACCATATTGATGTACTGCCATGGCTTTATTTATATGCATGACATTCGCACGATTTTTAGACGTGATTCAGAAAGCTCGTCAGCACGACCAAGGATCTGGGCCATGTTTCTCGAAATCTTAACTAAAGATAAAATCCAAATTTTAGTAGATACTTCAATTTTGATTGGCTAAGCACTAAAATCAATCTAATATTATCCAATCAAATTACTAAAATTTGGATTTTATCTTAGTTAAAATTTCATGAAACAGGCCCCAGGTTTTAATATTCAGCCACATCTGAGAGCTATAAAATAGTTTCTTCGAAAATAATTATAGTGTCGAAATATTCAAGAGTGCATTGTTATATATGATTCATTTGAGAGCAGTGGGATAAGTACTATGGTAAAATTAAAAGTTATTGACCGATTCGGCTGAAATTTGGTGTGAGGTCATGGCTAGTCCCCGTCTCTACGATCACAGGAACTGGTAGAGGTACGTTACTGAAATAGTACCCAAAGACGGATATATACCATTCATTGTTCTACGAGGGAAAATCTACCCGGACAGCGTTGTTTCCGCCTAATTTTAATCGTCGAATTTTCAGCTGGAAAATTCCGTGGAAATTACTCGGTCAAGAACAGGGTCGAACCAGCGCTACACTTGCTTAGCTCCCATGATCACAACAAAACCCTTATGCCCAATGCAGAGACGGAGTCAGGGTCTACCTTTAAACGAAAAGAATATATGTATAATTTTTTTAGAAAATTTTAATTGCACCTCTAGCGGCGCCACTGCAATGTAAGTTACAAATAACGGTTTCACAAATCGTGCTAAAATAGTGTCGACTAAAATAGTCACAACATGTATTTCATTCTTTACAATACCCTTTTTAAAAACACTTGCTCATTTCTAGAATATTGAGATAACGCACATATCTGTTCAATCTAAATTTCATAAAAAACACGTGTCCTGCCACAAAAATTTGTTTATTTTATTAATAGGCAGGTCAAGCGATTCAATATTGGCCAAACTTTGGCAAGTGGTAAACTGAAAATAATACTCACTTTTCCGTCTCGTAAGGGTTTAGCCAATTGCTCTCCGAAATGGATACATGTGTTAAAACATACCATTTCAATCTGGAACAAATTTGCCTGTGAAGAAAAACTGCGTATTTGATTTGACATTAAGATACATGGTATGTTTGGAAATACAGAAAATATGGCGAAGGTGAGCCTAGACGTCCGAAGTCTGTTATTTCTTCTTTTATTACATAAATACTAGAATAATAGCTGACAAACAGTAGATGTTCTACATATGGTTGCCATCTTCTAGAAAATGTTAGTCTCTTCAGAAATGCAACCCATTTCTACGATATTATACACCATTTTCACTTCGGGTTCCCCCTATGCACCGTTTTCACGTTAAGCATTTTTTTTAATGAGAAATTTGGCATTCAACGGCGCTGATGTTCCTGGGTAGAAGTCGTAATGACAAGGTGCTGTTGTAATTGTTTGTCATTTTACACTTTGACATTTGAATGTAGGTTTATATAAAGCCCCAAGTGATATTGTAATGAAACATGTAAATATCATCACTGGTACAACATGTATTTTCTTACGGCTATTTTACCAGTGATTAACCCACATAGACTATAAAATATACAATACGTGTATTTTGCACGTACAATTGTATCAGTTACCAAACACATCAGACAATTTAATTCTACGGTTCGGGTTAGATTTTTGTATAATATTTTCGACACAAAAAAGTAAGAGGGACAAGTTGACATGAAACGTATAAAATAAAATGGAAAACATACTTTATTCCTGTTTTAATTAACAAATAATATGTTATTACGTTAATTACACAAAAAACCAAACCACTTTAGACCCAGTGCAAAAGAGTAATTTAATACTTTTCAACCGTGTTCCGATTTTCTTTTAAATAAACAAAACAATAACTGCGCGTAGTGTAATAGTAGATCGTCTATGTATTAACACAAATGACCTCTTCATTTTCAACCAACCAGATTCCAAAATGAAATGGGGTTTAACGTCCTACTGTCCTGCTCCGAACTGGGCTAATGAAGACGGGCATACGCCATACAGTGTGCTATGAGGGAAATTTTGCCTCTTATATTGAATTCCAACTGTCAAGGGATCTTTTACGTGCATGACAATGTGTACACGGGACCTCGGTTTTTCGTCCCATCCGAACGACAAGACAGCTGTCCTTGTCGGGCCCTGACAAGGGAGATCAGATTCCATGCAAACACAGCATACACTGCTGTAAATGAAATTAAATGGGGTTTAATGTCCTACTGTTCTGCTCCGACTAGGCTAATGAAGACGGGCATACGCCATACAGTGTGCCATGAAGGAAATTTTGTCCGGACAGCGCACTACGGCCTACATCGAATTCGAACTGCCAAGGGATCTTTTACATGCACGACAATATGTAGTATAGCTGTATCTATACATTCAGGCCTGAATTAAGGGGGTGCTGACCGGGCTGCAGCCAGCAGGGATCCCAATGTCATGCCGCCAAATTAGTTCTAAAAAATATGTTGTGCCAAATAAGTCTATCAACTATACTGATATACAAAGTGCATTCGTGTGTGTCACGGACCACCACCAGAATATGCTCGATTTACACTATTGACGCAATGGCTCGGGGGACATTATCAGCCAAGATTCCTATGCAAACTCAATCCGACCCGATATAAATTCATCTCTGAAGTTACATTATCAACTGTAAACGTAACCGTCATTCGTCAGATTTGCGGAATTGGAAATAATAGCCGTCATTGTCACATTGGGTTGTTCTCTTGGGAGTTGGTTTTTCATTTGAGTGAAGCCTGTATCATTACAAGCCCGGGTCTGTACGGCGCTGTGGACGCTTACGGCTGGCCGCCGGATCCATTTACTTGATTTGATGCCTGATCTATATAAAGGCCAAATCAATTATCGTCAAGGTCACTGAGATGTAAATGAAATGTTGTTGATTTTCTTGTGTTGGTAAACATCCAGTTTACAATCTTGCTGCATTATGTCTAGCCGTTCCAGTCAAGTCCCCGTCCCCTCCCTCTACCTACAAAGCAAACAATAACTGTGACAATATTACTGTGGTTGAAAAAGATGTTAACAAAAATAAAGTTAACAAAGGCTTCACCGGACAGTTAACATTGATTGACTTTATTAATATTTGCACCAAAGTACTTTTGATAATTTTATTGTGTATGGTCTTAAAAATATTTCAATTTTATAACCTTGATTTTGGCATTTTGGGGCTGTAATGGTTTTTATTTTATAGCTGATCCCCCTCTATAGTTAGTGTGTGACACTAATTTTCAAATCCATACATAATTCATAAAACCTGGATGACTGTTCATTTATTCAAATTACATTTCATTATAAATATATTTATATAAGTTATGCAAAAAGGGTACAATTTCAAGAACCTTTTGTTTTCATTTTTGTTATGGACAGCCAATGCCTGGATGACAAATCTACCTCATGATCTGCAGTTCTGGGCCCATCGAGATAGAGAAGCACTGCTATATACTGCTTTTGTTTAGAGTTCTCATGTGTCATAAATTGAAGGAAAGATTGTTAACACCCATTGCTACTGTCTGCCTCCTCTGTGGCTCTAAAATCTACTACTGAACTATCAGTCAGTCACTTTGCAGTTTTTCGCTATTAAAGGTGAAATCACAGATTTCAAGGGTATCTGATCATAACAGTGAGTTTTAAGAATGCAAGTCAAATACCAAATACATAAAGTTTTCAATTTAAATTATGGAGCCATTCAGAAATTCCTTAATATGATAGCCTATTGTTTGTAGACATGGTTATCCAGACAATACTATTAGTGTATGTATAGAATCCTTACCAACCCTTTATGAAAACTAAAGGTTTGCAATTCTTTGTAAAAAAAATAATCAACAAATAAAAGGACAATGATTTCTAAGAGTTCTATTTCTTAAAGCAGGGTTTATTATAGTGCACAGTTCTCTTATTCACTCAGCCACACATTTCTTTCTGGTTTAAAAATAACATAACCAATCTATCACAATTCATTAGTCCAATTTAGCACTTTCACGTCAAACAGTCACATTCTGTTCAATAAGTTCATCACCCTTTACTTTAGAATTACTCTTTGTTGAATTTAATTCCTCTTTTAAACGCTGTTTTTTCATACTGCGTCTGAAGCTTCTAATTTTTAATTCGGCAATATCATCAGCAAATATGGCTTTTAGAACAGGCAGAAAGTGGGGTAGTAAAGGCAAATCACACAACCGCACCTACAAAAAAACAAATATTTAAAACATGTATCTAATCTTTTAAATGATTTGGGGTCTTTATTACAAAGTTAATACAAATATATATTGCAAGAAAACTTGGCAATTCCTTGGTAATAACATGTACGACCAATATGCAAAAACATAGGTATAATATTGCAACCTTTACTATAACTGAACTATTTTTTATTAATACAGGAAGGTTAAGTGAGTATGTAAGTAAATTATGTATTACTAAAAATTAGAAATTGGTTTACTTACTCTCATATTATCGAAAGATATGCCAACTCGATCAGTAAAGTTTTCATTAAAGTTAGGTACCTTTGAGTACCTCTGACTAAAATGATTAAGGAGAATAAATTTGGCATTCATTCTTACACCCACATCAATTGCCTGTGATGTTGTACTGAAAACCAAGTAAAAATTAAATACAAATATTTTAAATATGCAATATTGTAATTCATAGTTCTTGAATATAGTTATTTTATGCCTTACTACCCATTATCACTTCTCTAAAAGATACCCTAACATACGCCCACAGCACAGCTAAATCATTTCAGCGGTCGACAAGGGTTGTTGCATATTTATTCTTTTGTGGGTAATGGGGGCATCTTCAAGACAATTTCATACAGATCTGATTTTAATTTCTGTTGTTTGAGGGTTCAGAATAAAAGGGTCTACAAACTGAAACAAGGGCCTTAATTCTAGAAGTAATAAACAAAAATTGCTGAAATTCAACAAGTCTCTTCGTTTCACTAATTTAAATGATGCATATAAATTTCATACAGATCGGATGGTAATATATATCGTTAGAGCGTTCCCAAGGTTCAACAAAGTGAAACAAGGGCCATAATTCTAATTTAAATGATGCATATAAATTTCATACAGATCGGATGATAACTTTTGGCAGTCAAGCATTCACAAAGTGAAACATGGGCCATAGCTCTAGGCATAATTGACAGAAATTCAACAGGCTTCTTCTTTTCACTAATGTAAGTGATGCATATAAATTTCATACAGATCAGATGATAACTATTGAAATTAAATAGGCTTCTTCATCTCACTTAAATAAACAACATTATATCAATTTTAAAACAATCAGATGATAAATGTAGTCTGTAAAGTGTCCACAAGAAATTGTGTTGACGGACAGACAGGGATGACGGCAATATACCACCACATTTCCATGTGGGCGTATAAAAAGTAATAAATTGTGCAAACATTTAGACTAATACAGATTTGTTCAGTTGTTAAAATATAGTTATTTTATGCCTTACTACCCATTATCACTTCTCTAAAAGATACCCTAACATACGCCCACAGCACAGATTTAGACATGACCCTAACCTAGAGAGAGAGGTCTATTTGACATGCATTAAATTAGAACAAAGTCATTATAAAGTCTCTTTACAAGTATGCTTTTTAACGAAAATGCGAGCCAAAATCATTCGAGAATTTGAATAGTTTTGTATTAATTTTCCAAACATCCAAATCAGACTAGGAGGCCCTAGTCAGTTGTTTAGCTTATGCCTATATTCAGCTCTGTATATTAAAATTATACTTTTCTTTAAAATATAGACCACATATAATAAGAAAATTACAAAATATTTATGCAATATTTATTTCACTAATTACTTACTGACCTGTGAGTTTTAAATTTAGCATCGTCTATCAAATCATCTTCCATAGTAGCTTCATGTATTAACAGATCACAATCAGCACCTGTATGTGTATCATATTATTTGTATATTTAAACACAAAGAAAAATATTACTTGAAATGTGCCAAGGGAGACAACTACATGTATCACCAAAGGGACAGACCACTATATGTCCATTTATATCAATGTAATCCAGAAAGTTTGTGCAGCTGTAGAACATTTTCAAATATATGTTGGACCCAACTGTTTGCATCACACGTATTATGACAATACACTTCTGAGAGTTTACTTTTGTATGAACATGACCAGCCTATCACAGTAAAGCACCTTTACACAGCTGTCCCATACCCCATGTTTGCTTTGCAACATTTGTCTTCATAGTATTGACAACAGTGTAGGTTTTAATAATAGAATTCTTTACTAAACTAGTAAAAAGAACAAAAATAACATTATATTGATGTCTTGACTAATTTCCTTTTCATTGTTTCTAGTCAATATCAATTCTGTAAATCCTACATAAACCTGATAACCAACAAAAAACTTGAAACTAACTGAGAAATTAGAGTCCAACATGTGGAGAGAGAGAGAAAGGGGTTTAACGTCCACTCGACACAACCCAGGTCATTTTGGGACTAATATATGGTTCAATTTTATATCAATAAACCAGAAAGGGGTTTAACGTCCACTCGACACAACCCAGGTCATTTTGGGACTAATTTATGGTTCAATTTTATATCAATAAACCAGAGGACCCAGAGAAAACCCACAAGGTTGGACAGGCAACCTACACCTTGTCACTTAAAAGGGGGGAATCGAATCCACACCACTTGACTCAATGACAGACCTTGTGATTTCATATGCACACGTTATACCACGAGGTTAGGCAGGTGACCCCATATCTTGTGACATACAAGTGTGTGATCAAAACCAGGCCACTTGACTCAATAACAGACCTTACAATCTAAGGCACGTGCATTAGATCATTTGCCCCCCCCCCCACCCAACTCCCGAAGAAATATGCAGGCAAAATGCACATACCTGCTGTAACAAGCCTATCACATGGCATTGTGTCTCCAGAATAAACTAATTTTACTTCATCTGATTCTATACATACACCATAAGCATGTCTACAATGCTTAACTTCTACAGGTAAGAACTGAAAAACACGATTTCATGCTATAGTTACCAACTCTTAAACACATACATGAACTAATATTGAATACTGATTCGGTTTCATCCATATATGCTGGACAATGGCACTTTGGATTGGCAATTGTCAGACCGCAAATAAGCCCAATCAAGGTTGAAGTGTGTACCAAATTTCATAAAGATATTTGAAGATTATGAGATATACTTCGGAAACGAAATTGGGACGAAATTTGCTTCCATGGAAACACAAAAATGATAGGTTACTGTTTGTACAAAGTTTCATAAAGATATCTTGAGTGGATGGCAAGATATGTTCTATGGAAACAAAAAAAATATTAAATCCGAGAAATTTCTAATTACCAAAAGCCACAACTACTGTAGTTAGATGCTTATATACAGTTTTATAAAGATGTCTTGAACGGTTTATGAGATATGCTCTTGAATTAAATTGTATACCAAAAACTAAGTCAAATTTGTTTCCACTGAAACACAAACATGATTAACCAAGAAATTTCAAATTAGCAAAAGGCACAACTACTATAGTAGGTTGAAGTGTGTACAAAATTCATAAAGGTATCTCGAGTGGTTTATGAGATATGCTCATGAAACGAAATCCAGACGGATAATAAAAACATTCATCTCACATCAGACTATTGGGAAGGATTATCAGAGAACCAGAATATTTTTTTTACGGATTAAATATGTAACAAGGTTCATGTCCATCCAGAGCTAGAAACTTGTGCTTGCCATTCCGTCAAAACTGTTGGGCTTTCCATGTCAAGTGAACCAGTACTTGTCGTATGACCTCCCTCAGAATATTATGAAAAAAATATATGTTATAGTAGTAGTACATACTAAATACATGTAATACAGCAAAGTTATAGGACACTAGCCTTAAAATTGACTGACATATGGCCTTTTGAATCTAGGTACCCATTTGCAAGTATTGAAACTACTATTCTTTGACTTGGTTTTGGTGTACTAGTTTTATATCTTCTAGTTGGATAATATTGATCAAATTTGGGGATTTGGAAGAAATTTTTATGTAGATTAATAATCCTCCATCAGATTTTCCGAACAAGTACTGTCGACTATTTATGGCATGCATTAAGTGCCAAAAATCATTACTTGTGAGAAAAAAATATCAATATTTCTAAACAATGTAGGAATTTTGCTACAGTATATTAGAGGTTATTATTTGTCACATGTATAGTGCATCAATATGTATTTTTAGAACAGACATATTGGAAGCCATATCATTTGAAAATCAGCCCATATCGCAAAATTGCTAAAATCTCTGTATTTCAAATGGTAACCATTCACTGGAGCCTTCCATGAAAAATTCGAAATTTGGGGTAATGTCTATTAATGGTGAAAGGCCCATCTTTGATATTTTACCACTTAAAGTGGCATTAGGTAAGATTAGATATAAAGAGCTGGGGCCTGTTTCACGAAATTTTAACTAAAGATAAAATCCAAATTTTAGTAGATACTTCAATTTTGATTGGCTGAGCACTAAAATCAATCTAATATTATCCAATAAAATAACTAAAATTTGGATTTTATCTTAATTAAAATTTGGTGAAACAGGCCCCTGACTGTCATCGCTGTAATAGGTAACAAATAGATAGTGAAAAGGGAATATATTTCATTCAAATTACTCCACTCTGAGCCTAGCCATCGGCAATACAATTATAGTCAAGCCTTGATTGTCATTGCTACCGTTGGTATGATAATAAACAAATTCTCTATTATCCATTTTTACGGTAACCACATCAACCGCAAAACATATTCAAATCTACTTAATATCGGAGGCATCCAGTGTTGATTATGGTCTTGGTAAGATAATCAATGACTAATGCCTGATCATCATGAAACAAGACCTTCTAAGAACATTTTTGTTTACTTAAAAATTATGCATCAATATTGGACAGGTGGGGTACCATAAATTTATAATTCACCATCAAAAACATGGAAAATGAAAGATTTGGAACATGTTAAAATATTTACACTTTTTGCCCATTTAAAAGGAACTCACTTCCAATGCTCTGATTATCATCAAATCACACCCTGTGAGAGCAATCTCATGACTTCACATCACTTCTATAACCTGTATTTTGATAGTTCTCTTTATTCCCCTAATTATGTATACTCCCCCACCACATTCATTCAAGGGAGATACCTCTTATTCAAAAGGCCATATTTCAGTCAATATTATTGCTAGGGTCCTATAACTTTGCCGTTTTATATAAGTTTGTATGTACAATAACATATATTTTTTTCATAATATTTCTTAGACTTTGGTCCGCTTGAGTTGACATGGAATGACCATGCAGTCAGCTTTGAGCCAAATTCTGTTTAACTACAATACCTTTGAAAACCCTGTAATGTTGCATTATTCATGTACTAACCTTTTGTAATTGTAGCATTGATAGAACTAATTTCATACTGTCATTACATAGTTCAGCTGAGGTTAGCTTATGGGTTGGTATAAATCTAAAATAATATGCATTTCAAACAATGAGATCACAAAATATGAATAAGATAATTACTACAGAATATCTTGATATATAAATCATTGAAATTTAATTATATAATTTTTTAGCAATAATGATAACAATTTCATGAATACAGACGAGTAAAATACTTTAATTTGAAATTTTAATAAACTATGTTAAATTCTTTCTAAAAATAAAGCTTGTTTTATATGAAACATTTTATTATCAAATTCAGAAAGTATAGGTATTTGATTCCAAAAAAAAGTGTCAATCCCAATATTTAGAAATAAATTATCATTACCTGATATCTTTCAAGACAGGTGTTAGGTTTTCATCAACAAATTCAATCCATTTCTGCATAAATCCTGGTGCTATAACTAAAACAGGAGTCTTAGGCAATCCATTTCTTTCAAATGCTTTATTACGTTTTTGAACAACATTAAAAACACCCTGCAACATAATGAATTTAGGACTTAGGTGAACTGACTATTTTGATTGACTATGTAATGACAGTATCACATACACATTCTTCACATCGTACATGTCATCTATGATTAATTGACAATCCACAGATCATGAATGTATAAACATAATTAGTCCTAGTCATTTCTATGCTCTACCTAAATCTGTGGAAATCCGGACAAGGTATGGGCTTGAATTTAGTTGCGGCTTCTCGGTAGTTTGATAGTTTGATGGCAATAGGAAAGGTGACAGGGACCAGTCAGTCTTATGGTGGTCTCAAATAGAATCTGAACACATCCTATCAGTGGTCATTCCAGAAAGAAGTTTGATCTATGCATGGAAAGTGAAACTTGTTTGCTAATTAATAATGACCTCTAAGTTCCCAGTCGCAGTACCAGTATATTCAATATTCAGGAGTTTAAATTATTTATGATAAACAACTGATTATCTTTACAGTGTCCTTTGGATATATATAAACAGCACACTAAGATAAACCTAAGTCCCATATTACTTACTAGATGATGATCCAAATGCATATGTGAAATAAAAACACCTTTTAAATTACACAATATATTATCAGTTTCACTACCATAATGTCTATAGATTTGATCTGCTGAACCCTCTCCACAATCTAATAAAACATTACTTTCTTTACTGAAACAAAAAAAACCAAAAATTTATCTTTTGAAGCAAGCGGGATAATGAAGATGGATATAATCCATGTGGTGTGATATGAGGAAAACTTTGCCCAGACAGCAGATCTACGGCCTACAGGGTTCTTTTACATGCACCCTGAGACACTTTAGATTACTGTTCTATGAATCCTTTAGCACTTGGTACATGTAAATATTGACTACCCTGTTCCCTGAAAAAGAACTAGTATATAATCCTTATATATATATAGTTTACAGTTATCCAGTGGCTCAATCGGTTAGAGACACTAACTGAGCAGTAGTTTTGGCTGATCTAAGTGCCAAAGGGTTAACTTTAATACTCATGCCACAGATTAGTTCTGCAACATTTTTTTGGTAGTGATCTCTTTTTACCTTTCTAAGTACAAATGATTCATCTCATCTAACTTTTAATATAATTGATGTATTTACAATATTAATTGTAACTTACTTTAATCTAACTAATATACAGCTAACATTTCTATCTTTACAAGGCATAGATGCTCCAGTTCCTAAAAACACAACTTCTGGATACGGTTTATCTGTAAATGATACAAACATAATCCTTAACCATATAATTAGACAAATGAAGACAGAAGAAAGTCAAGAGAATGGACATAAATTATCATGTGTTAAAAAGTATTGAATTTTCATTATGAAATGAAATGAAATGGAGTTTAACATCCTACTGTTCAGCTCCATACACCATGCACTGTGCTATGATGAGGGAAAATTTGCCCGGACAGTGGCACTACAGTCTTCCCTTATATCGAATTCCAACTGCCAAGGGATTTTGTATGTGTGCGCCAATGTTTAAACGGGACCTTGGTTTTTTGTCCCATCCAAATGACTAGACAGCTGTCCTTATCAGGCCCCCGTTCTGCACCATTGACAAGGGGAGACCGCGCCAGAGAATTTTTATTATGATTCTATAAACTAAACATTTACAATGAAGATGCATGCCACTATTCATTTTTTTAAAGATAAATTTGCCCTGAAATGTAGTCACAAACTTTATGACTACAAAGATGAAGCTTCAAAAACGTTAAAAATTTACAAATGCTTTGCAAATTCAAGAGGCTTTTCGTATTAACATAATGAACAATGTAAACAAGTTTTAAAAGTCTACATCAGGAACAGTGACAAATATTTCTAGACTACATAAGAAACTGATTAATGCCATTTCACTTACCACTATATTTAGTAGTATCTACTTCTTTCATTTTCCTTTTCAGTTCTTTTAATAATGGTATAACATCCTCTTTTGTTTTTGCCTCTTTCTCAAATATTGATGTGTTTAAATTTGGGCCTTGGTCACTTTAATAATGTGTTTAAAAAAAAGGTCAAATTAAAAACATGTGTTGGAATTCACTTTTAAAAGTATATAGAAATAGGTTTTACTTTCATTCAACCTAGATGTTCATTTTAAAATTATCGACCACTCAACTCAAACTAGGTCATTTTGGTACTAATTCAGTTTTATTTCAATAATTCACTTGCGCTTAGGTGTCCTTAGCAGTCGGGGAAACTGGAATACCCAGAGAAAACCCATGAGGTTGAGCAGGCAACCTTACTCCTTGTCAACTACAAGCTTGGGATCAAAACCATGCAGCATTGGCATAAGCATTTTGGGACTAACATATGATTCAATTATATTTCACTCAAAATGAAAACAAACACATTGACACAGTAAAACAAAACAAGTGGCTGGCATGCAAGATATGCTAACATCTGGCAACAGATGGACAGAGAACAAGCTCAAAAAAAGAAGCGATTTTTTTGTACAATCAGTGGCCATAATCCAGGAAGTTACTATCCGATATGCGCAAATATCGAAAGGAACCAAGATCTTTGGGTTATAAACATGTATTTCAAGTTTCATCAAAATCAGATGAAAATTGTGACCATTGAGTGTCCACAAGCTAAAAATGTGATTTTTCATACAATCAGGGGCCATAATCTACAAAGTTTTGATCCAATATATGCCAATATCGAGATAAACCAATATTTCAAGTTTCATCAAAATAAGATAAGAATTGTGACCTGTAGAGTGTCCACAAACAAATTTTGAACGGACAGGGGCGACGACAATACACGTCCACATGAAAATGTGGGTGCATTCAAAAACCTTAGCAATGGATACAAGAAAGACACAATTGAAATGAATTAATTCAAAAACCAACAGATTCTGTGAAATACTGAAATTTTACTTACGTGATAAATCCTGTAGACGGTCTATATCTATAGATGAGGTTTGTATGTGCTAGATGAATGTTATTACTATCTGGAGATATAATAGGTCTAGGTGAAGTTTGACTGGGCAATAAAGGGAAAACTTGTGGATGTAACAAATTTAATACAGTTTGTAGTCTATACACAGCAGTATGACAAACATCAGATGCTGACCTATTTAATATAATATGTTGTGTGCTCTCTCCAAAACTGCAAAACAAACCATATTAGATCTTATGATAGTGATTGGAGAAACTTTTAACAATTATAAGGAGGTATGTACACTTTTGGATTTTTACAAGAATGGGTAAAAAATATATTTTTCAATTTGACATAGATTCACTTCATTGATGTTCAAATTAAATTAATTAATCCATTGCAGAGATAGTTGACCATTTGTTACAAACGCTTGTTACATAAATCAGTGTCTTGGACATGATGTAGCACTAAAGAAGACAATTAATTATTATTATTAGAAAAAACATTCAGATATCTGATAATCAGTCTTATGGTATATTAAATTTGATATCAAAATTTATTACATTTAAAAAAATGTCCCTTTAAAGCAGATTTGTTATATATCTAATCAGTTTTTAAAGAATATATTAAATTATAACCGACCCAATGCTTTAAAGGAGTAATATGAAACTTCTGACAAAGAAAAACAAAGCAAATGCCAATACATAATAACATAAAATGTTATATATGATGGGTTAAGATATATACAATAACTTTTTTTGTTTCAAAAGTTAAAGCATTGGTCAGCTTAATTGTCCACTGTGTAGATGGTGAAACACAAAATTGATTATACCTCAACATTGACTTTATCTATAGACATGAATCAACAATTTTTTGTTTGTACCCAAACAAAAGACATCTACGGTAGTCATTTTTATTAAATTTTAAGTGTTTGATATATTTTTCATAGTAATTATAGTTTACCTTTTTATCCATTGTTGATATTGTGATGACTGTAAAACTTCAACAGGTGTCAGATGTATAACTAATTCAGCTGTATCATCATCTGTTCTATCTTTGTCATCTGTATACCGTCCAAATTCCTTCCTCGACATCAATGATGGTAAAAACTCACTACTAACACATTCTACAACTGTATATAGAAATAAATTTATTCTAAATGCTGGATTAATTAGATTCACATAGTAAACCGTAATCGCCATTCAAAATCAAGTATGTGTTAAGATATGAAATATCAGCCAACATTAAGACAACATAGACAGAACTTTAAAGCAGTTGACTGTCATTTGTTTTTTTCATGCAAGAAATCATATTTTCCACAGCATAATCCTCGATAAATGAAATCATTTTGATAACTAAGAGAAAAAAAAATCAAAATATCAACGGTATATAATATCCTGGCTTCAATTGGATTAAAAAAAAAAACTCATCAAAAAACTTAAAGAGGGTGATCGCTTGTTTAAAAGGGTTATAGACAAACTTTAATCTAAACTTTCGATGAGGTGAAAATACAACAGCACATAAAAAACTTGATTCATTGTCTTATGATAAAATATGGATCAGTTGCACCTGGAAATGGTGTACATGTATTAAAGATAGGTTGCCAGGCAACAAAACATACACCCACAGCAGCTAAATCGTCCGAGCGGTCATCAAGGGTTGTCGCATATTTATTCCTTTGTAGGTAATTGGGGGCCTTTACAAGACAGTTCCATACAGATCAGATTATAAATTTTGTCGTTTAACAAAGTGAAACAAGGGCAATAACTATAGAAGTAATTATTGTAAATTGCTGAAATTCAATTTGCTTTTTCATTTCACTAATTTAAATCATGCATATAAATTTCACAAAGATCGGGTGATAACTTTTTGCGTTAGAGCGTTCAAAAGGTTCAATAAAGTGAAACAAGGACCATAACTCTAGACGTAATAAACGGAAATTGCTGAAATTCAATAGGCTTCTCTGTTTCACTAATCTAAATAATGCATATAAATTTCACAAAGAACGAATGATAACTTTTGGCGTTGGAGCGTTCACAAGGTTTAATAACGTGAAACAAGGGCCATAACTCTAGACGTAATAAACAGAAATTGCTGAAATTCAATAGGCTTCTTCGTTGCAGTAATCTTAATAATGCATATAAATTTCAGAAAGATCAGATGATAACTTTTGGCGTTAGAGCGTTCACAAGGTTCAATAAAGTGAAACAAGGGCCATAACTCTAGACGTAATAAACGGAAATTGCTGAAATTCAATAGGCTTCTTCGTTTCACTAATTTAAGCCATGCACGTAAATTTCAGAAAGATCGGATGATAACTTTTGGAGTTAGAGCGTTCACAAGGTTCAATAAAGTAAAACAAGGGCCATAACTCTAGACGTAATAACCAGAAATTGTTGAAATTCAATAGGCTTCTTCGTTTCACTAACTTAAATATTGCATATAAATTTCACAAAGATTGTATGTTAACTTTTGGCATTAGAGCGTTCACAAGGTTCAACAAAGTAAAACAAGGGCCATAACTCTAGACGTAATAACCAGAAATTGTTGAAATTCAATAGGCTTCTTCGTTTCACTAACTTAAATATTGCATATAAATTTCACAAAGATTGTATGTTAACTTTTGGCATTAGAGCGTTCACAAGGTTCAACAAAGTGAAACAAGGGCCATAAATCTAGACGTAATAAACGGAAATTATTGAAATTAAATAGGCTTCTTCATCTTACAAATGTAAAAAACATATATCAATTTTAAAACAATTGGATGATAACTTTTGGTGTTAGAGCGTTCACAAGAAATTGTGGACGATGGACGGACGGAACGACAGACAGACGGACGGACGGGGGCGACGGCAATATACGTCCTCATTTCAATGTGGGCGTATAAAAATAATAGGTCTAATCAAAATGGGTACTTACTTATAATTGCTTTCTGAGCTTCATGTGGTTTTAAAACATCATCAGGATGAACCTGTCAGTAATGTAAATAAATAATATTTGAGTTTGTTCACAAAAAAAGTAGACAACACCAATGTCTAAACACAATTTCCCTAATAATAAACTACAAGGGGTTTAACATTCACTCAACATAAACTAGGTCATTTTGGGACTAACATATGGTTCAATTTTATTTCAATAATTTGCTTGCGCATAGGGGTCTTTATAAAGCAGTGGGAGGAAACCAGAGGACCCGGAGAAACCTATGAGGTTGGACAGGCGATGTTAAACCTATTTTATTTCATTCACATTAAATTTTATAAAAAAAACTATGTTTGTGGTATACGTATTCATTCCAATCTATTTACCATAAATATTTAGTTTTGTAAAACATTAAAGATACATTATGTAAGATTTAGATAAAGAGCTAGCCATTCTTGCTATAATAGTTCGAAAATAGATAATGTAAAATGAATAATTTGAAAATTTCAGCCACCGTACTAGTTGTTCGAAGCTAAATCTCGCTCCTCCATTTTTAGCTTGAATCAAAAGATGGCTGAACTGTTCTAATCTATTTAATATCGGAGAAATCCATTGCCATCGAGAGTTGATTATGGCCTGGATAAGTTAATTAATGTCTAATTAATAATTTAGAAAACATTTCAGGCCTAAAGAAAGACCTGCAATAGGCAGATTTAGCTCTTGCATTATGTATGTTTAATTTTTTTAAGCTTGCATATAAAACATAATGTCTATCTCAATTCTTCAAACATTATGTTATCTCAACTTTTAAAACATTATGCTATCTCAATTTTTAAAACATAATGTCTATCCCAGTTTTTAAAACATTTGTTATCTCAGTTTTTAGATTGTTATATCCATCTCAGTTTTTAAAACATTATGTCTATCAGTATCAGTATATAGTACTTACAACATTTCCATTCTCTAATGTTATTGATTCTCCTTTCTGTAATCGCGAAAAAAGAGGACCCCTGTCATTACAAAAAAAAACAAAGATACTTTGAGCAAGGTTATAGAACTTTAAAAATGTCAGCATATAATAATATGAGAGATAAGAGTGACTATGAAGAGCTGGTTATCCCGCATGTTAGTGACTAGTTTCATTTGTATTAAGAGTGTATTTGCGAGAAGACCAGGCAAAAATCGCAAAAAGTGCTAAGATGGGGGGGCGGAAGTTTTTGATCAAACTTATGGTATGACACCCCCTAGGGGCAAGAAGTGACATGCTGAAGTGGTTACAACATGATGTCGCTATAAAGGACTGTACTGGAAATAGTCATTTTATGGGTAAAATTTTGGTTTTCACATGTGTATTTATCACCATTTTTGAGCACAGATTGCATTCTATTGTGCAATAGCAACCTTCTAATTTGGACCCTGTCTGATAAAGCGGGTGGTCAACTTCCAGCCCAGCACTAATTTGAATAAGAAAAATCAGTCCATACTAATTATTTGTGGACTTGTTTTAGGGTACCATATTCACATTGTCCCTATAGTACAGAATAAGATACACTGTAACTTTTTCTTTCATGGTTGCAAGTAGAATTTCGTGGGTTGGTTTTGAAGTGCTAAGCACATAGTATCAATAGGTGTAAAAAAAAATGACCGGAATGCAACATTCTTACAATATAGAGCTTATTGAAAAGTTCTAAAAATAAGCTTTTGTGATACATTTTTTTGCAAATTTAATTAGAGAAATTTTTTTTTTTACTTTTATACATTTTCATCAAATCCATATCCACCATTTGTACCATGTGGTACTGTATATGTGTGTATATTTGTATTTATTGTATATTTGGTATTGTCGTATTGTCCCTTTAACATATTTGTTGTATTGTCTCTTTAAAGTTTCATTTTCCAACCGGTCACCGAAAATGGCTACAAAATGTTCAATTTCAGAGCATGTTTCCAATATTCATTTTGGGACACCTCCACTCATTTCTACAATACAGAAATGTGGAAGCTTAAATTTTAATGGCAACGCAGCCTTGCGTCGAAGTGTGTGACAAACAGTGTTGCATGGTAGCTACGGCTCTCGGGCGCCATCAGCTACACCTTCAGGGCCGGATTTAGAAATAAGAGAGGCCCTAGGCATCCCCCTGAACAGGGCCCGCGACATGGACCTTGGGACAAGCAACTCGGTGAGGGGGTGGGTCGAGGGCAATCATGCGGTTGGTGGTTCGGATCTCACTTTTAGGTGAATTTTTCATTTTTGTTTGGATTATTTTATTTAAAATAATGTCTATTTGAGAGTAATGGATATGTTTTGCTAAGATCATTTCATTGAGCACGTCGAAACTCCAATGGAAGCTCGTGGACAACTACGGAAGCCAATTCCCGTCGACGCCAGATGAACCATGAATGATTGATTACAGGCCTTTTAAAGTATTTTTTCATGACATTTTTATAAAACAGATACTAATGTGTTTTAGGGCTGGTAGTAAACACCCTATGAATGAAAAGGAAACAAAATTGTTAGTTTTTTTTTTTTATCTACTACGGTTAATTATCTCCAAAATAGGGAAATTACAGGTTAATTTCATGGGTTATTGTTACCATTACCTAGTTTATGTCAAGTCGATTCCGGTCATTTTTATTTTTTGTATCAAATGTTAGGAGGTTGCTTGTTCACGTGTGCATAAATTTTTTGAACCCACCCGATGAAAGAAGTAGCTATAGGGCGTCAAACTTTGGGTGATGAAAAATAGGGAATTTAGATAGGTTTTGATATCCATTCTGTGTACAGATCAGAATCGTCTGAAATTAATTTTGTGGTAACAGCACTAGGTCATCTACAAACTGTGTGAGTTTGGTCTTTTTCCTACGTATAGTAAGGATGTGAGGACTTGTTAAAGTTGGTACTTGAGAAAAGACAGATTTTGGCAATTTCACCATATGAAAAATGTTTTTTCAGTTTTCTCAGTCAGGAATTGAAAGATATATCTGATATTGCACATTTATGTGTTTTGGGACTATCCCAACTTATAAACCAAATTTGGTCAAAATCTGTGATTGAAGCCTTATCACCTTCTGCATGGTGTTCTCGCGGACACGCTCTTAAACTCTTCAGACTGAATGGACTTATGTGGCAGGCTTTTTTATTTATACTATTCGAAAACCCTGGAGGGGGTTTCCAAGGTGTTATATTGGCAGGGTTACAGGGGTTGGCCTCTTGGCAGAGTTTGCAAACTTATTACCGGGATCGGTAGCTCGCTTACCGGGGTTGTGCAAAGATTTGACAACTGATTGTTTCGATTGAAGTGCTAGTGTCCATATTTGTGCTAACTAGGATGCCTGGTATTGGATTGTGACATTGTTAGACAAGGGTGTCGAGGTAACAGCCTTGAGAGGGTTATAAGGCTAAATATAAAGTTGGAAAACCCAGAGGTAGGGACTTATATAACAAAGCAAAAAAGGGTTGGGGTGCCCAACTTTAGGTTTATCTTTTAGCAGTGGGAGGACACTCAATGACAAACATCATGATCTACAGCGCATGTATTCAACCATTCACCCACCCAACCTCCCCATTAATACCAAAGAATTGGCTAACATGACAAGCAAATAAAATTCTGCCAAAGAGGTTATCAATATTTTTCCTCAAGTATAATTGACTTTACTTGTACATACTTACTTTATATTGTAATAATGCATATAATACTCAATGATTGCACTATTTAAACATAATTATTACTGCTTTATTTTAGAGAAAAAAGTAAACTTACGGTGTAACTCCAGCTTCTACACATTTATCTAGTAATAAAGATCTTTTACATGCTTTAGGCTAGAATGAATATAATAAATTTGACTAGCTAAAGTGGTGTATGAACATAAAATATATTGCAAATCATATGACTACAGCATAACCTCTGTTTTATTATTATATTTCATTGTCAATATATATGTAACGTTTAATAAGTACATTTTTAAGATCTGCACTACAGTATACTGGTTTCCTGCTATTGAAATTTGGAATATCTACAAGTAGGTTACTTTCAAAAGCTTTTATTTTGTATCTTCAGAGAACTGAAGCCAGTCTCTAGCAGTGATCTTATAAGCTGACAAATATTTAGATTATACTAAGAAACACACTTAAACATGTTAAAATTTCTGATCAAGAGATAACATATTGAAAAGTAGATAACTGTACTGTATTGCATTTCTATCATGAATATTGAGCCCAAGATATAGTCCATATATTTTATTAAATTGAAATAAGGAAAATGACTATATAGGCCATCTATGTACTTTTAATAATATCATACTTACAGTAAGGATATAACCAACAGATACATCAACATTATCCATTTTACGTTTTTTATTAGCTGTAACAGAAGAAACACCCTAATTATTATCATAAAATATTTATAATGTCCACCTTACAACAGCAGCCAACAAACAATTTTTGGCTTGTAAATTTTCAACTGCATTCAATACCATGTATACATCCAAATTAAATATGAGTGTATTAAAAAACATACAGAACCTGGTTCTGATTCATCTGCTGAATTTGGACTCTTGTTTCCACTATAAAATGGAACATATTCAATTGTAAACGATTCATCGTCAAAATATCCTTCTTCAATTTCTTTCTTCACTGAAATGCAGATGAAATATATAAAATCAAAATACATTTGACATACATACATGGAAAATAACAGGACTGTATTTCTTTATGTTATAATTCTCAAATACTGTTTGTCCGAATTGTGTTAAAGGAGTTGTGATATTGTTTTTGTGACGAAGACTGTGTCCAAGACAGAACTGCATCACTTTTAAAGATCTATTTATAAACGCCTTTAATAGTCAGTACAGGATGACCACACTACACACAAACAAAACCGATAAGACAAACCTGCAGACAAGACACAAACTACATAGACAATGCAAACAATAAACAACAAATATCAAATCAAGTGAATGGACCCGGGGGCCTAAAGACAAATATTCAAAGGGAGTTTAAGTTTGTTTAGTTGAAAATATATATGTCCACAAACCAACATTCTCTCTTTTTCTGTAAAGTGACAGTTACAACAGTAAACATGGATGAAAATATTAACATACTTAGAATAAAATCTTGCTGTACACCTAATCCTTTATTCATACTGGTTATCTTTTCCTAAAATTATATAGATCAAGAAAACAAATTGAAATGTATCGATATGAATAAGGGAAACATACCAAAATAAACAGTAAATATTGAGTTTAAAAAAACCCAAATTACAAAAAGAATTATATCTAAAAAAAAAAAAAAAAAAAAAGAAATAGTACTACCTTAGGGCAAAAAGTGTTCACATCAATTTCTCGTAACAGTTTTTGGCTTCCAGCTTTTAAAGGAGACAAGTCTCTAACTTAATATTTTCCATAATATTCAAAATTAAAAACACGAATTAGAATTCAATATTGATCAATTTTAATCAATATTGACATTGTTACCTTGTTGTGAAACTATAGCATCCTAAAATCCAATAATTAAGACACAAATAAAATTTTATAATCAGTACACGAGTCGTGTACCCTATGGTTTTAGGTGACATTTTGTAATGAACAAATAAAAACATATCCTACAACACAATGTGGAATGAAATAAAATGAAATGGGGTTTAACGTCCTCCTGTTCTGCTCCGACTGGGCTAATCAAGACAGCAACACAATGTGGAAGTAATTAGTAAAGGCTGATTCACAAACGACAAAATAATAATTTAAAAAACCTGTAGAATGCACTAAGCAGGCGTAAATGACTGCCGTTCAATTTGAACTGTTCACATATTTCACCAAACATAATTGATTAAAAATTATAATATTTTTTTCAAAAATTGAATATAAATCACTTTATATACATTTATATTACATTAATGGGCTTTTAGAACCATTTTTTTTTTCTAATTCAAGGTTAAAAAAAATAGAGCCACACACCCTTTAAAAAGAGGTGGCCATTTCTTTGGAAATAAAACATACTGTAATTCATTTGTGGTATATAGTTTAGAAGACTACTAGTTATAAACATACGCAAGAGATAGACAGAGGACAAGTTTTTAAAAAATGCAATTTTTTGTACAATCAGGGACCATAATCCAGGAAGTTACGGACTGATATGCACGAATATCGACAGGAACGAAGATCTTTGTATTATAAACAAAAATTTAAAGTTTCAGCAAAATTGTGACCTCTAGTGGGTCCACAACTTTGTCATACCATACTTTTACACTATTTTGGGTTATAAACATACATTTCTAGTTTCATCAAAATCGGATAAACATTGTAACCTGTAGAGTGTCTGCAAGCATAAAATGTGATTTTTCGTACAATCAGGGGCCATAATCCATGAAGTTATGTTCAGGTACATGCTAATGTCAAAAGGAACCAAGAATTTTGTGTGATAAACCAATATTTCAAGTTTCGTCAAAATTGGATAAAAATTATTACCTGTAGACTGTCCACAAACAAATTGTGGATGGATGAACGTCCAGACAGGGGTGACGACAATATATGTCTACATGAAAATGTGGGCATATAAAAACCACTGTCAGTAAGCAGGTATGTAAAATTGACTCCCAACATAAAGTCTACATGAAAACATACAACATATTCAATTTGATAAAGATGAGAGTATCATGAGAAGCAGGGAGTAACTTACAACATTTGGAGGTCCGTGTATGGTAGTTTTAGTTAGAGCTTGACCTTCTAATGTTAAACACATTCCTAAAAAAGACAAACCATTGTACTGCATTTAAAATTAGTGCACTGCATGCATATGTAATGGTGCAGTCCCAGGTATTCATTTATCCAAGTAACCCATTAAGCAAAATCTAGCTTTCATTATTGAATGGTTCCATATTTTGAAACCATTCAGACAGGGTAATCAGGCTATTTCTTAACTGGAATTTGATTTGAATACTTAAACACCTTATTATCAATGGATACACATAACTTATTGTCAGAAGTTCAGCTGTGATGGAAATTATTACTAAAATGAGTTCATGTACTTCCCCGCTCCTAATGTAATGTTAGTAGGAAGCGATACTTCATGCACAACAATCATTTTACCAAATGAAATCTCTTTTTTTTTCACATGGATGTTCTTCACCAACTTACCCAGTAGACCTCCAATATTATTCCAACTCTTGTGGGTAATGAAAATGTTTTCCAGTTTTGAAGTCTTCATTCTACAATAGATCAGCCCAGAAAAATAAATAATTTACACCTAACGTACTATGAATTTATCAACATAGGTCAATTTAAAAACATTAGCCTTAAACCCCAGGTTTTAAATATGAAAACCATTCTTCTTGTAGTGGCACTTGACAAATTAAGAGTACATAGTTTGTCACACTAAAAAAAAGTATTCATTGAATAACAATTACTGGTTTAATAACAAGCAACGTTTCGACAATGATAATCTCGCCTTTATCAAGCAGTAAATTAGTGTGTTACTGAACAATTACTAAATGCCACTCAAAGAGGTACAAAGTTTGTTCTACGAATGAGAGGTTGGTTATAAGATGGAATATGTGGGAGGATAATTTTGGCCTTGAATTCCAAATGCCAAAGGGATGATTTACTTATAAGTGAACAACCAATATATATACATACACAAAACCTTGCTTTTTATTTTACTTCTGAACTAGGAGACAGTCCCATGCAAGACCCACTTAACTTCCTAGTTAGACAAGCTGAACATTCGATCAGAAGTTGTCAGAGTTCCCGTACCACAGGATATACTAATTTACTAAAGCACAAAAGATCAATCTTCTTACCTAAATTCATTAGCAATACGTTGAGTTCCTTCACCACAATTAAACATGTACCTATAAAAAAAATTGCATGATTTTACTCACAATAGTATCAGCAATTGACCTCCAATATCACATTTACATCCTAAACATCAATAGATTTATACTTGACAACCATTATTGTAGGGATAGGTTGACCTATATGTGACGTCTCAAAAATTTTACTTGAAACAAAATATTTTACATGTATATAATGTTGCAGTGTTTTGGTCACTATGTCTGTTGGGACATAGAACCAAATATTAATGTTTTAGAACCACTTAGATCACTACAATAAAAAAGTAAATCAATTTATATTCAAAATAAATGTAAAATAGATAAATTTCATTTCGTGTGGAATCCTATTTGGAATTTCCTGTTTAATAAATTAATGGTTAACAGTTGCTTGTTGGCGATGAATTTTTGGAAATCTTGTAAAATGAACAGTTAAAAAAGATTTTGTGTGAAATAAATGAACTGGATATATAAGTTTAATGTGTGAGCCATGTAGATATCGGTAATGGAAAATTTAGAATTTTGGCTTCAGCTGAAAGAAGTAAACTAGTTATCAACTTTTGCGTTTGGATGTCAGATGTTACATCATCAGAATATCAAAGAGCAATATCTAACTTGTTAGATTATTACTACATATACAGTAGAATCTGCATTAAGCAGCCACCCAAGTGAATTTTCACAACTGACCGCTTAACGGGAGTGGCCTCTTAATAAAATCTCGTTGCTTTTTGTGCCGACATAAATTAAATATTACGCTTGGATGCATTGGAAGCGGTAAATTTGGCCGTCGCTGAATCTTGCGCCGAACGAAAATTCTTTACTCAAATCTCAGACATAACTTAACGGGAGTGGCCTCTTAATAAAATCTCGTTGCTTTTTGTGCTGACATAAATTAAATATTACGCTTGGATGCATTGGAAGCGGTAAATTTGGCCGTCGCTGAATCTTGCGCCGAACGAAAATTCTTTACTCAAATCTCGGACATAACTTCTGTAAACTTGTCATTTTGTACCAACCTTTGATACTACTGTCTACCATTGTGATGCATTCGATAATATTTATCCATTTTTGTGAAGAAAATCGATGAATTCATTTTATTTTATCAAAAAAGCACATGAACAAAAAACATCGCTAATTTTATCACCTATTTACAGGGGGTGTAACTCTGTATGTAATGTTATAAGAGGCGCTAAGAGAGATACTAGATGATCGTGACAAAACTCGGTACTTTTATTTTATTCAATCAGTATCAAATAATGTGTCGTTACGCGTGAAAACAATGATCAGGTAGTCGTTTAATAAAACAAAAGATTAATTAACAGATAATCCCGGGTTGATTGTTATTTTTACATTTCTTTTTACCTGATCAGTGGGGGTCCAGTTAATTAACTACTACTCACGGGATTAGCGGGGGTGTTACAAAGAACGACAAGATGGTATCATTCAACAATGGCCGTTGAATGGGCGATGTTTTGTTGAATTTATTAGTAAAATAGTGACCGCTGGCCGCGTTAGAGGAGTGACCGTTGAATAAAGAAATGAAACAACAGAATTTCTACGGGGGGAATTTATCGTGACCGCTTACAAGGAGATGTCGCTGAATAGGAGTGGCTGCTCATACAGATTCTACTGTACCTATAACTGCTATATAACAAACAATTCCAATCCTTATATCATTGTCTGCTCGACTAACATATGAAAGTGAGATTCAAAGTATTGAAATGAAATGAGGTTCAACAACCTCCAGTTCTGGACAAGCTGGGCTGTGAAGACATAAGGTACAGTGTAAATTGCCTTTGCAAAGGTACATGTACATGTCATGTATGGGTAGCACGACATTTCGGACTTGACACAGATGACCTTTTGGACTCGGTTTGATGACACTTCTGACTTACTTGACGACTTTTCGGACTCGGTTTGGCGACAGTTCAGACTCGGTTTCGGATTGATAATTAAAAGACTGTTGAAAATATGTGTGCTATATTAGTAATACTAATAGCTGTTTTGTTGTTGTTGTTTATTACAAATTTAACATCCAATACATAAGGTATGATATTATAGACCGGTTGATTTAATTAAACTATTTACATATGAATGAGTAATATATAGAAGATAGGTAAAAACACTAAAAAAAAAAGTTCTTGTATATCTAAAAGTCACGTTAAAACACAGTTTTAAAATAGCTGTCGTGAGAAGGTAAAAACACTAAAAAATAAAAAGTTCTTGTATATCTAAAAGTCACTTTAAAACACAGTTTTAAAATCGTTGTCGTGGGAAGGGAGGGCGAGTCATCTTCTCACTTTGTCATAATGAAAACAAGTTAAAACAGAAGGTCCAGCTGTTTGATGCCATCACAGCGGATTGAAAAAAACCTGTGGGAAAAAGAATCCACTGTTTAATGTGGAAAAGCGAAGTTCTCGCAGTAAAAACCACATAGCTAGATCCGTGGAATATTTACAAATAAAAATGTTTGTGTGGATCTTTCCATATAATAGCTGTTTTTGTTGGGGTTTTTTGTTTTATGTGAGGCCGATAGTTGTCTTTTGTTTTATTTAATTGATCTGCATTTGTTGAGACCGCTAATAAAATATTAACAATGTTTGTTCTAGTTTGTTTCGTTTTTCTTTTATCAAACAGTAAACAAGCTTGACTGACCGATCGCTGCTAAGGTTTCTTTGCACATACTACAATAACATCAAGATTATTGGTTAATCAGCTTTAATTATCACACTTTGATAGTTGCCATTTCTTATATTTTCCTGAAAGACTTTTCTTTGTACGCACTAATTTATCGACTGGTACTGCCATCTATGGCAAGCTTGTCGAGGAATGCATGTCAATGTGCAGCTTACAGATTATCATTAAAAATTTCTAGGGACTTTTAAAAACCATGCATGTCATGTAAATACAGTATTTACTTCATATTATTGTTTTTAAAAAAAATAATTACATTGTATTACTTTTACGGGAAACAATGATTATCAAAAAACCATTAGTGCAGCTAATGTTTTATCGTTTGGTGGAGCCTTTTAATAACGTGTTTCATGTTAATATTTTCTTTCGTGTTGTTAATTAGCCTTTGGCCTATTTCTAATTAATTCATTGGCTACATTTTTACATACATACAGTATTAAAGATTTATAAAGAAATAAAACATTCTATTATTTGGAAATTTTGCCGTTCCTTAAGAGGTCTATACGGTGCATGATCCACGACTCCATGTGCTGTATGTACTTACCTACATGTTATTTTTATAAAATCTTTTTTAGCTTTAAATTATTATAAATTGATTTGACAGTTGTGTTCATCCTTTCCTTTTAACTTATTCCCAAGTCCAAAATGACGCGAGACAGAAATGACATGTAAATCCATGTAAGCCTAAACACATGTGATGATGTAGGCCTACATTTGCAGTCCTTCACGTTTAAGGCGCGCTTTCGCTCTTGCGCCTCCCGACGCGCCTCGACTTATCTTCGGGGGAGTCATTAAATATGCCCGCTGATTAGCTAAATCGCTCTCCTAAATATTGAGATTCATATTTCGGTTTTTGTTTATTTTTAAAACTACATATATTCGAGTATAATGACCTCCTCCTCGAGTGATGAGCATTTTCATGGTAAAACTAGGGCTGCCATAATTATTCATCAAACATATTGAATGCTAATGTAAGGCTCGTTTTAATTGGATAGCAGTCTAAAACCAGCCAATAGAATATGATGTTACTTGACAGCCTAATATATTGCCAGATGTTGATGGAGAATATCCGTGGGAATGACAGAATGACGTACATCTAATATAATAACATTACGTTGTTTCAAATTTTTTCATGTACGGCTTGTCTCATTGGCAATGCATTGATTATCGCTATCAATATGTCTGGAGATGGTCAAAACAGCCGAATATGCAACATTTTAAAATTGGAATTACTGGAGGGCAAAAATGGGTTTGTAAAATTGGTTTGGTCTTTAGACTTAATAGTGCAAATTCTGCACTAAGAAGCACGCTGAAAAATAGATCAAACTGACGAAAATACGTGAAACATACATTACATTGAATGGCATAATAAAGAGAATATGAGACAAAACTAAAGTATATAAATACAATGTAGAATTACTCTTGCAATATAATTAAGAAGATTTTTTTTTTTTTACGGGAGCTTTTTTCTCCATTTTTTAATTGGCAAGAGTTTTTTATAGCTCCCGCACCATTTCGTAAAAGCTCCTATTTTATATCATGACTAATGTCATGAATATCAATAACCTTATCAAAGTAGGCTCTGTGCTGCAAAAAAGAAAAGTTTCGAAAGATAAAAGTAACAAACAGTATAACTATGTGTGTACTGTGATGGCCTACCTTGACTGGCATGTTGATATCATTACAGATTGTGGGTTACCATCACCACCACTGCCAATAACATGAATATCAATTGTTTTAGCCACTTGACCACCCGTCTTCTCTTTAATTTTGATATGCCTTAGCTTTTCCTTTTTATGTGGAAGCTTCGGCATGTTTGTTTCACATGTATATCTTCTGCACAGTTGAAATAAGCCCGTGACTGTGTAAATCGTTGGATAATCAACACGCGTATTATAGAAGGCATCGGTCGAAGAACGCAATAGATTTCGTGTTGTCACCGAATTTGATAAAGAAAATAGTGTATTAAATCTACAAACTGGTGAGGAAATAAACTTTTTATACATCTACAATGCAAATGTTACAAATAATAATGAAATGTTTTATTAAATATTTTGTTTGCATGACGAAAATTGAGCACTTTTGTTGAAACGGAAGTGTAGGTGATTCGTAATTTTATTAGTGAAAAGAATTAACGAAGGGAAGTAAGTCTTCAAACCAAACATTGAGGGTCAGACCACAATTTTTTAGTCTTGGCCTATATCATAGATTTTACTAATGGCCTATATATACTCTTCAAAAAAAGTAGGGGATATTGAAATGCAAATACCTATGCAGGTTGTGATATGATAAATAGTCATGGACACTTGACATGCTTTGAGAGTATGTTCACAGATGAAGAAATTATCGCCCCAACAGAAACACTGAGCTGCACATGCGACACGCAATATCGCCATACACGTGGGAGATGTTCATCGTCAAATTTGACATCAAGGAAGGGTTTGATGAAAACTACCGTTTGCTGGTTTATCCTATCCATGTTTGCTTTCCTATCGGTTCTTGCATAAGATTTACTGTTTAGCGTATCTTTGCTATAGTGTGTTACGTTTAATTTGATCGGGAGACGTGTTCCTCGACGTCAACGTCAACCGTAAGAGTTGATGAAAACTGCCGCGTGCTGATTTATCTATCCATGCTTACTTTCCTATCGGTTCTTGCATAAGATTTACCGTTTGGCTTTAATGTGTTACGTTTAATTTGATCGAGAGACGTGTTCGTCGACGTCAACGTCAACCGACAGCACTGCAAGAATTGGCCGTGGCACTGCAAGAGGAGTGGGTCAGATTGCACCAAATCGTGATTGGACGGTTAATTAGGATCATGCCACGACGAATTGCTGAATGTCTGAGGATTGGTGGAGCAATTACTCATAATTAAGACAAAAATCAAAAACGTCCATTTTCACTTTTGACAGTGTATCTCTTTGCGAGTGAAATGGGTCCGCCAGATAAGCCGCCCATATGAACTGTTTATGTCCATGTGTAGGCAATTGGCCTGTTATTAACATACACTGGTTACCTCTAATAAAAACAGCAGTGCATTTCCGCAGTTTTGTATTGTTTGAAATTGTTTCTGTCATTCCCTACTTTTTTTTTTGAAGAATATATATATTCAAGAAAGAAACCAAAATACCAATTTAACGACCAGCGTTCATATATTTATTATACATGTAATCCTTTTTAAGCACTTTTTTTCTCACAGATGGCCAACTATTTCACACATACCGACCATATTTTTTGATGAAAGAAATTCAGTGTTCTACTTAGAAGTTTCCACCACAAAGAATATTTACATTCTGCATTAAAATCAGGATTATGAGCTAATAACCTGACAGAAAGTGTCAATATACATTTTGCAGGGTCAACATTAAGGTAAATGGGGGAAATACCAGTTTAAAAGTTACACAATCAACGTAGGCCGACTTTATTTTTATAATAGATCTGGTATAAAAAATATTCACAACGCACACATCTAACGCAAAGTAGGGCTATCTAAAATGTAGAAAGGTTCTTATTGATCTCAACTGCCATCTTATGTGTCTTTTTAGTAAGAATAATTGTTTCATACACGCCAGTCTAGCTGTTCTTCGTGAAGGTCTTTTTTTATTGTTATTTTCTGATATATGAATAAGAAAATGTGAAATAACCCGTCTGGCCATATACAGTACTGACTACTTTATAATTTTGTATTAGTATTAGTATTAGTCAGACCTGTGGGAACGTTTCCAAGTTTTAAGATGTAGCACGAACAATAGTTTGCTGCATTTAATGCTCAATGAATGACTTCCGGCCACATTGAAAATAAGGGGTCAAAATATTTGTAACCATTATTGCATTTTTATGAGAAAAAAATAAATTCGCAAAATTGATAGTTTTAAAGTACCAAAATATAGTTAGTGTCTTGGTGTACATTCATATCCATTCTCCCCTTTCTTATTGTTTCTATACAGACCAACTGTCCGATAAAAGAAGGGTCGATGGTTTCGTTAATTGGTTTGAAGATAACTACCATTCTCGCATTAAATCATATTACACACTAAGGCCTTTCACAGAATTAAATTGGCTCGAGATAATGAGGAGCGATTGATTTTCATTCTGTGTTTACGACAAGATAAATTGACCGTATATAGATTCACTCTTGTAGTAATAGTTAATCTATAGTTGTCGACGTTTTAAATTCTTTTGAGGTTCAAATACTGCACAGATATCGATTCGTTTCTTGTGTAGATTTTTAGTGAATCTTCTATGAAAAATCACAAGCAAGTTCAGATTGTAGGGTTCGCGTACGTACGTACATATATATTATTTTTTTTTTTTTTTATGGTTTTCAGGTATTTAGTATTACACAATTATTCACGGCATTACATAGGCAATGTCATTTTTATTTATTCAATTGGTATTGGAGTGGGTGCGGTGGTGTTCGCATGCGGTCAGTCATCCCTCTGTTGGATCAAACCCGTTCAAAATGACTTAATTAACTAAACATACATTATGCAAGAGCTAAATCTGTCTATTGCAGGTCTTTCTTTAGGCCTGAAATGTTATCTATATTATTAATTAGACATTAATTAACTTATCAAGACCGTAATCAACTCTAGATGGCATCGTTAGCCTGCGATCTTAAGTGGATTGTGAGCCGATTTACTGCATAACTCTCCTTCTCGATGAAACGATTTAATGGATAATCGAGACTATGCTGTTTGTCGTACTGACTTTAGTAACGATGACCGAGGCTAGGCAGAAATTGCATTCGCTTAGTTCTCGGTTCATAGTGGAACAATTAGAATGAAATATTCAGCAAATTGCCTTTACGTTATTTTTTTTTTTAATTATTATAGTGAGAACTGCCAACTCGTTATCGAATCTCCCATAATGTACCTTTAAAGTTACAATTTCATATTTTCTAAGAAAGTCAAAACATAACTATTTCTATATATTTTGCTCAATAGGTTGTCAACTCACTATTATACGATCATAGGTTATCTTTCTCACACTTAAAAATCTTCACACTGGAAATAATAACACAATTACCTCCCTATTACCTCCCTTGTTTTCCTATTCCCCACCATGGAATAGCTATCTTCAAACGTTTGAATTTGAAGTTGAAAATGATAATTTTGCCAATTCCTCAACTGGCAATAGTGAATTATAGAATTAATCTTAGGACTGTTTATAGATATCATCTATTTAAGGGCTTTATTTTAATACATTTTAAAAATATAACTTAAAAATATGAAATTGTAACTTTAAGATTTGCAGTAATGCAGTACTTAATTCTGTCTTATTTAGGTTAGAATGAAATATTGAATTGGGTTGCTCTTATGTGTTATTTAGATTATTGATGGCACATACGATTATATTTTATATAAAGCGGAAATCGGACTGGTTTATTAAATTTAATTTCAATTTCGGATTTGGTTTAGCATGCTGTGTAGGCAGTGGAACACTTCCTTTATCTAAAGGTGGCAGTTTTGAATAAGGGATAAAACATGTACTAATTGGCACCTCCATATAAAGTACCCTTCCAGGGTTCAGGAAATTGAGCGGGGGTAGTTGGTGGGGTGTTAGTGGAGGCCAAGTCAAGTTTGGCGCGAGGTCTGGGGATTACCCTAGAATTTTATAAATTCTGAAGCACTGAAATAATATTTCTGCTCACTTAGATATATATACATGTATAGATAGAATTAGTGTTGAGTGGGGCCAAAACAGCGTTATTTGTTCGACGTTATTTCATCGAATGTAGAAGAAAAATATATTTAGCATTTTATTTATACTACTCCAACATTGTATGTCCATGCAAGAAAAGTGTCTGGTATCAATTTTCTGAATTTTGCTACAAGGCATCACATAGTGAGTCGTTCGCTACAGACTAATTTCCCTGAAAATTGCATCTTTTGACATTTACTATTTAATCACAGACTAGACACCTTTTCTTGATAATGTTTGGTCAATTTACCCGACTAATAATGACTCTATAAAACGTATAGTATATTATCATGGACACATATATGTCGAGGCCGTGTATAGTTTTCATCTCTACCAGAATACTTATCAATATGATGGACAATCTAATAAAGTTGTTTTGTTATAATAATGTATAGAAATATAAACGCCAGTCTGGCGCCTTGTATTTTCATAATATACTTGTCATATGACAAAATATATAATTCTATGTCACTTTCACCCAAAATCAATAAGATCATTTTATTTTTACAGGGACATCATGGCATCGCCTATATCCCCTTAAAACAATAAACGACTTTCTGGAGTCTGCAGTGTAGTTTGGCTCTAGATTGCTGTCACTCGGCAACAATGTTTATATTAGCAAGATAAAGAATCCTATTCATTTTTGATAACTAATTTCATGTAGTTATTTGTATTAATGTTGTGAAAGTTGTTTTGTTTTATGTCGTGTTTTTGTTATTTTTGGGGATGAAGGGCCCACCAATAAGGAATAATGGCCTTCGATTGGTTAGTGGTCACCCAAAATGTCGTCCGACGAATCCCCTGGTAACAAGACTGCGGTAGCCTTATGCGCTAAGCTCTTTCATTTATTGATGTCTCTACCACGTTGATATTCTGAACCAAAAACAAATTATTCTATCTATATAATATTCAGGTGGTCGGTATCTATAATTCATTGTTGTTTCTGGATCATCACAGGGCGATGGCTTAGAGGATATCACCGACCATTGTTCATTTTCCGTTGTCACTAGTATACTCAATATATATCCTTATTATATATATTATATCCAAGAGTATTATTGTCATTTTTTCTAAGTTCACATTGTCGTGCTATGCATTACAATAACATTGTCCCCATTGAATCCACGAGCTATAGTACTTGTAGATACGTTTAGTACGATCAACACATCGCTACGACTGACCACAATATGATAAGACCTAATAGGATCACCACGATTACTCCACGATTAAAACCTGCCCGAATCGCAATAGTGGGAGCCTAGCATAAGTTCTAGAGGCGAGGGTTAAAACTGCCAGACTAACCCCTTGTGGTCATTTTTTTTTAACCGGTTAATACGGTAATTTTAATTCTGATATCGAGAAATTGCTTTCTAAAAGGTCTACTCTAATACACCCATGCATGAATGCAAGAAACTAAATTGCCAATGTGTTTCGCATCCTGGGTTTGTTGTATTATTAACAAGCTTTCATTGGCCAATATATATACTTGCAAGCCAATAAGCAGTCAAAAGAAATTGGCTAATGAATACAATTGTTCAATATTGGTATGAAACTAAATGTAAATAGTACAGATTCGATCGTACCTAATTAACAACCTTATAATTCGTTCCCACAGGCCTTTTAAGAAAGTGTAATATATTTAGAACTCAGTTAGCAGCTTTGATAGCATGTACATGTAAATGAAATAGGGTTCCATTTTCTGCACCAAGTAATAAAGACAGGGGTACTCCATATAGATTGCTCTTATTTCGATCTCCAACTGTCAGAGGATCTTTAACGTGCTATCAGTGCGTTCTTTTTCCCATCCAAAGGACTGGACCTTATTCCGTTTCATACTCTCCACGGTGAACCATTGACAAGAGGATGTCGGGCTGAAAATCCGAAGAACTTCTCGAACTATAGTATCCACATGTTTGACTTTGAGTAGTAAAAAATTTAATACATATGATGGATAATTTCGATTCCCCTGAGCCCAACAATTTAAAAACTAAAAACGTACGACTCCTGTAACGCTAAACTATAGACCACAATATTATAACGTACTTTGCTTCAATATGCATAGACAGTCTAAGCTTTAATTGCCTATTCACACAAATACATTTTGGTGAATAGTTTGTGTCGAATCGCATTATTTTGTCATATCTGGTCTTTCAATCCGATTTAACATGTTTTATACAGTGATTTTATTTTGTGAACAATAACATATCGAATACCATTGGAGATTGGCCATGTTTTAGAGTTTTCATAATTAACTAAACATTTTGAAGATTTATGCAACGCTACTGTGTTACTTGAACCTGTAATTAAACCCTGCCTAAATAACAGTATAAAACACGCCTCATGCTTTTAAATATCCGTAAACATTTTAGTCAGATTGGGGGAAAAAACCCACAGATCGTTCTCGGTCCAGAACGTCCACCACTCGAACCCGGACTATTCCGAATAATTAAGAGTCTTTATATAAAGCCCAGACAGCTGAGTATGATTCCATTTACTGTAAATAATTGTTTGTCACGACACCTACACATACAGTTTTGATTGAAATAAAATTTTGATTTGATTTATTTGAGAAATCGATGAGTAAATCTATCTCATGGGATAAAAGCTAGACATTGTTTTATTATAGATCTCCACAAACTGATAGACTACATTTTAAAATTTTATATAATTTCACAATTGATAGCACATCGTAAAGATTTTAACCTTTTAACACATTGCAATCCGTAATTGGAACAATGTTCTATGTTAAGTATTTTCCGCCTTTTTGGAACTTGATTAGATTTTTTTTCATCAAACTAATGGCATATGTTATGTTTCAAGTACCCAAGAAGGTACTAACGGATGTCGTGCACGAGATGAAGTAATGTTATTCTTTACTGAATACCTGATACTACTTATTGAGGAGAATTGTATTGTCACATAGTGTAGATAGTTCAGTTTGGGAAGTAGCTTTGACATTTTTTTTTGTGTTGTATTGTATTGTATTTTATTATTGTTTGGTATATTTAGTGTGTTGTGTTGTAAGTGCGTATGTGTTGTAATGTGTATTTTGTCTTATCTTGTCTTGTCTAGTCTTGCTTTACCCTGCCTTGAATTGTATAGTATTGTATTGTATTGGTGACGTGGAAAAACGTTGCAAAGTCATTTTTCATGATTTTTTAGAAAATTACTAAAAACATTTTCGTTTAATTGCATTCAAGGCTGGGATTATATTTTACAGATAAAGTTAATCAAATATAGTTTTGATGTGTTATTTGTAAGATATTTAAAAAGTTAACACCAAATAATGTAAATAAGTGAATATTTTGATCATAGAAAACCTCGTAAGTTGTTTTCAAATTGAAATTGTGGATACACTATACACGATAATAGCTAGCCAATGACATTGGCAGATGGAAAATTAAACACAAATTAAACACAGAATAAGAATCCCAAATAATATTTATTTTCGATAAGTAGGCTTTTCCATGTCATATCATATTAAATTACGTTATTTCTGTAAAATCATGGACCTGTTATTTCTGTAAAATCATGGACCTGTTATTTCTGTAAAATCATGGACCTGTTATTTCTGTAAAATCATGGACCTGTCATTTCATAAAATGCTGTCCACTTCTTCCATTGGTTTCCTTAACAAAATCCAAAAATTACGGTATGCTAATCAAGATCACATACGGGTATTGAATATCGCACATGTATTACATCAATTGACTCCCATACAAAGAGAAATAACGTATTGGACCAGGGAGAAAAGTTTGTCCTGTTTTATTCTAATAATATCTGAATAACGGTACGAACCACGAATCGATAATCTTAGAGCTGGTTGTGTGGTACAGGATGTATGTAATCAATTCACACGGGTCCCTGTTTTCATCATTACGAGTTTATAAATTGTAGTTTCAAACCCCCTACTGCCATTTTAAAACTAGTTAATGTGGTTAGTCTCTCGTTTCATATATCTAATTATCAGTGAATTTTATTAAATTGAAATGAAGATATTTGCTGAAGTGAACTGACAGTGTACTTTAGGAATAAGTTATCTTGGTAAGTACGTACTTTTTTTAGACACGACTGTCACTTTTTGTTATATTCTAAATTTCATTGAGGTATTGCAAAGCCCACGGGATGCTTTTTCTCTGCTTTCTATATCGTGTTTTGTTGAGTTACACCTACCACCAGCCCACAATATTACTGGATACGTGCTTACTTTAAAGGAGCTAAATCTCTAACTCAATATTTTCCATAACACTAGAAATTAAAAATACGAATTAGAATTTACTATTGGTCCATTTCAATAAATATTGATGTTGTTATCTTGCCGTGTAAATATGGGATCCTAATATCCAATATTCAAGATACAATGAACATTTTAAAATTAGTACACGAGTTTGTGGTTTAGGGTGCCATTTGTAATCAACAAAAAAAACATATCTTATAACACAATGCGGAAGTAATTAGTAATGGTTGATTCACAAACAACAAAATAATATTTTAAAAAAAAACGTGTAAAATGGACTAAGCATGAGATGTAAACGATTTTCGTTCAAATTGGACTGTTCATGTATTTCACCGAACCTAATTGATTAGAAATTACAATAAATCTTTAAAAATTGAAAATAAATCACTTTACTACATTCGTATTACATTAATATGTGCCGAGAAATTTCATCAAGATTTTCCGACGTGGTTTCCCCTTGTCACGTAAAAGATCCCCTGGCAGTTGGAATTCGATATAAGAGTAGGCGATAGTGCCACTGCCCGGGCAAAATTTCCCTCATAGCACACTGTATGGCGTATGCCCGTCTTCATTAGCCCAGTATAGGAGCAGAACAGTAGGACGTTAAACCCCATTCATTTCATTTCACATTAATATGTGCTTTAAGACCCATCAGGGTTTCGAAGAATAGAGCCATACGCTCTTTAAGCAGATACTTTCGAGGCTTATAAATAAAAATATATTGAAACACACAAGTTTCCTTTTGAAGTGTCTGGATTACCTATACATTTATTTATACTGACGGTCTGCAGGCTTAATTTATTTGTGTGTTCACCCAACATTAACTACCGACGTAACTTAGCAACATTAAGTATTAAATCTGGATGTTAATGTTTTTATTGTCCACATGTCATGGTTGGCGAAATTTTCTGTAAATTGATAGAGTGACGCCTGTCGGTAAGTTTCTAGAAATAGCTTTGGTCGCTGATTTCAAGTTACTGCTTTGGGCTTAGTATCGTGCTTGATACACGAAGGTCATCTAAAGCAGTCAAGATATCATAATGCCACAATTCTTTGACATGGCGACGATGTCTATATAGTCAAAATAAAACGTTGAGGCCCCTGTTCTAAATCAGTTTTTACCGCAATCTCAAAAAACGAATAAACAGTACCAACAAAAAACAAACCAACAAAAAATAACCACGTGGACCTTTAAAATGATAATAAAAATCTTCAATAAGACGAACCAATAATCTTGATTCATATGAAGTTTATTTCCTTACTATGGGTGTAATTTTATGTGGTCTTGAAAAAATATTTCTCCATGGAAATTATTATTTCTTTTTATTATTTTGGAAGTAAAGGTAGGCTATATGCCATGAGTAGATGGTCGACAAGATGAACAGAATATAACAGATTCACAAACATTATTCTAATTAACATGCACATACCAAAGTGTGATAAAATGTCACAAAAAATATATTTGGGCTAAATCTTGTTAAGAGTTCAAACATTCATAATAAAACATTTATAACTTCGCTCAGAATAAATAATTTGATTTAAATTTTCAACCCAAGATATACTCTTCGTTTTCAAAATCTTACACAAGTATGCGTCTTTAAATAAATTTGTTGTGATGAGTAATCACCTCACACTAAACCTTATAGATGGAGGGGGGGGGGGGTGAATGGCCGAATGGTTAGCACGTGCGTACTGTATCATAAGGCCTGGCATTGAGTCAACTGGCGTGGTTTCGAATCCTCGGTTGTACATGACAAGGAGTAGGGTCGCCTGTCCAATCTCGTGGGTTTTCCCCGGGTCCTCCGGTTTCCTCCCACTGCTAAAGGCCCCTACGCGCAAGCGAATTATTGAAATAAAATTAAACCATATGTTAATCCCGAAATGACCTAGTTTGTGTCGAGTGGACTTTAAACTTCATTTCTCTCTTTCTCTCTTATAGATGGAATAACAAATACTAGTTCAGGACCATGCAACTTTTCGACGATAGTACTCTCGTCTTAGGCACCTGTCGCCATTTATAATTTTCATGGTGTCAGTTCTAGTTGGTTTTGTGATTATCAGCCGCCAGTTTAAGCCAATAACGAAGTTAATATTAGTGAATTAAACCTGACTTCCACTTAATGTGTAAAAATGAAAACATAATCGTACAAATTCCTTCTCGTCACTATTCTAAGTTGCGTACCACATCAGCCCAAGTCAACACTGTACTTTGAACATACATGTGTCTCGAATACGAGGCCAGGATAATTCTAGTCATCTCGCGATCATGTACTTAATTTGTCGGTTTTGTTCTTCCAATGACTGAAGTGGAGGACATTTTCATACTGATTTAATGATTGGCAAACCGCCCGCGTCATTAAATTGATCACGCGACCTACCATTTCAAACTGGCGAAATTAGCAACCGATAAGTTGCTTCTGTCATTCATAAAAAATCAATCAACAACATAACTGTAACCAAATCGGCGCAATATGGTGAGCAATAAAAATTATTATTTTCACTCTCTGTTCACCAACTGACAATGTCAATCTCTTTAGAACAAGCCTGCCTTTAAATTGTTCAACTGAGATTTATTTGGCGAGTGAAACAGGGGACTAATACACAAAATAATATTTCATTTTATTATATCATGTTTACCCGCCTTTATTATGTTCAATCGATTTATAAACTTTTTAAGATGTTTTCGTTATCTGTAAATAATGTTCATTTCATTATTTAAAGAAATAGAATTGATTTTTTTGTTACCTCGATTCAAATATTCTCACGTGAGGAACTGAAATGAAATGGTGTCAATGATTTTAGATTAAAGCTGACTTCGGTGTAGGAGTCACGCGATCAATATTGACAGTTCCCATTTATCTAAATTTGTAGTTCCGTGTTCATATATGTGCTCTCTTTGGGTTTTTGTAGTGGTTTTTCGAGGGGGTGGGGTGGGGGTCGAATGTGTATATGTGTTTCTGTAGGGGGGGGGGGGTGCTATGGGTATGAATTTTGTGGTGTTTCCGCCCACTCTTCATGAAGCAACTGGGCTAATGACGACAGAAGTGCATTTTTGTCAGATATACTACAAATATATATATTTACTTATTTGATGCTAATATTTGATGCTAAGTTGGAAACACTGAAATGTGCCATAGAATGTGATTGAAAAGTAATTGAATTGTAATTGACCATTAAATGATTTTTGGAATTTAATTCATTACATCACCATTATCCATTATTGTTTAAGTCTTCCATTACTCATTACATGGCCATTACTTTAAAAATGTAATGATTACATTCCATTATTACCATTACCCATTACCAGTATCCATTACCCCTGCCCTGCCCGACACACGTCATGCACTACGGCCTATTCTTATTGCGAATTCCAGCTGTCAATGAATCTTTATGGGCAAATCAATGTGTACTAGGGATCTCGGTTTTTCGCCCCATCCCAACGAATAGACCTTGTTCGTTGCCAGAGAAAACCACACGGGTAAATCCCAAGACCCCCTGGCTAGCGAGCAAGAGCCTTACTCACTGAGCCACCGAAGCTTTCTTATACCATAGAATTGTGACCTGAGTATTTCCGGTTCAGTTACTAAATGTCAGTTTGAGATTAACATTGCTGCGAAAACTGTGCCTATTTTATTTCTCAATATAATTCAGAAGTAGATTGGCACCGTATGTTGATGAAATGGAATGAGATTGCTAAACTTACGGAGCAGCTATACTAATAATGTTGTTTGCGTGAGAGGAACGTGTGTATTTATACTAACATTTGTTACTGTCGTTTGTCTGTCTGTTAAAGTTTGGCGGCTACACTAGAGCTGTCCCGAGGCTGAAATTTGGTGTACAGGGGTAGCTCGAACCGGGAGGTAACATGGTCCAGGTGGCGTTGATTAGCAGATTAAGTAATTTAATTTGAAGTTCGCAAATAGCGTAGTTACTATTGGCATATTCTTTTTTATATGAATATGTTGATTATTGTGACATATTTACGTATATTTCGATTTACAGAAACCATTTTGTGGAGTTAGGTCTGGATTAGAATGTTACGGGTTACAAATCCCTGCCAAGACCGATTAGAACATTTGCCATTTTGTAAATCTGTTCCATTGGTTATTGTAACTTGTGCCCACCATTCGTGTGAGCCAAAAAATGGCGTTTCCGTGTACGAAATTTGTAATTCAAATAAAAAATATACCTGACAGTTCAAATTCGCAAAACAGTACTAAATCTCCCCACACGTATACCATAGCACATTAGAAAAAAACACTGGGTAGTCTCTTTTAACATTTGCATTTGTGCGGTCAATGTTAGCTAAGCTTTTAAGATTATTACGAAATTGGCAGCAACATAAAAGGATAATATTTTATATTCTACTAGAAACAATACTGATTGAACCCACTAGTCCACGTCTATTACATTATGATTGATTTACCCTCTCAAATGTGAGTGAATCAAAGATTTACCATTTGTTAGACTACTATAATACCATCAACTGAAATGAATCTATCCAATAAATAAATTAACTAATAACATAAGGGTGTTCCTATCATGTCAGTAGAATAATCACATTGCTCGGAGATGACATTTCAACCATAGATACTGTTTTATCTGTTAGTTCGTGGACGATATTCAGTGATTCTCGACAACATCACTTAAGAAATCAATTGGTTTCCTGCCACGTAGCTATGGAAAGAGGTGGTTGAAGAATGTTTGTTTTTGATGCTGATGGAGCTGGTTTCAGTGTATTTTATTAACCCTATAACCGTCAAGTTAATGTATCTAGTGGTACTAATCAAACTAATCTCTAAAAACCTCAGTATAGAAACACCTTTAGACAGTAGCGCGGTGGGGGGGGGGGGGGGCGGTTCCACATCTAGGGTGCCATCCACAATACCACAACCAGGGGCGGATCCAGAAAAGTGTAACGGACGTTTGCTTTATCCTTTATCGTCAGATGGTGGGATGAGATCGGCATTCAAAGCGCGAGAAAATGACGTAGGCATCAATGAAATTAAATCACAATGTCATCGTATTAATTCATAATAAAATTTGACGTCAAATGGGGTGTTGGATATCTCTCTTCAAGTAGCTCTGTGAGTATATACGCCAAAATGACGATAGAGACCATTTATTTCTAAAAAAAATCCTGGATCCACCCATGACGACCCACGCACTAGTGGTACTACTAACTGGGGGCGGTTGACTATAACCGTGAATATCATAGTGATGAGATAGTAAGTATATGGTCACGGACGCATGATATGTAAAATATACTGAGCTTTTTTTTTTTTATTTTTTTATTTTTGGCTGGCCCTGAAAGGAGGCGGGGGTTGTCGCCGTGCCCCCCCCCCCCCCACACACACACACACACACGCACACTCGCTACGCCACTGTTTAGCGGCGCTTACTTGGTGTCATAGGGGCGCTTGCTTGGTCGCATGGGGGGTGTCATAGGGGCGGTCTTGCTTGATCTCATGGGGGGTGGAGGCTCCACCCTCACCTTAAATCCGCGCCTGCTGGGTGTTTGGACGATAGGTGTGTAATAGGTAGGCGGGCCTAACTGTAGTTAAAATAATAGGATGTTATTTGATATTTAAATTCATAAATTTTCTTGGTGGGAGTAAAAATGTATCTTCAAATTAGTTATATAATGGTCGAGGGAGCCACGGTGGCTAGGTGGTTAAGACGCTGGCTCGCTAGCCTGGAGGTCGGATGTTCGATCCCTGCATTGGCCGAGAAAGTTCATCTGGATTTTCCGACGTGGTTTCCCCTTGTCAGTGGTGCAGAACTGAGGGCCTGACAAGGACAGCTGTCTAGTCCTTCGGATGAGACGAAAAACCGAGGTCCCGTGTATACATTGGAATGCACGTAAAAGATTCCTTGGCGGTTGGAATTCGATATAAGAGGCAAAATTTCCCTCATAGCACACTGTATGGCGTATGCCCGTCTTCATTAGCCCAGGTTAGGAGCAGAACAGTAGGACGTTAAACCCCATTTCATTTCATTTCATTTCAGTAACAACGACCCATTCTGGGCACTGCTTTTCAGCGACAGTCCATAGGATACATAGGGTAGGGAATGACGATATTTTTCACCCCTTCAAAACGGCTGTGTATTGAGGACAGTAAGTTACTGATTATGAAAGAAGAGTCCAACCTTTGACTCGATAAATACAATTACGCGGATCAATCGGGTATGGGATGCATATTTCTGTCTACGATTTTCGTAATAGAATTCGAGTTAATCCGTTGCGCACTGATGACGTCATACGGTGTTTTATACGACCGATGCTAAGCGTTATACATTAAAATTTGATTGTATTTGTTGAAGTGAGCATCCAAGTTTGTTCTAGTTATCTTTAGGTCAAAAGCTTGGTCAGAATTTTATTGCTTTTTGTTCCACTCATCAGTCTTGTGGCTAAAACTATTTTTAAAAATTCATTAAAGTATGCAAGTTGCCGAAACGAGCTCACACGCGCGAAAAACGTGCAAAACAGATATCCAAATTATTAATTTAGGATTTTATTTTGTCGCGGATTCGGCTATGAAAACTGGCAAATAACTGCTGACCAACTTATCAACCAGTGAAATCGCTGCAATTTGCTGTGATCTTTGAAGGTAAACAAAACCTCGAAAAGTTACCCAACCTACAGAAACTTGATTCGTCTATCTAATTGTGAGTACACGTCAGCCACAGCGTTCGTATGTAGGCCATACTATAAATATTCGAAATCGACTAGTTCAGCATAATCGAGGCGAAGGATCTGTAGACACTCGAGGCCCCTTCTTGCGCCCGTAGGCAGTATAGTATACGTCCTGATCACCGGAATACCATTCGCCCTATTCCGCCAGATACGCGTCAGATGTCTGATATTGGCAGGACAGTATATTTATTACAACATGCCCAGACAATATCGTTATCTAATATGGCAGAAATAACACACAGCGATAATAGCGCCCCTCGTTTTTTCCTAATTTCTTATTTTCGACTTGCATTTTGGCTTGTATATCGTCTTGTCGACTTTCGACTTAGTCACATTTTTGTATTTATTGATGTCAGTAAGAAGGCGCCAACACTCATACCAAGCCAAAATGCAACTCGAAAAGTAGATATTAGGAAATTAACACACCACGCTATTAGCGATTTTTCGACTTTTCGCCTCGCCTCCGTTTCATCTTATATGGCCGAGTTCGTAAATTTGTGCATTACCCTTTCAATGAAGTCCGCCTAGTCGGCTAGAAGACGGAGACATGTTTTTTAACAGCGTGTTGTGTCGCTCATATTGGTTTTATGAGGCCGAGTGTAATGAGACCTACGTTCAGAGCTGAACTAATTTCAACCCTAATATTATTAATAGAGACGCAATATAAATTAAATAAAACCAAGTACGAACTATCCAAACCTAAAAAATACCGGTGTAATCAGCAAATGGACTGTTCACCGTGTACAAAATACACGACAAACCGTGGTAATAGGTGTCCGGAAGAGTGAGCTTACCCTGCCTGATGCCACACCCGCCTGTTAGAAACATAAGTTGAAATCTCGAATAACTGTATGAGTGGAACCACCTACACATGGAACATGGGCTGGTCCCCATAGAAACTCGTGTTTAACTTACCTTTAAGTCAAAGTGGTAACAGGGCCGAGAAGATAACTATAAATCAGAAACAATACTTAAAGGAGCTAAGTCGCTAATATTTTAGATCTAGAAATTGACACAAATGGGTTGCAACGCATATAATAATGTAATCTGAATGTATATAAACTGATTTACATTCAATCGTTTCCGGTTTTACCCAAATTTCAAATCAGTTATGTTCGGCGAAATACGCCAGAAGTCTCAATCGAATGGCAATCTCTAGCGTCTGGTTATTCCGGTCTAAACCGGTGGTATTTATTGCGCATGCTCTCCAGATAAGAATATAGCGTCACCATTTGACATGACTTGTGGAATATGTCTAGCCTCGTTCTTTGAGTCCCTTGTCCCAAATGGCGCTGAAACGCATTATGGTACACGATTCGTTTACCAATGCTAAAATGTTTATTTTATCTTGAAAATTGGATATCAGAAGCTTATCTTTTACCTGTAAGATGACAAGACAAGGCTGATTTGAATTGACAAATAATTCGTGTTTTCAATGTCGAAGATTTTTGATGATACTGAGTTAGAGACTTAGCTACTTTAACCATCGTAAATATAACAATGCTAATAAGCTAATACGGAATTCTTAAAGAATGTGAATTATAGTGAATTTTCACTCACTCGTATGAAGGTAACATGGTGAACTGGCCTTTATCTTTCACCCTGTACATACATACCTTGATATAAGTTCGACATAGTGTGAACCACCCTTAATTAATTGACGCTAAGTAACAGTTTTTTTTTATTATAGACAAACCACAAGTAATTTTTATAGATTTCTATCATGTAGATCGTGTAACGATCAGCTAACATGATTGTCTCTGTTGGGATGAGATGCTAATCAAATTCTTCACATCTACTCCAAATATTTTGATTTACTGTTGAGATAAGACTTTATTCTCATTTTCATTATTGTTTCCAGGTTTGACCGAATTACCTACATATAAAACTGGAATTTATTTTGGCTGAACGCCATACATGTAGACAAATATAGTCTTTAATAAGTAAATGGTAATTTTCAATCTTAGAATTTTCTTGGATTGAAGGGAGCCTTCGCGAGTAAGGCGCTGGTTCATTAACAAGGAGGTCCGGTGTTCAATGAAGGTGTCGACCGAGAAAGCTTCTAGGGACTTTCCAGTGTGATTTCCCCTTGTGAGTGGTGCACTGCGGAGGGTTGTTGTTCAAATGCGACGAGCAGCCGCGGTCTCGTGTACCCGTTGGTGTGCAAGTAAAGGAACCACTGACAGTGTTGGAATTCGGTTGCTGCCTGGGCGAAATTTCCCTCATTTACATGAAGCACACTATAGTGCCCGGTTGGCATAGGCGTACGAGCTGGGAGGGCTTGGAGGGCGCCCCCCCCCCATTTTGGGCACCAAATGCTGGGAAAATTTGGGCACACAATTGTACTTTGTAAAATTTGTATAAAAAAAAATATTGTGTTCTTGAATGTTTCCAAGTTAACAGTGAATTTATTACTATTATTGGCATAGGCGTACGAGCTGGGAGGGCGCCCCCCCCCCCCATTTTGGGCACCAAATGCTGGGAAAATTTGGGCACACAATTGTACTTTGTACAAGTACTGGCTGTCAGTAGATAAAAGATAACGAGAAAAATAGAAAAATCCCATGCATTCCCCTGTTTTTATTCATTCTGTTCTTAATAAAAACATGGTAATGCACGGACCTTTTCCAATTTGCTCGTTATCTTTTATCTACTGACAACCAATTCTTTTTTTTGAATTGTCAGATATCCTCTCACCGTCTCATATAATAACTTTTCATCTTCAACTGAATTATCAGTCAAATGAAATTCGATCGCGTGTCTGTTATCGCTCGTTACTTCAGTCAGTTATATAGAAGGATAACTCGTGTTTGTCATGTTTGTCGTCACTTCCCGTTTCTTCACGTGCTTGTTACACATCTCCCGTAGCAATGATCTCAGTGTTAAAATTATATTTGGGATGTATTTAAACAGTTCTATCACGTATTTTATAATGACTGACACCAATATTGTCCTTTAACAGATTTAACACCTCGGCCTACGGTCTCTGTGGTTAACCCTGTTAACTCATGAAAGCCATGCTATAAATATAACTACAGACACGGTTGATAATCGTTTTCTCTATGGGACTAATTGATCGACGCTATTATAGTCACAATGGGTGTGTAAAAGATAATTATGAAGAATATATGAGATAGGTATACCGGAAATGTCTTCATAGATTTAATTTGAATTACTTGTATACACATACGGTTGATAAGTGTTTCCTCTATAATGCTACTAATTCAAGTAAGTTGCCTACCTTTTGTGATTACATTATCCACTGAACTACAGTAATTGTTGGGCGAAATATTGTTTTTTATTTGGGGTTTCTATTTATGTTTGTGATTTTTTGTAGTTTATTTATTTTGTTAGAAAATCATCAATTATTATAAAGGGCGGAGGTGTTTCTAATATCCGACCACTTGTGATCAAGCTTTGTAACAGTAGCTTTTGTGAGTTATTCAAGTTAATTGATAGAGTTTGGTATTAGTTATATTTTCGAATTCGATTATGCGAGACCGCGGTAGCCGAGGCCTAAGGCAGATGGACTTTCGGCAAGAATTCGGAAACAGGACATCCCGACCTTTCTAGCGGTAGTCCAACTGGCTTACAATGAATCTGTTGGCATGCAGAGAGAGTAGGACAAAATGCTGTTGTTGGGGCTATATTATTCTCTCATATAGAATACATCAGTTAAAAAATGACCGAAGTATTGTGTTGACGGGTCATTAAACTTATGCCTTTATTTCCTTATATAGCGGGACAAAACTGGCCTCCAGCTGAATTTATAGGAGTATACAGACGGCTGCCTAAAATTATTAGGAATCCCCTTAAAAGTCTCCATTATCAGAAATATTTGCTGGAATTTTATAAATAATGGTTCGGCTTAAGTCGGTTGCCAATCAAGATCCATAAGGTCTAGCGTTGTCATCGACACCGTATGCCGAGTATTATAGCCTAATGGATATTTGCAAAATTATAGTTTATAAACTGCAATGTTAAAAAGTATGACAAGCAGTTGAATTATGGGTTCCATGTTTAATATTGGTTTGTAAACTACTGTGGGGAAAAATATGCCATTTTTGGTTTCATGAAATGTCGGATTATGATAGTGCACCATTCGCATTTCATGGATCTTTATTAAACCCATAATACACATCATGATATTCATCCGCCCATAATGTTTCCAGGCATTTATTGCCTCTGAAAAACAGTTCTTTTAAAGAGGCATTATCACTCTCCCACTAAAAGAATAACAGTAATTACAATTGAATAATATCGTATTCAAAATAACCTCAACTGAGCTAAGTACGAAAATTCCAAGCACCAAAGATACTTAGTGTAAAGTATTTACGAGAGTGCTCGTTAAACTCTTTGAAAACCATTAAAACATTGGTACGCCTCGTAAATTTCCAGTTACTACTTTCATAATCTCCGTGCCGGCTGCCTATATTTGTTTTAACGTTTGCATACAAAGCACAATGTAAACCGTCGAGTCAAACAAATACATCAAATTTAAAAATTCTTTCTGACCAACCGGTCAAGATTACCAAAGTGAATGTTAATTTGATTCCTGTCATTGATTAAATTTCAACTGTTTTATCATGGAAACCACAATACATTAACTGGAATTACAATACGGTGTCAGAGGAGCACCGATTGAGATATACAACATTTTAGTTTTAAAATATTATATACGTGTACCACAAAGGTATTTTACAATTATTACAAAATTATTAGGACAGAATGAAATGTTAAATATTGAGTTTAAGACCATACACAATCCAAGGTACTTTTATTTCCACAAATTCTGGTCCCCCAAATTTTTCATATCGACTAGTTAGAATTATTGTTATGTCTCTTTAAAGATTACATTTGTTTCTGTTGATTTCATACTGCCATCTTTATGCGTCTTAGACAAAAATATTAAGCTAGTCCATATTAATATAGTATATTTGTGGCTTTTGAAGTATATGTGAACACTCATGCTAAGGGTGCCTTTAAATGAGTAAAAGTGTTGAATTTGGTTGATCTGATGAATATAATGGTTCGATTCAATTTGAAATTTACAAGATAAAACGGGAATTGGTCTTTGTAATTGTTCAGTTTTGTTTGTTTACTTAAACCGCGACAGCTGGATACAAAATCCACATTGGCTCTATTTGATTTGTAGACTAAAACCCATATCTCTAAACCAATCTTAACATAAAATTTATTAAAACCGACAGTCTCATTGTTCACTCAGAAGGGTGGAGACATATTAACTTACACATTCTATTGTACGGATATAATCATTGTTATATATCTCCTACTATCTCTCTTGCACCTCCGGGAACATCAATTATTAATGATAATAAGTCGGCTACAGTACAGCATGATTCCTGGCTGACGTGAAGTGACCTTAATGCAGATAATGATCATTTTAGAGTAGAAATGGTCGAGTATTATGTGGTAATATATACAATATAGATTAAGAATGTATCGTGGTCTGGTATTACATGTTAATATAATCAGTAGTAATGTCCAGAACAGTAATATTTATTCGTGCCTTTATTACAAAATACAGCTGCTTAATGTGGTTATAAACCAGTGGTAATATGGGAATACTAATTAATACAGATTAAACGACTTCAAAGACCAGTATTAATAAACATTAATTTTATGAATCTTCAAGGACTCATCTTTCACCCACCTATAGATTTGTATTCTAAAATATACTCAAAAGCTTTAAATGTTGTTTTGATTAGCTTTGTACCTAATTAGTAATTTCATTAAATGTATTTCAATCCATTTTCAAATGAAATAAAATATTGTTTACAAAAAAAACCCTTACAAAGTTATTTTTGTCCGCATAGCGTAAAACATAGGTAAAAAAGTCGGGTTAAAGAGCGGGGGGGGGGGTCGTGGCTGTGCTTAGAACGAAAGATCGAACGGTCAGTGATCGATTATTGTGCTGTGGTCTGGATCCAATTGCATGCTCCTTTAAAAACACATCTGGCTCCAGCCGGTAAAAATTCAATTAGCTGTAAGCAGACAGGACGTGTCGATATATAAAGTATTATCAATGCAAGGGAACACACAGTTTGTCGGTATAAGGCTGATGGACGTGTTTAAAATCATTGGCTTATTAACTCATAACCATAACAACTGAAGTAAAAAATTCAAATATGTGTGGGTAATACTAGACATCTGGGTAATCATTGCCACTAGAAGGTTAAGGAAGAATACCTCATTTGACAAGGACAAAAACCAGTTCAGGTTTCAGCACTTATCAAGTGCTTCTAGTTTAAGCGATGGGAAGAAGGGCTCCCCCGTTACTTGACACGTTATCAAAGCAAATACAAATAATCATAAGTTTGTCCAAAACACAACCGGGTAATACTTCCAACCCTATTTGAATTGATACTTGACAGAATATAATAACCATCTAGAATCAGGGTGGTACAAGTGCCGCCAATGCATGGCACATTGGATCATTCCAAGTGACACATTGTACATCATGATACTATTGGGCTAATATTTTTTTAAAAAGACCAATGTGGATGTCTTTAATTGTCGGTAAAATTTTATACTGAAAAGGGCTATCATAATGTTTCTGACCCTGTTAACATTTTTCTTAATTTAATCTTTTGAAATTATATGGCACACCTGGAGTCGTAAGGATAATATTTGGCACGAGTTAAGGGTGTTGCGTTTATCATTTTCATTGCTTATTCATTATTATTTTGTATTACTCGACAAAGAGGCTGTGGAAAGGCGTGGAAGCATTTTTATGTTTTAGACTTGATATTGTCAGTTTTCAGTCGAGTTGGGCCGTTTTGGGGGCCATTTCCATCCAATTGTTTTTTTTTAAAGGGAATTCTAGGTTAGTATTCAGGAGAAAGTGTGGTGGTGGAGGGTTGGCTGAGCGGGGCCATAACCCTTACCTTTGTGGTACCTAACTAGGCGTAAAGAAATTTCGAACCCCTCAACCGGCCCGGAAATTAACTAATCCTTTAGATTTTGGGAGAGCACATGCTTGTAGCAATATCGTCGTTGCTACATTGTTGTTTTAAATTTATAGACAAGGAATAGAGGAATAAGATGGTTTAAACAACATTTTTATCTTTACAAATTATTCTCTATTGTCAGTATATTAGCTATGGTATGAGCTTATTTAAAACGCAAATTAATTGTTTATGTAATTGTGTGAAAATAATAGGAAAGAGGGTCTGAGTTCAAGGATAGATTGTGTCGAAAAACATGTGACGGAAAATTACGATTGCATCATTTGGCTTGTTTGACCAATCTCTATACTTATTTACATGATATTTGACCAATTAGATAATTGAACGGCCAAAACCCACAGCTACAAAACTACCATACTTGTGAGAATTCGTTAGACAAAAGACAGATTCTGGAAGGGAAAAGATGTAACCATTTCTATCAGCAGACTCGCCCATATCGAGTCTGGCTGGCTAGGGTTTCAGATTGACTTTAGTATTGTAATCTATACTATGCTGATATGTATCCAGCTTGATATATAAAATGTAAAAACGAACAGTTGCATTGTTATAACTACTGAGAAGACAAACGTCTTAAGAAAACAGTAAGAAGTAAATACACAACGTGAAGCAGAAGTAAAGACAGCTAGAGACAAATTCTAGACGATCACAAGTGACGAGGCTACCAAGATATCTAGTAAGAAAAGATGCATGAGTCATACGTAGGATGAGATGCCAGGTTTCGCCAATGAAATCAAATATACTTGAGATTATTAGAGTATTTGGTAAGACGTACAAAGTTTAAACACAATATCATTCGCAGTCTTCCACATTGAAAACAGGAATTATTTGTCAATTTAAATCAACATTGATGTTGTGATCTTACCTGGAAAAGGGGCACTTCTGATATCCAATATTTAAGACAAAATAAAACATTTTACCATTGGTACACAAATCGTGTACCATAATGCGTTTAAGCCTCATTTGTAACACGGGACTCGAAGAATGAGGCTAGACATATTCCACAAGTTATGTCAAACGGTGACGTCATATTCTTATCTAGATAGCATGCGAAATAAATACAATCGGTGTAGACTGGAATAACCCGGCGCTAGAGATTGCCATTCGATTGAGACTTCTGGCGTATTTCGCCGAACATAACTGATTAAGATTAAGAATTATAGTAAAAACAGAAAGGATTGAATGTTAATCAGTTTATATACATTCATATTACATTATTATATGCGTTGCGAACCATTTGTGTCAATTTCTAGGTCCCAAATACTAGCGATACAGTGTGCTATGAGGGACATTTTGCCCGGACAGCGGCACTACGGCTTACTCATATATCAGATTCAGACTTCCATGGGATCTTTTACGTGCACACCAATGTGTACACGGAACCTCGGGTTTTCGTCCCATCCGAATGACTGTACGTTGTCCCTTGCCAGGCACTCTGTCCTGCACCATTGACAAGAGAGAACCACACCGGAATCCCGATGAACTTTCTCAGCCAACGCAGGGATCGAACACGGGACCTCCAGATTATCGAGCCAACGTCTTACTCGCTGAGCCGCCGTGGCTCCCCGTTGAGATGAGAATTTAATATTGATGATAATGTTATCTGTGCCCTTGGTGAATACAATGGTTTTATCTGTTCCGAAAAGAGTAACATGTTTGTTGAATTATGATTGTTTCAATAGATATTCCTAGGCGCTCACTTCTTTTAATTAGTTATTAAATTACTGTTTCAATTAATGTGTATATGCTGAAGCCTCTCTGAGTTCTAACAATGTTTACCCCAGACATAAGAGAGAGCTTAATCGGATTATCAAATCTAGCTGTAATGCAATATCTTAATATGCATCTTTTTATAAGATAATTGGCTGAAAAAGTGGTTTACAAGATTAAAAGAGAAAAAGTGAATTGGCTGCCATTTTGGCCTCTAACTTCATTGAAAGAAATGAGCCATCATTCAGAGAAAATAAATTACCGATAAGAATTTAGAGAAAGTAAAGGGAACTTTTGAGGCCACCCAGCATTGATCGAATACAATAATATTTGGACCAATAAATGTTAAATGAAATACAGGTAATTGTATAGCCATTGTAAAATGAAATTTAATGAATTCTTGTAACCTGGTGTTTTTTGTGAATAAAGATTATTATCATTAAACCTCGCACAATACTGATTATGTCATCAATGGTTGACTACGATTTCTTTCTAAACAATTAATCAGCGTTGGGTAGTACGGTTCGTAGTGATAAGCCATAAGGAAGAACATGTCAGTAACTTTAATGAATGGTGTTGATTGTAATAAATATCTGTTTATGAAAATTGATATAATTAATATAGAGAAATGTCTATATTGATCAATGAGGCATTTATCATGTTTAATATAGGACTATATTTATCATACTTATAATTCACTTATCTAAGTGAATATATAAAATGTTCAACTTTTGCCCCTGATACAGACAGTACAGGGCGGTAATTAAAGGAAGAATCCACTAAAGAAATAGCATTTCTCTTCGATTTTATATGCCCATTTCGTGTTTCAGTAATGGATAAAAACAAAAAAAAGAAAATAACTGATATAAAACTATGGAAATAATCTTTAGTAGCGACCTCGTAAGTAAACAAAAATCTTGAACTTTCCGTAAACTATTCTGAGTGTTAGTCTGTAAATCTTATATGATAGACAGATTATTTTAAATAGCTCACGGAGAATCAGTTACCCAGGCCAGATATTTTAACGATTTGTCAAATTACAGATAAAGTATTCTATGAAACATGACCCCAAGTTAATTTTGTGAATAAGATTATACCCCTGTTTGATTTCTATATTGTTATAAGAGAGGGGAGGGGGCGAATGGTTTTACGAGTGCTCTTTAGATTAAGATCTGTCATTGAGTCAGTTGGCATGGTTTCGATTTCCCTCATGCTCATGGGTTTCCTCCCACTGCTAAAGACTCCTACGCACAATCGAATTATTGAAACAGAATGGCCTAGTTTTATCGAGTCATCCCATTCCCCTCTATATACTCTTCAAAAAAAAAGTAGGGGATATTCAGAAACAATACAAAACTGCGGAAATGCATTGCTGTTTTTATTAGAGGTACCCAGTTAATAACAGGCCAATTGCCTACACATGAACATAAACAGTTCAGATGGGCGGCTTATCTGACGGCCCCATTTCACTCGCAAAGAGATACACCGTCAAAAGTGAAAATGGACGTTTTTGATTTTTGTCCTAATAATGAGTAATTGCTCCACCAATCGTGGCATGCTCCTAATCAACCGTCCAATCACGATTTGGGGCAATCTGACCCACTCCTCTTGCAGTGTCACGGCCAATTCTTGCAGTGTTGTTGGTTGACGTTGACGTCGACAAACACGTCTCTCGGTCAAATTAAACGTAAAATACTAAAGCAAAGATCCGCTAAACAGAAAATCTTATGCATGAACCGATAGGAAAGTAAACATGGATAGATAAATCAGCACGCGATAGTTTTCATCAACTCTTACTTGAAGTGTCAAATTTAACAATGAACCCCTCCCACGTGTATGTTGGGGCGATAAGTTCTTCATCTGTGAACATACTCTCAAAGCATATCAAATGTCCATAACTATTTATCATATCACAACCTGCATAGGTATTTGCATTTCAATATCCCCTACTTTTTTTGAAGAGTATATATATTTTTTTATATTGTTAAGATTTATTCTCGTGTGATACGTATAGAGTGAATAATGTATACCCACTGAAACAATGCACCCCTTTTGATGAATATTGTACATAAAACGCTGCTTGGATCACAAGGATCAGATCATATTCAGTTGGCGCTAACCCTAATGACTAGGTTTTTTTTTCAACAGTCACCAACGTACAATCATTAATTAGCGAAAACCATCGCGTTTATTAATCAGAATAGCGAAATGAATTATTTATGAGGAAAGCTTACAGCCCCAAAGAATTCCTTCACGGTCTCTGCACACTTATAAAATGAGTAACAGAGCAACATATGCCAACGGAATACTCCATTAATTTCCAGATATGTGATATATAATCAACTTATACAAACACAATTATCAGACAATTTTCACTAGTACCTATTTCGAAGACAAAAAAGACAAACCTAAAACGAAATAATTAATTATCACATAACTTGATGCTATTTCCTTAGAATAAGTTCATGACTCGTTGATGGTTGTAAATTAATACTTTGCGATTAAAATGGTATAAATCATGTGTTAAAAATAGCCAGGGATATAAATAACCAAAGGTTTAAACAAAATAATAGTCGATTAAAGGGTCCGGTCTAATGGCGGGGACGTGCAATTTTTCATAGAGGCCTGGTCCGTTTTCTCTTCCATTCGTCAGGTCTCGTAGTCGTTTGTCTGTTGGTTTGGGAGTTCACTCCACTGAAGAATTCAGTACCTAAAAGGAGAGGAAGAGAAAATAGCTGTAGGGCTTGAAAACGGTTGGTTTTATTTTTAAAATTCACACATTTCCATATACTTTAATATGTATATACAATCTTTTTTTGTCTTTTTTTATCCATTACTGATGTTAATTTTCTTTGTTTAAAATTGTTGTTCGTTGGTTTATAGCTCCATCCTTTGGAACTTTAAACTGTTTTCTTCTCGTAACAAATGGCGTTCGAAACTATAGAGAACCCAAATCGCCAGGAACTGATTTTAAATGTTCATTTTGTCTTAAACGTTGGAAATCAGGAGCCCACATTTTCACGTTAAGATAAAATATTGATGAAAATGGACCATTAAATTCTATTTTCGTGTCATTAACGTCGAATGGACATACTTAATGAAATTCAGAGTCAAAACCCGAAAGAATACTGGAAACTAATAAACTCGTTAATTAAAGAAAACCCCGGGGATGATAAGAATGAGGGCATATCCATTGATAGTTGGGAAAGACACTTTAAAACTCTATTCGAAGATAAAACCATGTCAAACAAACAATGTGAAGAAACAGATGATGCTATCAATTTACTTCTAGAATCAAACAAAACTAATAAGGAAATAAACTCAAAGATAACTGCAATTGAAGTTCGAAAAGCTTTTACGGGACTAAAGAGGAATAAGTCTAGTGGGCCTGATTTAATACTAAATGAGATGCTTCTTGCATCATGTGAGTACATGATTGATGTGTATATAAAATTCTTCAATCTAATTCTTGAATCTGGGAGCTTTCCCGAACAGTGACGCGAATCGTTCATAGTCCCAATACATAAGAAGTGGAGCATAGAGGACGCTTGTAACTATCGCGGAATTGTGCTAGCAAGCTGCTTGAGCAAATGCTTTTTATCTATTATAAATAACCGTATATCTAAATATATTGAATATAATAACCTTTTTGACCAAGCACAAAGCGGATTCCGAGCGGGTCGTAGGACGGTGGATAATGTTTTCATTCTGAAGACTTTAATCAACAATTACAAGAAACTCAAGAAACCTCTATATTTATGCTTTGTCGATTTCTCAAAAGCATTTGATTCAGTTTGGTGCAAAGGTCTCCTTCTTAAATTACTGAAACATGACATTAATGGGAAAATAATTGAATTGATTAAATCTATGTATAAAAATACATCCTATGTGGTGAAACACAACAACTCCATTTCAAATAATATTGATTCTACCATGGGAGTTAAGCAAGGATGTGTTTTAAGTCCTACATTTTTTAATATTTATATCAATGATTTAAACCAATACTTAGACAATTCTACAGACAGTGATAATTATCCTATATTAAATACTACTGGTCTATCCCATCTGCTCTTTGCTGACGATCTTGTGCTGATATTAGCTACCGAAATAGGATTACAGAACAACCTTGATAATTTAAAACGTTTCTGTGATGACTGGAAACTTGACCTCAATAAAGATAAAAGCAAAGTTATGATCTTTAAAAACAATAAGAAAAAAACAACAAAAAAATTTGACTTTGGCCACGTCAATTTAGATATTGTAAAATCTTTTCTTTACCTAAGCATTTTCATAAATGATAACGGATCTTTTAAATCAGCTGTTGTGAATTTGGAAAAGAAGGCTAGTAGAGCCTGGTTTAGCTTAAGACATAAAGTCTGTACATCTAATCGCCTTCCAACACATGTTCTGATAAAACTTTATGAATCAGTCGTGAAACAAATAGCTTTATATGGTTCAGAGGTTTTCGGGGATAATTTAGTGTTCAGTAAGAACTTTGAGATAGAAAATTGGGATAAAATAAATACGAATAAAATGACCATTAAAATATGTAAATCTATCCTTACACAGCCATTAAAAGCATCAAATATAGGCTGCTTGGCCGAATTAGGAATTTTTCCTGTTAATATCGATATATTCCAAAGAATGGCTATGTACTATAAAAGACTAAACGAAAATAGCAATAACTTAAGTAACTCATTACTGAATTCTGCATACCAGGAAGACATAAAAATTTCGCAATCAAACCCAAAACTCTCCTGGTATGCGGCTATCCAAAATATCTTCAAAAAATATGACATTTCTCCAACAACAATTTCGAGACAGAATATTAAAAGTTCAATAGAAAGTAAGTTTAACAATCTCCTTGCTGAATCTTGCGGGCCGAACCATAAACTCAGAACCTTCGGATTATTCAAAAAGAAATTCAATAACACTCCAAAATATCTGGAGGTTGTTAATAATAAGAAGTTCAAAATTGCGATGTCTACCCTACGATTAAGTACTCACCAGCTTGCCATTGAAAGGGGTAGATATCTTAAGATACCACTCCAGGATCGCTTCTGTAAAAAATGCAATGCAAGCAAAATTGAATCTGAACAACATTTACTTATGGAATGCCAAAAATATGAAGATTTAAGAAAACAATATATATATCAAACTCTTGACAATACTGGTCTAACCTTTTCATTTGCAAATCTATTCTACCCACCGAGTATTATAGCCACAAGTGTCGCAGCCTTTGTCTACTTCTCTTTTCTTAGGAGAGACATCTGAACTGTTAAATATGCATGATATTTTATTTTCTTTTATGTGCGCACGCTTTGTTTTGTATTTTGATATATTATGTACCCTGTATGTGGGTCTTATACTGTCGAGTTATGTGATTTAATACTTAATGCAGTTTTCATACTGTTTATTTATAATGAGTGCTCTGAATTTATGTCCGTCCATATTTTTGTATCCGTCCAATTTTTTTCACCTATATTTCATATTTTGTATATTGTATGTTGTCCTCAAGGGAGTTTCCGAAACACCTGTACTTAATATTTCGTATATTGTATGCAGTTGTCCTCAAGGGAGGTTCCGATGCAATACTGTGTGTCTTGTGTTATAATTGTCATATTGTTATAATTTTATGTACATGTTTATATTGTATGCTGTCCTAAATGGATATTTCGATGCAATAAAATCTTATCTCTTATCTCTATCAGAATACACTAACTTTGTGGGGCATAACTAAAGACTTAGACCATTAGGTTCACTCATTGAGCAACCGTTCCCCCCTCTCTCCCTCTCATTATTATTATTTTAAGAGACTTATGTGACATATCGCATGCCAATTACATTATAACAGGAGGTTTAAATATCAGCTTTATCAGATGTCATTAATTAAAATGTCCGCTGCACATGGTGATGAATGAACCCATATGCGCTTTTTAGTCCAGGCTACTAAATTCATGTTTGATTTAGATGACCAGTGAATATATCTTCTGAATAGGGTGATAGTTGTGTTTTAAGTTTTATTTCTGATCATTTCCTTCAACTTATTTACCTTGTTATTTTATTCTGGTTTTAAACGACCACGTCGTTAACTACTATCGTTTAGTAATGAAGGGTGATTGAACTCTTGGCTACCGTATTTAGTACAAGCCCGTCTTTTTGCTAGTTTGTCGTCCCGTTCGTTGCCATTTATAGGTCAGGCTAATTATTCATTGTTACAATACAAGGTGTGGATGTTTATCTATGACAGGTCATGTATTTAATTCCTTATTAATCCCTAATAATTGATCTTACCGTTCTTTTGTTGTCACACGTTCAGTTATTCATGTAATATATCAAAAGGTTAGAGTTAAGAATCAATGCCACGTCATGTAATTATGTAATGTTTAAATGGGTTACTTTTATTCAATAATGATAACCAGGACTCGGTATCTCAAAAAGCACGATTGACCTTTCCGCAAGTCTCCTATCACCGTTGATGGAAGCGATTGCAAATCTTGGATAAATCAAAAACGAAACGATGATAAACAGTCCTGAGAATCTAACTTACTTGATGTATTTTCTAATGTATGTTGCTTCTGTCAACTCAAAATAAAGTATGTTTGGAGTAAACATAAATATAAATTCCAGTTAGAAAACAGTAACGGGTGAGTGAGTAGTCACCACGATATTCAAATTCTGTGGGCGTTTACATTTTATAGGCTACTAGCAGGATACCAGCTTCGCCCGGGGCCCAATTCGCCAAGGGCTCAAATTTTCCGGGGCCCAAATTCGCCGTATTTATGTATGTATGTTCGCCGTATGTATGTATGTATGTTCGCCCATCACGCTTCGCCCGGAGCCCAACTCGCCCGGCGCCAAAATTCGTCCGGGCCCAATTCTCCTGGGGCCCAAAATATTCTCGGAGTTATGCTGGTTAATTTGATACCAAAATTCGCACCAGGCCCAAATTCGTCACATGTATGTATGTTCGCCCATCACGCTTCGCCCGGGGCTCAAATTCGTCCGGGGCTCAATTCTCACGGACCCAAATTCAATGGGCTAAAACATTCTCGGGTCATGCTGGTTAATTTGATACCACATTATGTGCGGTGGAGCGCGGCGACAAAGCATGATTCGCCCGATGTCCGGGCCCAAATGCGATGGCCTAAAACATTCACGGGGTCATGCCGGTTAATTTGATACCACATATGTAGGGGTGGAGCGCGGCATCGAAGCGTGATGGGCGCCCATACATACACACACACACACCCTCACACACACACATACACACACACTTTGATTTTATTTATATAGTTACCCATATCAGTGGCGTATTTAGCTGGGGACAAACCTTTACAAATCTGCTTTCGGTGGTATATTCTGTACATATCTGTAAATTCTTGGTCAATGCTACCATTTGTGCAGTGATCAAAGTATGGCTTCGAGTGGAGTTACAGGGTCGACTCGACTATAAGCAAGTTATATAATTTATTTCGTTTCAGAATCAATTGCGTATATTGATCTACGTGTTCTCTCAAAGCTTAAATTTAATAACTGTAATTTCAGACGCATCAAAGTAAAAATAGTTCTACGATATGAGATATTTTGCGTCCTGTACATATATATATATAAAACATTGTTCATGTTTATAACAATAATTAATCACCGTTTCTGGTTTTTAATCTTACAAAAGAACACTAAAGCTGGAAATTGAAAGTGAAAATAAAACGGGATTCAACTAACGTCCTACTTTTCTGTACTAACCTGGATAATGAAGACTGGCATAAGCAATTTAGTGTGCTGTCAGGTGTGACACCCTGGGGACACGTACTCTGTGTCCGGACGGCCAAATCTTCTGTGTCACACTGTCGTGTGTCTGAGTAGGACTTGACGTTGTGATATATAAATAATAGAGACTTTTGGCAAGCGGAATTTTTACCATTCGTATCACGTATCCATATCGTATACGTGATACGTTGAGTCAATGTAACTTTAGAGTTTTGGCAGATTTTCGCGTCGCGTACGTAGGCGTCGCTAAGCTGAGCTTAGTTCTACATGTATTACAGCATGATGGCAGATGTCTACCAAGATCACCGTAAGTACTGGCCTACAATTTCCTGGGGGGACTGAAGTCGCTGGGCTATTAAAAAAAAATAATTTCGAATCTTATCAAAAATTCTTCGACTTTGTTTGGTTTCACTAATGTATCATTTCAGAAAGTTTATACCCCTTAATTTACCTTAGTACAAACTAATTTACAGATTTGCAAGGTCCCACCTCCATAAATTTAGCACGTAGATCAATAAGCATGCAGACAGACAGACAGGAAAAGTATGAGCATTACGAGAAAACCCCATCAAAAATAATGATTAAATTCCAGTCGTTATCATGGCTAAAATCAAATATACACCTTTGTGTTCTAGGATACACATAGATTCATAAAAGCGCTATGATACAACATTTCTGCGTCTAAAAGTAGCAAAAAAGATGACAATTTTATACGGATACGTGCTGCGTTCGATACGTGCTGCCGTATGCGTGTGCCGTATCACGTATGAGAAATGCACATACATTGATGACGTCACACTCAAAATCCATACGGATACGCGATAGGGAACAGGAGTTTACGCTTGCCAAAAGTCTCTATTACTTCAAACTCTTTTCTGTACGTTGGAGGTATCTTTATAGGTTTATAGGTTACAATAATACATTCTACAACATCGACAAAAACAATGGTTATTTAGGTATTTAAACGTTAACCACGATGTCTACCCAGTTTATTTCGCCCTACCATCTCCCGGGAAAACGCGCTGGTCTAATTTATATAAAAAGGTTAGGGGCGTCAACTATCAGGGCGGATCCTTGACCATGTTTGGGCAAGAGCTGCATAAGAGCACGCTGTTACGTCAACCCTTATTTTATGGGCTAATTTGTACTCTGCCAAAGATGCGGAGATCTCTGATCTGATGTCTGATCGTTAACGTAATAGGATATCATTTTTAACGAACTATGACACAACAGTAGCCCTCTTCCAGAAATAACTGGTAGCAGAAACCGTGGGTCAGTCTAAGAAAGCTGAAGGAATCCTGCAAGCGTAGCCTGCATAGTGTCACACAGGAACATTCCACTAACCCGTCATTGAATTATGTGGCCGTCCATCGTCCAACACTGACAAGGTACCACGAGACTGGAAAATTCGGCTGAATTGTACCCACCAACACCAGGACGAATTCGGTACATTCTGGTTAGTGTTTCAGCGCAAGGATAGAACCCGGTCCTTCCGGTTAGAGTGTTAGCGCCTCGCCCATCGCTACCATGGAGCGATAATTTCGATCTAGATTTTAGACGCTGAAAAAGCAGTCATCTCACCTACAAAACTTTATTACCTAAGAGCTCGATGTTAATGGATTCTAATGAAACATATCTGATAATTCTAAGATTCACACAGATGGCTACTTTAGAATTTTAAACTTCTATAACTTACGTTATGTTTGATTGATTGCTCCGCTGTTGAAAGTACTCTTGTCTCTGCATGGTCTTAAATTGGGTATTTGTCTTTTTATCTGGCATGTTGAAGCCTATAACAATATATAACTATTATAATAGTTAAAGTTATATGTCGCCTAATTTCCGGTCGGCGAAATTCTGTCGGGCAAAATACTCAACGATGATCATACGGGATTTCTTTACCGGCGATTATTCACAATAAGTCCATGCCGAAATCATCTCACAGAAAACTATATAGCACAAATGTTTCCATCAACAGATTTATCATTCCCTATTGGGATAGTAAATATCAAGATTCAAGAGTATGTAGTTTTTGACATCAGGGCTGGTGGAAGCATTTCATGAGATTTGGGGGGGGGGGGTCCCATCCTAGGACTTAAGGCGAGGGTCCAGGGACCGCCTAGACACCTGAAGCTCCTGGGGGTCTGGATCGTCGGAGATGCTTTCTGGGCGATTTATAGCTAATGGAATTACACAGCAGGGCAGTTTTAATTCTTTTCTAAATCCATTATCATGGAAACGCAGTCGATGATGGTTTCCTGTGATGCTGAACTGGACAAATATATGCATAATAATACCCATACCCCTCGCAGTGTTTCGTTTGATTAGACCTAATCACACTTAACACTGCTGTAATGGTAGCAAATCTATCTTCCAAAGTAGGACTCGTTAACAGTCCGATTAACATAACGTTACGTCACGACTCAACGATTTTATTACGCCCAATTAACCAGTGCATAGCAGAATATTGCAGAAAAACTAGTTGCGTGACAAACGAGGCTATCAAAGCGGAAAAAATGCAAACAATACTGTTTGGAGACGAACAATCCTTTCACTGCTTTTAATACCTTAAATCACTGTCCAAAGTTTTAGGAAAGACCCCAGATTAAACAAATGGCTGTCATGTTGCTGTACTTGGGTCAGGTTTAATTGAGCGGGAAGAATAGACACACCCTCGGGCCATTGCTTCAGGAATATGAATAATACAAAGATTGTGAACAACTAGAGGTCACATTTTTTATCTGATTTTGATGAAACTTACAATGTATGTTTATAACCCAAAGATCCCAGTTCCTGTCGATATTCCTGGATTATGGCTCCTGATTGAACGAAAAATCACATTTTGAGCTTCTCTAGGGGACACAATTTCCATTTGATTGTAAAAACCGTTCAAATATCATCGTTGCATCATAATTACGGTTGAGTTTAAATTTCGTAAAAATCGGACTGAAACTGCCCGACAAAATGACCGCCATCTTTTACGCAAAGATTGTAAAAGCATGTAAAACCAAGGTTGTGGACCATCTATAGAGGCCAGTATTTTGATCCGATTTAAAATATGTTTATATACCAAAGATCTGGGTTCCTTTCGATATTGGCGTGTATTGGACCGTCAATTTCTGGATTATTGCCGCTTATTGTCCCATCTAGATGTCACATTATTTTTAAACTGTTTAAATATATCACCGTTACATCATAATTATGGGTGAGTCCGAATTTCCTGAAAATCGGACCGAAACGCCCCGTCAAATGGCCGACACCCTTTACGCAAATGGTGTAAAAGCATGTAATACGAAGGTGGTGGGCAGTCTATAGGCAACAGTTTTCATCCGATTTGGATGAAATTTAAAACGAGCGTCACTAGTTCTTGGAAGAGTTCAATTTTGGCGCGCACCAGGACCCTGCCTTTTACGCAAGGTGTCCAATATGAATAAAGTTTGGGGACCTTCCTGTGGCGATAATTTTTATCCGATTCATAAAATGTGTCAGGGATCAAAACCAATTGGACGAGTTCGACTTTAGTACACATTAGAACTTTCATTCTAGCGCTATAGCCAATGATTTTTTGAAATGTGAAATATACTAAACAGCGGGAAAAAAACGCCAGTTCTATTTCAAAATCAGAGAGGCACTTTAATCAAATCATTCTAGAAAACGACTTACTAAATGGATCAAAGTAATTTTTTGTGAACAATATGTTGACACATTAGTGATTAATTCATCACAATTCCAAGACATTACGAGAAGGTTTAGAGGAGTCTGTACACAGTCTATACATCAGTATCTGGTGTGTCAATAACAGCAGCGCAGCGTCTGTACATGGAGTGAACCAGACGACTGATGAACGCCATTGGCACCTGGAACCACACTCTCAGAAAAGCCTGGCGCAGTCCATCGGCTGTGTTTGGTCTCGGTACGACGTTATCAAGTCCCAAAGGTGTTCAATCGGGTTAAAGTCCGGACTAAGGAATGGCCAGTGCATAACGTTGACACCGTTCTGCCGTAGAAAGTCCCGAGTAACTCTGGCGGTGTGGGCACGGGCATTGTCATGCTGGAAAACGTTGTTTCGATGATTAGTCCCGAAATGAACTAGTTTGTGTCGAGTGGACGCTAAACCCCATTCTCTCTCTCTCTCTCTCTCTCTCTCTCTCTCTCTCTCTCTCTCTCTCTCTCTCTCTCTCTGTTTCGATGACGTGCGAAATGTGGTATGCCGTGGGATCTGAGAGCTTGATCGATGTAGCGCACGGCTGTGATGCCACCTCCTCTCCCTGGACCAAGATTTTGGAACACCACAGGGCCCACTCTCTCGTACAGGCCGATTCCATCCCAAACCATTATGCTTGGACATCCCCATGTCCGAATACCTACTTGCATACAATAACCTAGAGAAAGGAGTACTCGCGGCCAATTTATGCCCCCCCCCCCAGGCCTCCCCTCCCTCCCTCCCACACACACCACTCCGCCGGGCCTGGACATGGAAGTAAACTATACAAAACCATATGTAAAAGCAATGTACCGTTCATTATGCCGCGAAGAACTTTATCAGTGCTCTTCTGTTTTATTGGACATTTAGTGCTGCATTGCCTATTAGAGCCAAGATTTCTCTTGCTTCTATAGCCTCTGTTACCCACGGTGACAAAATAATTATAGCCCACTCGTGGTAGTGGAGATATATAGTGATGGTCTGAGTGACAGAGACTGTGTTATTTCAGGATCCACGCATCACATTCTTCTCCGAAAGGGTGGGTGGAGTGGCCGAATGGTTATAAGCACGTGTGCGCTGTATCATAATTTCGCCCATTTACAGGACATAAAATACGCCACAGCCCCCACCCACCCACCGAAGTATGCTATTGTACACAATTATTATCTTTTATGCTACATGTATTTAATAATGATATCCCAAACTAAGTAGAATCCTGTTTAACACAGGGAAACCTTATAAACTATGTATCACTGAGATTCTGATTCTCCAAACGAAATCTGTACAAACAAGAAAAAAGTTTATTTTCTGGTTCATCAGAAAGTTGAAATATGTCGGTGATTAACCGAGGTCTCCAGCAGACTATAATCTTATCAAAACATAGCACAACTTATAAGAGCAGTCAAGTAGAAGACATAAGGAAATAAATAACAGAATCAATATCAACCGCCATGTCAGCTGACCTAAAACTTGCTCCTCATTTTAATTCCCCGGAGAATTCTAGTTTCGTCTACTACAGTCAGTTCTAGTTTTTACTTCAATCATTGGCTTCACACACAAAAATTTAAAACGGTAATTTGTTTTTTGTTTTGGGAGGGAAGGGGGGGAGGGTATTTGGGGGCATATTTCAATAATTAAACATGCATTATGTAAGATTTAGATAATGAGTTGGCCGTTCTTGTTATACCAGCTTAAAATTAGATAATGAAAATGAATATAATGATATTGAAAATTTCAGTCAAATTACTTTATTCTGGGCAACGTTATGAGTGTTTGAAGTTTTCACAACATTTTCTCGGTTATCAGATACCATTGTTACGATAATAAAGTCTGGATTATCCTAGAGAGTTCATTATTGGCTTGCCATGTGAATAAGGGTCTAATTAATAATTCATATAACATTTAAAGCCAAAATAAAGACCTGCAATAGGCAGATTTAGGTCTTATATCATGCATCTTTAACACAAAAACTATTAACGACATGACCCATGATAATAGTTAAGAAAAGTCAGTTGAGTGAATAAATGTACATTGCACTCTGGCAGATCTGGTATCCATATTAATCTAATAACAAATCACCTATATGTCATTATTAAAGTACAACTGTGTTTATATGACACTGCACTATACATTAAATAAATGGGATTGTTATCAAATGTTGTCATACTAAACACGACAGTAAATAGTTTGGAAGTTTCCCATCTTCGTGATCCAGACTTCCTGCAAAGATATTTTATAGGTATCGTGAATTTATATTCGGTTTCCAGATATGGTAGATATAATATCGAATATAGTAGCTTCACTCTACTCTAGTCGAGTGGTCACAGCTTTGTAGTCATGCTGCCCACTAGAAATGGTTCCACTACTGATGTCTTACGTCGTACTCCAGCCACAGTGGTGGATCGTTCTAAGCAGTTCCTTTGAGCAAGTTTTTTTTAGTCAAATGACTACAAACATTTTACTGGCCTACAGCTCCCTTAATTTCCACATAAACTGACCCCAATCCGTTCTGCACATAGCTTAACATATAATAAACCAATTCCAATTGAAATAAAGGTGAAGCCGTATTAGCGCATAATTTCTCTCCTATCCAACTTAAAATGTCCGCCCAGCCAGGAACAGGATGCGCACTCCGTCTCATGTGATCATAGTCACTTTCCATATATGGCATTCATAGTAAAAATATGTAGTAACTCTACCTTATAAGGGAAGCGATTGGCTGGGTTGACGCGTGCGATATTTGATGAGATTTCACCTGGGTAGTGTCATGGCGGCTTGTACATTTTAAGAAATATCGCTTCGAAAATGTAGAACGCTTTACCACAAAGAAAAACTGTTCGGTAAGATTGAGCTTACTAATATCATACATTTCTATCCATAAACATCGAGCTCACATTGTAACTAATCTAGGTTTTTAGTTTAATCATCAAAATTATCATTTATCAGTCCTTATATAAGTTGTATTTAGACATCACTTTTTAGTACTTATGTTAAATTCAAACAACACTTTTTAGTCTTACGTTAAATTCAAACAGCATTTCAGTCAGTCCGTTTATATATTAAATTTGAACAACACAAAATAATTTTTTTTCGTCTCATGGTTCTTTAAATAACCGGAATTTATTTGCAAACAGTGTGCCAACAGATAATGGATAATGGATAATAGCAACACCTTGATAGTGGTGGCCTGTGGCTGACTGATTAGGATATATTATATTGCCTTGATCCATACACGTGTATGCATGCACGATTAAAATCAAATAACCATGTGCAGTTTTTATCATATTTTGTCAAATATTTATGCTCGGCTTCTTATATTTGTGGTTAAAAACTACAGTACTCAGCCACAATTCATCACAAGCAAAAGACATGGAATCAATATGTGTGAATCATAAGAAATGTTCGATTGCGACTTTTATTATCTCGTCTGTTATGCCAAGATAAACATGATACAAACATTGAAAATTGAGAAAGTCGATTTAAAAAAAAAATAAATGTGTTTCTTCATGAAGTACATATACAAATTTATATTTTATCGTAAGATCAATATTATAAGTCGATTCTGGAATTTGGTATCCAATTAAAGGAAAATTGCTTGTTCTCCAAGTTTCCTATATTCCTAACCTTGAGACAGATAGGTCAGACGAAACAATTAAGGCGAGAAGGGGTACTATATATCTACATTTAACGATAATAGAATAGAGAATGAAAATAGCTCCAATGGTCTTTTATATGAATAATTTTACCGTGTATATATACTAAATTATAGGAAATCCCGTCTGTCTGTACAATCTTTATTGAAGCCCTGTACATAAGGAAAAAGGAAACGATAATGGTCAAACAATAGCGCTTCACACCGAGACTTCCAGCTGCCTACCTATACTATAATGGTGCGCGGCTTTTCGAAGGACGAGTGGCAAAGGTGGTTCTATAAATGTGTAGACGGCAAACCTTTAAATATAATTATATGAAATATAAAATACTTTTCAAACAGGACTTAACCATGATTACGTCACCAATGCAGAACCTGTGTCTGTGAGATTCCCAGCTTTTCAAGCCCTGCACTAAAGAAATGACACCTTATATAACTAGAGTTAACCTTTCTTAATGTATCCTGAACACTAGTTTGCTGCTCTGTTATGTTATTCAACACAAAATTTTCCATGCGTCCCAAGTCGTATGAAATGTCAACAATGGTCTGTCACGAAGGAGTAAATCAATTTGGAGAGGATCAAATATCCAGAAAACTTGGCAAATAGTATTCATGGAACCAATCTGTGAAATGGTTATTCATATTCCATTAATAAACACATCTTTGGGCATGATAATAGAAAATTGTCTGGCTTAGGAAATAATGGATAACATACACGTCTGGGGGTCTTTATCTTGGTTGATTTTAAATGGATTTATATAACTTTGATCTTTATCAGCCCGGAATACAGATGCCTATTATTTTAAAGATATTGACATGAAACACTCTATGTGCAATTACTGCAGATGTGGTAAGGTTAATGTTTGTGACATTTTCTCATCTTTGAAATCTTATTTTTTCTTCGAGTCACAACGTTATTGATCTTTGTAGAGCGACCTTTAATAGGAATTACTTCTTGCACACTTCTTGCTCAGAGCCAACCATTGCCAATTTCAATAAAGCCAATGATGCGACGAGGCTGTAGCGGTGAATACCTTTACTACATGGCAATGGTAGCTAATGCGTGGCATGATCTAAACACGGCTGTGGCTAATTCTATTGGAAACCAGTGGAGCTGTAACTTGATTTTTGGTATGGAGGAATCAAGATCGGGTGGTATCGTGTAGAACTTTGTGTAGTGTTAAAAGCGGTCTTATTTATTTTAAAGTGAGTTTTTGGATTGCATTTTGATTGAAGAGTAAGTAGTGGAGAATTTTCGTCTTTATTCAGGAAGGTATATATATCTATTTTTTTTATTTAAATCCTGTACCTCCTTTAGTTATAAATATAAATGTTTATGCTTAGCGGCATGTGGTTTATTGGTTGTTACATTAATATATAACGTCCTAATAATATGGCAATGCTTTTGAAAGCTTAGTTCAAAATGCAACCAAGTTCTAAAATGTTTTTTTTTATCTTAATTCTAAAAGCAATTTTATGTTATTGCTTGTGTGTGTTGTAAGACTTTAAGGTAGGACGTTAAATCCCATTTCATTTCATTTCTAACACTTTAACGCGGCATTAGCATTTTGAAGGTGTTCAGATGCTGCTAAAAAGAAATAGTTTTCGAGCTAAACAGGCCATTTCTAGGTGCCAAAGGATAGCGATTTGGCTCCTTTAAGTCATGTTAATAATTCTAAAATTGACATTCTGTATCCCAATCAGACGAAACGAGACGACTGTTTATTATATAACGCCAGGCAGTCGACTCTTGTTTATTTCATTATGCTGTCAAATTGTCAATGAATGTTACGTCTAAAGTAAGAAAATGTATTATCGGATGCGTCTGACGTTCTGTATTTAAATGATAGATAACGTGGCCCTTGGAACCTTGTCTTGTTTCTAAATCAACTCTCTAGTCCAACACTGGTTAATGTACAGGATATATTCTGTGTCTGTGATGATTAGATAATAGTATTTTCACCCCCACTGTCTGGCTATAACGTATTCATCTAAATAACTATGGGTTTGTCCAGGATCAGCAAGATTTATATCGTAAGTCGCAATTTTCCTAAAATAGTTTGGAGATGTTTCATTACAATAAATGTGTTGCAATTATCAATCTATCTTCCACGGGAGCTGTCAATTTAAAGCTTACTGTTGTAATGGGGATATATTTATTGCATTTATTATTCGCCCCTTTATTAATCCATTCATTCATCTAATTTCCGTGTTGTTCAAATAAATTATGTAACTTTCAATCGATTTATTTACTCTCAATTAGATATGAAGTCAATAATCTTATTTGATTATATATTTGGTAATCGACGGATGAAAGTCGACATAATAATACAATGTAGTTTGACAGCTCACCACTAGCGTCCTCTGTCGTCATAATATTCAGGTTAGATGAATTTGGAGAAATGTCTTTTGACATTGGTTTTGCAAGATTGGTATTTGGACATTAGTATTTGGAAATTTGTTGTTCGAGATTTGTTTTTCTTTACATGTTTCTGGTGAAATGTAAATGTATTTTTTGATTTTCTAAAAGAAATTTTGTCCTTATATTAAAATACAATTGAATTAAACAAAGGTACAATTTACAAATCTGATATGACAATGTCGATTTTAAGATACAATAGTATACCAATGTCGAAATACTACAACAAATTTAACGTAAAAATGGATAATCGAGACTTGTTTATTATCATACCAACGTTAGTAATGGCGATCGAGACTAGCCTAAAATTGAGGGTTACAAAAAATTAAAAATTAATATAGAGATAAAATTATCACAGAATCCATATAAAAGTATAAACTAATTGTAAGTTACAATAGATATGCAGGTATGAATAAATGTGTTTTTAATCTAGATTTGAAAACTCAGATATTGGGGTTTAATTTTAAAGCATAAGGCAGTTTGTTCCATTCACAAGGAGGGGCGTACTTAAACGCTCGTTCACCAAAACGAGTTTTGGTCGTTTTGAGTTAATGATCTGAGCTTTCGGGAAGGATTGTATGGATGTTAAAGTTCCGTGAGATAGACTGGTGAAATGGGATTGTTGAGGCAGTTAAAAGTGAACAAAAGTAAACGCTATACGAAATTTAAGAGGTATTCAGTGTAACTCAGATTGGAGATATATATCATGCGAAACTTTCGCTCTACAGACATCTTTGCCGCTTTGTTCTGTATTCTCTGTAGTTGATTGATATGACAGTCAAGTAAATTGTATGACAATGAATTGCAGTAATCAAAAGCAGATGTAACAAACGCATTTATCAATAATTTGGTAGTTGATTTGTCTAGACAGTTTCTGATTTTACCGATTTTATGCAGATGGAAATTTTTTGGGTTGGGATTTTGAGCAGTTGATGATGGTTTCTTGGGTTCTTTCTGTTTAGGTTTGATTTAAATCATTTTAGTGCAGCCTCATCGATTCCTGGTCGAGTGTTAAGACGTTTCAACAGACTTGTTTGGTCCATGGTAACGGCCGCCACACCCAGGTCTAAAAGAACAAGAACTACGGTCTTACGATTGCCAAGACTGGAAACAACATCAATGGGTGAACGCGATAAAGTCTATAGATTTTAACTGATCCTTCTCAAATTTGGTGTGAAGCATTTGGGTCATGAGAGGATGAACCCTATCGATCTTGATCGAGTTTATCTCCTTTGCGAATGCTTTTAACAGGTGATTTTCCAAGCTTGTGAACACGATAGAGAAAATATTTCTTGAAGGTATTTGATCCTTAACAAACTTGGCCAACATCTCAATTTTCTTTTCTGATAATCTGCTATTGAGACTGTAGCTGCTGTGTGGCTATCTTGTTTCTTATTGGGATATTAAAGCCATCAATGGTGAGGTCGTGGTACTAACATGCATGCTAGCCAAACAGGGCTGAGGTCCTGGCAAGCTACGTTGTCTAGTCGTTCGGATGGTACGGAACCCCGAGGTCTCATGTACATGTTGTGTACGCGTAAAAGAACCCTTGGCGGATGGAATTCGATGAAGAGTAGGCGGACACCCAACTGCTCGAACAAAATGTCCCCCACAGCACACTGCGTGACGTTTGTGAGTTTTCATTAGCCCGGTTACTATACAGAAAAATGGGGCATTGACCCCCATTTTATTTTCATTCCATATCGCACCATTAAAAAGGGAAATTATTATCTGTAGAAGAAGTTATTTTGTGATTGGATGACGAACAAGATCATTAGAAACATACTGTGATGTTGCCACAGGCTATAATATTCCTATTATCCACACTACATTGTCACCGTCTTATAATTAAACTAGTTTCATATCCCCAATATTCCTTGTTCACACCTCAACATGCTAAAGATAAGGAGAACACGTGAAAAAATATGAAGAGGCGTTATTGAATAAATCCACTTATTTAAAGTCAGACTGGATTAAAAGCTTGGAATGGAGACGTTATCTAATTAAATAATGCCATGTAATTCATTTTTTCACAGTATGCCCTTCACACCCGCTACCCACAGTGGCGGCGCCAGGGGGGGGGGGGGGCAAGGAGGTGCCCCCCCCCCCCATTAATCTGGTCTGCCCTCTGTTTGCCCCCCCCCCCCCAATAATTTTAGAAAATAAAAAAAAGTATTTGTGATATGTTTCGGTAATCAAAACCTTCTACGGTGAATGAAACCCACATCCCCACTCAGTCATAAACTTGCATGTTGTAGAGCATTTCCGACAGTCTATTTTTCAAAATTTTCTTGGCGAGGTCCCCAATGGACTCGCTACTTTGGCGCTCACAAGGGGAATTCGTTGAGGTTCGCAAGTCCGTTCGTTTGACATTTTGTTCTCTAGTCGGATAAACTAGTGATCAGGCGACGAACGGTATCTGGGCAGATCTATTTATCTCGACGATTGGTGCCTGACAGAATACTGTAAGACAGCATTTCCGGCAGTCTATTTTTCAAAATTTTCTGGGGGAGGACTCCCTACTTTGACGCTCGTGAGTGGGCTTCGTCGTGATTCGCAAATCCGTTCGTTTGACACTTTACCTCATCGATCAGTGTCTGAATATTGCCAGGCTGCATTTCCGGCAACCTGTTTTTCAAAATTTTCTGGGGGAGGCCCCCTACCCCTAGTTGAAGCTCGTGCCTTTCCCCCTTAACCCTGGACTTTGCCCCTCCAATCACCGACGGCTGGCGCCGCCACTGGCTACCCAGATACAAAAAAATGGCAGTATGATACTCAGTTTTCGAATAAGTTACTTGTCATCACACCCATCTTGGAATTGTGAGGTCATATCAACAATCGAATGCGCAGTTGTCCAAGGAATAGGCATGACAAGTTTCACGCCGATGGTATTTGAATTGGCGGAGCATGACCTTTATTATCATTTGAATATACGATATGAACACAAACATTGCTAAAAAGTATTAAGTGAGATAACGACAGCTCAAACCGGCAAAGTGGCATACTCTTAATCGCGTATTTCGCCGAAATAATTTAGATATCTTATAAGGGAGGTTCAGTCCCATGCCCTACACTGCAAAATCCCCCCACCCCCACCCCGCACGCTCTCCTTACCACTCTATAATTAAATAATCCCTTGTAAACTGTTCGTGATAACCTTCACATTTGTGTATATTATGTACACGGTGAATACTATTCTTACCTCCCCCGCAAAAATTAACCCGCTTATATAGATTTTACATTCGACCCATTTGAGAATTACTGCTATATGTACAGGAGTGCGAAGATTCAATGTCGTTAACACCTACCCACTCATTCATTACACATAATGTTTCTTGTCTTTCATCAGTAGGTTTTTTTTCAAATAATCTGTCTTCCTAGTATCCAAACAATAATCGGTTGTAAAAATGCCTTCACGTGCATTCAATAACTTTACGTGTACATCATTCTTATACCTACTATGTGTAACGGAATCATGAACTGTAAATTGCCAAATTAAAACATGATGGAGATAGGTCAGATATTTACATAGTAAAATACCTATATCAGTAGCCATGATAATGTGTCTTGTTGTGTGTTTAAGTTGCTCGCGGGCCCAGACAGTCTATGTCAATTTATTAACTAAAGTTTGGCTCTCGATATTAAAACCTACATTCGGCCTTAAAGCCGCCGATCGTCATTTGCAATTTTCTGACATTTGAGGAAACCTACCAAAAATATCAACGGTAGATAATCTCCTGGATTTGACTCAATCGGATTTAAATGAAATGAAGTGGGGTTTAACGTCCTACGGTTCGGCTTCGATTGGGCTAATGAAGACGGGAAAATGTGATTTTAAAGAGAACCATCAAAAGATATTATCCAACACTTATAGGTGGTGCTAAATTGCAGTGAATGCTGACTGTTGTGAAATTTTCAATTCGTTATATCTTTGTACATCCTAAACGGGATTGGACAATTATTTCGGACTGATATTCCGTTTAGCAATTCAACTTTCGCAATATTGTAATTTGCAAGGGATTCGAAACCTCTTAAATGACGATCAACGGATTTAAATAGATACACATTGGATAAAGTTTATGTTATTGATAGTCTTCAGATGTTTTGTTGGTAGTCTTGGTAAGCTTAAAGGAGCTAAATCGCTAACATTTGGGACCTAGAAATTGACAAAAGTGGGTCGCAACGCATATAATAATGTAGTATGACTGTATATAAACTGATTTACATTCAATGGTTTCCGTTTTTACTCCAATTTAAAATCAGTTATGTTCTGCGAAATAAGCCAGCAGTCTCAAGCGAGTGCAAATTTCTAGCGTCTGGTTATTCCTGTCTACATACGCCGTTTGATTTGGTGCAATGTGTCTAGCCTCGTCCCTCGAGTCTCTTGATACAACTGGGACTGAAGCGCATTACGGTACACGATTCGTGTACCAATGGTAAATGTTTATTTTGTCTTAAATATTGGATATCAAAAGCCCATCTTTTTCCGGTAAGATCACAACATGAATGTTGATTTAATTTGACAAATAAATCGTGTTTTCAATGTTGAAGATTTTGGATGATATTGAGTTAGAGACTTGGCTCCTTTAATATTATTGTTTATAACACGTTGATAGTGAAAGAGTTAATTGCGGTGTATTATAAGCATGCTATTTTCAACATGGTCTTATTCCTGCCTTTACACTATCGATTACACCATAATATCCTGTAAACTGTGAATAATTTCACTTTGATGGCTTACTGGAAATAAACGACCTTATTCCAATTGATAAAAAATAGGCACAAAAAAATCAATTTCAGTACCTGCTTGGATTGTATTTCACGGTATAACTTCGAAATTGGTCTGAGAAATCGTTTATTAGATAGATGTTTTACGTTAGAAATGTAGACTAGTATAGTTTAATCGAGTTGGCTATTTATTTTTATCTCTCTCTAGGAAATGAAGGTTATGTAGACGTATATATGCCTGGATTTCTTTGAAAACGTTAAATAAAATTTAATAGACGTTTTTATCAAAATATTTATTGGAAACTTTACATGTTTGAGAAAGTGTTTCTATGTTCACCTGTGTACACGTTAAAGAACTCTTGACAGTTGGAAATCGAAAAATAGGTGGAAACGCCGCTCCCTGGGCAAAATTCTCCTGCCACGCATTGCACATATAACCACGTATAATATTAGCGCATATTTGTCTCAAAATGACCGATGTATTGTATTGACGAGGCATTAAACCCCGAATTTCACTCCATTCGTATGTTTGGAAATGATTATAACACAATATTTAAAGTAACGATATAGGTGATTTGCATTTTTCGGAAAATATTAAACTACCAACGCTAGATAATCTCCCGACTTGTATTTAATCTCGTTTAAAACAGATCCATTAATTTTCTTCACGGCAACTAAAGATAGTGGGGGAGGGGGGGCTGTTACATAGGGATCGGCATAGGTCGATTGAATTTTCAATTCGCCATATCTTTGCAAATACTGAACGATACTGAACCATATTAGAGATTCACCGTTCACAATATTGTAATTTACAAGGGATTCTATAGCGCTAAAATCACGAATATAGTCTTTAAGTTATGGGGTTGTGTGTGTATGTGTGTGTGTGTGTGTGTGGCACCAATAGAAAAAATCACAAAGCTGGGTCATATTAAAAGTACTGCGGTATCATTCAACAAATCCTAAGAATTTTATTGGAACCAAACATTAAATACTATTATAATTTATTGCAGATCTCAAAGCTGGCGACTTCAAAATGGCAGACGAGAGTGCAGAGTCATTCGAGTCAATACTAGAAGGCAATGGCCCAGTTGGCTTCTTCCAGAAGAGACTGTTCTTCGTCAACATCTTCCTGCAAGCCGCTGCCGTGTCAACACTTCTGTACACGTCGTTTGCTACACCGAACCCTACCCCTGAACCAATTCGGTGTTTGACTAATGGACATTCAGTTAACCATTCCATAATTATTGAACCATTGAATAGGACTGAACAGTACTCGTCAGATAATGATACTCGCGATGGATGTAAAGTGCTGTCTTATAATGGTGATATCCTCTCTAAAATAACTATTGATGTTCCAACGGTGAGTACAGTTAAATATCCGATGCAATAACCAAATCCAAAATCTCAGTCACCAAAAAGCACCAAATATCAAAATTGCATTAAATAATTCTGTAATGGGTAAACTTCATTAAAACCCCGGTGACCAAAATTGTAAACTTAATCAAACTGAATATTATATTCTTTTCATTTGATTTAAATATATATATAGCTATTCCTGAGAAATCTTGAGAGGAAATTTGATGCATTCACCGTCATCTCTCAAACAATTTCCAGAACTGTTTCACACAAGTGACACACTTTATAAAATTTGTACTGCTTCCTAAAATTAGATTGTTTCTTTCCCCGTTAATAATTCAATTTAATTGCATTTTGGTCACTGGATGTTTTTGTTATGTATTACCGTTTTGACAAGTACTCATAGACTTCTATATTTAGAATAATATAGAAGTATACTTAACTCACTTCAAGTTTAGATTTGGAGGAAGACCACCATTAAATTTCGCTCTATTGTAGTTCGTCTATTTATAGCACCCCCCCCTCCCTCTCTTTTCTCCCTTTGCATGTCCATTTTTGTTGAGTTTTTGGTCTAGAATGGACAAAATGGGTTTGAATTAACATTTTCTGTCAGGTTTTGGTAAATATTCATGATTTAGAGGCGGAAGGATAATAGAGTTAACAGGCTGGTTACATGTTTTTAATATGCTACTTAAGGTTGTGTATCTCAAAATTTTGGTGGTGATTCTCATACAAATTCTGGTGCAAAGACATGACCATTTGTTTTTCTGTCTGTAGTGAAAAGCATTCAGCCCAACGAAAATTTGGGGAAAAGTTGGTGCCGGGCAAAGAGACCAGAATTAACATTGAAGTCAAAGGGGGAATTAATGGTGGCCTGCCTCCGTTTGAGCCAAGTTGAGTTACTATCGAGTTTGCCTTGACAATCAGTTAGTATAGAGATAGTTGCAAGACAGTGAATAGTATAATCTATAGACCGAGGAATAGCTGTATATATTTAAATCCAATTAAAAGAAATAAAATATTCAATTTGATTAAATTTACAGTTTTTTTCACCGGGGTTTTATTGGCATCTAACTAATGCGGAATTGTTTAATGCAATTTTGATATTTGTGTTATCCTACACTGACTCAAAACAACCCGGCAACAACTCAATCCGTTTACAATTGTACCAAAATGTAAATGAACTCAAGCCTCCTTGGATTGGGTACGCCAGTCCAACAGCTCTGTTATTCAATGCAAACTCAAATCCAATGTCATTGTGTTACATAATGTCAGCTTTATTTGTATATGAACCAATTCTTCCACTTAAAACATAGATTTTTCTTCTCCGATTGCTATCAAATTTTAAAAACTGAAATAGAGTATAAAGACAAAACAATTCCTGCTTGACCAATTACAAGAGTGGATTACATGGATTTTGTTTGTTATTTGTTTAATCTGTCAGGAATTATCTAAAACACAGTTAACGACCTATTAGTCAGGACAAAATGCCCAATTACCCAGTTCTGTCGAATATATCCTTCAACAACATATCAGTATTGATCAGATAAGAACACGGTAGAATTCTATCTTTGTAATTTAATTCCATCATTTCGTTATCAAAGTTGATGTAATTTTTGAAGAAAGTACACAAAGAATGGAGATGAATAGTCTGTAGCCCTCCAGTTAACAAGTAGAGAATTAAATTGGACATCTTATCTTTCATTTGAGAACATAGTCAACTTGTTATCTTTGCCACTTTATGACTTGTTTTCTTCTTTTGGCAGTGGTTAGAAGAGGCAGATGCTGGAGAATTATCAGAAATTACCACTTACAGTCAGGCTGTTGGCGTTATTATTGGGGCATTGTGTGGTGGAATTCTTGGCGATAATTTTGGTCGCCGTAAAGTGATGTTTACCTTCTTTCCTTTAATGTTGATTTTCCACGGTGTCTGTGGGGCGATCAGCTCGTGGCAAGCTTTGATATCTCTCAGATTTATCGTTGGTGTGACGGCAGGTACATAATCTGTAGTTTATCAAAAACATTAAGAGATATATCATTCTTTTGGGCACTTAAATGCCACTTTTCACATTCTTTACTTTAGATGCATTATTAGTTCTGGCTGAATTTAAATTTTGATAAATAAGATAAAAGGTGAGGTGCCAGCATTTGAGTTAAAATAATTGCGTTTTTTGTCTTATTTAAATTTTTAATAGAAATCAATTTTTATGAATTCAGATTTGCACATTCTAATTTTATTTAACGGGATTTTATTATAGAAACGCGAGAAATATTCTTCGGCGCTACTCAGACAAAACCCGTTATTAAATATGCATTATCTGAGAGCTAAATCTGCCTATTGGTGTTCATTTTGTGGCTTCAAATGTATATAAATTATTATTTACATATTTATTCACATGACACGCCCATAATCAATTCTCTAGTTATCGGATGGCTGGGATATTGAATGGATTAGAACAGTCGCGCCATATAATCGATTGACGTTAATATGGACGCCACTATTTAAAGGACTGACAATCGACCTTTTATTATCATGGCTATTTCTTGTCAAAACTTCAAACACTTATAACGTCGATCAGAATAAAGTAATTTGAATGAAATTTTCACATGTATTTAATTTTTCATTATTGATTTTAAAACTATTATAACAGGAACGTTCAGATTTTTATTTAAATCTTGCATAATGTATCTTTAAGCAAGGATCTGCGTTGTGTATACATCCCTGGTTTAAGCGAGTTTGGCACCTTGCGTAGTGTCAAAGCTATAAGAATGTCAATCTTAAGAACACAATACAAGAAATTATTCTAGAAGAAAGGATTTTGTTTAGAGACAATTCCATAATTAAACTGTGCTTTTGACACGTTAAAAATTTAACACTCTATAGAAATATCAATTCGTTAAAATAGAATGCAACGAATTGTTCCATATGAAAACGTAATTAAAAAAAAGTGAATTGTCCCGTGGTTAATTTTGAAATAGAAATTTCGTGTTTTATCTCCCACTTAGCCATCAGCATGACAGAAAACCAATATTTTTTTCCCCATTATTTTGATTATAAATAAAATAAGCCATAAATAGTGTTATTAATATTGTCAATAAGAATTTTAGAATACCTAATCTAGGTTAAACAATCGCTTGACGTTGATACATATATGGGGAATGTAAAGTCGCTCCAATGATATTTCAGACCTGCCTATACGTAACATGGAGCCAAATAAGCTTTAAAGGCAACATCGTGAATCGAATCGTGCCTTTCAAACTATACGCAGCTCTGCTTTGGGTGGACAGATTTGAAACGGTAAATTAGAAATTGCCACAGGAATGGGTGCAGTTTTAAGTAACAAACAAAAGATTCAAATATAAATGCGCCTTTCGCTTTCAACTTTCTAGAAATCAAATTTGCTTTAAATTTTTACATGTCGAATTGGAGTTTAATTAACTTGATGTGAATTTGTATTAATTTTTTCTAGGTGTTTTTATTGTTATTAGTATAGTGATGCCTATAGAATATTTGGGCTATGAATGGAGAGATGTTTGTATGTTGTCTGGTTTCTGGACTATCGGTGCCATTGTGTTATCCATTCAAGCATTTTTCTCTAAGAATTGGAAATTATTGGCATTTGTATCCGGAGCCTTTACATTACCACTCGTGGGACTTTATTAGTAAGTTTCTATTAGATGTATAATAAGGCAGAGCGAACGAAATGGAAAACCCTTCTTAACCCAAATGATCTCGGTCTCTTTTACAAATTCCGTGCATTCTTAAAGGAGTAATATAAACGGTATTGGTAATCACACGTTCTACTGCAATGTAATTCAAGCGTAATTTACCATTGAATTTATAAACGGACATGAAATGAACTGGAGTTTTACTTTTACGGTCTAATGCGGAACATCCACGTTACAGCTCGGTTTCCAGCTGCCAGGGTTCCTTAACTTACGACGAATTGCATACACCGGACCTCGGTTATTCCTTATTTTATTAGTAAGTTTCTATTAGATGTATAATAAGGCAGAGCGAACGAAATGGAAAACCCTTCTTAACCCAAATGATCTCGGTCTCTTTTACAAATTCCGTGCATTCTTAAAGAAGTAATATAAACGGTATTGGTAATCACACGTTCTACTGCAATGTAATTCAAGCGTAATTTACCATTGAATTTATAAACGGACATGAAATGAACTGGAGTTTTACTTTTAAGGTCTAATGCGGAACATCCACGTTACAGCTCGGTTTCCAGCTGCCAGGGTTCCTTAACTTACGACGAATTGCATACACCGGACCTCGGTTATTCCTTATTTTAAAAGCAATTGTAGTTAGAGGTCTGACAAAGCTGTAGGTTTCTGCCTTCTGCCAACACGAACGAGAGATTCAACTTTTAAAAACCAATTCCATCGAATCCGATCGTCATCCAGACTGATTCGCCAGAATCTATCACACTCATTTTTGAAATGCTATAGACTTCTTTTTATGGCAATAGGTCAATTTATCCAAATTATAAGCCTGTTTCATAATTGTAAGTGTGGACTAGAATTCATCACACTCTTTTTTTTAAGTGCCATTGGTTTCATCCTTATACCAAACCCCAATGAGAACTTATGTCTAAGTTTTATGTAAAATAAAAATCCATTGAATCCGATTTTAAACTAGCTTAGACTGGTTATTTTTTTATGATTTCAGTATAATACCAGAAAGTGCACGGTGGTTGTTGTGTAGTCATCAGTATCAAGCTGCTGAGGCTTCTGTTAAAGATATGATATCATGTAATACAAAACCTGTAGCTGAATTAACAAGTTTATTAGATACAGCTAGAACTAATGTTTCTAATACCATGCACAGAAAAAACTATTCTTATATACATTTGTTTCATACAATAGAATTAACAAAATGGACGATAGCGCTAGCTTATTCTTGGTAAGTTTCAGTATAGTAGGCTATACATGCACCAGTGATAGCATCGGCCAAAAAAATATGTCGTTGGTTTAGAGGTTTTGAAATAAGTTATTGAAGGAAAACGAATGCATTTAATGGTCACGGCTATATCTATAGGCTAATTCAGTAGTGTAGTCGATATAGAGATAGAGGTGTGAAATCTATATGCATGGTTATTCAATTATTGGACAGAGTGGCCGATGACGTCGTGTCGTAGTCGAAAAACGCTTGATAACTATATAAAGGGAGCTAACTCCGCTAAACCCCTTCGTTTAAAAGCCGAGGGAAAGAGAGAAATGAGGTTCAGTGTCCTTTAAGTACAAACGTATGGTGTAATGTTATTTCAGCAATTCGCTTACTCGCGGAGATCTTTAGTAGTTGGAGGTTCCCGAACGAAACCCACGAGGGTAGGCATGTGACCCATGGCCATGGTACAATATAAAATGATGCAATCATAAAACATTTTAAAATCTCAATAAAATTAGCCGTTACATCTGCCTATGCATTTTTAGCACATTCTCAACCCACCCGGTCCTCAAATCAACGGAGGAAAGCAGGTATTTGCATCTGTATGAAATGCTACAAGCTTTTTTGAAAATAGTTGTAGAATAGTTAAAATACAATCATGTACATTTTTTTAAAATGCAGTTATGTAAAATTTGGCCATTTGTAGGTCACAACTTTACCGTTTAACTGCTAAAATTATTTACCGCCGATGGAAATTACTTTATTCCTGTATTTTCTATATTTTCAGTTTGATAGCTTCTACGGTATATTTTTATTTATATAATAAGATTGGTAATATAACCGGTAATGTTTACGTGGATACTGTTTTACCTTTTATTGTTGATCTTCCATTAACCTGGAGTGCTATAGTTGTAAATAAATGGTAAGTAATATCAATTACATGTTGCCATGGTAACTGTTGATTTATTTCAAATATGTTAATATTTAATTAATATGTAGCTATGACATGTATTATAAGCCCCGACACCTATTACCACATGGTATGGTGATGAAAATGGACCAGGTCTGTATTAAAATCTAGTGATTAAAGCCATTTGTACTTTGTAACTTGGATGAGGTCAATTACTTGTAGTAATTGCCTTATTTTCTGACAACGAACAGGTTTTTAAATAGGTACATGTATTTTAAACACCAACAAGACATTAATTTTATAAATTTTGAATAATATCATATTCAAAATAAACTAACCCAATCTAATCATCATGTAGGGCTAGTAAATTTTATATTAAGATATCTGTATTTCAGCGAAGGCTTGGCAGGTCTGTAGACAATAGCGGGAGTGACACTGTCAAGTGGATGAACAGTTATAAATGATTTGATGTCATAAATTCAATAGCAATACATGTCACTTAGAATTATAACCACTTTTAATAACAAATATAAGTTGCGAAATGTAGTTTTGTAGGGCAGTTTATATTATTCTTACACAATTTAATGACAGTTGAGAAATATTAGGTATAAAACACTTGCAAAATATATATAATGAAAGATTATGTGCATGGTGTAGGAGTTTAATACGTAGGCCCTATATATTGGCTAATAATTTGAAATGTCAACTGCTCATATCTATCAGATGTTTTTATTGTGAAACATGTTTTGTTATTATACGCTAGGAGTGTACATGTAATACATGTAAATATATTACGACACCAGTCGATACAAAACATAATAGCGCGTACCTATAATAGAACAATGGTTTACTTTACGCAGGTGCGAATACACAAGGTATCCATCATCTCTTTTCTAGTCGCATTTATCTTTTATTGTTGTAGTATGTCCTCATTACAATGAATAATAAATATGATCCACCGGGACGCCTCTTGGGATTAATGCCGTTTACAATATTATCATTACATTGTGCTTATCAATTTATTTCTCAACTTATGCCTAGAGATTTCTGTTTAAACCACGTTCTAACATTCTAACGTTATTTATCCGCCTTCAGGGTCTTTGTAACATTACAATATTCCAACCAGTTGACTCTCCGTGTGGGTGATTTTAGGTAAGACCCTAAAAGAAATGGGTCTGGTCCGCCTCTCGGTACATGGACGATCTTTGGGATGACTGAATTGTAATTATTATAAAAAATGTTCGCGTAGATCAACTCGCCTTGACATTTAGGCTTATGCATATTGTAGACATAGAGTTGAGTGCATCCATGTGAAGCTAGTTCAAAGAAGTTTACGCTATCCTCGGTACACTAGCTTGTTTCGCCTGTTCAGACACAAGAACTGTGCGATTTTCGTGCTTCTAAATTAAGATGCTGGGTGATCGAGTGGTATAACGCGTGTCATTTAGATCATAAGATATGCGTTGTGTCAAATGGCGTACTGTGGTTTCGATCCCAAGCATGTAGTGATCAAGGGTAGGGTTGCTTGCCTATTCTCGTGGATTTTCGTCGGGTCGCACGGTTTCTTGATGACCATGATAATTACTTTGATTACTTTACTAACCCTTGCCCAGTGACTAGGACCGTTGTCATTTGTGTTGCCATAAACTTCCAGGAATTGTGGTGAGCTATTGACACTACTGGTTTATACACTGAAAAAACCCTTGTGTTGGATCTCAACACAAGAACTTGTGTTAAAAATATTTAACACATGTTTGTGTTGTATTGCATTGCAATGACACAAGTTTGTGTTTTTTTCAATGTCTTAACACAAACTTGTGTACATTTATAAAATCTTATGTGTTTTTTTTTCCATATAATTAATTACGTCGACATTAAAGATAACATTTATTATGTTCCTTTATCACTAGCCTATATGTAAAACCACTCTTCCTGAATTTGAATGTCGAGTAATTCACTTGATTTATTTTTTAATATTTCTAATTATCTAAAAGGATATATTAATTATTACAAACATTAAGTAGAAATCGCAATGTTTGTATCGTGCGATGCATTTAATATCTCTTTTAAAACAACGTATTTTATAACAGTATACTGATATAAGAGATCAAAGTTTTAGTCAATTATTATCTAAATATAAACTATTTATTTAATTAGATATAATAAAAGATTATTCTGATTCTACTCTTTGTTTATTTTCACATCTTGTCTCAGACAATATACAGAGACAGGTTATTACAATGTCTGCATTTGGAAGTGTCTGATTGATATCGCCCCAATAAACTTGACACATCAAAGACAATAACAATTGTGTTATATCTACGTTTTAAAAAAATGTTTGAATGGGCGTGGAAATAGTCGAGTTAATCTTTTTATTTAATTTAATTGGTTCATTAATCGAAATTGGAAATTTATTCTTACCTGTAAATGACCAATTAAAATGAATTACTCTTAAAACAAAGAAAGAAATATTTATTGAAGTAATTTTGCGGTATTAAACCCTGTGGTACTGCAAATGTTAACTGTATTATTAAGCATTAGTATCGAAAAAAGTGATATTGTTGTGAAAAAAGTTTGTTCAGAAAATAAGAATATCAGGTTTGTGATTTTGGTATTTTTTAATACAATGTATTTATAACGCAAATTTTTCGTTTCGGTTAAAACAAAATATACCTCCATTTTAATTGGCCGAAGGATGTGTGACTAATAGAAATATGGCGGGCGGACAAACTGACCAAACAGTATATTTCGAGGTATTTGAGGTAAGCTAATTTAATATTATATCATAACTGCATGTGCATAATTGTGTTTCTGTTTGATTAAATATTCAAAAAATCATTCTTAGGATACAACCTCGACACCAGTCCGCCCTGAATTGCAATGTTTGTTTTGTGTTCTGGGCGCCATTTTGAATATAATACAATCCAGCGATAGTGTAGTCTAATTCCTTTAAAAGGGAATCCGAATTTGTTAATTTTCTGCAATACCACTTCGGTGGTAGCGGACGTTAAATAAAGCTATTTCACGTACAAAGACCTACAATAAAATCCAGGTGAATTGGGAAAAATATTCATGTATTTTCTTGATGAAGAGTAGCTATTTCAATTTGTAAATGCCCAGTCATCTTAGACAAATAATAATTCCAACTTCAAATCAGTTGTATTTATTCAAATCATACCATGAAGAATTGTATTTTTCCACTTGCATAATAATAAAAACTTGACTTTTATTATTTTATTTCTTCAGGCCAAGAGCACGGAAAATTATAATTGCCTTGTATCACTGCTAACTATAAATCACAGGGAGCCTTGGGCAGAAATGATAATATGGTTCTCAGATATGTTACTGTGTACAGACTGAACAGAAAATATTTATACACTTGCTATTACAGTACTGGCCAAATTAATAGCAATTTTTTCTAAAAACGTTGCAGAATTAACTCACTAAAATTGAAGTATGAATAAAATCATACACCGTGAATATATTGAACTGAATATTCTTACACATAACCATAGGCGTACGGGGAAATTTTTGACTGGGGGGCGGTGGTGGTTGGTGCCCCAAAAATGTAGTTAGGTTCTTAATATGTTACATAATAATAATAAATTCGCTGTTAAATTGGACACATTAAGAACACAATATTTTTTTATACAACTTTTACAAAGTACAATTGTGTGCCCAAATTTTCCCAGTATTTGGTTCCCAGCCCCCCCCCCCCAGCTCGTACGCCTATGCACATAACCATATTGACATCTACTTCACATTATATGGTTGGTCGACGCAACGCCGTGTATAGATAAAGTTGCGACAACTGTGAAGCCAGGAATTTCATATGACGTCATGCAAACTTATTATCTATTTATATGACCTATTATATTGTTGGATGTCATAGATTTCAGCGAATAAGTGTATATAGGACATAAAACATACATTTTTTAAACGAAAAGTATAGCTGAACATACTAATATTAGTATTATACAACAAGAAGCGCACATTATTGTTATATAGCCTTATTCTATAAGAAAAATCAAAATAAAAGATACACTAGATAAAATTACTATTAAACCAGGGGCGGATCTAGGAATTTTGAAAAGGGGGGGCGCTGCAAAATGAAGGCATTGACCGCGGAGACGGGGCTTGCCGCTGAGGGGGGGGGGGTCCCCAAGAAAATTATCCGTCATTTCCTTGCATCTGTAGCCATTCCAAGAGCTATTTCCCAGACTGGTGTGTTTGAGTCGATGGTTCGAGTCATTTGGGATCCCTACAACGGGTTGGGAACGGACATATTTGAGTCTGAGAAAAGGCACTTTCAGCCGTAAAAAAGGGCACTGTTGAAAATTAGGGGGGGGGGGGCGCCCCCCATTGAATCCGCCTCTGATTAAACATATTTAACTTGCATTCGCTTTTAAAGGAGCTAAATCGCTAATATTTGGGAACTAGAAATTGTCACAAATGGGTCGCACTAACCTTGATGTTGACAAATACGTAAGACGATATGAACATCAAGGTGATATATGCATATATGCAGCATAGATAATTAAAACTTCTATTCAAGTTAAACCAACTGTATCTATTTATGTCTTACGTCGAGCTGAATACATTTTATGATTTATTGTCATTAAAACATCTATTGGTGGTTAATAGTGTGTAACTAAAAACTAAAATTGGATCTTATTATTGCCAATGATATAATGTACCTTGAATTTGTTATCACGAAGTCTATCGCATCCAGATATTTAAAGCGCGTTTACAATATATTCATTTTTTTGTATCGTAAATTCATCTTCATTTGACGAACTACACCCAAACTACAGTCAGTGTAAACACGGTTTGGAGACTATATCTGAACTAAAGGGTACATCGAACTACAGTGTACATCATGCTTAAGAGACACTATCTAATATCCAACAGGAAAAATGACGATTAATTTAATATCCGCCAATTGGTGTTGCTGCTATTTTGTATTTTCAAAATTTATTTTCAAATTCACAGACATCGAAAACCATATAAAGGACATTGCAAAAGTCATATCTTACGTATCTTAAGAGATGCCCTTTTAGTCTACCAAATTTATGTTTTTTTTTGTTAAATTGCCTTATACATGTATTACCAAATTCGGTAGCCCTTTTAAAAGAAATGCCCGGCACCACATGGAAAATACATTTCTTTAATTGATGTTTGTCAAATTCGATTTCCGCACATTTCGCGTACATAACCACGATATAATGGTCGAACATTACGTACATCAGATAAACTATTTTTAAAGCCCAAAACTGTTCAACTAGTCTCTTTTAGTTATCAAGCACCTGTTTTATGGGATAATCTACCATTTAGTTTAAGATGTTGTACATCTCTATATTCTTTTAAAAAACAACTTAAATCACATTTATTTAATGAGGCTTTTAACCGACTCTGTATACAATTGTTAACATGTCCATAATCTTGTTGTTTATTTATGATTACATTGTTACTTTGTAGAGTGCCCCTGAACATGTTTTATGAAAGGGCGCGCTATAAATATGCTGTAATAATAATAATAATAATAATATTACCAAATTTGGTGGCCATTATGAAAGAAACGCCCGGCACCATATAACAAACACTTCTTTTTTTTAATTTGACGTTTGTCAAATTCGATTTTTCGGCACATTTCGCTTTCATAACCACTCTGTGTTTGAGGAATTTAAAAAGAAATCATTTATAATCCAACGAGTAAATAGTAAAACACACTGATTACGAGATATCGCTCTCAGAAAATTCCCCGATTTTGGGTATGATTTTGTTTGATATATTTATCACTGAACCAAACTGCATTGGTTTCTTTTGCATTTTTTTTCGGGTAAAACGTTATATTATCCCTCAACGTCTAATACTGCAAGAAAAAAACAAATTTTGGTATGTAAACCTGTATGAAGCCATGACGTCATAGCTTTTATGGCGTCATAATTGGGACCCAAAATGGCGCCTGGAAATGAGTTGTCGTAACTTTCCCACAGTCTATACTCACTCATGTGCTCGTCGTTGTATACCAACTAACGTTGAAAAAATCAATTTACGTCGATTTTTGAACATTTTAAAAGCCGTAGTTCGATTCGGCGCCCAAGAAAAGATATAAATATACACCAAAAACATGGCAATCAATCAAGTTGAAGCGTTTTGGCGTAAAACATCTGTTTAGGCGAGATGACGTGTTTTTGGTGTACATGAGTAAGCAATAATGCTACCTGACTAAAATACCCCCCCCCCCCGCCTTTTGCATTCGCATGTAGTCATACATATGAGTCTCAAAATAATATAATATATTGTTAAATTATGCTCTTTTCAACTCCCCCGCCCCCTAAATAACTCTATACCCATGACTGGTGTACCAAGTTAAATCCACATCAAAACCCCATTTGTCGATAAGTGTATTTATAATAATCACTTGAACATCCTTGGAGAATTATATCTATTTAGTGAATATTAATACCAAAGAAAGAAAACAACTCTAAATTCTGAATATAAAGTCATCAAATTCTTTTACAGATCTTATTGTGGAAACCCAAAAGTTATATTGCCTTTTTAATCACATTTTTGTTTTTAATGTCAAATACCAAACCATCTCTAATATTGTTTCATTATATAGAATGCAGTGTAATCCTAAACACTAAAGATTTAGCCTGAAAACTTGAAATAATATAGAGGGATCATCAATAATTAATAGTAACATTCGATAATTATAAAAATGTATTATTGTAGGATGAAATCAACCTTTATTTTTAAACATTTAGTGAACATTTCGAATGTTAATGCCTCTTTTATATAAAATGGTTTTATTAATTAATCAATTTTTGTTTTACAAATTTTTAATTTTCTCCATTTTGTTTGATTTTTATGCTATATTTATTTTATCTATCTATAATTATTTGCCTGTGCTTTATCTATTAGTTCCCATTTATATACTGTAGAAAATTTTGAATTCCTAATCTGTTAAAGGGACTATTTTTTCTTAAAAGTATTTCAATTTAGTGCATTATTAATGTCTTTAGTGCTTGGTTTGGTTGATATTAAATTTAGATATATTTAAAATGTATGTTTTGGGACCATGGGGTAGGGATATTGTGAACATATATATTATATTCTCAGTTCTTTTTAAGGTTAATTGTAAAAAAAAATTAAATAGCTTTTTTTGAGGGGTGGGGGGATATTGTTACTATTGAACACAATTTTATTAGTATTGAAATTAACTTTGTTGATTAATATTCCAAATGTCTCGGTGCTTTATTTTTCAATTTAAATAGCTACTTTTTATTTAATAATTGGGAATGGGGGGGTGGGGGTATTTTTTCATTGTATAACACAATTATATTAGTATTGGAATTAACTTTGTTTATTAACCTTCGAGATGTCTGTATTGGTATTAATTAGGCATTAATTTATTTTTTCATATCATTTATTGAATAAATAATAATTTAACAAACAAAATTATTATGTCATTTATCAATAATTACAGTTTAAACAGAACGAATGGAAGGGGTTGCATTCGAAAGGTTGCTATACTGGATATAAATTGGTAAAATACAACACAAGTTTTTGTTCTACACAAGTTTGTACGAAACAACACGAGTTTCAGAAATTTCAACACAAGTTTCAGAAATTTCAACACAAGTTTCAGAAATTTCAACACAAACAAGTTTCAGAAATTTCAACACAAATAATGTGTAGATTTTCACACAAGTTTTGTGTTATTTCAACATTTAACACAAGTTTTGTGTTGTTTCAACATTTAACACAAGATTGTGTTGTTAAATAGAGACACCTAACTTGTGTTGAAAATAACACAAGTTTGTGTTGTTTCAACACAAGTTTTTTTTCAGTGTAACAACCTTTCGCAGCTGCACGTGCACCGAAGATGCTGGTTGGCGTTTGTTTCAGCCTATATTTGATTCCTATTTAGGATTATACTGAGGGTTTTTTTTATTTTTTTAGATTTTCACACAAGTTTTGTGTTGTTTCAACATTTAACACAAGTTTTGTGTTGTTTCAACATTTAACACAAGATTGTGTTGTTAAATAGAGACACCTAACTTGTGTTGAAAATAACACAAGTTTGTGTTGTTTCAACACAAGTTTGTTTTCAGTGTAACAACCTTTCGCAGCTGCACGTGCACCGAAGATGCTGGTTGGCGTTTGTTTCAGCCTATATTTGATTCCTATTTAGGATTATACTGAGGGTTTTTTTTATTTGTTATTATATTATAGTTTAGGTAGAAGATGGTGTACGTTTCTTTACGCTGTAGCTTCTGGTTTTGCTTTATTGTCTGTGATGATTCTACATATGACGGGTAACCTTCAGTCTATTCCCACCATGGTAACGGGACTATGTATGTTTGGTAAACTGGGAGTGACGGCTTCTTTTTCTCTCATCAGTGTAATGGCTATAGAGATGTATCCTACAGTTATCAGGTATAAAAGTATTTAATACACTTTGACGACCAACCATACAAATAGCACCACTACAAATTGTGAAGATCCTTACCAAGTCGTCATCCGACATCTGTATTGGCTTAGTTCACGATGTAATTAGGTCTCCTATTTTATGAGACCCTTTTCATGGCGCTGTATTGATTCTTGCCTCATCCCCTCTTGCAAATGTCATCTGATCGAATAATTATTCAAAACGGTAGCAGCGAGACGGCTTCTTGTTTTACTTTTTTCAGACAGGTCCGTCAAAAAAATTGGATTTGGTTCAGCTCGACACAATACAGGCCTTATGTTCTTTGTTTCAGATGTATGGGAACTGCTATAGGTGTAGCTTTTACCGCAGCTGGTTCAATATTGTCTAGACAGTTTAAATTCCTGGTAACTACGTTATCATTGTTATGTAAAAAAAGTAGAAACGGTTGATGTGTAACAAGATAAGTAGGACGTTAAACGCTTTTTCATTTCTTTTCCTAAACGGGTTGTGACTATAGTGACCGAAATTGAAGATTGTGTTAGAAAGCAGTGATTTAGACTGGAAATAATGGGAAAGATAAAAACAAAATATCTCGTGATTGCTGTCAGGCGTAAACCTAAGACTATTCACATATTATACACTTTTCGGTAAACAATCTTTATCTTGGTAACACTAATATGATATGTATGCCTTGTGATATCCCTTTGACTCATACAACGTTCATGTGATCGTTAATGATCTGCAATTATATTATATTATATATACTGATTTTACTTCTTTCTAAAAATAAACCATGATTATTATTAATGATTCTACATCTTCAAGTTGTACAAGGCATTGGGGAATTGCATTTGATTATCGTTAATTAATAAACGTATTTTATACACTAATTTAAACATACTTACGTATCTTGACTTGGTATATGTACATCAGTAAAAAATAACGAATGACTTGTAAAAGACGCTGGAAATGATACCTCTCGACCTTCGTATATAACTGAAATGAAAGAATATGGGATGAAATGTGGTTTTAGCGTCCTACTGTTATGCACGACCAGGCCAATGATTGGTACTGTTTATAATTAACATGTGTCTATATAACCTGGCTCCCCAGTATTTGAATGATTTATTTAAATCCAAACATTTTACACAGCTTTTAAACGCTATACAGCACGAAAAATTGTAAATCACAAGATGTATCCCTTTCAAAGGACCTTTCCAAATTAATTACTCATTGGGATAGATACATATAATAAATGATATATTTTATTAATTACACAGTGTCGCCGAATACTGCAGTAATCGGCGCTTTATTAAATGTAAAGAACTTAACTAACAATCTGCACGAGGCAGGTTATGGTTACCACTTTCAATACCCAGCATGTCTCGTCTTATTTAACTGAGCCGTTCTTAAACAGAAGGTTCGATCCCAAGAAAGAACCTCGGTATATTCCAAGGTTTAGCCTAATCTTGCCATTGGTGCAGGACGGAGGGCCCAGAAAGCGAAATAAAATGGGATTTAACGTCCTCCTGTTCTGCTACGACTGGGATAATGAAGGCGGGAATACGCCATACAGTGTGCTATGCGGGAAATTTTACCCGGGCAGCGGCACTATGGCCTACTCTTATATCGAATTCCAACTGCCAAGGGATCTTTTACGTCCACGCCAATGTATACACGTTACCTCGGTTTATGTACCACCGTATGAATACAGCTGTTCTTATCAGTCCGCTGTCCTGCATCACTAACAAGGGGAACCCACGTCGGAAAATCCCAATGAACTTTCTCGACCAGTGCAGGGGTCGAACACGCTACCTCCAGGCTAGCGAGCCAGCGTCTTACCCACTTATGCCACGGGGGCTCCGCCCTGAAATAGACAATCTGATTAAAATACAGATCTATATTTCTTTTCGTTTTTATACTTTCGATTGCCTCTACAACATGAAGATCTGACCAGTTGTAGTGGGATGTCGCGCCAGGGGTTTTACGAACGCCCTTTGACCCATGACGTCAGACATTTGATTAACCAATCAACGTTGATGTTTTTAGTACGACCCCCATAGTTCCGTGCACGGCACGCCAAGAAGTTGCCATAACCGACCGTTTCATTGGCCAATTCCTAACTTCAACCAAAACGCCGGTAATATAACAACTTTTCCAGATCCTAGTGTATTAAAGACAAGTAAAACTAAATTCTGAACTATAAAAAACGAAACGAAGGAGGATCTGTATTTTAATCAGATTGTTGAAGGGACAGTGTAGTCGTCGTTATGCTGGGACGAAAACCGAGGTTCTGTGCACGTTGCCGTGCCTGTAAAAGAACCCTTAATAGTTGGAATTTGATGAAATGCCACTACTCGTAGCACATTGCATGGCATAAGCCCGTCCTCATTAGTCCGGTTGGCGCAGACAAGTAGGACATATCGTTTTAAATGAACAACTAATTCTTATTCTTGTGTTTCAGGATGCGTTTCATTATACAATACCATTTGTTGTCTTTGGTGGATTTATTATTACAGTTGGTTTTAGTGCGCTAATATTACCCGAAACAATAGGAAAACCCCTTCCTAATATATTACCTTGTCGTCATCGTAAAATACCACTAACTGAAGGTGCCCGTTTATTTAATCCCTGGGAAAGTGTGTAGAATACATCAAAGACTGTTTTTATATACAACGATATTTTATCAGATTTTGATTACTCAGATGTTCTTTAGCTTGACATTAGGTAAGATTCATTCTGTACATATTTTATGTTTAAAAATTATAAATTAACTTAGAAAATTTCGAATTGTTTTGTATCTGGAATAAACCTCCAATTCGCTTCTTACCTTGCCATATACTTAAACACAACACCGAAATAGCAACTTTTGTTTAGTAAATTATTTTGTCAAATAATATTAAATCGTTGTGTCTTTGCTATATAGGTAATATTTCTAATTCCTACCCATTTTCGTTGTAATCAAGGGCGGATCTAGTGGGGAAAGTTGCGTATCCGTCGCCCCCTACCACTTTACAACCGGAATCTTGACTGAGACCATTGGACATGGCATTTCCGGTCTTCTAGCTTCCACAATTTTTCGGGGAAGGCCTCCCGGACCAGCGTTGGTCGCTTCGGCGCCCGTGACGCCCCGCTCCCCCCACTCCCCCCATCACTGGATCCGCCCTTGTTAATACACATATTTTGTTGTATGAGAAAATGTATATATATTTCGTTGAGCTAGATTTCGCTCTGGACATTTCTTGTCGGATGAGTACATTTTAAAATGGTGTCAGAAATCGGAAAACATTGTCAATATAAGAAAAAAACACAACCCAACAATAATATTTGGCCAATGTATATTGTACTGGATTTTAGCATTCATTTGTAGGCCTACAAAAGTCAATTTTCCGTTACAAATAAGAAAGTTAGAACAATTCAATAAAATAAAAAGAATTGATTATTTGGGTGAAAATAGAATCTGAATATAAAAAAGGTGTCTATATATCATTTCTTTCTTTCTATCTATTTTCAGAATTTAACATACTCGTAATCTTATGTCTTGATATGAGACCTATTTTATATAATGCTGTTTTGTGATATACATCGTCGTTTTTCTTGATGTCACCATCAACAGTTATTGTAGTGAGAGCGAAAGCAATAGTTATTGTTTATAAAGGACAAACAGGATTTCCGTCCAGAAGAAATAAAGACTAATGACGAACAAAGATAATTTAAATTTGTAGATTTTGTGCATAAAATACATGTACTTAATCGGAAACCAAATTATTTTCCCTACCGGGAGTTTAAATGATACGATTTTAGTTGTGTAACAGGGAGGGGGTGGGATTTTGCTCGTGTACCTTTACACCTTTCTGTGTCCTATGTACTTCCCTTTAAGAACAGACTACATCTGCTTTTGGCAAAGAAAACAGATAATGGCGCTCAAGGATGTGATCAACCCTTTGTTAATAATTTGTGTATTTGAAGTATTATGTTATATTATGAAGTACCTGTGTGTTATCTAAACATCTTGATAAGCCCGCGAAGGCGCCTGAAACACGCTGTGGCGTTCTGGGGCTTTTTGTTTTAGTTTTTTAAAAATTTACTAGTATTAAGATATTGGAACATAACGATAAATATATATATACCTTACGGATTATTTGTGTTGATCGTATGTTAATTATACTTTTATAAGTATAAAGATCGGTTGACGGGTAATGAAACACACGTACACCAAAGCTGTTGTATGAGCAGTCCGTAAAGGTTGTCGCGTGTAACTAAAAGGCAAAACCTACAAATTTTATTTACTGCATATCACTGGATGGAAGCAAACATTAAGCTATCTGCTACTACTACTACTGCTGCTTACTACTACAACTACTACTACTACTATCTACTTCTACCACCTGTTACGGCACTACTATTATTAATACTACGAATCATTGTCACTAAAGTGTTCGCAGTGTTCTCCATAAATAGATTTGCCGATATTCACAAGTATTACCAAATCGAATAATGACAATAGCAAAGGACGTAATCATCAGGACAGGAGGGTTGACTGGCAGACGGACAGTGTCTGGAAATAATAATCCATAGTCCAAATCGGGACATCATATTAGTATACGTTCATATGCAACCTGTATGTCACATCTTCATTGTAAATTGATCAGGCTAAAAAAAGTGAAATTGCGAATCTTAATCTAAAATCGTCTACCTTCTAGGCATCACGTGCGTGTCCGTAGGGCCAAACAGTCTTACAAATTTACAGTGACCAATGGAATATGTATATTATATCCATAGTTTTATGAATTCTTGTAATGATGACATGTTATTTAATTAATTATTTTGTAATGAATTAAAAGTTAATACATTTGTTTCGTATTACTCATTAAAACTATAATTTCGGGGTTAAACCCTCTTTCATTTACGTCAAAGTATTGGATTGGATTGCGTTCATTTAATGTATTATATTTATACTTCTATTAGTGATAGGGCAAACTCTATGTGATTAAATGTTTTATCAAAAGATATAGTGCAAACTTGTTTACTAATTTCAGTGTTATTTTTGGCTTACTGTGTCGAAAGTGGAACACACGATTGATTATACTTCATTACTGGCTTTATCAATAGACTTAAAGTTTACAGCGAAGACAAGAGTGTCGATCAACAAACCACATCAACATTTAATTGACAATATCATTTTTGACCAATATCAAAAAGGTCTTGTCATTTATATCTAAATAAGCAAAGCGGATTGAGGTTTATGATATTTTCGTCACTTTACTATAAGAGACATTTACTTATCTACTATGGTTATGCGTCCAATGTTACGGAGGTTGGGGGGGGGGGGGGGGTAGGTGACTTTTGGTCAAACCAGTTGCACTTCCGTCCAATGTTATGGAGGGGTGGGGTAGGTGGCGTTTGGCCAGAGTAGTCGCACTTTCGTCCGCCTGACCATCTTCTAATTTCTGTGTCATTTTCAGCTTTACATACAAGTATATTAAATACGTTTATCAATATATTTCTGATGCTTTGCGTTATCTTAGCTGAGAAATAAACAATATGAAGGATTAATACATTTGGTTGATCGTTGATCGGACAATATTGTGAGTAACTGCCTCTTTAAAAGTATCAGCGATAGTTGCATTTGACGGGTATAGGGGAGGCCTTATTCACAATAAATGAATGAGTAGACGTCCACAATATCATGATGTTCTTGGCAGGTCAAACCGCTCACAATCCATCAAAGGCCGGATATAAATGACGAGAGACCCTCTTATTCCACGTACGAGGCCCATCCCAATCCCCCAACCTCAGGACTAGAGAAAGATCGAAGCGTGTTTTAAACACAATTGAAGAAAGTCGAGGATGATGACGGATATTTAAGACCACAGAAAATGTAAGAAAGACTTATGAAAGTGTCAGAAATATTAAAAACCTTGACCGGAGGTCCGCTACACCTTCAGGCCTTAGGCTTCAATCCGGCACTGGTAGTATCCCATATACATGTATAGACTAAAACTCATGTTCTGAGATTGTACATGATCTACAGAAATTGTTCCAGTTCAGTCTTTATTAAATTATCACGGTTGATGCAGAAACCGCATTTCAATTCATTTGTTTTCCAGTTTTATGGTAACAATTATTGTACTCGATAGAGGGACAGAACACAATCTGTTGAAGGGTGATAGCTAAATCGGTCACGCTGTTTATAAATCTTTGAAGACATTAGTGGTTATTTGTTTGAATAGTGATAGAAATGAAGTTAGCTATCGACTTTCTATTGAAGTGTATTTATTGGTTAAATCTTATCTCATCAAACTCCCTGCTATATGGACTAGTTCGTTTTTATTGTTCTGTAAATATTTCAAACATCGAAGGTCTATGAAGATATATGTGCTTGTCTGAATGGGTGCGGCATCTCGAAAAATAAATTCAGATATTAAGCTCGGCATTAAATTGCTGTCGTGTATATTATTATTTTGTCGTTTGTGAATTAGCAAGTCTGGCAGTTGACTGACTGTTCTACGTGAAGTAGGCAACGCTTTTCCGTGGTTATGTAAACACCTAGGAATTCTATAACGGAAAAATATGTACTTGGGCATGCTCTAAAAACAATAGGGATTAGCCTTAGGGTATAAGGAATAAGCATGCAAAGTTTCAAGACAATCCGTTAAGAATTGCCACCTGCAGGCGCCACACGGACACACACACAGGGCAACGGCATAATATACAATTATGTAGATCACTGATACTAGTTATTTCTAAAATGCACCATATAATGCCTAATGTTTCGTAAGAAATCTTTTATGCAAATCGTCACGTCACGTTACAGTTCCAGGCCCGTAGGTGGGGGGGGGGGGGGCACCGTGAAAACATTGTCGACCATAAAAGAAATTCGCCCCCTGTGAAAAAAAAATCATTGGTATATCGGATTGGCATGCACCAAAATCAATAAATATGTCATGTTCCGGGATGATACTCTCAGAATTGCGGCCTGTAGACGATAAACACAAATCGGGGTATGCAACAAAATCAATAGAAAAATTGGGCGTGGCTCTGTTCCTGGGGGTAGGTACAACCCTGTTACTGAAATGATTACGACGCCGAACTTGAGTAAAATCTGTTAGTAATTGCAACCCGTAGAGCACAAAATATTAACAAGAAAATGGGTGTGGTATCGCCCCTAGGAAATGTGGCATGCACCAAAATCAATAGTTTCTGTCTGTCCTTACGGCTTCCCAGATGACAGTGGCGACGGCATAATACGCCCGGGAACCACGGTGGTTAACACACTGGCTCGCTAGCCTGGAGGTGGCGTGTCCGATCCCTGCATTGGCCGAGACAGTTTATTGGGATTTTCCGACGTGGTTTCCCATTGTCAGTGGTGCAGGAAGGAGGGCCTGAAGTCCGGTGTATACATTGGCGTGCACGTTCAATATCCCTTGGCAGTTGGAATTCGATATAAGAGTGACCATAGTGCCGCTGACCAGGCAAAATTTCCCTCATAGCACACAGTATGGCGTATATCCGTCTTCATTGGCCCAGCAGAACAGCAGGACGTTAAACACAATTTTCATTTCATTTTATGAATGTGGACGTATAAAAATGGAAAGCAATTCCAATAGTATAATATTTGAAAAAATTCCTGTTCAAATTCAAATACTAAGTGCATAAAATTAAACATACATTATTCAAAAGCTAAATCTGCCAATTGCAGGTCTTTCTTTAGGCCTGAAATGTTATACATGCGTAAACTATTAATTAGGCTTTTATTAACATGACAAGGCCATAATCAAATCTCAATGACATCTGATGATTCCCCTTATTCCATATATTTGAATCTGATCTGCCGTTCAACCGTAAAAGTGGATAATCGAGACTTTGTTTATTATCGTAACAACTGTAACAATGACAACAGAGGCTACAGTGTTCTTAAAACGAGGATTTCTCGGCTTACAGTGCAGTAATTTGACTGAAATTTTCAGCATAGCCCTTTTACATTATCTATTTTTAACTATTATAGCGCGAACTGTCAACTCTTTAACTAATCGTCCATAATGCGCTTTAATAAAGTTTAGATTACCGGTAATACGTTGCACTTGGATACATATACATTAATATATGGGTACATAAATACAATATTATTCTGATTTATGTGTCTTTCGTCTTCTAGGGGGTCGGTGTGGCTCAGTGAGTAAGATGCTTGCTCACTAACTAGGAAGTTCGGGATTCGGTCGATAAAGTTATCCGGGATTTTCCAGCGTGGTTTGACGAGGGCCTGGCAATGGCTGATAAGTCTAGTCGTGCGGGTGGGACGAAACCCCGAGGTCCCGTGTACACGTATGTTGTACGCCCGTTTCAGTCTGTGGGTGCCGAAAAGTATGATGTTAAACCTCATTTCATTTCATTTCTTTCGTCTTCTCAGGAATCTCTGTGCGTGCGTATTGCGTTAATTAAATTAATTTCCCAGTATTTGTTCAATATTTTAACTGACCTCGACAGCTATTGACCGTCATTACATGTCAAAAATTGCTTGTCATTCGATCAACACATACTAATCGAATACATGTATATTATACCATTTTGTTTTAATGAAATTCTCTCAACGATGCATATAGGTCTAATTATCACAAATAACAGGTTGAAATACGTGAAAAAATGGAAATTGTGTACATCAATATGGAGCGGAATGCTCGTAAACTAGTAATTTAAAGGGCCAATCTCGATTATATTTTGGGGGATAAAACGGCTTAATTTTGTGTTAAGAGCCCTTAAAATCCTCTAATATACGTGATACATTTTCAAACAATTTAAACCCGACATTCTCCATCCGGAAATGGAGACATGTGTCCTAAGCTGTATTATAATATGTCTGAATAAAATCAGTCGGTATTCTTGGTGCATTTGTTTTACTCTAGTGATTTGAAACGTAGTGATCATATATTGATGCCAAATATTGCAATCTGCATGTATCAAAAATTCAGATCGGTTGGCGTGGCGCCCTTGGTCATTGTCGGTCAGACACACACAAATGCAATTTGTATGTCAGTATGGTTGATATGTTTGTCAACACCTCGCTTCGTGGAAATGGATTGGATGTTGGATCCGGAAATAGAATAGAAAATCTCTCAAATATTAGCCCACGTCGTTATCTCATGCAGTTTTTTGCCAAACTCAGAAGAGTGGTCGCTTTTTCGGAAGGGATGGCACATAACCTCACATACCTCTATACCTCTTGCAGGAAATCTCATCGGATTCGAGCATTATCAAACATTTCCACTTTCTTTTGTTTTTGCATTTATGAGGGCAAGGCTGCCTACCCGCCCTGCGCGCCTTCAGGGGCGGATCCAGAGGGGTGGGGGGTCCACCCCCCCCCCTCTGCTCAGCTACATAATTTTTTTTTTGTAAAACAACCTTTTGTAAAACAACTTTTTTTGTGAGAAAAGTGTCATAATTGTGCTTTATCCTTTATCACCAGATGGTGTGACAGGATGGGCACTCAAAGTGCGAGATAATGATATATGTGATATAAAAATTAATGCTTTGCATCAATAATTAGATTGAATCACAATGTCATCGTATTAATTCATAATAAAAATTGACGTCAAACAGGCCACCAAAATTACACTTCCCGAAAAACTAAAATGAGTATTGTAGCTTGATGCTAGATACTATATAAGATAGGCCCTCCAGTTTATTACACTGATTTCAAATTTGTATCCATAGTCAATTTAAAGGAATTCCGATTCCCGAAAAATTAAAATGACACGAATAATGATCGATGCCGAAAAATATCGCACAATGCAGATAGTAGCTCCAGACCAAAAAGAAAAGTCATGGGAATTCTCGTGCTCTATTTCATCGACAAGAAGGCAAATTCAACGAAATTTTGATTCCCGAAAACTTAATGATTAAATAGGCTAATTGATTAATGCCCGAAAACTTTCGCGTGAAGGCAGGGCTGGATTAACCATTAAGCAAAATAAGCACGTGCGTAGGTCTATATGGGGGGAGGGGGCGGGTCAATCTGCTTTGTAATGTTACTGTGTTAGGTGACAAATTTAAAATATGTAATTAGGCTATGTAATTTAACAATTACCGGTAGGGGAGGGCGGGGATGGTTCGGACACTTTTGGGTTTTTTCACATTTGTGCAATTACTAATGCACTTGTCTTTGAACTTAAGAGTGGAAAATAGACTCAACCTTATTGGCTATATTCAGTCAGTGATACAGCTGTGTAGCTATAAAAGTCTTCGTGTTTTACCATCTTTTGGGGAGGTTAGTAAAATGTCCGGATTTACCCCATAGCAGGGAGACACCGGTCACCACTGGGGGGATACTTTGAACATGTAGAGGACGATTAAACAAAAGCAAATTGAAAAGGTTTCTTTCACAGTTTAGTTGTATTCATTCAAAAAATACCGTTAACAATAAAGTTAAACCAGTAGTGATAAATTTAAAGCAAAATGTCATCTATCCGAGGCATTTTTTTTAACATAGCTGGATGGAAATAAATGAACATATTCAAAAAGGAATTAACTGATAATTCTAAAGCTTTAAAGCTTCTTGCTATTCTCTAGGTATGATGTCAATCCATAATTTACGCTACCGAATGTTTATTTCTGCTAATGACAGGCCAAATTTGTAGTAATAACTCACCTTATTATTGCTACTGGATAAGGGTTTCTGAAGAATTGACAGAATTTGATTTAATGGAAGTAAAGCAGTACCCATGACTTCAGTAAACCTAATAGACCCCGTAAATGCCAGTCATCATTCTTTTTATTTTATCAAATCTGACTCTTGGAAATATTTAACAGTTTGATCCAAACACTTGTGGGATAATTCCGGACAATGTCCGGATGTACCCCAAACCCATAATTCTGATGTAAGCCGCCATTATGTTTATTTACAATGAAAATATGATAGATTTTCAATCTATTTCTATTAAATAGCGAAGGAAGAAAGAGATGACAGCGTACCCCAAAAAGAAACTTGTTAAACACCGAATTGATTTAACCATTTAACATTAGAAATTTTTTACATCAACATTGTCAAAAATAGAAAAATCTTATCTGCATCTACATTTGAATGTTTATCTCTGCCATGCGTTTTTCATGTTACAAGATGAGATCATTAGTGTTTAAATAACCAATCAGAAAACGGATAGCATTGTAAAGATTAAAACTATGGGGGGTGTCCGGACCATCCCACTGTCCGAACCATCCCCGCTCTCCCCTATATAATAAGAACCTTTTTTTAATGAGCTTTTCATTGTTTTTCTCCTTCCTTTTATATCGTTGCCTGTTCTGTCTCAATTAATTATGGCGTGTATAAAACCTCATTTTGAAAAATACAAATTTGCTTGTGTTTGGAATTACATACATATTATATTTATATTTTGTACACCGCGTGAAAAAATTACGACAACCGTTCTGTAGCAACATAAGGCCACAGATCACCAATGATTTGCCATTGACTTTAATGTTAAATCTCGTCTCTTCGACCGACACAGAAGGTAAGCGTTAGATATTATGAAGCAGGGCCGATTTTGATAGATTCTATAAAGCGAGTATAATTTAAGCCCCGCCCTTTTGTTGTTTAGGCCCTTCCCACTTTTTTGAAAGTTAAGGTTGCAAGGGGCCGTTTATTGTTAGGCCTTATGATGAACATAAAACTTATTCTCCCTGAAGTTGAGAATACTATCGTTGGATCTTTCTCTGAGGCAGGACGATTTCGAATACCACCTAATATGTCTACAGAAGTATTTCAATCTGATGAAAATTTTAATAAGTTTGTTGAAAATTTTGTAGTTAATTCCACAACACGTTTTGTCGTGTCATATAACATAAACTTTAATTTAACAGGTACAGTAATTTGTTTATAACTCCTCAGTTGCGTTCGGAGCCGTGTGCGTATTTTTATTTTTTTATGTAATCACCCTTTCCATTCGTCGGTCCGTCCACACTTTTTGTCAGCGCAATAGAGGATACAGTTTTTATACGCCCACATGGAAATGTGGTCGTATATTGTCGTCACCCCCGTCCGTCGGTCGGTCTGTCTGTCAGTACGTCGATCCGTCGTCCACAATTATTTGTCGTGAACAGTCAAACAGACTACATTTATCATCCGATCTGTATGAAATTTATATGCAGTATTTAAATTAGTGAAACAGAGAAGCAAGCATATTGAATTTTTCAGCGATTTTCAGTGATCACTTTGAAAATTCTTGTGGACGCTCTACTAAAGTTATCATCCGATTGACTTGAAATAGATACACAGTGTTTACGGTCATGAGATGAAGAATCTTATTGATTGCCAATAATTACTGCTAGAGTTATGGCCCTTGATCACTTTGAAAAATCTTGTATACGCTCTAGGGGCTACAGTTATTATCCAATTGACACAGTGTTTATGTTCATGCCCGTGTTACAACGATATATAAAATCAGAATTTTTAATTAAGTTAAAAAAAATCAAGATTCCAATCTTTAGCCACATATGACCAGTTTCAATATCAAATTCCACTGAATGTCAACTTGCACCCTTCTTACACAAATGAAATAATAGACGAAACATCCTGAAAAACGTTGTATAGTTTGAAATTCTGTGACAGGCTCAAAATGTTTACTCTTATATATATGGTTACATAGCTTTAAACATAGTATGAAATTTTGTGATTAGAATAGGTAGTTTAGAAACATGTGTTTACTTAATTAATTGGGTTATCTGTATTTATTGCCTTATAGTATTCGAAAATGTTTAGAAATTTTATGACTGGTTTTAATTTAAACATATAGTATATGAAATTTTATGATTAGAATAAGTATTTTAGAAACAGGTGTTTACATAATTCTTTTATCTGTATTTATTATCTGTATTTTAGATATATATTTGTATTTATTGCCTTATATATCTGTATTTATTGCCTTATAGTATTTTAATGTTTTAACCAGTGTCTCAAAGGCCTTTGTTGGCCAGAAATCATGTGTTTTATGTTGTATAAAATGTGTAAATATTCTACTGATTTGTGACACTTTAATAAAATAATTATTATCATCATCATCATCATCATCTAATTAGATGAGGAAAGAAGTACAAATCGCTAATATAAAAGACGAAACAAAGCACTTAATTATCGTGTCCCAAAACATCAACCAACCAAATTGCTTATCTCTGCCTAGCCTTAGCGCAAAATGTTAATCATCGAACACAGTCAAGACATTCACCCATTGAACATCTAAACGAAGTTTAAACATTCTACCTCAATTAAAGGTGGGTTATTGTCAGAAGCGGATTATAGCGGTGGCGCCAGCCTCCGACCCGAAAATAATGGGAAATGTTTAAAAATAAAACAGAAAAAACGCCAATTCCGGGGAGAAAACATAATATGGACCCCCTATAATAGAGCCCCTAGGTCTAGTAGAAGGGCCCTCAAGACAGAAAAAAAGGCCCCTTGCCTGTGTTCAGTGCTAAGGTACATGAGTCATGAGCCAGGCCAATTATATTCGACAAATGGCGATGAGCCACGGTGTCTAGGTGAGTAATGCGCTGGCTCACTGACAGGAGGACCCGAGATGGATCCCGGTGTTGGCAGAGAAAGTTCGACGGGATTTTCCAGCGTGGCTTTCCCGTGTCGTTCGGTTGGGATACCCGTGTACATGTTAGATTCGGCAGAGTAGGCGGAAACGCCCTCATAGCACTAGCACACATCATGGTATATACCCGTCTTCATTTTATTCCTAAAAGTCAAATGCGATGTTAGAATTCTCATTTGCTTTCTTCTCTTTTTTGAACTGATAGTATTGGATGCACGCAACGAGCTGAATTTGGTGTTGGGATATTCCTTAGTCCCCCCCCCCAAATGTATACTGCTCTCTTGCACGAATCAAGAATCACCACCTGCGTTCCACATGGGTAAGGGACGCATGAAAGCGCTCCCCTCGCTGTGCAGTATAGAGTTGCCCGTTCCAATATTATTACCGCCTTGAAGGGGGTAATAACGGTAATAATATTGGAACGGGTGAGTTGTTGCAGTTAACATGTTCGCAAGTCACAAAGCTGGAAAGAAACTTATTATGTAAAATATATGTTATATGTTAAAGCATCTATGCGACATTTCTCTTGTCAACTTTGTTTCCAAGGAGTGCGATTTATCCATTGCAGAATCACTGTCTAATTAGAATTTTCGATCTGTATCGAAACAACTCTTTTCGTGCAAAAATCCTGATAACTCCGTATTTCGTCAGATTTGGGCAATGTAATCATTGGTTCCACTTTGTATCTAACCCGACAGGAAAGGGCCGTAATTTTAAAAGTTTTCTGTAGGAGGGTCCACGCTCAACCCAACCAATCATAAGAAAATGACTCACTTTACAGCAAGGCCGATTGGGTTCTGTATGTGGTATAGGATGCTGATTTTCTCTATTTCTAGAATATATAAGATAATATTCTTAACTTTTATAAGAAAATCACTCAAATGTCATTTTTCTATGTAAATTAATTGAAAACAATACGCCAAGACCTTTCATACATAAGAAAAAGACTCACTATAAAGCGAGCCCGATTGATTGGGTTTTATATGTGGTATAGGGCCATGAATTTCCCTTTTTCTAGGATACATAAAAAATAGTATTCTTAATGTATATAATAAACAGACTCTATTGTTATTTTTTTTTATGGAAATTAATTGAAAATATACTTCAAAATCTTTCAAACATAAGAAAGAGACTCACTATAAAGCGAGGACGATTGGGTTCAATGTGTGGTACAAGGCAGCGATTTTCTCTATATCTAGGATATATAGGATATTATTCCTAATTTATATAATAAAATCATTCAAATATCTTTTTTTCATGGAAATTAATTGAAAATATACTTCAAAATCTTTCAAACATAAGAAAAAGACTCATTATAAAACGAGGCTGATTGGGTTCTATAAGGCAACGATTTTCTTAATTTCTTGGATATATAGGATAATATTCTTAATTTATATAATAAATCACTCAAATATCTTTTTTTTTTAATGGAAATTAATTTAAAAATTACACCAAAATTTTAAATGGAAATTAATTTAAAAAATACACCAAAATCTTTCAAAATTAAGAAAAAGATTCACTATAGAGCGAGGCCGATTGTGTTCAATGTGTGGTATAAGGCAATGATTTTCTCTATTTCTAGGATATATAGGGTAATATTCTTAATTTATATAATAAAATCACTGCAAATATGTTTTTTTATGGAAATTAATTGAAGAAAATACTCCAAAATCTTTTAAACTTAAGAAAAAGTCTCACTATAAAGCGAGGCCGATTGGGTTCTATAAGTGGCATAAGGCAACGATTTTCTCAATTTCTTGGATATATAGGATAACATTCTTAATTTATATAAGAACTCACTAAAATATCGGGTTTTTTTTAAATGGAAATTAATTTTAAAAAATACACCAAAATCTTTCAAAATTAAGAAAAAGATTCACTATAAAGCGAGGCCGATTGTGTTCAATGTGTGGTATAAGGCAATGATTTTCTCTATTTCTAGGATATATAGGGTAATATTCTTAATTTATATAATAAAATCACTGCAGTATGTTTTTTTTATGTGGAAATTAATTGAAAAAAATACTCCAAAATCTTTTAAACATAAGAAAAAGATTCACTATAGAGCGAGGCCGATTGTGTTCTATATGTGGTATAAGGCAATGATTTTCTCTATTTCTTGGATATATAGGATAATATTCTTAATTGATATAATAAATCACTCAAATATTGTTTTTTTTTAAATGGAAATTAATTTTAAAAAATACACCAAAATCTTTAAAACTTAAGAAAAAGATTCACTATAAAGCGAGGCCGATTGGGTTCAATGTGTGGTATAAGGCAATGATTTTCTCTATTTCTTGGATATATAGGATAATATTCTTAATTGATATAATAAATCACTCAAATATTGGTTTTTTTTTAAATGGAAATTAATTTTAAAAAATACACCAAAATCTTTAAAACTTAAGAAAAAGATTCACTATAAAGCGAGGCCGATTGGGTTCAATGTGTGGTATAAGGCAATGATTTTCTCTATTTCTAGGATATATAGGGTAATATTCATAATTTATATAATAAAATCACTGCAAATATGTTTATTTATGGAAATTAATTGAAGAAAATACTCCAAAATCTTTTAAACTTAAGAAAAAGTCTCACTATAAAGCAAGGTCGATTGGGTTCTATAAGTGGCATATGGCAACAAATTTCTCAATTTCTTGGATATATAGGATAATATTCTTAATTTATATAAGAACTCACTAAAATATCGTTTTTTAAATGGAAATTAATTTAAAAAATACACCAAAATCTTTCAAAATTAAGAAAAAGATTCACTATAAAGCGAGGCCGATTGTGTTCAATGTGTGGTATAAGGCAATGATTTTCTCTATTTCTTGGATATATAGGGTAATATTCTTAATTTATATAATAAAATCACTGCAAATATGTTTTTTATGGAGATTAATTGAAAAAAATCCTTTAAACACAAGAAAAAGACTCACTATAGAGCGAGACCGATTCGGCTCTGTGTGTGGTATAAGACAATGATTTTCTCTATTTCCAGGATATATAGATAATATTCCTAATTTGGAATTAATTGAAAAAAATAACCCAATATAATTTTAACATAAGAAAAAGACTCACTATAAAGCGAGGACGGTTGGGTTCAATGTGTGGTATAAGGCAACGATTTTCTCTATTTCTAGGATATATAGGGTAATATTCTTAATTTATATAATAAAATCACTGCAAATATGTTTTTTTTATGGAAATTAATTGAAAAAAATACTCCAAAATCTTTTAAACATAAGAAAAAGACTCACTATAAAGCGAACCCGATTGGGTTGTATATGTGGTCATAGGATAGCCTATATAGGATAATATTCTTAATTTATACTATAAAATAACTCTAATATCTTTTTTTTATGGAAATTAATTGAAAGAAATACTCCAAATTTCTTTCAAATATAAGAAAAAGACTCACTATATAAAGCGAAACCGATGGGTTCTAATTTTATGTGTCGTATAATGCGATGATTTTCTCTATTTCTAGGACATATACGATAATATTCTTAATTTAAAATAATAAAATCACTCAAATTTCGTGTTTTTTATGGAAATTAATTGAAAAAATATTCCAAAATCTTTTAATTTAAACAGACGCACTTTACAGCGAGGCCCAACAAATATTTACAAGTAGATCCAAGATCTGATTTTAGCCTCTACTATACATAATGTCAAATTGACTGACATGTTCCTCGCTCTGTATTGACTATTGTACTCGCTTTATAAGATCTATCGTTTACCTGGAAGTAGAGATAACAAATAAAAGCAATTTTCCGCTCTACATTTCAACCTAAACAACCTCTTAACTCTTGTATCCTTCCGCCTCAAAATCATGAATATTCACACCAAAACCTGACAGAAAATGTATATTCAAAGGGAAAGGGGGAGAAGGACTAAAAATAGCTTTGGCCCTTGTTTCGCGACGGCCCAGGAATATTTGGTGAGCTGTGTCGATAAGGAAAGACACTACTAACATTTCGCAACACCTTGTGAAAGGGTTAATCCCATAATAGAATTTGTCACTGTCATGTGTCTCCAACCACAAAAAATATAAACACGGGAGTTTCATGTTGTAGACATGACAAGAAGAACGAAGATCAAATATTCTAAAGTTAATTATACAGGTAAAATGTAGGCTTCTGTTGAGTGCTCATTTCATGACAGGTCTGTGTGTGAACACAGGGGCGTACATAACGATTTTGTTTGGGGTCGGGTGGGGGGTGTTGGCCTAGTACGTTGACCCTGCTACTTTTGACTTCCACCACTAACCCTAACCCCAAGTAGCCGGATCAACGTACTGCGCAGGGGTGTTTAGCGAAAATGGGATCAACTGATGCACATGCACCTGATATGAGTGACACAGTCAGGAACCAACCTAGCTAGGAGAACGTATCTAAAAACGTTGAGATATATACTGTTGAGAGATGAGGTTTCTTATCTATCAGTAGTTTAGCTCTGAACGTAGGTCTCATTACACTCATTACAGGGCGAGTGTAATGAGACTTACGTTCAGAGCTGACCTAATCTATCAGGAACCGAGCACTGCATTTACAGGGTTTTTTTTTTTGGGGGGGGGGGGGCGGGTTATTATTTACATATGCCCACTATCACAACACTACAGTTTGCTCAAACTGATCAGCAGTAAATAATCGCTTGGTCTCCAATATCACTGACAGGGATGACACCGGGTTAGTTAAAATTATCCCTCGATACCAACTTTTTTCCTTCTGCAAATTAAATTCTAAAACAATTTATTAACTTGTTAAGGAAGAGAAATAAAGATGGTTGAAGTATATATGGATAAAAAATGTCCATAATGGGTACATAAAACAGTCTTTTCTTTAAATTATATAAATGGAGATTTACACACTGGAAAGGTACTTTCTGATTAAAGAGCCAATCCCGATAATATTTTGGAGAATAAAACGGCTTTATTTTGTATTAAAATCCCTTAAAATCCTCTACCTTAGTGCCGAGCAACTAACTCAATATATGTGATTTGTTTTCAAATAAATTAAACCCATCAGTTGTCATCTGGAAATGGAGACGGTGTCCCAAAATGTATTATGCGGTGTCCAGATAAAACCAGACTTTTATTTTATAAAAATAATGTGTAGGTGAAATTAACTATTCGTTATAAAGTACAGCACATGGGTCATTTACTGTATAGACCACTAAAGGAACGGAAAGCGATTGTCAGGTCACCCAACGAAAACATTGGCCCGAAAACTTAAAGGGGTTACGTGTCGGGATAAGCAGTATTGACATTCACGTCCAACCGACTCAATATTTTGAGCTGGAATTTTGAGACAGGATAAATACACCATTCCCTATATTTGGCGTTTAAATTTCATACGTACTCGGACCTGTATTTTTTAGACTCTGTTCAAATTGGGATAGTCCTTTTAACACAAATTATAAATTAGAGTAGCTAAGAATAGCATAGAATAGAAAGGGGGAAAATGTAACAATACCCCAACAATCGTTTCGTATAATTCTTCTCAAATTCCATTTTATCTAGATTGATATTTAAATATTTTTAGATGAATGTGAATTGATAACACAACAGTCAGTGATATTAGACAACAAAATCGCCTCATTTTTTCAACAACTGAAGGCTCTGATGCAGAGGAACATTTTACTGAAGAAAAGGAACAAAAAACAGCTTATCCAGGTAAATATTACTACATGTACCAGAATGGCAATTGCTCAACTAGGACTGCTGAAAGAATCTTGACTCTTGAGTGACAGGTTTTCTGTTATTGGTAACAGATGAAGAGCTTAGAATTAAGCGGCTAAAATAACCAGGGTAACAATAAAAATTTAAAACCTTTCATTTTTTTCTTGTTTTATTTCAGGAAATATTTTTACCAATCTACTTTGTTGCCATATTGGCTATGATAACGGCTTTATCAAAACCTTCTACAAAACCAGCCATTAATCGGTTTCCTTTGAAATCATTGAATGATGCCACATTCCATTTCAATGTTGCAAAAAAAATTCTTGTTTCTCCAAATACAACAAATATCGAAACCATCATGACACATGTTTCAAATCTCTTGGGTTCTGTACAGTATGAGATGTATGGTGATATGAAAACAATTGAAGATATCTACAGAAACAACTCTAAGGAGATTGGGGCAGGAATTGTTTTTAATTATCAGGGTGGTAATGTAATGGACTATGCTATAAGAATGGATTATAGTGATGCATCTACAGATGGAAACTGGTTAGCATTATCAACTGGTAAGTAAGGAAAGAATTTTTTTATTGGGCAAGAATATTGGTAATGTACATGTAAATTGTGCTTTAATCTGTCCACCTGTTGTCCATAATTCTTGTAAGCACAACAGAGACTACAATATGGTTTTCTATATCGTTGAAATAAAGAAGCTTATGGATGGTCAACCTCATACTGACAGTTTCTGATAAGATGATTAGAAGCAAGCAAGTGAAAACACTGTTCTTTTCTGCATGTAGAAGGGATGTAAATATGTGGTGTGGTGTGCGATTGTTCGTTTATCTTAGGACGCCTACATTGCTTTGTCCTGTGTTGTCTCCTTCTGACTTGGCCCAGGGGAATTTCAGGGGAGTTTTCAGGTGTGGAAGTACTTCTTCATTCCCAAAAAACCCTCCAAGATGTAATCTGGAATAGGTTATAGCTGCAACCAAGGAACCAACTGAAGGAGGTGGAAAATGTAGCATATGTGAATATGTGGTGTGTTTTGTGATTGTACATATATCTGGAGATGTCTACATGTAGATTGTTCAGTCCTGTGTTTTCTCAAATATACTACCTTCTGACTTTATCATGGGGAACTCCCTTGTATGGTGTATGTATGACATATCTGGGAACATCCTGTCAAAGGAAGTTAAAGTTGCCTGCAATACCACCATTTTGGAAACCAATAGTAAATACCAACCAGTCTGCACTGAAATTATTGTTTAAATTAACAAAAGTTTCATAGAAAAAGAAGTTATTATGATTGTATATTTATGTTTTATTGAAGCTGGCTGTAGAAATAGTTATCAATTGAATGGTACAATGGGTGGATCACAGTGTCAAGTAAATAATTTTTTAACATCAGGATTTATATGGTTACAGAACGCAATAGACACAGCATTAATAAGGGTCAGTTTCATATTTATATCATTTGCTACAACTTCAATCCAAGATTATTTGGAAGAGTAGCTGTGAAACAAAATAGGAGTGTGTCACAGATATAGTTATTTTTTATTTTATTTTTATACTTTCACATTTCAATGTGGTTGTAAATCATCGTCACCCAGTCTGCCTAGCCATTCACAATTGCTTGTGGATGCTCTAGAGGCTAATTGACTTTATGCACAGGGTGTCTGTTCATGCGTTGAAGACATTCAATGACTACCAACAACTTCTGTTTATGATCAGTGTGTATATCTATTTATGATCAGTACATGTAGGTATATATGTTTATGATCAGTGTGTATATCTATTTATGATCAGTGTGTATATCTATTTATCACCAGTGTGTATATCTTTTTATGATTAGTGTGTACATATATCTATTTATGATCAGTGTGTATATCTATTTAAAAAAGTAATGAGTTTGCCATCTTATTTCCAGGTGCACAAAAGCAATTCATCTGTTGAAATGCCTGATGTTTCAGTCCAACTTATGCCTAAAGGTCCATTCACTTCAGATATTTCTATAATGCAAACCCTTGCATCTATCTACTTTGTGTTCGCGTACTCTCTTTTCATCAATTTCCTGACGACTAACATCGTGGCTGAAAAAGAGAAAAAGATACGAGAAGGAATGAAAATGATGGGTCTCAGAGATATTGTATTTTGGTAAGAAAAGTATTCAAGAATAAATCAATAGTTTAAATGTAAAATGCAGCAGTATATCTACCAGGTGGTAGTTCACTGGTTATTACTGTAGATGATTTGCTTTATTTTTCATTTGGCATTTCATGCGATCTTAGCAGGTTAATCAAAGTTGAAGAACTTCAAAAATATTGTGAAGATAAATTGTTAAACTGATTATAATAACCGTCTGTTGTTCTTAATTGATTTTAATACGTCCACATTCATAATGTGGACCTATATTGCTGTTGCCACTTTATGTGTGTCTGTGTGTCGCCTACAGGCCACAATTCTTTACTGATCATCATGAAACTTTACAAACATATTCTTTATACCATTAAAGATGATCTCTATTATTTTGGTGCATGCTGACACCCAGGGGCAGAGCCACGCCCATCGTCTACAGACCGCATTTCTTAACAGATCCTTTTGAAACTTTGCATACTTATTCCTTATACCCTAAGGATGATCGTGGGGGGGGGGTTGGATGGCCAAATGGTTAGCACGTGCATGCTGTATCATAAGGCCTGTCATTGAGTCAACTGGTGTGGTTTTGAATCCCCGATTGTACGTAACAAGGAGTAGGGTCGCCTGTCCAACCTCGTGGGTCTTCTCCGGGTCCTCCGGTTTCCTCCCACTGCTAAAGACCCCTACGTGCAAGCGATTATTGAAATAAAATTAAACCATAGATTAGTCCCGAAATGCCCTAGTTTGTGTCGAGTGTAGGTAAAACCCCATTTCTCTTTCCTAAGGATGATCCCTATTGTTTTTGGTGAATGTCCGACACCCATTTTCTCTTTGTATGTCTGTGTGTCATCTACAGGCCGCTATTTTAATGAATCGTCTTAAAAACTTTTCTATATTGCTTATACCCTAGGGATGACTTTTTTAAATTTTTGGTGCATGTTCAACCCCTTGGAGTGGGACAGAGCCACGCCCAATTTTTGTTTGTGTCTTAATAGATCCTTTTGAAACTTTGCATACCTATTCCTTATACCCTAAGGATGATCCCTATTGTTTTTGGTGAATATTTATTTGTTTGTCATCTACAGACCACATTTCTTAATGTAACACCTTGAAACTGCATACTTATCCCTTCTATCCTAAGGAACATCCCTATTGTTTGTGGTGAATGCCCAACCCCTAGAGGCGGAGCCACGCCCATTTTCTTCCTGTGTGTCTGTGTGTCACTTATTGCCCGCAATGCTTAATCAATCGTTTTGAAAACTTTTTGTATACTTATTCCTTATACCCTAAGGCTGACCTCTATTTTTTTTGGTGCATGCCACAATTCTTAATGGATCGTCTTGGAACTTGGCATATGTATTCCTTATAGCCTAGGGACGGCAACTATTGAATTTGGTGCATGTTCTGACCCCTAGTGGTAGAGCCATGCCTAATGTTTGTGTTTATCCTATACAGGCTGCAATTCTGATTGGATTATCTTGGAACTTGACATATTTATTCCTTGTATCTTAAAGACAGAAACTTTTTATTTTGGTGCATGCCCCGACCCCTTGAGGCAGTGTCACACCCCTTTTTTGTTAATAATTAGTCTGTAAATTTTTGCAAAACAAACTGCACAACAAGCCTTCTTTGCCTATTGTCATATTAAAGTTGTTGCACCTTTCATATTTCATTCTCTTCATTTTTAAGAATACCATATCAATCAAAGCAGGAATGTGGACCTATATTGCAGCTGTAGCGTTGCTCTTGTTTTTAATACTATTAACCATCCATTGTTAATTTCAATTTATTAATACAATATCTGTCCATACTTTAAAACTGTGATTAATTTATAATTGTGTGTTTTATTTGTATTTCAGGTTATCATGGTCATTGATATATGCCATTCTCATACTTTTTGTCACAATAATAGTCATAATTATAGCTTACGCTTCAAATTTTTTACCACATAGTAACATTTTTCTGCTTTTCCTCATGTTATTTTTATACGGACTCTCAATTATAAACCTCGCTTTCTTACTAACGCCATTCTTTAAGAAAGCTAAAGTGGCAGGAATTGTTGCAGTATTTTCTACTGTTATCATCAGTTGCTTGTATTTTGCTGTGAGATTGACAAGAACTCAAACTGTGGATGGATATTCGTATTCTGTTGGAGCTGGCGGTCAAGTAGCATTGTGCTTTCTTTCTCCTGTTGCTCTTGCTCTAGCTGTGGATCAGGTAATCTGGGTTTAAATCATAATTATTTTTTATCATGAAAGTAGGATAATTTTGTAAATATGTATTGTTATTATTGAAACATATGGCCTCAAGTGAAAATATTTGTTCATGTTGTACAAATTAAACTTAGGGTTCTTTCTATGAATAAAAGTAGTTAATTAGCGATGAAAGACCTTTGCAAACCATTATCCTGTTGCTGTGCAACTATTGAAATCTCTGTGATACATTTCCGAAGAAATACAAACTTTCAGTTTCCATATAGGGTTGGCCATAAATCTCCAAATTCAATATTAAAACACAGCATATGTACATGTAGGTTTAAAGTGAGTTATTGTGTATTACTTTAGAAGGACTGTTATGGACTAAACTGTTCACAGATGATCTTAAAATGGTTGGTAAATGATCTGCCAAACATGAGATGTGTATCATATGGACAAACTAGACATGCAAAATTTGGTGTCTTTTTTTTTCACACAAATTCATTGTATGCACATAGTTTTTCAAGCAAAAATCAAAATGAGAGCATGTGATATTAGAATCAGACGTACTTTCTTATTTGTACTTAAATGTGACTTAATTTTTTTAGGGACTTTTCTTGGATGTTGCAAAAGGTGGTATGACATTTGAAACTGCAACATTAGGTGAATTTCCCCTCTATATACCCATATTGATGTTATTTGTTGATTTTATACTGTATGGATTGCTGGCATTTTATTTAGATCATGTTATTCCAGGTAAGTTGCATTGCCTGGAGAGTATGGTGTGCATGGCGTATGATATAAATCATAGTATTATTTGTGTAAGAGAGTATGGTGTACTGTATAAACCATGGTATTGTTTATATTTTGTGTAAGAGAATATGCTATAAACCATGGTATTGTTTATATTTTGTGTAAGAGAATATGCTATAAACCATATGCATGGTATTGTTTATATTTTGTGTAAGAGAGTATTATATAAACCATGGTATTCTTATATTTTGTGTAAGAGAGTATTGTGTATGGTATAAACCATGGTATTGTTTATATTTTGTGTAGGAGAGTATGGTGTACGGTATAAACCATGGTATTGTTTATTACCATCCTATTGGTGTCAGAGTAAAAAGAGCAACTATGATATACAGTCCTTAATAGACAATCAGCATATAACGCATCATAGTGATATGACACATGACGAAGATGTAGAAGATGTTCCTCGAGAAATGGAAGAAAAGGCTTCTATTAGGTAAGTAGTTAGCAGTACTATGGTTCACATATTCTGATCTCATCACAGGTTCATGTTATCAAATTTGTTTTGTAATTAGTCATGTGTGGAAAAACATGGCCTCCCTTACAATGAAAATGTTCCCAGACCAAAAATATTTCAGAGGGCCTTCTCATGCTCCAACCCCAAGTTTGTGGGTATTCAACTCTGGAACTTTATTATGCCAAATTCTATATTGAGTAGTCTTCAATATTATAATAATATTTAGTTGCTATTAGAATCATCTACTCCATCATAGTGCTGGCTCACTAACTTGGAGGTCTAGGGTTTTTTCTCTGTGTTGGTCCCGAAAGTTCCTAAAGATTTTCCTTCTTGGTTCTCCCTTTTCAGTGAGGCAGAGTGTCAGACAAAAAAGAGAGGTCGGATGTACACATTGGTGTGCATTAAAGGAACCCTTGACTTTTGGAATTCTATTGTTGTCTCAGCAAAATTTCCCTCATAGCACACTGTATGGCATATCCCCATCATCTTCATTAACCAGATGCAGAAAAGTAGGATATACACGTAAACCCCCATTTCATTCATTTAAAAAGTTCTGTCACCAGGCCAATCCAAAAATAATTATATAGATGGTTGTATTATTTATATATATGAATGAATGGCTGTATTATTGATATATTTGTTTCAGGTTGTATAATATAGGTAAAACATTTCCTGGTAAAGAAAAGGGTGAAACAATAGATGCTGTAAATGGTAAGTTGGTTATATTAATTAAGACCTTCATATATGCTTAAAATATTATTATTTTATATTTCACATTGTATTTCAACATCTGGATATTTCAGACTTTCGGTTTCTGTTGATTTTGCATACCTCTTATATCAGGATTTATAGCTACTAAAATCAAGACCAAGATGTTATCTAACCTGCATTTCTAGGCTTTATCTTCCACATGTAGATTACTACCTAAATAACATTTTCAGCCCATATTTTTGTTAAATTGCTAGCTTTAAAGGAGCTAAGTCGATAACATTTGGGATCTAGAAATTGGCACAAATGGGTCGCAACGCATATGATAATGTAATATGAATGTATATAAACTAATTTATATTCAATCGTTTCTGTTTTTACCCTAATTTCAAATCAATTATGTTTGGGGAAATTCACCAGAAGTCTCAATCGAATGGCAATCTCTAGCGTCTGGTTATTTCAGTCTACGCCGATAGTATTTAATGCGCATGCTCACCAGATAAGAATATGACGTCATCGTTTGACATGACTTGTGGAATATGTTTAGCCTTGTTTTTCGAGTCCTGTGTTACAAATGGCACTGAAACGCATTATGCTAAACGATTCTTGTACCAATGGTAAAATGTTTATTTTGTCTTAAATATTGAATATCAGAAGCCCATCTTTTCCCGGTAAGATCAGAACATCAATGTTGATTTAAATTGACATTTATGCAACAAAACACAAACTCGGATTGACATTAAACAATAAAACTTTATTTGGCATATGGGGACTACAGCATGTATATCTTGGCATTACTCTATATACATTAAATGAAATATTAAAATGTTGAATACTAAAGTGAATGACTGGTTTTCACAATCTTCCACTCCAAACATGTTTGACATGGCTGAATGTCCAATACATGGGAATTGATGTATTGTGAAAACCCCATTCTTGATAGATGACTCAATTGGCAGACAGCTTAAGGCTGCCGCTCTCAGTGTGAGTGAATAAAGTGAGCGAAGCTCGAGTGTTAGTACTGATGGATGAGCGAAGCTCCTAATCACAGTGAAGTGAGCGAAGCTCGAGTGTTCGTACTGATGGATGAGCGAAGCTCCGATTGTAAGATTGAGGAGTGAAGCTCCCAGACCAATCTTGAACTGTACCTGAAATAGATTCCATTTAATACATAAACATATATACATGTATATAAATTGAACAATAATATTCAATACTGACTTCAAACCAAATAGGTAACCCCATACTTTGGGGTAGAATAGCTAGTTTATGGTTAAACTAGCTGTGAAAATGCATAACAAGTAACTAGTCCCTGTTGGCTTAGCAAACAGGAAGGCAGGAGATGGGGAGGAGGTGGGCTTGAAATATTTCTTGCCGAATACATATAGCATGACTCGGCCTACGCGCTGTAATCTAGAAAGAGGCAGATTCGAAAAAGAGGCAGATGAGGTCACGTGGCATAGGTCATGACATGTGAACGAGTTTGTGTCAGTGCATAAACCAGACTTATTTACATAAGCCCCCAAATAATTCGTGTTTTCAATGTTGAAGACTTTGGATGATATTGAGTTTGAGACTTAGCTACTTTAATATTCTGCATATTTTGGATAAATTTAAATAAAGAAAAGTTGTTATTTGCCTTGTGGCATGTTGTCCATTTTAACTAACTAATTGTAGTATAAGATCAATGGAATGCAATAAGTAGCTAATAGAAAATTAGCATATTAACTATTTTTTTGCAGGAATATCATTAGATATATATGAGGGTCAAATAACTGGATTATTGGGTCATAATGGTGCTGGTAAAACAACCTTATTAAATATGTTGTATGGTTTAATTCCTACTACTAGTGGTGGTGCTATTATCAATAATTTAGTAAGTATCTTCTAACTATATATTAAGGTTGTTTGGGTGGTTGAATGGTCTAACCTGTGCACTTTAGATCATAAAGCCTGTCATTGAGTCATGTGACATAGTTATACATGACAAGGAGTAGGGTCACCTGACCAACCTCATAGATTTTCTCTGTGTTCTCCGGGTTTCCTCCCACTGCTAGCAAGCAAACCCTTATGTGCAAGCAGATTATTAAAATAAGATTGAACCATATGTTAGTCCCAAAATGATCTATTTTGTGTCGAGTGAACGTTAAACTCCATTTCTCTCCCTCTCTCTTACTACATATTAAATGGTATATTGAACCGGTAATCTCTGCTTTTTATTTGACCAAATTCTAAATGAAAATAAAAATCCTACTTTTCTGTACTGTCCAGTCTAATGAAGATGGGCATGAGCCATACAGTGTGGTATGAGGAAATCCTGCCCAGACAATGGTGTTTACGCCTTCTTTTCATTGAATTCCAATGGCAAGATATTTAATACATTGTTCATATTGTAATATATGAATTGTCAATATTTCATCTTAGCAAGTTATTCAATCCTTTAAATATTCTCATGTGTACTTTAATTTTTTGAAAATATAAATATTGCTGATTCCCACTAATGGGCCAAACTAGAAGACGGACAAAGAAACCGTGTCTAATGGTTCAGATTCAACCGTGCTGGCATAATTATCCTACTTACACAAATATACATAAATATGTTATTCTTAAAATAATTAATTTATTTGTCAAAGAGATATTCAACCCAATTTCATCTTACTGTGTCCCTATTTAAGAACTGCAGAAAGTAAACATTTTTATATTTCATCTATGCATATTATAGGATGTATCTGATAGCAGTGATATGGAGAAGATAAGAACTATGTGTGGTATTTGTCCTCAACATAATATATTGTATGATGAGTTATCATGCAAAGAACATCTGCGTGTATTTGCGGGTATTAAGGGTGTACCTTCCAATAATGTAGAGTCAGTGGTATGTAGATTAAAACAATTCATTCAACTTTAAATACTTCATTTAAAATAAGCTTGTCCATCTGTCTGTCTGTCTCTCAGATCTTTAGGAACACAATAACTTTCCTCTAATTGAGTTAGAATGTTTAAACTTAATTGGTGTGGATGAGTATTTTCTGCCTAGGCTAAGGTAAGATGTGCAACTTGGTTGGTCTATTCATTGGAATGTGATAACTTTGATTCTAATTTACTTTGAATTTTGTAATTTGGTCTATAGTTTCAGTACCTCAATACCATGACTAAGTTCAATAATGAACATTTTAATTAGGTTAAGCAGAGTTAATGGTTTATAGACAGATAAAGATAAATGTGCAAGTACTTGTAACATGTATCATCTATTTATATTGGGATTAAGGCAGAAGATATCAGCCTTGCTATTGGCTTGGTTTTATGCTGAAATACATGGTCAATAGTTGTTGTTTTACATCATTATTTTTGGATAGTTTTCCATTCTCCTACCCGTCTGTTTAAATTATTCTCGTCCTCTGGCATCACAGTTTGAAATTCAGTATTAATATCCACTTCCGTTTCAACTGGAGATTCATATTTTTAACAGGAAAACAAAACTATATACCTATGTGCCCTTATGGAGTTCTTATCTGGTGCATTGTAATTGATTGTAAACCGTTGTTATTTTTTAAATTAATGTTTTTAATTATAGATAAAGCAGTCATTAACTGATGTTGATTTATTGGATCAAGGTGATGTGTTTGCTAAAGATCTCAGTGGTGGTCAAAAACGTAAATTATCGGTAGCTATAGCACTGATTGGTGACCCCAAGGTATTTTATAGTATAGATTATATACAATAATACATAGATTATGAATTTTTGTTCATTGAATATTGATTGATGTAATGTGAACCACTCTGGCTGAATAAGATACATAGCAGGTTGTTGTTAGATAAGGCACAAAACGTATTAAAAAATGGTATCAGCTTTAGAATAAACTTGTGGAGTTCTTGACACCTGTCACTGCCTGCAACAATAGTTGACACTTGACTTTCAGGAACTGAAGCGTGCTAACTATACGAAGATTGTTTCCAGAACAAAAATATATTGGGGTTAATTTGTTTTAATAATTAAGATTATCATAACATCATACTGTTACACGAGGTTTAATGTCATGTAGATTACTGCTATTTTGAATATTAAATATGGATTATTTAAATAGATAATATTTCTGGATGAACCAACTGCTGGTATGGATCCTCACTCCAGGCGTCATCTTTGGTCCCTCCTCAAGAAACAGAAAGCAGGAAAAGTTATAGTACTTACCACTCATTTTATGGATGAAGCAGATGTACTTGCAGGTATATTAATGCTCTCAAAATATTTAAATTTGGATAATTTCTTTATTTGATGTCAGTTTAGTTCCTTTAGGAACTGTCTCTGATTGGATGATGTCAGCTGACAGTTCTTATAATCCGTCCCTATATATCTGCAGTATAAAAATAACACTCTTCCCCACCTCTGTTCTAAGGCTATTTTGGAATCCTTACCAACTATTTTTCACCGTGATTATTCTTTGTTCGCCAAAGGAATCAGTTTTTGCCACAGCTGACACACATTTATAATAATTGAAAGATATTTTCAAGGAGAATTCGCGAATAAAAACGTACACAAAATACGTTTGAACTTATTAGCCATTACGAGACTGGAACATGTGTATACCGCATGTTTATTTAATCGCTAAATTCTACTAGTTAATATTGTTGAATTATTATAAATTTGTGTCATATATGGTGAGAAATGATTTCTTTTGGCGAAAAATAAACAATCACGCTGAAAAATAGAAAGTTAAGGTTCCAAAATAGCCTGAGAATAGAGGTGGTGTAGACCAGAGCGGTATTTTACTGTATTTTCGTATTGCAGCTATATAGGGATGGAAAGGAACTGTCAGCGGACATCGTCCAATCAGAGTCAGTTCCTAAAGGAACTAATGTCAGTTTGGTCAGTAATTCAGATAAGTCAGTAAATAGATATGCAAATAAAGGAAAATGTGTTGATTTAAAAAATGCAATATTTCTAGAAATATGAAAATGAACTAAAAATTTGAATTTTTATTTAAATTAAATGTTCAAAATCAAAATTCAATGTGAGCACTGAGTTATATTGTGTATTTTGTTGGTACTTATAATTTGCTTACCGTACATGTTAATCTATAGTTCTACATGCAATAACTTTGATAACTTATAACTATAGTTTCATAAAAGAGCAATTTCAAAATCGGTATTTGCATATAATATTTATACCTACTGTAGTTTGCTAATAGTAAAAACTGACTTGGGTTTGTTTCTGCACCAGAACTTTCATGATTAAAACTGAATTGATTATTTTCAGATCGTAAGGCAATTATCAGTAAAGGTAAACTTCGATGTTGTGGTTCATCTTTATTTCTAAAGAGTAAATTTGGTATAGGCTACCATCTGAAGTAAGTAGAAATTAATTTGACCTAAATTGTATATTTACAGAAATGATTTATGTTTATATGCCACTATTTCATGTTTGAGTGTATTGTTGTCAGTAAACCAGCGATGCTAGTTTTAGTTTTAATTAAATAACGTTTATCGTTATGATTTTAAATTTTATACACATGCTGACAGAGTATTACCTTTTAAAAAAATTGTCGTTATTATTTTTATTGAAAGCTTTATGGCACAGTCGTATGGAATTTAATTTTAAAGCCATTTCAATTATGGTTGTCACATGATCACTGTGCCATGTGTCTATCATTGACGAATGAATAAAAACATTTGCAAGTTACATAATAGAAAAAAAACTACAAATTGTGTGTTATGAAGAAATACCATGGTGCCGTATCAGCTTATATCCATCGAAAAAAAACAAAAAAAACGAATACAGTAATTTTTTCAGGAATATTACTGACATGAATTTCAAGCCGGTACGTGAATTAAATATGGAAAATTTTCTAAACGGTGTACCTATTTGTCGTTATTTTTATGCTAATAACATACAGTAGAATATGATATTCCTCATAACAAATTACCAAGAATTATTTTTGTTGAAGTCTGGTTATATTAAAGGGAATGGAAGCTTAAAATTTTAAAACCCAGTTCCTACCAGGACCTCATTTGACCCACTTCTGACCGGTTCGTTTCAAAATGGGTTAAGAACTCTGGTCGAGCCTAATTTTAACAATAAAAAATATAGTATGATAAAGGACATTTTCCCAATTGTTTTGTATAAGATTGACCATTAGAATGGAATATATTAATATAGATATGATGTCAATAAGAAAGAAGGCCAACTGTGGTTAAGTTTTTTTGGGTTTTTTATACCAAATTTCACCTGAAAATCAGTAAATACATATTTCTGTAAATAGTTAATGTTGAAATATTATTTGTTTGTTATATAGTATGATAAGTGAACCATCTTGTGATGCTGACGATGTGACGAAACTTCTTAAAGAAAAAATAAATGGTGTAGAGCATAGAAGATCACATGGTAAAGAATTAGCATACACAGTACCATTAAATGAAGTGGACAAATTTGCAGGTAAAATATGACAATCTGTACTTCAAGATCAATTCAGACTTTAGAAAGAAGTCCTCTCTCCTTCCTGAAAATTTAGGTAGAAGTGGGGGGAAACTTTGAGAGAAATGAAGAATCTAAAAGCACAATAAGTCTCTTTCATGAACTCATATATTAATCTTGATTCGTTATATAATAATTCATGAGAAAATATGAAAAGTTGTTCAAATTTGGATTCGGTGGCATCAATTTTTTGCAAGCTGATTTCTGCAACATTAACATAATTTTGCAGGCCAACTAATTTAAATATTATCAATCTGTAAAAATAGAGTAAAATAACAACCCTGTTTATTTTTTGTATATTATTTTTTGTGTGTTTTTATTTGTTATTAGCAATGTTTAATTCTCTGGAGGAAAAAGGATCTGATGGTGTAACTAAAGCAGAAAAAATGGGAATAAAGAGTTATGGTGTTTCCATGACGTCATTAGAGGAAGTATTTTTGAAATTAGGTATTTAAATAATTCGGTTAAATTGTTTTTCTGTAATCTAATGGCGGGTTGGATGGCCGAATGGTTGGCATGTGCACGTTGTATCATAAGGTCTGTCATTTTGTCAATTGGCGTGGTTCGATTCCACGGTTGTACGTGACAAGGAATAGGGTCGCCTGTCCAACCTCAAGGGTTTTCACCGGGTCCTCCGGCTTCCTCCCATTGCTAAAGACCCCTACGCGCAATCGAATTATTGAAATAAAATTGAAATCATACTTTAGTCCCAAAATGACCTAATTTGTGTCCAGTGGACGTTGAATCCTATTACTCTTTCTCTGTAATCTAGTCTATGATGATTTACATTAAGCAAAAATATACTTCCATTGCCACAATGGTCGTTTTCGAAATAAGAAAGGAAAAATATGGCTAATTATATAAATTTCAGTGCTATATTGATATTAAGTCTTTGTTACTTCCACATTAATTTATTTTTTGCTTGTTTTATACAGTAATTTTATAATGATTGTTTTATTTTAAAGGAAATGATGAAGAATCTGAGGATACCAATGATAAATCAGCCAATGGTACTAACATGATTAATGTAAATGATGTTTCTGTCAATATAAACAAGAATGGTACTCAAGAGGACGCCAACAATCTTTTTAATTCAAAGAATTTACTTAATTTGAATAAAGGTAGTGCATTAATGAAACAAAGACTGAAAGCATTTTTAAAGGTATGTTAATGGAAATGGAATTCAGTCTTTGAACAAAATTATACAATAAAGGAACAACGAACAGAAAGTGAAACCCTGAACTATCTTTAGTTACCCGGATGACAGAAAATTTTGACTAATACTCAGAACGATGTATGTTAACCCATGTCACAAGAAGATGCTAAGTATAAACAAGTCATGGTCCAGTCACTACATTTGTGACCAGAAAATCCTGATAAAAAATCGGAATGATTTTTCTCCTCTGAAAGCCTTTTCAATTCTGCTTGCATATCTAGTTAAAGTTGCAATTTCATATTTTTAAGTTATATTTTTAAAATTTATTAAAATAAAGCCTTAAAATAGATGGTATCTATAAACAGTCCTACCTTGTTAAAGAATACTCCTATTAATCCTATAATTCACTATTGCCAGTTGAGAAATTGACAAAAATATCATTTTCAACTTCAAATTCAAACGTTTGAAGACAGCTATTTCATGGGGGGGGAATAGAAAAACAAGGGAGGTAATTGTGTTAGTATTTCCGGGGTCAAAGGATTTTTAAGTGGGAGAATAATACCTATGATCGTATAATAGTGAGTTGACAACCTATTGAGCAAAAGACAGAAATAATTATGTTTTGACTTTCTTAGAAAATATGAAATTATCGCTTTAAATATATACATATATGTTAGTGTTCATTTATCGAATCTAAATCAAAATACAAACATCATTGTTTATTGTTATTTATTTCAGATAAGATTTTTGCTTCAAATACGAGAGAAACTTGCGTTGATTTCTCAAATTTTTTTGCCGATAATCTTTGTCACAACTGGACTTCTTCTCAATAAATTTGGAGCAAAAGTTAACAATACAAATAATGTAATTTCTATGTCTTTAAAACCAGATCAATATGCCAGTTCAAGTTTCTTGTTTGTTGATTCTATGAGTAAGTAATAATATATTAATACAAGTTACAAGTCTTTCTATCTTTTTTATACGCCCACATTTTCATGTCGACATATATTGCCGTCGCCCCTTATCTGATTTTGACGAAACTCGAAATATAGGTTTATCTCCAAAAGATCTCAGTTGCTTTCGATATTGGTATGTATCGGACCGAAACTTCATGAATTATGGCTCCTGATTGTACGAAAAATCACGTTTTTAGTTTGTGGACCCTATAGAGGTCATAATTTTTATACGATTTAAAAAAAACGTTTGAATATATCACCGTTACACCCTAAAGATGGATTGAGTTTGAATTTCGTAAAAATTGGACCAAAACTGACAGACAAAATCGCCACCCCTCGTACTCAAATAGTGTAAAAATATGATATATCAAGGTTGTGGTTGAGGTCACAATTTTCTTCTGATTTTGATGAAACTTGAAATGTAAGTTTATAACCCAAAGATCTCGGTTCCTTTCAATATTCGCACATATCGGAACGTAACTTCCTGAATTATGGCCCCTGATAGCAAAATGTGGGCGTATCCTGCCTGGCAGCCGCTGGTTTTTATTTAGACTGATTGATATTTCTTTGAATAAAAGAAATGTAAATTTATATAATGGCAGAAGTGTGTATCTTCTATTACTACATTAGTAATTAACAAGGATGTTTTATTTTTGCAATCGAAAACAGGTGACATATTAAAATGCAGTGATATCTGAGAACCAGAATATTTTTTATATGGCCTAAACTTTATCATACATAAAGGTATAAAGAAATGGTTTCATTCCAAATCTTGTATGAATTTAGGGGGTCACGGTGGCTATAAGTGGGTAAGACGCTGGCTCGCTAGCCTGAAGGCCGGGTGTTCGATCCCTGGATTGGCTGAGAAAGTTCATCCAGATTTTCCAGTGTGCTACCCCTTGTCAGTGATGCAGGACGGAGGAGACCTGACAAGGACAGCTGTCTAGTTGTTTGGTTACTATGAAAAACTGAGGTCCTGTTAACACATTGGCGTGCACGTAAAAGATCCCTTGACAGTTATAATTCGATATATAAGAGTAGGTTGTAGTGCTGCTGTCCAGGCAAAATTTCCCTCATCGCACACAGTATGGCGTATGCCCCTCTTCATTAGACCAGTTCGGTGCAGAACAGTAGGACGTTAAACCCCATTTCATTTCATTGTATGAATGTAGAGTTGCCTGTCTCACCTCATGTATTTTTCTGAGTTCTCCATTTTCCTCTCACTGCTGAAAACCCTTCTTGCAAGCAAATTTTTTAAATTAGAAAATACATAAACCTTATATTATTCCTGAAATTACCCAATTACCCCATTTCTCTTTGTCAGATATAATTTATAAACCATTTCTATATGCAAGATTGTAAGTTTATATACATTAGTATTATATATGTTGTAGATGATTCTACATCACAAGCAGTTGTTACACAGTTAAATACTTATATGCAAGTTGATGATATTAAGAATGCATCAGTTGATCTGATGTCGATAGCACCTCATAATATTGGTGTTAATCTACAAACAATGGTTACTGGAACAGTAAGTAGGATATAATCCAGCTAATATTTAATAAGTAAAGATAACCCTTCCCCGATCAACAAACTTTACAAGACTGTGTGTAGATAGAGTGGATTGATCCAGGGCATGTTGAAGAAGGGCTATCGCCCAAAACACATCCTGGATTAAACCATTCTATCTAGACACAGTTTTTTGCTCAGGGAATTTCAAGGATATTTTTCCTGCGCTGCCCCAACTGTATCATCAAGATCCAGGTTAACAAGCATTGTTCTACGGATTCTTCAATAGTAATCTAAACCAATAGTAATAGTGTACACCGACAATAAAAGTAATCAAAACATAGCATATTTACCTTGTGTAACTGTTGACAGTATCCATCTGTAAATCAATATAATGAATTCAAATGTAATAGCCTATACCATCATCTGTATAACTGTTTAGCTTATGAAATTTAAAATAACTTCATAGTAACCTGTGTTTGGTGCAATATTTAATGATGAAATTGACAATTAATGATTATTGCGGATTTTAGAAGTATTAAGATTTTTCACCTGTGCAGTGCTGGGTAACTAACTAAGCTAGTGAAAAATGATAACAATAATGACATTTGTAAAGCATTTAACTCAAAGCTAAACTTTATTGCATCTAATGAATCACATTCCATTATATCTCACTTGCTAATGAGATATTCAAAGATACATTATGTAAGATTTAAATAAAGAGCTAGCCATTCTTGCTATAATAGTTTGAAAAAAGATAATGTAAATTCAGTATATTGGAAATTTCATTCAAATTACTCTACTGTGAGGGAAGATATTAATTGCAACCACCATACTGGTTGTTCGAAGCCAAGCATCGGCTCTTCATTTTTAAATTACATCAAAATATGGCTGAACGGTTCTAATCTACTTAATATCGGAAATAACCGATGGCATCAAGAGTTGATTATGGTCTTCTCATGTTAATAGATGTATAATTAATGGTTTACATAACATTTCATGCCTAAAGACCTGCAACAGACATATTTAGCTCTTGCAAAATGTCTGTTTAAACTGCAAGGTTATGAAAAAGAATTAAATCTTTCATTAGATGCTTTTATACATGAAGTTTAACAGAATTCTGTTGTTTTGTTTTTTTTCCAGTCTCTGGCATACACATCATTATACAATGATACAGCTCTATTATCATTACCAGTTATTGTCAATATTATGTCTAATATTTTACTTGGAGTCAATTCAATCAATACTTTTAATCTGCCGTGGCCAGCTCTGACAAACAAAAGATCTTACGATGGTACCGCCTTCTCATCTATAATGATATTAGGAATGGCTTTTGTTTTCACGATTGCTGGTTTTGCTGCAAATCATGTAAAGATTAAAGAGGTAATGCATTTATATATTGTTCACTTTCGACCCCCCCCCCCCCCCCCAAAAAAAAAAATAAAAAATAAATATCCCTTATTATTTCTCAGATTTGATTTGAGCTGAGTTGTGATGTGTTTATTTGGTAATGCCTGGGGTTCTCTTAAACACTAGGTGATGGTTGATTTGTTTGTGCATTTCTTTAACAGAAATGAAATGAAATGAGTATTAATGTCCTACTTTTCTGCATCGACTCAGACATTTTCTAAAAACCAGGGAAATAAAATATAAAGCTACACCAATTTGAACTTTAGTTTTAGGGACTGACCATGAAAAGTTTGCATCCAGTTACTGAAAGAAAAAAAAAAATGCTTCATTTTTTATATAGTATTTATAAAGAATTATTTTTCTTTTTTTTTTCCAGATAAAATTTAAAAGTCAACTTCGTGTATCAGGAATAACATTTAACATTTATTGGGGAGTTAATTTTCTCTTTGATCTTGGTCTGTATTTAATACCAGCTATAGTGTGTATTATAATAGTTTTAGCTGTACAGGTATGTAGGATTATTTACAATTATCTAATACTTACTGTATTTGACAAATTAACCACCAGCTTAAAACAAGCACCCACCCTCTCATACATAAACTATATGTGCTTGGAAACAATAAGAGAACATGGCACTATATTTATACAGGGAATAAACCCAGTGATTGTATTCCATATAAATGGTCTTGCCTTTCCTATTTTATTTTACTGTAATCTATTTTTTATCATAGGATGACTAACATATATATTTGATTTGATATTTGTCTTGTCTTGTCTTCTGTTCTAGCTTAAAATAACTTTATTTAAGATTTAGATAAAGAGCTGACCGTTCTTGCTGTAATAGTTTAAAAATAGATAATGGAAAGGGCATATGTTGAGCATGTCAGTCAAATTACTTCATATTCTGAGCAAAGTTATGAATGTTTGAAGTTTTGAAAAGAAATAGTGCTTGGTTGTCAGGTAACATTGCTACGACAATAAACAAAGTCTTAGTTTTCATGAATCTTGAAAACTAAGACTTTGTTTATTATCGTAGCAATGTTACCTGATAACCGAATTCAAGATTATTGTTTAACGAAGATATTATGGGGGAGATTATCTAAATCGCTTGATAGCTTAGTCATCTGATGTTCTAGAGAGTTCATGTGAATAAATGTCTAAATAATAATTTATATAACATTTGAAGCCAGAAGGAAGACATACAATAAGCAGATTTATCTCTTACATAATGCAATCTGATTATAATACAGATCTATGTTTTGTTTGTTTTTGATCTGACCAGTTGTATTGGAAGGTTGCGTCGGGGGCCGTACGAGCGGTTTTTGACCCTATGATGTCACACATTGATTAATCAATCAGCTTTGACGTTTCTAGTGGTTTACCCACAGTTCCAAGAAGTCGCTGTATGGTTTCATTGGTTAATCCCTCACTCCATCGAAAACGCCTGTTATATAACAACTCTTCCAGATCCTATTGTAGTGAAGGCAAAGAAAACGAAATTTTGAACCATAAAAAACGAAACGAAATAAGATCTGTGTTTTAATCAGATTGTTACATAATGTATCTTTTAAGAAGTTTTTATCAGTCTTGATAATTTTCTCTTTGTTATGTCGTTCGCTTTAACATTCTAATGTAAGTGGTGTATTCTTTACGTTCATAGTTATGTGTATAGTTTAGAAGATGGACTCTACTATGTGTTAAATATTTGTTTCTTTTCATTTCTATTTGTTACAGTTACCATCATTGACACCAGGTGGAGCTATCTTTTGTGTTATTGTTCTTTTCATCACCTTTATTCCTGCAAACATTTTATTAGCATACTGTTTTACGTATGCTTTTGATAAATTTGAGACATGTATTGCAGTTCTACCCAACGTCTTTTTATATGTAAGTAAAATGTTAGATTTCTTATTTTTAACAAAAAATACTAAACGTGGATATCTGTCTTGTTAATCAAGTTTGACTTGACCTTTAGCAGATGGGGAACAATTTAATGTCAGGCACTATTAAACTTGAAGTTGTACTTTGCATTTATATCTTTTTGTCAGAGTTTACAAATGATTTTAATAAAAAATATAGAAAAAAGACAAATCTGACTCAGATGAAACTGACAGGTACCAGAGGATTTGTACCTGACAAACCTGATTTTATGGCGGACACTGTCAGTGACATGTGGGTTATTTCCACGATTTGGCCATTATGAAGGTCCTCAAAATTTATGACTTCATGTTAAAATGTACAAACCTACATTTACAAGACATGAAAACAGTAAAATTCACAATGCTATCTGATGATGGCATTTATCAAAATCATACTACTTTAGAACCATACATTATTGTAGTTCATATTGACCATAAGAATAAACTAACTAAGCTGTTTCCCAATAGCCCTATAGTCAAGCTTTTAACATAAGGCAGATGTTGTCTCCAGTGTTTTAGAATAGGCCTTGATGTAATATCCAACTTACAAGTATAATAGATATATTTTTGTTCTAGGGATCCTTTATACCATATTTAGCTGTATCATTAATGGATATGCTAATAAGAGAAGGGAATGTACCTGTAATAGTTCATTACATCTGCACTTTACTTATTCCACCTTATTCAATATTTGGAGGATTTTATTATATTGACCGGGTATGTATATCAGTTTTATGTTTGAATGTTTCTATTACAGTATTTTTCAGGCTATAAGTCAATACCTTTTTTCTACAGAATTCAGGCCAGGAAGATGAAATCTTCCTTCTGGCATTGGTCTAGTGAAAATAAACACATTTTCATCTCTCGTAATTTCTTGAGAGAATTCTACTTTAAGTTTAAAAGACCAGAATGGCATATTTTTTGTCCATGTATGAAGAGAAAGAGTGTATTTATTTGACATTTTGAAGTAAAAACTAGTTTATATGAACCAAGAACAAAACTTAAAATATTACTCATGGTAATCCTACATTTAGCAGCTAATAAGTTCACATGGGCCATTATTGACATACATCAGAACAGTATTAGACTAGGATAACATTCTTGTAACGCAATGAAATATTGTCTTATACCCCATTTTGACTGATCTATGGATTATCATTGTAAAATACAATTAAAATTAAACCACTCCAAATCAACTTATATCCTGTAATTTTCTTGTGTCTGACTTAAATCATGTTTGTCCTTTCCAAATTTGTGTCCAATCGCCAATAATTTTTATAACCAGTAATGGTGTTTTAAAATCTTGATTTTCCAGAGAAACATATTCCAGTGTATAGGATGTAAATAAAGCAATTTATTTAAAAAAAAATAAGTAAATAGATTTATTTTTGAAAGATTAAAATCACCTGTGATCTGCCAAGGCCAGTAAAATGTTGAACTTTGATGCTTTTAAATTTATCACATGTAAATTGATAAATCAAATGCTAATATTAAATTCTGTTTATTATAGGTTTATAGAATAAAAAGTTATATGCAGCAAACAGACAGTATCATATTTTCAGATTATATGGAAGCTCCCATTCTTCTTCCTCTAATTATGGTAAGTACTAAGCTCTATGTTTTTTATCACGAATGTTTGAGGAGATGACCCACTCATTTCTCAACAGATGGATGTGACAGCTACCAGAATCAACTTTTGAAACCATTCTAGATGCCCCTGTTCAAACGCTGCACTAGATTAAGTATTGCGTTCAATACTAAATGTTAATAATATTTAATTTCAGCCTGTATTCCATGCTGCGTTGTTGTATATATTGTTAAGAATACTGGATATTAAGAGTAATGGTGGAGATATAAAGGAGTTGTTTAAGTCAAGTAGTCATAGTAATCAAGTTGTACCAGATGATAACTTAGATTTAATTGAAAATGAAGATGAAGATGTAAAAGAAGAAAGACAAAAAGTTGCTAACTTACAACAACAGAGTGGACATGTAAGTAACTTATGTCTTATAATTGCAATAGAATGCAGGGCTTCTACTTCAAATTCAAAACATTGCCAGCCAGACAATATTTGATTATTTTGTCTTCCTTAAATATTTTTTCAAAAGAATATGAGAAATTTTATATATATATTAGTGTAATTAATTATTCTATTGCTTCCCATAAACTTTATTTTATCTGAACAGGACAAAAATTATCCAAATTAAATTTCTTGTTAAATTCTTCTTTTAGAAGTTTATTCGTAAAACACTAATATTAAATAAGCATTAACCATTTATTGTCAATAATTTTAAGTTTGATTTGAATTGACTGAACAGTAGTTACTGTAGGAATGTTCAAAATAGATTGTATCAATCATTTGTGATCAAAACGTAAAGCAGTCACTCAGGTACAGACATTTTAACAAATTTGGGTGTGGTTTTCAAGTTTAAAGCGATAATTGCATTTTTTTTAAGTCATATGTTTAAAAAATATTAAAATAAAGCCTAAAAATACATGGCATCTCTGTTAAAGAATAATCCTATATAAATCACTTGTGCCAGTAGAGAAATTGGCAAATATATCATTTTCTTTTTATATCCAACATTGGATTTTACAGTGTTATTATCACGTGTGCAGGTTTGAAAAGTTTCACTCAATCAGGCATCATTATCCTTGTCTGTTTAACCACGTACTTTGACAATCGAGACAACTCCCTCTTCCATTGTGTAGACTTAGTTTTCCAGTGAAAAGAAATGATACAATACCATTGACGAGTCTTTCATTTTTTCTCATTGTGAGTGATCCCTTTTTAATGTTTATTTTACTTTATTATTTATAGGATTATGTGAGTGACAATACCCTTTTAATGTTTATTTTGTTTTATTATTTATAGGATTATGTTAGTGACAATACCCTTTTGATGTTTATTTTGTTTTATTATTTATAGGATTATGTTGCATATGTAAGTAATCTGAGAAAAGAATTTACAAAACGAGGTAAAACAGAATACAAGGGTTGTACAAAGGTTGAACATGATGATAAAATAAAAGTAGCAGTTAGAAATGCTACATTGTCTGTTAACTCTGGAGAAGTTTTCGGTTTGCTAGGTCCCAATGGAGCTGGTAAAACAACATTAATGAATATGATTATAGCTGAAGTTGGTCCTACTCGAGGAAAGGTTAGTTGATATTTTTATCTGAGATTTTATTGTTCTGCTCTTTATGGCTGATATTTTTATATTAAATTTGGAAATTTGGGGGGTATGGGAGGTGGCTGGATAGTCCTCAAGTTTGCACTTTACATCTTAAATTCTGTCATTGAGTCAAATGGCTAGGATTACATGGCCATGCTTTTATGTGCAAAGTAGTGGGATCGCCTGTCTTTCCTCATGGGTTTTTCTCTGGGTCCTCCAGAAATAAATTTTAGAAATGCTGTTAAATTTTAAAAGTCTTTGTTGTTTTACTTTAAACATAATATTATGAACTTTTTCAAGGGTTTGTATACTTTTAAATGTGTGTGATATACCCTTTATCACATCCTTGCATTACATATATATATATCAATGATTATTATAATAATGCTAATTTAATTAGTAATTAGTAATTATCAACTTCGGCACATAAGTAAACAACAGTTCAGAAATCCACTCTACTTTCATTCTTTCAATAACAAAGTTCAAGTCTTTAACTTGAGACTTATACTTCATATGGGGATTTTTGATCTCAAGACTGCTTTTGTCCACTGTGCGACTTGAATTTGGTGAATTCATTATGAAAAAATTCAGCTTCCCAATCAATATGGCTGGCTCATTGAAAGGTCAGTCGTAGATTACAGAACGGCTTAGAAAATAACGTACAAAATTTTAAATGTCAAATATTGATATACATTGAAAATATAGAAAAGTTAATTGTGCTGATCAATGTATGCATTATGCACGAATCGGCATTTTATGCAGTAATATTATCAGAAATTGCATATTACTGACGTATGTATAATAATATGTAGTATGTTTTTTTCTGCATATTATTCAAGTGTGTACTAGGGGTGATGATTTTCCGTTTCAGAAAATAGCAAATTCCATTTTAAGTATTATTAATTCCGTTATTTTCCGTTTTCAGAGCTGACCATATTCTGTTTTTTCGAGATAAAATGATATTTTATGAATAAATGAATAAAACATCTTAAAATGCCTTTTATTACAAAACGGATCATTTTAAACCAATGATAACAAATGTTGAATTGTGAATGACTTGTAATGTTCAATGACTAGTTATTCTTTAAACCTGTTTCCCGAATTAAATAACAGAAAATAAATTACATCTTGTGAGCTCGTTTCATCTTTTTAGCAGACGAAGCCATTTTTCTCAGCTGCTAGTTGTAGTCGCGATTTATCCAGACATCTTCGTAGTTACTACCGTTTCTTCGAGAATAAGGGCTGGATTTACAAGGCTACGGTATATTTGTGATGTCACGTGGTTAATGCGGATAAACACGAGTCACGAGCCCGGCAGTAAAATAAGAAGTAAATGAAACGATTTTTACTTTTATGAAGTGACAGAAGTTTTTTTAAGACATATATATATATATATACATTACAATGTTTAATTCAAGTTAAACTACAGCTAGAGTAATTGTATACAGGGATACATGAAAGACAGGTTTTCGTTTCGATTAAAATTATGATTCCTAAATGATGAAATGAAAGTAGCTAAATACTAAAATAGACAGTAACAAAACCACGCGATATCATTCAATATTTCCGTTTTTTATGAATGAATAAAAAGATGAAATACTTGGATAACTGCAAAATTGTTTTGTGTTTAGTATCAGCAAATATCGGCTTTTCCGTCTTTTTCCGTGTGAGATTTCAAATTCCGTTTTGAGTGGACAATTCCGCGATTTCCGCGTTTTTTCCACGATCACGGAAAATCATCACCCCTAGTGTACTTTGAAAGGAACCTAATTTGCTTAACCAGACTGATAATTTAATCTTGACGAAATATCTTTAATAAGCCACTTCAGTTGCCAAAAACGCTTTAACACTCATGAACTTAGTTACGCATTTAAACGACAGAATATTGGTCTATTTGTGTGAAATAATTTTTTGAATGACGAATCACAATACGGAACTTTATTGTATTGTGCTTCGTGGATTTTTAAAACATTGCGGTTCATCGATTCATTGATGAATCGTTACTGCCCAACTTGACAGTTGGGGTTAAAAAAAAGAGTATGCCCATAATGCAGAATTTCGCTCATAGCATACTGTATGATGTATGCCCATCTTCATTAACCCAGTCAGTGTAGAAATATAGGACATTAAACCTCATTAAACCTCATTTATATTCACAGGTGGATGTACATGGTCATGATATTAGATCCAACATGTCAGAAGCTTTTCAAGCTCTTGGTTACTGTCCACAACATGACCCATTATTGGAAACTATTACCCTTAAAGAACATTTACAGTTATTTGCTGCTATTAGAGGTGTTCCTGAATCACAGATTGATAGAATAGCAAATTTGTAAGTTTTAAACGATTATATTGAATGATGTCCTTTAGGATTGTATAATATTGTATAGATATATTTGGACAAATTATGCTGAATGACGTCCTTTAGAATAATGAAATATCGTAAATACTGCAAAAGGTTTAACAATGAACGGCAATGCACCATTTTATTTCTATCATCATAAAGTAATAAGATTGTTACAACTGCGGTGATGGTGGTGATGGTGGTGATGGTGATAGTGGTGACAGTGATAGTGGTGACAGTGGTGGTGATTGGCTGAAAATACAGAGACAGCCTTTATAAGCACAGAACAAATATCAACCTAACTGTCTTATGTGACCTTTAAATTTCCATGATAAAATGTACAACCATACATACATATTTATCTACACAATATACCAAGTACATAAGAATAGAGAAATAACCACAAAAATAAGTTTTGGCTTAAACAAGTGTCAACATTATAAACAACATCATAGTTTATGAGAGGGCCTTTACCCAGCAAATAGACGCTATAATGTGACAATTCTAAACTCTTCCAAAACCAGTAATTATGAATGTGACAACTAAAAACAGTAATATAAATACTTTCCCTGATTACTATACTCAACAGTTATATAATAATTTGTGTGCTCACCGTATTTTATGTCATCCCACAATGAAAATAAACGTAATAATAGCACAGCTTCATGGCAGCAGCCATGCTTCGTCAATGGCAACCTCGCAAGACACGGTCAACCAGACTCAAATTAGCATAGCAATTTTCTTAAAGAGTAGAACACTGGTTAACAATTCTTTTCAACTAAAAATTACATCTAAATTTAAGACTGGACATTTTAAATGAAACAATAAAACGAAATATTGATAATTTGCATCTTACATATCGTATAAATCAGTATAGGTTGGACAAATTATATAGAATGCCGTTCTTCGGGAATTATACAAAATAGTATAAATATAAATATTTTGGACAAATTATTTTGAATGACGTCCTTTAAGATTATAAAATATAGTATAAATATAAATAGGTTGGATAAATTATATTGAATGACATTATAAATAAGTTGAACAAATTATATTATACAATTTAGTATAAATATATATGTTGGACAAATTATATTTAATGACGTCCTTCAGGGATTATACAGTATGGTGCCTAATATATGTAATAGGTTGGATAAATTATATTTGATGACTGGTACATAATAGGTTGGATAAATTATATTTAATGATGTCCTTCGGGAATAATGTCTAATATATATTGATTGTAAAAATTCTAAAAGTGGAGGTGATTTTAAATTATTGTTAAAAGTTCAGGTTTGTTTTTTTTTTGTTCTGTTTCTAGCTATATAGAAAATTTAAAGGTTCAAGAACACGCTGATAAACATACAAAAAAATGTTCAGGTGGAACTAAAAGAAAGGTAATTAACATACTTTTCTTTTTTGTTTATGTACCATTTGTAAAAGTTTTTTTTAATAATTAACCTAGTTGACACCATCTACTTTCCTGAACAAGTGGAAGTAGTTGTTAAAAATCAAATGTTGGTTGCAAATGACCTTGCTTATGAAATGCAGGTTTATATTTTGTCACATGGTTTTTAAACAGTATATTACCCAATATGTAAAATTTCCCTTATTTTTATTTGGATACAGTTTTAACAGTCATTTATAATACAGAAAGTTACAATATCTAGAGTTCTTATATGTCTATGTATTTTCTAGCTGTGTTGTGCTACAAGTAAATCATATCTAGAATAATTGTATGTTTATATATTTTCTAGCTGTGTTATGCTTTAAGTATGTTAGGAAGTCCAGAAGTCGTATTATTGGATGAACCATCAACTGGTATGGATCCACAATCTAAACGATTTTTGTGGTAAGTCGCCTAACAACCTCTAAATTAGAACAAAGTTATGGTTTTGTTATATCCTTCACCCAAAGTGATTGACAACTCTAATATATCTTTCTAAATTGTATCAACATTTTGCTAGATCAGATCATTTTGTGATCAGTTGCTTTCAGATTTTAATACATTCTTTCTAGCAATAACTTTTTTGCTTTTGTTTTAATTTAAATCATTTTTGTCCATATCAGGGATATGATTTCTGCAAGTTTCTCATCTACAGAAAAGGGAGCTATATTGACCACTCATTATATGGAAGAAGCAGATGCACTTTGTAATAGATTAGCCATTATGGTCAATGGAAAATTAGAGTAAGTTTTTAAATATATATATTATGAATGCTAAATATTTACTTTCATGTACAATAAACAGACAGTTTACAAGTTTAGAAGTTTTTTTAAAAATTAAAGACGAAAATGTGAGCGGGATTGTATTGAGAATAAATAAAAGTATGGAGTGTTATCTCTGAGATATTTAGTTTACCATAACGACATGTTAAAGTCTCTGATCATCATTTGAGAGATTTTGAATCCCCTGCAATCTAAAATATTCTCAAAGTTCAATCTTTAAATGGGATATCAGTCTAAAAAAATCATGCTGAAAGAATATCTGCGATTGATTTTGTTTTCTTAAAGATACATTAGTTAAGAGTTTAATAAAGAGTTGGCCATTTTTGCTACAAGAATTCAAAAATAGATGATAAAAAAAGAAAACATTGAAAATTTCAGTCCAATTACTTTATACTGAACTGAGTTGTCATTGTTGAAAGTTTGGACTAGAAATGGGCATCAACTGTGTCCGCAATGTCTACGAGAATTGTCGATCGTTTGATTGACAGATGATAATTCCACCCACATATTCTCAATTATCAAGTAACATTCTCAATGGCTATGGTACCCTCGCTTGGTAGGCCTTTCAAAACCGGTTTCCAGTGGTCGGCCATTTCTTGATTTAATTTTAAATGGACGACTGTTTAAATCCAAGCTGTATCCAAGCCATCCGAGGGTCTACAGGGTTGATTTTGAGCTGTTTAAATCCAAGCTGTATCCAAGCCAACCGAGGGTCTACAGAATTGATTTTGAGCTTGTCATGTAAATAAAGGTCTAATTAATAATTTCTATAACATCTGAAACGTTAGTAAAGACTTGCAATAGGCAGATTTAGCTCTTGCATAATGTATGTTTAAGTAAATGTTTGTGTCAATTATGCAGTGAAAAATCAGTTAAAGATCTTTAATCTTTAAACATGTTTTTCAAATTAATTTAAACAGATGTCTAGGACCCAGTCAACATTTGAAAGATAAATATGGCAGTGGTTATTTATTGGAAATAAAAATAAAACAAGTTGCTAATGTAGAAGAGAAAATGGATGAACTAGAAGAGGAGATAAAACATATGTTTCCGCATTATATATGTGCTGAAAGATTTGGTGATAGAGGTCAATATAAGATACCTAGAGAAGATGTCACATCGTTAGCTCAAGCTTTTGCTTCACTTGAAAATGGTAATTATTGTTTTACAATACATATACTTTTACATACACCATGCAGATAATGTTTTATAGAGGAGCCACAGTGAATTAGTGAGTAAGATGCTACTCACTAACTAGAAGTTCCCAGATTCCTGGTGTTGGCCGAAAAATGTTCCTCAGGATTTTGCAATCTGGTCTAGTTTCCCTTTGTCATTGGTGCAGGACAGATAATAATTGGATAATGTTGAGTTAAAGACTTAGCTACTTTATTGATATAATTTGTTGGTGTGTTTGTTTTCTTGTAGCCAAACAGAATATGGGAGTAGAAGAATATAGTTTCAGTCAATCTACTTTAGAACAGGTAATATACTATTCAAAAAAGTAGGGGATATTTGATTTTGGGGGCATAATACTAAAATATGCAAATGACTACGAAAAAAGTCACTATAGAACCTAACAGAAGAAACATTTCCAGTTACATGTGACGCCCAAACGCACCAATAGCTACCGCATGGAATGCAGGTGATGCTTGGGATCATCATGGGGGTCCAACCCAAGATTTGCACGACTCTGACTTTGAATGTTACAGTCATTGTGGCATTGAATTCCAGGGTGGAAACATCAGTTTAATTGTTTTAGTGACCAGAAAACAAATTTTGATATGCGTCGGCTTACCCAAAATGAAAGGTTACGTGCCCTTGGCATGCTACAGATCGGCACAACACAGGCGGTTGTGGCGCGGACGATGAATGTTTCTCAGTCTGTCATAAGCAGGCTATGGTCCAGATACCGTGATACACAATCTGTACAGGACAGACCACGCTCAGGTCGACCAAGGGCGACAACTCAAGCCCAGGATCGATTTATCCGTACCTTGGCCTTGAGAAATCGTGTCATCACAGCAAATCAGATCAGCGCTCGTCTTCAAACAGACACTGGTGTGAGAGTGAGTGGCCAGACGATTCGGAATCGACTGCATAGGGGTCACCTTCGCGCCTGACGTCCTCGCGTGATCCCTTGTTTGAGAGATCATCACATTCAGGCAAGACGTCGTTGGTGTAGGGATCGTCAACACTGGGATAATCGACGCTGGAGCAATGTGATGTTTTCAGATGAGTCAAGGTTCACTGTTGATTTTTTGGACAGACGTAGGAGGGTGTGGCGTCGTCGAAACGAGCGCTTCCAAGACGTTAACGTCATCAGACATGATCGATTTGGGGGTGGTTCTGTTATGGTGTGGGGAGGCATCACTGTTGCTGGAAGAACGGCTTTACATGTTGTTGCAGGGCGTGTTACAGGCCAGTACTACCGGGACAACATCTTGGCAGTCCATGTTGTGCCGTTCGCACGACGTCATGGCCGCCGTTTCATCTTCCAGGATGACAACGCAAGATGTCACAGGGCCAGGATCGTTACAGGTTACCTCCAACAACAGAACATCACCACATTACCTTGGCCAGCACTGAGTCCCGACCTCTCCCTCATCGAGCATGTCTGGGACATGCTTGGACAGAGGTTACGTCAACGTCAACAACGTCCTGCCAATGTCCAAGAACTTGCTGCTGCGTTGCAACAGGAATGGGACAATCTGGACCAAAATGACCTTAGACGTCTCATTAGGAGTATGCCACGTCGGATCAATGCTTGTTTGGCAAACAGAGGAGGATTTACCCGTTACTGACTTGGTTGTGATGCTGTGGTAACTTTGCTGTTTGACCCCGGGTATCATTTTACCCTTATAATGGTCAGTCTGTGCCTTACTTAGTCTAACGATCATTTGGAATAAATCGATGAATGTGAACTTCATTTCATTTTGTCATTTGTTTCTTCGTCAGTTTCATTAGGTGACTTTAATAACACTTAAAAATCAAATATCCCCTACTTTTTTTGAATAGTATATATATTGAGTAATACCATTTACTATGGCTTAGTTCTTTGGGGTCTTGATAATAAATAGCCACTCGAACCTCGCAAACAGTGTATAGTTTAAAACTTCAAAACTTAAAAATTTGAAACTAAGAGCTTTTTAGAAGAGCAATAACATATTTTTTTGTTTTTTAAAATGGATCTGTCTGTCTTTCACACTTTCTGGGACACAAAAACTCTCCTCCTTCTAATTGAGCAAGAATGTTCAAACTTGGTGTAGGTTTTTTATTAGGTGAATGCCTTGATGGAGTTCGAAGATGAGCATTTTCTGCTTAGGCTAAGCAGAGATGAGTAATTTGATTGTTAGATGCTTTGGGACACCATATATGGTTCGAATTAAGTGACAGTGATGAAACTTGGTGTATAGTTTCATAACATCAATACCGTGACTAAGTTTGACATTGACCATTTTCTGCTCAGGGTAAACAGAGCGATAAGCAATTTGTTTGGTCAAGAATTTGGAGCTTGGTAACTTTGATTCCAATTGAGTGAGAGTTGTGAAACTTTGTGTATAATTTCATTACATAAATACCTTGACTAAGTTCGATGATGAGCATTTTCTGCTAAGGCTAAGTAGATACTTCATTCTGATTGGTCGAGACTTTGAAACAAAATAACTCTCCTTCTAATTGAGGTAGAATGTTCAGACTTGGTGTAGGTGTTTATTAGGTAAATGCCTTGATGGAGTTCGACCATGTGCGCTTTCCACTAAGACTAAACAGTGATAAGCAATTTGATTGGTTCAGACTTAGGAACACAATAACTTTGGTTCTAATTGGGTGAGAGTGATGAAACCCAAAGTACAGATTCATTATTAATACCTTTACTAAGTTCGATGGTGAGAATTTTCTGCTTAGGCTAAGTTGTGATAAGCAATACCTTGCTAAGTTCGATGATGAGAATTTTCTGCTTAGGTTAAGTTGTGATTGGTCTAGACTTTAGAACATAACAACTCTGTTTTTAATTGAGGTAGAATGTTTAAACTTGGTGTAGATGTTCATTAGGTGAATGTCTTGACTGAGTTCAATGATTAACATTTTCTGCTAAAGCTAAGCAGTGATAAGCAATTCCATTGACCGATGCTTTGGGACAAGATAACTTTGATTCGAACTGATGGAGAGTGATGAAACTTAGTGTATAGTTTCACTACCAGGTACTTTCAAAAAGATAAATACGCAATTAATTAATATGTGTCTTCTATTTATTTTGGGATTGCGATAGGGGACATCAGCCTCACTGTTGGCTTGTTTAATAGGAAGTAAAATAGACCTTCCTGGCAGACCATCAGTTTACCGACTTTAGTAATGATGATCAAGGCTAGGCCTACAATTCAATCTCTAATTTCTCTCTTCAGAGTGGATCAATTTGACTGAAATTTTCAGCAAATTCCCTTTACATTTTCTAGTTTTTAACTATTATAGTGAGTACTGCCAGCTCTTTATCTAATCTCCCATAATGTATCTTTAAGTAAATATTTGAATTTCCTAATAAGCTTCAATGCTAATTGACTGATTTCTCAGTCAGCCAATCCTCGTCAGAAAGGAAAATAGTAACCAACTAAAAACTTAATCTATGAATCAGTTTGACTGTGGTTGTTGTATGACTCAGTGATTTACTTATAACCTGAAGTCAACCTTATTTTTTAATTTTCAGGTGTTTTTGAAATTTGCCAAAAAGCAGTTAGAGGAGGGTGATGAGAATGGTGTTATAAGGTCTCCCAAAAGAAGAGTAAATTCAAAGGTTATATAATGATTTTAACCTGGAATGTAAAATCCCATTTTATTCATGAACACATGTAAATTATTATAATCTTTGAATTATAATGATTTATTATATTCAAAAAACCAAATTGAATATAGAAATTGAACACTCCGTAGGGTATTATACTTATCAACTTGATCTTGTGAAGATAGAAAATCAAAGCCTTGACTTACAGATAACTTCTTAAAAACCATGTGATTTTATTAAATTATATTTTCCCAGTACCTGCTTTTTAGACTGCTATGTTCTCACAGTATAATTTCAAAATCTGACGGCTTTAGGCACAGTTGGTATGCTACAGTATGTAGTTTTGTCTGTTGTGCAGTTTTCCTTTGTTATCTATTATATTAACATTTTATATTTGTTATGATCCAATGTATTGTCATAAATTACCTTTTATTTGTAGAACATATATATACAAGTAGAAATTACATAAAGTGTTGCACAGTTATATGGTATACTTCTAGTTTATCAACATATAAGGTTTTAAAACACATATACAGTTTAAGTTATGTTAATACACTAGAAGTTAATATATCTATATAATTATTATTTTATTATCAATATATTACATGTTATTAAATATTTTTATTACTTTATTTCAAATACATCATATTATCATCAAAAGTTTGGGGCTCTGGTACAGGAAAAAAACTTTGTGTTATGCCAATTGTAGCGATTTTTAGAAAAGCTAATTGTATATATTTCATGAATTAGACCTGATGAATCATGTAAACTAAGAACTTGTTTCTAACAAAGATAATATAAAACTAATATTATATCTATATCTGACCTGTTAGTCTATAATGTAGCTGAGGCCCCCACCCCTACAAGTATTTATTATATTGTTATATAAATATTCTGCCATATATTGCGACTTAGCCACTGGACTTATATATTATATGTTATTTATCTAACCAATGTTTTCTATTTATTAATTAAAAGGTGTTCATTTATAAATTATAGTTATGATTAAGTTTGCCACAGAGATAAGTTAATTAATGTCTAATTAATAATTTAGATAACAGTTCAGGCCTAAAGAAAGACCTGCAATAGGCAGATTTAGCTCTTGCATAATGTATGTTTAATTAAATTTAACAAAAATATGGACTGAAATATGTTCTTTAGATAGTAATATAGATAATTAAAAGAAAATCCTGAATTTGATGTCGCCTTTATCTCGATGATAATGGATAGCTACAGGTGACAGTAAAGAGGGTGTGATGAAATCAATAATAGCTATAATTTTTCAATAAAATTGATCGATTTTAATCATAATTGGACTGATTTGCATGAACTGAAATTCTTAATTTCCTTTTTACTGTAGAAAGTCGTCGCTTTAAAGATAAGGTCCACTTATTATGAGAGGTATACTTATTATGGGTTTTTCCCTTTCATAGATACATCAATATTGCCATTAATAAATGCTAATCCAATTTAGCTGAAAGTGATTTGAACAACAATTGGGAGGTTAATACAACCAAATTAAATCAACATGTGCCTTTTTAAAAATAAAAAGTCTGTGGTAGAATGTGATCAGTAATATTCATATTTTGATTAACATTTTTATTGTTTATAATAATAATTTATCTGTGATTGCATAATATATTTGTATAATCTGTATGCCTAATCTTGTTTGTTATTGTATAATTATCTAGTTATTGTGTAATATTCTTTATAGTGATTAAAACACATCCATGAACACAATTTGTTAAGGCAGCTGTGATGGACAAGCGGTCAGGGAACTGGACTCTTGGCTAGGATGCCTTGAGTTCGAATCTTTGTGTTGGCCACTGCAGGGCTGACATACACTGAGGTCCACATGTGTACACATTGGCATGCATGTTAAAGAAGTCTTGACAGTTGATTGAAATTTGATGAAGAAAATATGTAAATGCCGCCATCCGAGCAAAATTCCCCTACCCACCTCCCCCCAGCCTTGCAAATGTGTCCAGAGAAAAGAATTAACCATATGTTAGCCCCAGTTTGTCAATTTGACTCTTTAACATGACAAAAGTATTGTGTTGTTGAGATTTTTTGTTACATTCCATTCCAATCTGTTGATTTACAATACTTATAATATTGCATAGTTATTACCTTGTACAGTTTCTTTACAATAGGTCTAGCTTTGAGCAATGTTGAGTTAACGTCAAGTTGCCATGGTGTTCAGTTAGTTACAGGTGCGGTTGTACAGATCTTTAGCATGTTTCTAAAATTAATTACCCTACACTAACTTAAGCCAAAACTTGAAATCACCCAAAGTTCACTATGGAAGACAGGTTTAATGTTTTCCGTCTTGCCGTGTATGATTTCTGTACAATGTGTACTGTATATAAATCCATTATTTCTGAATTATTATTTGTTATAGATATATTTATAATAGTTTCTATTTTTGTAATTTAATTAATGAATTATAAAAAAGCACCAATACAATAATTATATATTTTATTTTCTGTATATGTCTACCCATATTGGGGGGTTAGATGGCCGAATGGTTAGCATTTGCGCGCTGTATCATACTGTCTGTCATTGAGTCAACTGGCAGAGTTTCGATTCCCCGGTTGTACATGACAAGGAGTAGGGTTGCCTGTCCAATCTCGTGGTTTTTTTCTTGGTCCTCCGGTATCCTCCTAATGCTAAAGACCTCCTATGTGCAAGCAAATTATTGAAATAAAATTGAACCAGGACAGGTATAATATAAGAATTTTATTAAAGATTCATTCCACAAGAATTTTGTTACCATTAATGTTCAGTCAGAGCAAAGACTGATTAAATTGTCTGCAATATCACCTTGGTCAAAGCTAATGTAAATAAATCTGTTTACAAACATTAATGTCTCTTGCAGGGCTTTTTGGGGTATTTTCTTACTTGTTCTTGTTTGAACACTTCAAAGTAAGTTAAAGCTAAATTCCTTTGTTGATTTGAAATGTAATTATGGTACAGATGTATTTAAATTGTAAAGAAATAATGTTGTTGTCATATATTCAAACGCTTTGTTGAAAGTAGATGTCAATGCTACAGCCCTTGTCTTTTTCCTGTAGCAAGGGCCCAAGAAATCTCTCTCTGGCAATTAGGTCTAATCAAATAAAACACTGCAAATTAGTATATCCTACTTGTTCAGTGCCTAAATCAGTGATTCTCAACCAGTGTGCCTCGGCATACCTGTGTGCCCTTGAGATCTTCCTTAGTGTGCCACAAAATTTTGAACGGCACACTAAGAAAATTTCTCACTAAAGAAGCCAGCTATTTGACTGATGAAATTCGAAACACTGCAATAAAGTAAGTTCATAGCTGTGTTTTTCTTTATTTAGTTTGAGTCATTCTGTGTGTCTATGACTAGTCTGTGTCTACAGCTGTATCCGGTATATGACTTGCCATGTTTTTATTTTGCAAAATTTTAATATTTTTCATATATATTTAGCCAGGTGTGCCGCTATTTTTTTTTTCATGTGTTCCAAGGTGTGCTGTTGGCAAAAAGAGGTTGAGAACCACTGGCCTAAATGATTTAGCATTATTTAACATACCTTAATACATATTGTGTATATGGTTAAGTTTGAAGAAAGCATTTTAACATGAAATGTAAAAATGTCTTTCTGTATGTTTTAAAATGTTAATGTAATCCACATAATAATAGATTTTACATATATTATCTGTATTGTTATTTTTATGTTTCCAATTATTTAACTTTTATTTTTAAAAAGAAGCACTAGTTATTTATATTCATTTACCAGAAATCTATTGTAATATTTGATTCACCAATATTCTTTAATAAAAATCTTTATTAAATACCTGGTGTTTTTCTGTTAAATTCAGCAGAAAAACTGACAGTCTATTTACAGACATTAGAAGTCAATTAAGTTTGTTTTTTTTACCAACTGCCATATGGTTAAGGCCACAGTACAGTAGACTCTGTACCAGTACTGTGACCATAACCATATAGCTAAATACTCTTTCCTTCCTGTCTAATTAACCCTTGTGCCTAAATGGTTAAAGAGCTAAAGAAAGAATTGCTTCCAGGTTCACACTTGTTAGAGGTTGTTCCTGTAGTAAGGCTGATCTGGTCACAGGAATTGTGTGCATGACAGTTGGAATTCAATGAAGTGCATATGAATATGTCACTATGATTTCAATAGTTGCCTACCAAACATTGCACAGAAGCTACTGTGAATAGACCATCATGATATACCACTACGAAATAAGTTTGATAAAAAAAAACTCCCTCCCCCTACTTGTTGTCCCCAACCTTTTGTCAATTTGTTTGTCACACATTTTGAGACACAATAACTGAGCTAGTATGTTCATACTATAAGCCATAAGCCTTATTGTTAATTCTGTTCAACCATAATAAGATTAATGAGGTGAACTGAAGATCCCAAATTCAGTTTACTTTATTGTATCATTAAATATCTCTAATAAACATTGTCCATACCCTGAACTACGACCCAGGACAGAGCCGTCCCGCACTGGTCAAACTGTGCCGCCTACTGAGCCCAAAAGTTGAAGACTGGGCGGCAACATACATACGTTTTGAAAATCGCTGACAAGGTTTTTCCCATGTGCCAATACTATATCATGGTGCGTAGGTTTACAAAATAGTCTTTCTGATTGTTTTATGGGTATATTTCTGTCTGCGGGTCAGATGCAGCAGTGTTTTGATCTCGATTTTACAGGGTATTAATCAATCCATGGTTTAACAAGATGCCAAAACTAATAGTGTATCAAATCTCCGAAACTATTTTTTAAGTGCTCAGAAATAGAGTCTAAGGGAGTCAATTTTCAAAATTTACTGGGGGAGGGCCCCACAGACCCCCATCGTGGGCTCTCACCTGCCCCGACTTTGCCGCGCACGACCAAATCCTTAGACGAGGCTCTGACCCAGGAAGATTACACTCCTTCTAAAGCTGCCTTTTAAATGAGAAATATTATTGACATGCTACAAATGGTATACACAGGACTTCACTTTTCTTCCCATCTGAATGACTAGACACTTTTCCTTGCCAAAAACGGGATCAAACTCGGGACTTCTTGATTCATGAACCAGCACCACACACACTAAGCCATGGTAGCTCACAAACTATAAACTATATCCCCATCTCTAACAGATGCTGAACATCTTTTATGGCGATAACATATTTGAATGAATACCACAAATAAAACAAAACAAGATGTTTTTAAACATTTTATAACCATACATTTAACATAAATTAATTGTATTGAATTAATCTAAGTACATGTAACAATAAACAATCCCTATGATGTAACGAATAAAAGATAGTGTGCATAATAAGATACATGAAAATTTGTGCATAAATCTATGTAAGATATTATGATTATTTACCCTACAAATGACTAGTTCTTAGTTTACATTAAATAATGAAGACATTATTTTAAATGTTAAAGAGACAATAGAATCCAAGTTCACAAACGTTTGCCAATTTACATATTTTAATCTACAATATGAACCACTTCCACTTGAAAAATTAAAAAAATTAGCCAGAACAAAGTCGGCAGCCCTACCCTATTGCATGATCAGGACTACATTATAAGTAGCACAGCCAGGACTTCCCTGGGGAGGGAGTTTGGTCTATGAAATAAATTACTTTCGAATTGTCAGGTAATACTTTTTGGAGGGCCCAAGAAAGATAATTAAGATAGATAGCATCCCACTTTCTGTCCACTGCAATAGATCATGACATTCCCATATTTCATTAATTGAGATATTCTTGATCATCAAGTCATCTAATGTCTCTTTAATTGTTGGTTTCTTTTCGAGTCATTTAGCGAAAACATTTTGTATTGAAATCGAAGATACAGTTGTCTATGATCTTAAAATAGTAGACTTTTACTTCAAAAATCAATTTTTGTTGATAACAGTATTTAACCATTAAAAAACTCGAACAAATACACTGATTAAGGACTGGTCCCTCATGTTTAAAGCAAATATTGATTTCACTGCATATAATGCGTTATGAAATTTTCATTTCTGCAAACTGACACTTATAAGTGCTCAAACATCTACTATTGGCTGAACATATAAAAATGGCACCTGCATTTCAATTTCTAATGTGTCAAATAATTTTGTCTTGATATGTTTCTACTAGTTTAGATATGTTTTTCAATTGATGTTTATGTATTTAGGATTATCACTGTCAAGAAAATATATCATTAATGCCCAACCCGCTAATATATATTGTTTATTAATCATGTTAAATTATTTATATAATTAAAATAATAGATGTTATATCACATAATGCATTATATTGTCTCTAAATACATGAGTTTCACTTTAACACTGATGATGATCCCACTGTTATATCATAGTAAATGTAGCAATGGTTAATGAGCTGATAATGCTTGTAACCACTTCTTCATGTTCTATACATACACATAGCTCAGTTGAAAGTCATGCTGAACCTGTATTATAGCGAACTGAAATATAGTGAGGATATATAACTATTATAAATTAAAGATGTCACATCTTAAAATATAAATAAATAGAAATCTAAAATGAACATCAGATTACAAAACCCTTCTGATACTCAGATAAGAATCATCAAAGGACAATTATAAATGTAGTCAAATATTGCACACTTTGATCTCCAAAATAATTACCATCACCCTGAAACATTGCAACTATTCCATTAATTCATTTTCTTCTATTTTCTACACATTTATTTACTACTTTAAACTACATAAATGGTCATGAACATAAATTGACCAATCATCAGAATAATTTGACCAATCATCAGAATAATTTACAAATACCAGTACAAAAAATCCATAGGATTAAAAACAAAACCAAGACTTTTTTTAGTGAACTTTTTAATTGTATTAATATGAAGTCAAAATTCACGCGATTTAGTGTAATTGACAATGGCTCTTTAATCAATGATACCAGCAACATATTATGTAAAATTCCATCAGAGCAACAGGAGGGTTTTCTGATTTGAATAAATAATATTTAGGTAATATATAACAGAAATAAATACTGTTTAATATCATTTTGTTCTCTCGTGGATAATCAGTGTCTATCTAGCTATGTGCAGGAAATAACTAGGGATATAAAACACACAATGGTCTTAAAACAGTACAATATATCTATACACTTAATAATATGGCTTATATTATATGTCAATAAATACCTTCTCTAAACTAGAACAACATTTATCAGGGCTCTTGTTCCTGTCATATTTAACAATCATACCGAATCTGTATACAATATGTAGTATGTCCGAAAAAAATAACTATAGAAGGACTATTTAATCCGAGATTTAAAAAAACCCACCAAGGTGGTCGAGCTATAATACAATTAATATTGTTCCAATTAGAAATACAACTTCCCCAATTCAGACAGCAGAACGTGATCAAACAATATTGAATCTTAGTCTTCTTAATCTTCTAAATTGCCTAATTAGGAATAAAATGAAAAGTTTAGAAAATATCTCAATCTAAATTTACATGTTACTGTTCTTCACCAACTGGGCTAATGAGGACGGTAAATATTTAGAAACAAGAGCCCTGCGTAAAATTTTAAAAACTAGTGAAAAAAGAGATCACAATTTCCACAACTATCACAAAGTTAAATATCTAGTATCATATTGTACATATACTTCATATCAGTGTGTAATAAACTCCCAATATATTTTTCAGTCACATCCACAAATTATTGAGATCAAATTTATCACATGAGCAATTATTTTCTGCCTTCCAATCTTCTATTGTCGATAAACTATCATGCACCAAATGAAATTATTATTAAGTCCAAATTAATAATGTAACGTATTTCATGTCTGAAAGTTTATTACATACTGAGATAAAGGAAGAATCTCTCTTCAGAACATGTAACATGGAAGGTTGTTGTTCAATTATTGTATTCATTTTGACATTCGGTTTCTTATAAAACTCCATGAATTGTTTTATTTACTGGTATGTTGTTGTGAAGGGCTTGGCCACTAATTTTGACATTTTGGATTGTGTGCTGTTGTTTGTTACAAATGAAATGGGACTTTTCTGCACCAACCAGGCTTGTGTTACCGAGTTGCACTGTCTATTACACATAACTAACTAGTCATTAGAGATCTCCTCCAAGTACGACTGATATCCAATCTGGTTTCTGTATGTTTTGTTCACAGGCATCTTGATTTATAATTCATATTTTATAACATATCTCAAAATCTATTTCCAATTATGTAAATAATATTAATATATTCATCTTATTTAATTTTGACCTCAGTAAAGAGGTGTAGTTATCTAATGTTTACTCAATAATAGTTTTGCAATTTTCATACATAATTCTATTTCCAGCTTATTTTGTTAATTAAAGATCTGTACTTCCCTCTTAATTCATGTTTAAAATGATATGAATGAAAATTTGGGGTATTATAAATTACTGGTAAGCACAGGTGCTTGTAAAATGGAAAACCTCTTTCAAATTAACATACAGTTGACTTTAATATTATGCCTCAAGTCTTTTATCTTTATATTCATATATGGGAGATAATCCATTTCAGGGGCAAATAACACATCTGAAAACTCACTTTTAAAAGCACCTGTGGTACCAAGTTATTTAAATTCGGACAAAATGCACTCCTCATTTTTATGAGTGAGTTCATGGGACTTTTAAAATACATGTATAAATAAGTAGCAATACAAATAATTTAATAACGATTTTATTTAGAGGCAATGAGATTTCGTCAATAACTCAAATTTGAAGCTCTGATAAATTTTTCAGACTGTAATTATGTGAAGCTCTGATAAATTTTTTCGAATGTAATCATCTGAAGCTCTGATAAATTTACTGAATGTAATCATCTGAAGCTCTGATAAATTTTTCGAACGTAATTATCTGAAGCTCACTGATAAATTTTTTAAGTCAAATCTCCTGTGATTGGCCCATTGCCTCTTTAAGCATGACTAATGATACATAAGCTATAAATATATATTACATGCTGTTAGTGCTAGCAATATGCATGGCATAATAATGTATGGCAAGAAAAATACATGTCATAATTATTTTCTATCAGAATATATAGACATTACATACATTTCTCTACACAATACACTTGACACAAATTTAAAAAAAACAACAATAATATATATACGAGATAATATATTCTAGAATAAAAGATTTAAAAATATAACACCACCTTCTTCCACTTGCAAGTTGTATAACCTCAACAAAATATTAAAATACAACCCTATAAACCAGTAGCGTACAGAGGAGTAGAGATAGGGTAGGTGACAACTTCGGGCACAGCCCACAGGAAGTCCAAAATTCATATTGGCTACCTTGATAAATTTGTCCTTCACCGGACTAAATTCGAGAAGGGAGGTGCAAAATTTGACATTTCGCCAGGGAGCAATAAACATTGCCCTGTTATATTTTTGCTCACAGATTCTTTCCCCGTTTAACTAAGGGAGTTGCAGAATTAAACGTCGCAACAAAGCACAAACATACCTCCGCACGCCACTACTATGCCCTTATATTCATTTTCTCACAACTTGCCAGTGGATAAAGGTATATTAACACTTTTCTATGTACGACATTTAATAATATAACATGATTATAATACTTGACAATACAGAGGATAACAACCATATATTTATTATACTATTGTCACTTGCATGGACGCACATCAATCATTGTCAATCATCAGAATCGTTGTCAAATATCTTGTCACAACATTCCATCTATACATCCCTCCTGTACTTATTACTTATATATTAAACACATAAGTTTACAAAATAGATCTACCATTTAATTGAGCTAGTTTATGGCCTATTTATTGACATGTTGGTACAATTGATTCAAAAAGACAACTATACATACATATATATATATATACCACAAAATATTCATCTCGTTAATAACATTCCTAATAACAAATCAGGACAGGGAGATATATATTTTTTTTGTATTTTATTTTTTATATGGGGGGATCTAAAAAGTAAAGAATGTATTAAAGATATATATTCCCTCAACATTAATTATGTCATCGATTGCAACCTGAAAACTATATTTCTTACGACTGGAAAAAAAAGAGTTTGAATATATTTTTCAATGAATGGTTACGTATTTAGACTCTCAATTGTCAGGATATATACCTATAATAAATAGATCATGGTATATAGATATAAAGGGTTTTGGGTCTAGCATAAGAATATTTCAATTAAGGGTAAATGTAAGATAGATTAATTGGTAGAAGTGTCTGATATTCAACATAATATTTTTAATGAATGGTTTTTTTTTTTATTGTTTTCATTATTTGTAGATCATGACAACTACTCATTATTAACATATTTATAAACCTTATCACAGACAACATTCAAATATACAAAAACATTGATAGAACATTGATATCACTGACTCCTAAAACATCAATATAACAAGAATAGTCTGAAATATCGGATCTGCTCAGGGCCCCTGGATAAATTTTTGTCAGAATCTCTTTGGCCCTCCTCTCCTGCTCAGGGCCCCTGGATAAATTTTTGTCAGAATCTCTTTCCTCCTATTCTCCTGCTCTCCTTTGGAGCAAAATTAATCCCTCTCAAAATCTTTATTTGATAGGACATTTCAATAATTCGGTTGCGAGTAGGAATCTGTAGCAGTGGAAGGAAACAAGAGTACCCAACGAAAACCCATGAGGTCTGGCCTGCGACGCTACTGCTTCTCATGTACAACCTGAGAATCGCAACCATGTCACATGACTCAGAGACGTTATGATCTAAAGTGCACGCCATAGATCCTTCTGCCACCCAACATCACTACTGAGAAAGTGGAGAAATGTAGTGAATTTTCCCTCTCATCTACTACTAAACAGGGGCCTAGGACAGAACAGGTATTACAAACTAAAAAATTAAAAATGTATTGTTCATAAGACTAAAATATGTTAAGTTAATGAAGACGTGGAATTCCAATCACCTTAGCTTTTTCACTTACTTTAATCACAATATATTTTCAGTATTCCCAAGATATTTTGAAGTTCTATCTGAATATTTTTTTCTATTTAACAAAAAAAGAAAGGTTTTATTTTTTTGAACATATCATCCTTAAAGTCAAATATTATATATAAAACTTGAACTTTACATTACCAACTATAATAAGATAATTTGTTCATGTTGGGACTATTTTTATCTTCGGCAGGTTTACACTGCATTTCAGAGTTAGGTCAGTGGTCTGACTGTGTTCTCGTTTAACCTCAATACAAGGAATCTGATCTGGATAAAGATATTGGACGTTGATTTTTTTTTTAAAACAGATTTTTGAAACAGAAAATTACGTTTGTTGGTCATTTAGATCCTTTTCAATGATGAAACACAAAGAGATCTGATTATTTAGCTAGACTTCGGCACCAAATTAGACTTCAGAGTCAAATCAGACTTCAGAGTCAAATCAGACTTCAGTGTAAAATTAGACTTCACAGTCAAATTAAACTTCACAGTCAAATTAGACTTCGGAGTAAAATTAGACTTCGGAGTAAAATTGGAACACAGTGTAAGCTAGACCAGAGTGTAAGCTAGACCACAGTATACTGTATGATGAACACTGAGTGTTATAATACTATTATCACAATAATTATATATTTACAATCATCTCATTACTTGTCAACAAGGAAGGAATGTGCCATGAAGTTTGCAAATGTTAGGAAAGTTTCTGATAATGTAACCAAAACAAGACCCTAACAAGATTCTAATAACAATATTACAATTCAAAATTTTAACAAGTAGTAACTCTCAATATCAAAGACATACCTTGAGGCCAATTTTCAAAACAATCAAGTCTGATGTGATTGATTTTTTCTAACTGTTAATCAATACCATGATAAATATCACATAAAACATTACCATCATTTTCATTTTTGATCCCTCAATATCCCTGGCCTAAAAATTTAAGATTCAATTATGCCAAGGTTTCAAAAATGCAAAATCATTTTTGTTACTGTTAGACATTAAATTATTGCAATACTTAGCGAATAAGCCTAGTTATTATAATATAAAACAAAATTTTACTAGTAATCTTAAGGATGTCTCTGATGCTTTTAAACTGTTGAAGGAGAATCCTAGTCGATTCTTGCAGCAGAAACCGTCCAATTTTTAGGCCTGAGATCTGTATTAATCAACACTTAATTTTTGAAAATGTCTTTCAAACAATGAAATGTTGAATTACATTAAGTCTCTTTCAGAAGAATCAACTTTCTACGTACCTTTTATAGGAAAAAAAATTACTTATCTAAAACTATTCAAAACATTGCAACAGCAAAATCTCTAAAATTGACAATTCTCTACACACTACACATAATGCTGACGTACATTTATGTTAAGAAATGGTGCTACTTTCTGATCTTTAGAGGTTGTGATACACAGAATACGGACTAACAAATACATATATGTGTACCTTAATGTCATCAAATGCAAATAAAATTTGAGTCATTGAAGATTAAAAGTTTGTGTTATGTCAGATGACAAGATGGTCAACCATTAAAGAATAAAAAAAAACATCTAAAATAGTTTAAATGCCTTTGAAACAATTCAACAAATTGTGAAACAACGTTTCTCTCGATGGCCAAATTTCATTATCACAATTGTAATGTAACAATCTTCAAAAATATGTTATTCTCTGAAAATGTATTTTGGACAAAAAGTTTTTAAAAACTATTCTTAACAATCATGATAAATGCTTTAATGGTTTATGTTTAAAAGTTTTAAATAGTTAAAACTCTTTGATTTAGTATAAAATAAAGTTTGTTCTGTTGATCTGATGTCCTATTACAATTAGTTAGCAAAAAAAAGAGGGAAAGTTAGACTATTTACTCATTTTTGACTTATATGTTGACAGTCCAACATAAAATCGGTTTTCTGTCTTAAAATAAAAGCTGACTTTATCTTTTGATGTAAAATTTTCAATGAAGACAGATTGCCATTCCGAATAAAAAAATCACCATCAAATCTTATGAAATTAAAAAATTTATTTTTGACCAAATCAAAGAGGTTTAGTCATTTTAACGTAAGGAAGATTGAGTTATTATATTTGAGTTTTTGATTGTAGGTGGAGACAGTGTGTCAAATAGAGAGAGAGTATATCACTTAGTTTAATGTGATGATGTTGAACCTGAGCGTGAGCCTAAGACCCGTTTATTTGTCTCTTCCTGCATCTGTTTTTCATACTCTCTAACATCTTCTTCTGTCATTCCTGAAAAGTAATTCAATAAGATCAATGAAATGGAGTTTAAACATAATATTTTTTAGCCCCAACCAAACTAATGAAGATGAGCACATGCCATGCAGTGTGCTACCAGGCAAATGTTTCCTCGAACAGTGGTGCTATGGTCTACTGTTATTTCAATTTCTTCAACATGTCAGATTTTGACATGCTGGCAGCCAGATCTTCCATCTTTCACTGTTGAGGAAACCGGGCTGGAAAATCAGGAAGAAATTTGTTGGCCAACAGAGGGATCCAACCTGGGATCTATTGGTTAATATGCATGCACTATACTCTATGAACCAATAATGGCCCCCAAAATGTGCAGGTAAGATGTAGTTGTGCTATATAATTAATGCAGCCATGAGTCATTTACAATTCTTGATTCATAGCACTGTGCAAATTTGCCGGGTTTTCTTTATCGATTTTCAAACTTTCCCAGATGGGTCTGTCAGTAATGGGCTCTGTGTCACAGGTTATAACAAACAGCTCTGCCATTTTGGTTCGACAACAAGTCAACAACCCCATTGTTGTGATCCTAGTAATTTTCACATTTTTAGCATTAATTCACATTTTGAGTTCAAAATATTACTTTCTGCACCAACTGGGCTAATCAAGTTTTAAGACCTGAACTGCAATGTAATCTTTTTAATCAAAAATTTTTTTTATATAATTACCAATCCATTCATCAATCCATGCAAAAGCTTGTTTGTGTCCCAAGAGTAAGATATCTCTAATAGACTGAAATATACGTAAAATTAATCAATTTGACTTTCTGTTCTTCGGGAAAAAGACTAATTTAAAAACCAAAAGTACTTGGTTCCACTATACGACGTATTATAAAGCTTTTAGTCCCAAATTTTGAACTAAATAACTTTCTAGTGATTCAAATAGCTATTTATTTATTAAGGCCCTGAAGAACTGAAAATTATATTGGTTTGGCCTTGTTACAAATTAAAACCCCAAATATTATAGTCAATCAGATGAACCATTTTTTCAGGAAAGATATAAGACATATTGTTGCCATCTTACATATAGCGGTTTACGTTCTTTAATATTTAACATGTATAATTTATTGTGGGCTTATCATTCAACTGAATTTTATAATTTTATTTTTGCTGGTCATTATATCTCATACTTTCACACAAAAATAGATTTTGTAGGACGAACAAACAGACAACCTAATTATGCTTGAATGAACATATTTCTATATCCAGATTTCAGACAACTGCTAAGATAATGTTGATAAGGATATTGGATATTTTTTTTGCTGGTCAAAATATTTGTATATCTCATACTTTCAGACATAAATTTGGTTTTATGAGTTGAACAAACAGACACCCTAATTATGCTTGAATAAAAATATCTTTAAATCCACGTTTCAGACAACTGCTTTAATGCCGAACAAAATACTATTAGCATAGTTCTCACCTTTTGCGTAAAGGATTCAACTTTTGTCTGCAGACCCCAAACTTCAAATTTTACTTTCACCAGTTTATATGAGCACATTATTGGTTCAGTTGCCTCCTGTTAAAGAAAAGAAAAACATATAATATGAGTTTGTAAGACAGAAACTATATACCCACATAAATATTCCACACCATTCATAATAACAGTTTGATTTAAGGCTACAGTAATTTGATGAACTATTGAACAGAATGATAAATAGTGTACAGAAATCAATCAAACATATCTACACTAGAAACATATCACCCATTAGTTTCAAGGGGGGTAATATCAAATTATCAATATCATATATCAAATAGTCTCCTCGTTATTGAAAATATAATCATGACCTACTTTCAGTTTTCTTGATGGTTTGTTACACCATAAATAACAAGTTAAAATGGTTAGATCTACATCAAATGTGACATATTGTCTAACTTGAACGTGTCTAGATTGGGCCATTTAAAGTTCACGTTGGTTTCTATTGGGTTCAAACTGATGTGTGTTAGATGAATAAAGTGAAACACCTAGACCTTACTTTGTGAAGGGACTTTTATACTCAATGTGCTTACATATTACATAATAACACCAGTCTTTATTATAAAATAATATATATTTTGGAGTTTTGAGATATATTTAAAATATCTGGCTTGTTGTAACTTTATATACTACTAGTATTAAAGTACAGATGTGATCACCCTTTGATGATGGCATACTATTATAATCTATAATAATATAATAATCTACATCAAAAAGGTTTTAAATGTTTGTATCCCTTCAAGGGACAAAATGATATTTTCAAAACATTACTGAGCTCATGACATTATTTGATGGCTAATAATGTTTTTCATATTTTTCATTAATTTTGGATTTTCACTTATAACGTCACTTCATGGCAATTTTGTCATTAAATAAATGACCGTAATTTTATCAAATGACATTTTCACAACATCAGTGTTTGTTTTTCTGATTTTGATAAACTCTGAAATATTAATCTATATATTTAAAAGTCCAACTTTCATATCCCTTCAAGAGACAAAAAACCAAAATATTTCTTTAAAACATTACTGAGTTCATGACATTATTTGATGTCTAATATGAAATAGTCAATTTGATTTAATCTCTCCCTACATCAAGTTCTAGAGATTATTTTTCAGTGCTAATTGCCTGAATTATAATCAAATCCCCCTAGTAGCACTATAATTATCTACATTTTCAATATTATATTTGCCTTCAGTCAGGTTACCATTATCATATGTTAGTTTTTAATAATAAATATATCTTCATTAATATAATAATATCAACTATGGTTTACCCCATAGTTGTGTTTATTTTAGGAACGGGATCCCGTTTGGTCATGTGATCGATCACGTGATCATACCGGAGGTAAATTGACTATGTTTGGGCAATAGCACGTTACGTGACATGACCGTATTTGGAAAATAAATGACGTAGTTCACACGTTGACTGTGACGTAATACAGACGACGTCTGCCCAGCCCCACTTTCACTGTTATCGTTTTTAAGAAGACCCAGTCAAATTTTTGCTTGATTTAACTCATCAATTTTTCATTGTAATTTAATCATCGATTGATTAAAATCATCCGACAGAAATCTGTATTTCAAGATGTCGAAGAGACCTACTTTGCGAGATGTTCAGCTAAATAGGCCGATCGGGAAAAGTTGGAAAAAATTCGGATGTTTTAGGCCTATCGAAGAAAGGGAAAAGGCCTGTCGGCAGACCGTCTAAGGCCAAGTCATCAAGAGTTAAAGCATCATCGACAACTATACCGAGGCCTGAAACTGCTTCAGATAGGCCTATTGAATATGTACAATTATGCCCTCCGCTCCCCGAAGATGCCTTAGAGTCCGGTGATAGGCCTACAGATATGGACGTGTCACAAGAATTGCCATCCTGTTCTGGATATCAAGCCACCGGAGGCAGGCTTACAAACAATGAGACGCATACTCCGGGTGAGTACGGTTTTGTAGATTTTGAGCAGGCATTAAGATCAACAAATTTCTTTCAAAATCAACGCGCTACTGCGAGTACTGTAGCTTCAAACCCAAATGGGCCTAGGCCTAATTACCAGGCCCAGAATCAGTCAAATCTTGCTCCAACTCAAAAACAGGGCCTTACAGTTTTAAACAATGACACTTATCATTATGTTGCTAGGCCTAATAATCCTAGGACTATTGATTTGTCTAATGACTGTCCAATAGGCTAGTAGCCAAGTCAGAGCAGGCTAACGTAGTTGGCACAGAGTTTAACGCCTATGATTTGGAAGAGCCGCCACGTGTAATATCTGCGGCGGACGATTCGCTCTAGGCCTATTTACACGTACCCATTGCAATAAGAAATAAAATTTGGTCGTGTCAATACATAAATTTAGCACATTTACTTAAGGTGGGTACTGAGTATCAAGATAACTTGACAACGGTCCTACATTTGGAAAAAGGAGCCATCGTAACTAAGCCGAAGCCTACGGAGAAGATTTTGGACATCGATCGATGGACAAATGCGTTCATAATTATTGCCAGAATATATTGGGAGAAATTTCCTGAAAGAATAGGGGATTTATTGCAGTATATGTCCGTAATAAGAGAAGCTTCCACGAGGTATCCTGTTGCGGCGTGGCGCTCGTATGATGAGCAATTTCGATTGAGGCAACAGAGGCATACTTGTGAGTCTTGGGCAAGAGTAAACCCAGATCTCTGGATGCGCCTCATGGTAACTAGGCCAAAGAATCATTCGGAGTACGGTGCACAAATTAGCTATAAACAGAAAGAAGGCATTAAACCTTTTCTCTGTTTTGATTTCAATAAACAAGGTTATTGTTCATATAATCCATGTAAATATCAGCATTCTTGTGGGAATTGCGGGTCCCATGGTCATGGTAAGAGCAGTTGCTTGAAGCAAACCACAGCTGTTGATAATCGTGGAACTGGATCTGATTTTCAGGATCCCAGGTCAACAAATAAACAATTCAATCAAACAGCAAATAGGGGTTTTCAGCGGGGTTCATTTCGTAGGGGAAAGTCGTCCAAATATTAGTTCTTCTGGTGGTTTCGTTCGTTCAAGTTCTTGCTATAATGTGTTTCAAAGTTCTGTTGATTCGTTAGATAATTCCAGTTGGTTTTCTTTTTCACTTGCTAAGTCTCCAATCAACATTGATCATCTGCGGTTTAAGTTGAATAATTATCCGAATAGGCTAGAGGCGGAGGAAATATTGCAGGGGTTTTCTGATGGTTTTCCGCTCCATTATACTGGGCCACGTGAACCTTCAGATGTTAAGACTTTGAAATCAGCTTTAAAAAATTCTGAAGTGGTTCAGGAGAAAATAAAAGCTGAGTTAGCTGCCGGGAGAATCGAAGGGCCTTTTAGTGGGCGACCTATTCCTACTTTAAGATTATCGCCCATTGGATTAGTCCCAAAAAAAGGAAGCTGGTCAATTTCGTCTGATTCACCATCTTTCGTATCCAGCTGGTCAGTCAGTTAATGATTTTATTAGCCCGGAAATGGCTTCTGTACAATATACGCCTTTCGATACAGCACTAGGCATGGTGCAATCATTAGGGAAGGGTTGTCTTTTGGGTAAATCTGACATTAAAAGTGCATTTAGACTACTTCCAGTTCGTAGGCAAGATTTTGATCAGCTAGGTTTTACTTTCAACAATTTGTATTATTTTGACAAATGTATGCCATTTGGTTGTTCTATAAGTTGTTCAACATTTGAAAAATTTGCTAGATTTTTAGAATATTGTGTTCGTTCGGAAGCTGGCAGTGATCAATTGCTACATTATCTTGACGACTTTATGTTTGGGGGTTCTCCACATTCTAATGAATGCACATTATTGATGAACACTTTCAAGGATTGTCTAACAAGCTTAGGTGTTCCGATTGCCGAGGAAAAAACTGTTGGTCCGGTAACAGCTTTAACTTTTTTGGGCATTCATATTGATACGCTTAATATGACACTAAGCATTCCACATGATAAGATTCAGGATATTTTGGACAAAATCGAATCAATGCTAAGGTGTAACAAGTGCACTCTTAAACAGGTACAGTCGTTGATAGGCTCGCTTAATTTTGTGTGTCGAGTAATTGTCCCTGGCCGTCCATTTTGTCGGAGATTGATCGACTCGACATGCGGATTATCAAATTTAAGTTGGCTTATTATGGTTTGATGCATATTGGTGAGTTGGTGTATTCTGATCCGACATATGCTGATCGCCCTCTTCGTCAAGGCGATGTCACTATCGAGGGAATTGGTAGAGAACGTAGTTTGCTGATCAGAATAACATCATCAACAACCAATCAGTCAGGGCCACCGACTACTTTACGTATACCAGCGTTGAATCACTCTACGTGCCCCGTTAGAGCTATCATCTCTTTTGATCTAATGAGACCCCAAGACGCTCAATATTACTTTTCTCATGCTGATCAGAAACCATTAACAAGAAGTCAATTTTGTGCAATTCTATTCAAAGCAACTAAATCTTTGGATCTTCATTCAGGATAGGTAGGGCAACGGACCTTGCTAGCCGCGGTTACAAGGAGGAGGATATCATGAGAATGGGCAGGTGGAAATCCAGCGCGTATAAAAATTATATTCGCTTGTAATTGTACTCTATAGTGTAGGTATAACACGCCATATTTCTAATTGTAGATACATGTAACACTGTTTGGTTTGTGGGAAGTTCCATTATTTTCTGGGCTAAACACAGAGCTGAAGCTACTGGTGTGCTGCAGGAAACATGGCAGATGAAGGGAGAAAGAGGTGGGGTCTGGGCTGGGTTATTACCAAACATACAGTTTTTGATGCTACAAGCTAAGCGACCTCGTGATATGCTTATATTACATTTAGGAGGGAACGACTTAACTGATAAGTCTATTTTTGATTTGACCAAGTCAATAGCAAAGGATGTGGCTTACTTGAGGGAGATATTCCCTCAAACTTCTTTAATATGGTCGGATATACTCCCTCGTTTCACGTGGCGGGGAGTTAACGATAAAACTTGTAATTTAAGTGAGGGAGAGGTAAATCATGCTCTTAGAGCTTTGGACATTAAACGAAAGAGGATTAATCGTGAAGGCCGTAGGGTCGTAGTTAATAATCCCCCTGGTCATAATATTATATCTCACAGTATCACACGTTTCACTCCACATTTTTTTTCGAGGCGATGGTGTTCACTTGACGAATTCTGGCAAGGATCGCTTGATTGCAAGTTTCATACAGGCTATAAATGCTTTTACAGTCCACCCCACCTCTGTAAAATTTGATGCCGCTGTCGATCTCAAAGAAGATTAAACAGCAGGTTGGTAATTTTAAATCGTGTTGACGTTTAGGTTTGCTATGTCCGTGGTACGGTGGGCTGTCTTAAACTTATGTTCATACGCTGCGTGCTCGTGGTACGGTGCGCACGCACGGTGTTATGCCCGTGGTTTGGTGGGCTTTATGTACGTATTGTTGAGCACGTGGTATGGTGTGCTCACGTTTTTATGCCCGTGGTTCGGTGGGCTATGTTTTAACTAAGCTGTGTGCACGTGGTACGGTGTGCACTCTGTGTTATGCCCGTGGTTCGGTGGGCTTTATGAACGTTAAGTTCGTATAGTTGAGCACGTGGTATGGTGTGCTCTCGGTTTTCATGCCCGTGGTACGGTGGGCTATGTTTTAACCAAGCGGTGTGCTCGTGATACGGTGTGCACACAGTGTTATGCCCGCGGCGGGCTTTTTGAACTTTTAGTTCGTATTGTTTAGCACGTGGTATGGCGTGCTCACGGTTTCATGCCCGTGGTACGGTGGGCTTTATGAACTTTTAGTTCGTATATTTGAGCACGTGGTATGGTGTGTTCACGGTTTCATGCCCGTGGTGGGTCGCACGAATTTCGATAGAATTGGGGGACAAATTCACTGTGGTTAATTTGCTTGTGGCGGAATTCTATATTCTCTGAAGAGGTCGTAGAGATTTGGTTCATTTCTTAACTTGGTTTAACCAGTGAGAATTCATGAACATTTTCTACAATTTGGGTACTCTGGTTATACTATGGTTAAACCTAGATAATCTTATACATTTTACCCTCAAACCTCATGAAGATAGACCGCGGCCACAAAATTCCACATTAATTGATACTATCTATATTAATAAACTCAATTTCTGTCATATCATTAAGACTTGTGATTTGAATAGATCTCGTTCTCTTTAAATAATATCAACTATGGTTTACCCCATAGTTGTGTTTATTTTAGGAACGGGATCCCGTTTGGTCATGTGATCGATCACGTGATCATACCGGAGGTAAATTGACTATGTTTGGGCAATAGCACGTTACGTGACATGACCGTATTTGGAAAATAAATGACGTAGCTCACACGTTGACTGTGACGTAATACAGACGACGTCTGCCCAGCCCCACTTTCACTGTTATCGTTTTTAAGAAGACCCAGTCAAATTTTTGCTTGATTTAACTCATCAATTTTCCCGCCCAAATCCCGCCCTCTTTTTGCCTTGCGATACTTTGTCGGGTTTTATTTTTCTCTTTTCAGGCTTGGTATGTTTAATGGTTATGAAAGCTTAATTGGTTATGTTCCTGTTTGATTCCTGATTGGTTATGTTCATTATTTTTTCATCATTAGTATTGTTGGTCATTAGTATTTATGCTGTTATTTTAATGTTCAATTTGTAGCTGTTATTATTATTTTATTCTTTTCTTCAAATTATTATGTCGGCGGAATTCTATATTCTCTGAAGAGGTCGTAGAGATTTGGTTCATTTCTTAACTTGGTTTAACCAGTGAGAATTCATGAACATTTTCTACAATTTGGGTACTCTGGTTATACTATGGTTAAACCTAGATAATCTTATACATTTTACCCTCAAACCTCATGAAGATAGACCGCGGCCACAAAATTCCACATTAATTGATACTATCTATATTAATAAACTCAATTTCTGGCTTTTATGAAAATGATAGCATTCTTATTATTACTTAGTTTGTTAAAATTTCTTAAAGGTGGCAGTGTGAAATCAATAGAAAAAAAAAATAAGCTTTATATAACCATTTATAGCTTAGAATGATCGAATTGGATAATTTCTCGACTAAAATGTTTTCTAATAAAAGTATTTTCAACTGTGTATGGTCTTAAACTCTGTAATTAACGTGTATTACAGAATGCCAAGGTTTTTATTAATAAATAATTATCTAAAGATACATTATGTAAGATTTAGATAAAGAGCTAGCCATTCTTGCTATAATAGTTCGAAAATAGATAATGTAAAATGAATAATTTGAAGATATTACCCTTTGAAGGTTTGACAAGAGGTGTGCAATAATTTCAACCACTGTACTGGTTGTTCGAAGCTAAGTCTCGCTCCTCCATTTATAGCTTAAATCAAAATATGGCTGAACTGTTCTAATCTATTTAATATCGGATAAATCCAATGCCATCGAGAGTTGATTATGGCCTGGATAAGTTAATTAATGTCTAATTAATAATTTAGAAAACATTTCTGGCCTAAAATAAGACCTGCAATAGGCAGATTTAGCTCCTGCATAATGTATGTTTAATACATAAGATTAATGACAATATAACAAGGAATTCATCATGTGGTGTTATTCAACCTGGTATTGCTGTAATTAGTTGCTGAATGTTTTCAATTTAAAGAGAAATTCTAGACTTTAACTAAACGTAGAGTCAGAATAAGAGAAGAAGCTGTTTAAAAGAACAGCTCCTTGACAACAATTTATGCTATTGTTATTGATCTAATGTTGAAATGTAGATGGGAATGATATATTTTTCAACATGATTTAATACATCTCATTATTTATGTCTGTTTTAAGTTTGGATTTATTTGTCCTCCAATTGGTAAGATAATTAAGTACTGTAGTCTTACACTGAGCAGGACTAACAAACCAGGATTTGACAAATACAAGCTAGTAGTAACAATAGTTAATCACAACTGATACCGAAAGTAATAACAGTAAATCATTCGTTATCTTTACTTTGGAAAGCCATGAAATTTCCGCCTTTGGTATTGGCCTTCAAGCCCAATTTAATTTTGACTCCATCTCAGTGAAATTAATCAATATGGTACATATTTTAGTTGACCAATGATCAATAGCTTAATGTGAAGCAAATAGGATTAAACAGCAGTACAGAAATAGCTATATATTGTCATGGAGGCTAACATTGAGTATTTAAAAATATATTCCAATGACAATCGACACCATAATTAAGCAATAATTTGTTCTAGATTATATCTAATTTAAGAAAGAAAATCATTGACATTGTCATAAATTCCATAGATTAGGAGTAATTATTATATAATAATGAGATAAAATGATTTAAAAATAGCAGTAGTGTTGTGTTCTAGTCTACCACATATAATACATGCCATTTTTGTAAGTCTCCATTTTTTGGCAGAAAAAAAAAAAATTCTTTGATGCTGTTGACCACTTTATTTCAAGTGAGTTAAAGCTTTGTATGTAGGAGTCAATCCTACTTTCTATAAGCAAAATCTTTTTTTTGTTTTAAACAATATACCATCTAAAATCGAGGATTATTCAGCCATAGCAACAGAAACTCTATATAACAAGCAGATATTCAAAATTGGTTTCTGATTAGTTTACAGAGTAAATCTAACAAATGAATTCTTCTCCTTAGGCAATGTCTTGTGTCAATCACCAATGAACAATCTCATCAGGTTTTTGAAATGGCACTGTTAACTATTTAACTACATGTACATTGTACGGTATATTTGTACACTTTGGACAGATCATTTTGGTGAAAATTTGGATATTGGGTACAGGCATAATCCTATAAGATATCTAACATTTTCATATGTATATTTTTTTCTTGCTAATGTAGATCAGTAAAAAAAATTTTAAATTTCAAACTTCAAAGATTATTAATTACTAAAAAATCAACACTGTCCTTAAGGTTTCCATCAGATTCTAACAAAACTCATAGTAAATAGTAAAATATTGTATATCATGATTCAGGAATAAAAGAGTTGGTTCCTAATACCAGGACTAGACTAGGATAATTACTTCCCTTATCTCGGTCCCCATGATTTGTAGTGTGTCTATAGCAATCGGGAGAGAATTACTAGTCTGATATAATAAGATGTCAACCAAGAGCCTAGAATCAATTTTTTAGTCACACTTCTAAAAGTTTGGGCTGTTCTGATAATTTCTACAGTAAAAGTTTTGAATTTCTTTCATAATTTTCAGCCAAAAAATCTAATTTATGCCTTAATTTTCATGAAATTTACCATATTAGAAGCAGATATTTGTTTTTCTACATGACATTCCTTTTTTTTAATTGAAACAATATGAATTCGGCAGTCCCTAGAATTTTTTTTAAAAAGGTATGGCTGTTGTTGTAGCTGACAAGCAAGTTGATTGACTTCTTAATTAACATGTAATAATTAACCCGATGTAATTTAGCCGATAGTAGATTGATTAATGATACCTTAGTGGCCGGTTCATTGGTTTACCAATCGGCTAGGTTAAACATCAATCGGCTAAAGCCGACAAAAAACAGCTGATTAAGAACACTGGTTTAAATCCAGAATCATTAAAATGCAAGCCAATTATGGCACATCTGTACACTAAAATTCAATATTTATTTTAATATCTATTTGAATTGATATTCTATTTCTGTTAAATATGTTTGTATGTCTAATGTTGTTTATAAAGCTTTGAATTTGTCAGTGTATATGCTGATGATATCGAAATGCCTAAGAAATACATAACAATGTATATGAGAGAGGGAGAGAAATTGTGTTTAACATCCACTCAACAATAACTAGATCAATTCGGGAATAACATAAGGTATACAGTGCTAGGACTATTTAGGAAAAAGTGCTAAATTTTTGATGTTTGGGTTTGGTCCGGTTCACTGATTTTAATTGCTTGGTATGCTGATCTAAACAACATGTCCGTCTTGAGTAGCATTGCCCTAATATAAATTACATAAGCGTTGACAACTATTAACCGGCCAGTGGGAGTATCAAATAACTTAACATTTTAATTTCTAAAATAAAAATCTCATTTTATATAAAGTCTTTGATATCAGTTGTTTAGTCTTCCAAAAACCAAGTTTTATCATGCTGAGCTATTTTTGTACGCCCATATTTTCAAGTGGACGTGTATTGAGTCGCCCCTGTCAGCCCACAATTTATTTGTGGACACGCGGTTCCTTTCGATATTGGCATTTTATCCAATATTAAAAGCTGTTCTAACATATCACCATTCCACCCTTATGATGGTTGAGTTCGAATTTCATGAAAATCGGATTGAAACTGCCCGCTCCTCGTTCGCAAATAGTGTAAAAGTATATAATACCAAGGTTGTGGACACTGTAGAAGTCACAATTTTTTTATCCGATTTTGATCAAACTTAAAATATATGTCTATATTCCACGGATTTTTGTTTCTTTCCATATTCGCACACATCGGTCCGTAACCTCCTAGATTATGGACCCTGGGTGTACCAAAAATTACAGTTTATACCCGATTTTAAAAACCGTTTAAATATACACCGTTACACCCTGGGTTTGAATTTTGTGATAATCGGATCGAAGGCTGTGGTCCCCCTAACGATTTGTACCCGGTTTTGAAAAAAACTTAATATTATATGTTTATGTATCAAAGATCTCGGTTTGATGTTCGCGTATATCGGGCCTAAATTCTTGCCTTGTGGCCCCTATTGTACGAGAAATTTTAAGAATAATACTACGAGTTCTTGATGTGGAAATTTACACGGAAATATTTATTTATGGCTAGGGATATGATATCATATAACCAGGATGTAATTTAGATAAGAAAGATATGATATCATATCCCTAGCCATAAATAAATATTATATATATATATATATATATATATTCGACTTTCGTGTTTTGAAGGGGCGAAAAGTAGAAATTATGAATGGTAGTTATAGGCTTCCATAAGATTGTAAGACAAAATAAACATTTTACCATTGGTTCACGAATGCCTTTAAGTGCCATTTATAACAAGGGACTCGAAGGATGGGGCTAGATATATTCCACAAGTAACTCAAACGGTTACGTCATATTCCTATCTGGAGAGCATGCGCAATAAATACTAAATCAGTTTATGTACATTCATATTACATTATTATTTGTGTTGCGAACCATTTGTGTCAATTTATAGGTCCTAAATATTAGCGATTTAGCTCTTTTAAATAACAAATACATGTAGATTGTTTTGGGGTGACCTTTTCCCTGTATGTAAATAATCAGTAAATGTTCATATTTTTGCATCAAAATAGATAATTTTAGATCAAATTTTCTTTTACTGATAATTGATAAGTTCGTAAATAGTATTGTACGATGGATCAATAGGCCATTAATATTTCGATATTGACCCCTTTCTATAAAAATCAATATATAATTGGCAAGAGTTATACAATCGTAATGTGCTCAACAACCCTTGTTTTACTTATGAATATTTATCTCCCCAAGAAAAAGTTCCAAAATCATTTAATTGGTTAACAGCAAATTGGTCAATATCAAAATATATGAGTAAAATAATGTAAGATATTTTATACCCTGGCTTAGACAAGCTGCTGTAGATATTACATCAAATTAATAAGCTTATTATTACATTATGTAATATTTGAATCAATTTATTTTAATTTTATTAAATTGTTATTAAATTTGTTTATTTCTGTGTTTAATTTGATTATCATATTCAAAATAAACTAACCCAATCTAATCATCATGTAGGGCTAGTAAATTTTATATTAAGATATCTGTATTTCAGCGAAGGCTTGGCAGGTCTGTAGACAATAGCGGGAGTGACACTGTCAAGTCGATGAACAGTTATAAATGATTTGATGTCATAAATTCAATAGCAATACATGTCACTTAGAATTATAACCACTTTTAATAACAAATATAAGTTGCGACATGTAGTTTTGTAGGGCAGTTTATATTATTCTTACACAGCGCAATTTAATGACAGTTGAGAAATATTAGGTATAAAACACTTGCAAAATATATATAATGAAAGATTATGTGCATGGTGTAGGAGTTTAATACGTAGGCCCTATATATTGGCTAATAATTTGAAATGTCAACTGCTCATATCTATAAGATGTTTTTATTGTGAAACATGTTTTGTTATTATACGCTAGGAGTGTACATGTAATACATGTAAATATATTACGACACCAGTCGATACAAAACATAATAGCGCGTACCTATAATAGAACAATGGTTTACTTTACGCAGGTGCGAATACACAAGGTGTCCATCATCTCTTTTCTAGTCGCATTTATCTTTTATTGTTGTAGTATGTCCTCATTACAATGAATAATAAATATGATCCACCGGGACGCCTCTTGGGATTAATGCCGTTTACAATATTATCATTACATTGTGCTTATCAATTTATTTCTCAACGTATGCCTAGAGATTTCTGTTTAAACCACGTTCTAACATTCTAACGTTATTTATCCGCCTTCAGGGTCTTTGTAACATTACAATATTCCAACCAGTTGACTCTCCGTGTGGGTGATTTTAGGTAAGACCCTAAAAGAAATGGGTCTGGTCCGCCTCTCGGTACATGGACGATCTTTGGGATGACTGAATTGTAATTATTATAAAAAATGTTCGCGTAGTTCAACTCGCCTTGACATTTAGGCTTATGCATATTGTAGACATAGAGTTGAGTGCATCCATGTGAAGCTAGTTCAAAGAAGTTTACGCTATCCTCGGTACACTAGCTTGTTTCGCCTGTTCAGACACAAGAACTGTGCGATTTTCGTGCTTCTAAATTAAGATGCTGGGTGATCGAGTGGTATAACGCGTGTCATTTAGATCATAAGATATGCCGTTGTGTCAAATAGCGTGGTTTCGATCCCAAGCATGTAGTGATCAAGGGTAGGGTTGCTTGCCTATGCTCGTGGATTTTCGTCGGGTCGCACGGTTTCTTGATGACCATGATAATTACTTTGATTACTTTACTAACCCTTGCCCAGTGACTAGGACCGTTGTCATTTGTGTTGCCATAAACTTCCAGGAATTGTGGTGAGTTATTGACACTACTGGTTTATAACAACCTTTCGCAGCTGCACGTGCACCGAAGATGCTGGTTGGCGTTTGTTCAGCCTATATTTGATTCCTATTTAGGATTATACTGAGGGGTTTTTTTATTTGTTATTATATTATAGTTTAGGTAGAAGATGGTGTACGTTTCTTTACGCTGTAGCTTCTGGTTTTGCTTTATTGTCTGTGATGATTCTACATATGACGGGTAACCTTCAGTCTATTCCCACCATGGTAACGGGACTATGTATGTTTGGTAAACTGGGAGTGACGGCTTCTTTTTCTCTCATCAGTGTAATGGCTATAGAGATGTATCCTACAGTTATCAGGTATAAAAGTATTTAATACACTTTGATGACCAACCATACAAATAGCACCACTACAAATTGTGAAGATCCTTACCAAGTCGTCATCCGACATCTGTATTGGCTTATTTCACGATGTAATTAGGTCTCCTATTTTATGAGACCCTTTTCATGGCGCTGTATTGATTCTTGCCTCATCCCCTCTTGCAAATGTCATCTGATCGAATAATTATTCAAAACGGTAGCAGCGAGACGGCTTCTTGTTTTACTTTTTTCCGACAGGTCCGTCAAAAAAATTGGATTTGGTTCAGCTCGATACAATACAGGCCTTATGTTCTTTGTTTCAGATGTATGGGAACTGCTATAGGTGTAGCTTTTACCGCAGCTGGTTCAATATTGTCTAGACAGTTTAAATTCCTGGTAACTACGTTATCATTGTTATGTAAAAAAAAAGTAGAAACGGTTGATGTGTAACAAGATAAGTAGGACGTTAAACGCTTTTTCATTTCTTTTCCTAAACGGGTTGTGACTATAGTGACCGAAATTGAAGATTGTGTTAGAAAGCAGTGATTTAGACTGGAAATAATGGGAAAGATAAAAACAAAATATCTCGTGATTGCTGTCAGGCGTAAACCTAAGACTATTCACATATTATACACTTTTCGGTAAACAATCTTTATCTTGGTAACACTAATATGATATGTATGCCTTGTGATATCCCTTTGACTCATACAACGTTCATGTGATCGTTAATGATCTGCAATTATATTATATTATATATACTGATTTTACTTCTTTCTAAAAAAAAACCCATGATTATTATTAATGATTCTACATCTTCAAGTTGTACAAGGCATTGGGGAATTGCATTTGATTATCGTTAATTAATAAACGTATTTTATACACTAATTAAACATACTTACGTATCTTGACTTGGTATATGTACATCAGTAAAAAATAACGAATGACTTGTAAAAGACGCTGGAAATGATACCTCTCGACCTTCGTATATAACTGAAATGAAAGAATATGGGATGAAATGTGGTTTTAGCGTCCTACTGTTATGCAGACCAGGCCAATGATTGGTACTGTTTCTAATTAACATGTGTCTATATAACCTGGCTCCCCAGTATTTGAATGATTTATTTAAATCCAAACATTTTACACAGCTTTTAAACGCTATACAGCACGAAAAATTGTAAATCACAAGATGTATCCCTTTCAAAGGACCTTTCCAAATTAATTACTCATTGGGATAGATACATATAATAAATGATATATTTTATTAATTACACAGTGTCGCCTAATACTGCAGTAATCGGCGCTTTATTAAATGTAAAGAACTTAACTAACAATCTGCACGAGGCAGGTTATGGTTACCACTTTCAATACCCAGCATGTCTCGTCTTATTTAACTGAGCCGTTCTTAAACAGAAGGTTCGATCCCAAGAAAGAACCTCGGTATATTCCAAGGTTTAGCCTAATCTTGCCATTGGTGCAGGACGGAGGGCCCAGAAAGCGAAATAAAATGGGATTTAACGTCCTCCTGTTCTGCTACGACTGGGATAATGAAGGCGGGAATACGCCATACAGTGTGCTATGCGGGAAATTTTACCCGGGCAGCGGCACTATGGCCTACTCTTATATCGAATTCCAACTGCCAAGGGATCTTTTACGTCCACGCCAATGTATACACGTTACCTCGGTTTATCGTACCACCGTATGAATACAGCTGTTCTTATCAGTCCGCTGTCCTGCATCACTAACAAGGGGAACCCACGTCGGAAAATCCCAATGAACTTTCTCGACCAGTGCAGGGGTCGAACACGCTACCTCCAGGCTAGCGAGCCAGCGTCTTACCCACTTATGCCACGGGGGCTCCGCCCTGAAATAGACAATCTGATTAAAATACAGATCTATATTTCTTTTCGTTTTTATACTTTCGATTGCCTCTACAGCATGAAGATCTGACCAGTTGTAGTGGGATGTCGCGTCAGGGGTTTTACGAACGCCCTTTGACCCATGACGTCAGACATTTGATTAACCAATCAACGTTGATGTTTTTAGTACGACCCCCATAGTTCCGTGCACGGCACGCCAAGAAGTTGCCACAACAGACCGTTTCATTGGCCGGTAATATAACAACTTTTCCAGATGCTAGTGTATTAAAGACAAGTAAAACTAAATTCTGAACTATAAAAAACGAAACGAAGGAGGATCTGTATTTTAATCAGATTGTTGAAGGGACAGTGTAGTCGTCGTTATGCTGGGACGAAAACCGAGGTTCTGTGCACGTTGCCGTGCCTGTAAAAGAACCCTTGATAGTTGGAATTTGATGAAATGCCACTACTCGTAGCACATTGCATGGCATAAGCCCGTCCTCATTAGTCCGGTTGGCGCAGACAAGTAGGACATATCGTTTTAAATGAACAACTAATTCTTATTCTTGTGTTTCAGGATGCGTTTCATTATACAATACCATTTGTTGTCTTTGGTGGATTTATTATTACAGTTGGTTTTAGTGCGCTAATATTACCCGAAACAATAGGAAAACCCCTTCCTAATATATTACCTTGTCGTCATCGTAAAATACCACTAACTGAAGGTGCCCGTTTATTTAATCCCTGGGAAAGTGTGTAGAATACATCAAAGACTGTTTTTATATACAACGATATTTTATCAGATTTTGATTACTCAGATGTTCTTTAGCTTGACATTAGGTAAGATTTATTCTGTACATATTTTATGTTTAAAAATTATAAATTAACTTAGAAAATTTCGAATTGTTTTGTATCTGGAATAAACCTCCAAATCGCTTCTTACCTTGCCATATACTTAAACACAACACCGAAATAGCAACTTTTGTTTAGTAAATTATTTTGTCAAATAATATTAAATCGTTGTGTCTTTGCTATATAGGTAATATTTCTAATTCCTACCCATTTTCGTTGTAATCAAGGGCGGATCTAGTGGGGAAAGTTGCGTATCCGTCGCCCCCTACCACTTTACAACCGGAATCTTGACTGAGACCATTGGACATGGCATTTCCGGTCTTCTAGCTTCCACAATTTTTCGGGGAAGGCCTCCCGGACCAGCGTTGGTCGCTTCGGCGCCCGTGACGCCCCGCTCCCCCCACTCCCCCCATCACTGGATCCGCCCTTGTTAATACACATATTTTGTTGTATGAGAAAATGTATATATATTTCGTTGAGCTAGATTTCGCTCTGGACATTTCTCGTCGGATGAGTACATTTTAAAATGGTGTCAGAAATCGGAAAACATTGTCAATATAAGAAAAAAACACAACCCAACAATAATATTTGGCCAATGTATATTGTACTGGATTTTAGCATTCATTTGTAGGCCTACAAAAGTCAATTTTCCGTTACAAATAAGAAAGTTAGAACAATTCAATAAAATAAAAAGAATTGATTATTTGGGTGAAAATAGAATCTGAATATAAAAAAAGGTGTCTATATATCATTTCTTTCTTTCTATCTATTTTCAGAATTTAACATACTCGTAATCTTATGTCTTGATATGAGACCTATTTTATATAATGCTGTTTTGTGATATACATCGTCGTTTTTCTTGATGTCACCATCAACAGTTATTGTAGTGAGAGCGAAAGCAATAGTTATTGTTTATAAAGGACAAACAGGATTTCCGTCCAGAAGAAATAAAGACTAATGACGAACAAAGATAATTTAAATTTGTAGATTTTGTGCATAAAATACATGTACTTAATCGGAAACCAAATTATTTTCCCTACCGGGAGTTTAAATGATACGATTTTAGTTGTGTAACAGGGAGGGGGTGGGATTTTGCTCGTGTACCTTTACACCTTTCTGTGTCCTATGTACTTCCCTTTAAGAACAGACTACATCTGCTTTTGGCAAAGAAAACAGATAATGGCGCTCAAGGATGTGATCAACCCTTTGTTAATAATTTGTGTATTTGAAGTATTATGTTATATTATGAAGTACCTGTGTGTTATCTAAACATCTTGATAAGCCCGCGAAGGCGCCTGAAACACGCTGTGGCGTTCTGGGGCTTTTTGTTTTAGTTTTTTAAAAATTTACTAGTATTAAGATATTGGAACATAACGATAAATATATATATACCTTACGGATTATTTGTGTTGATCGTATGTTAATTATACTTTTATAAGTATAAAGATCGGTTGACGGGTAATGAAACACACGTACACCAAAGCTGTTGTATGAGCAGTCCGTAAAGGTTGTCGCGTGTAACTAAAAGGCAAAACCTACAAATTTTATTTACTGCATATCACTGGATGGAAGCAAACATTAAGCTATCTGCTACTACTACTACTGCTGCTTACTACTACAACTACTAATACTACTACTACCTACTTCTACCATTGCCTGTCCAACCTCGTGGGTTTTCTCCGGGTCCTCCGGTTTCCTCCCACTGCTAAAGACTCCTATGCGCAAGCGAATTATTGAAATAAAATTAAACCATGTGTTAGTCCCGAAATGACCTAGTTTGTGTCGAGTGGACGTTAAACCCCATTTCTCTCTCTCTCTCTACTTCTACCACCTGTTACGGCACTACTATTATTAATACTACGAATCATTGTCACTAAAGTGTTCGCAGTGTTCTCCATAAATAGATTTGCCGATATTCACAAGTGTTACCAAATCGAATAATGACAATAGCAAAGGACGTAATCATCAGGACAGGAGGGTTGACTGGCAGACGGACAGTGTCTGGAAATAATAATCCATAGTCCAAATCGGGACATCATATTAGTATACGTTCATATGCAACCTGTATGTCACATCTTCATTCTAAATTGATCAGGCTAATAATAGTGAAATTGCGAATCTTAATCTAAAATCGTCTACCTTCTAGGCATCCCGTGCGTGTCCGTAGGGCCAAACCGTCTTACAAATTTACAGTGACCAATGGAATATGTATATTATATCCATAGTTTTATGAATTCTTGTAATGATGACATGTTATTTAATTAATTATTTTGTAATGAATTAAAAGTTAATACATTTGTTTCGTATTACTCATTAAAACTATAATTTCGGGGTTAAACCCTCTTTCATTTACGTCAAAGTATTGGATTGGATTGCGTTCATTTAATGTATTATATTTATACTTCTATTAGTGATAGGGCAAACTCTATGTGATTAAATGTTTTATCAAAAGATATAGTGCAAACTTGTTTACTAATTTCAGTGTTATTTTTGGCTTACTGTGTCGAAAGTGGAACACACGATTGATTATACTTCATTACTGGCTTTATCAATAGACTTAAAGTTTACAGCGAAGACAAGAGTGTCGATCAACAAACCACATCAACATATAATTGACAATATCATTTTTGACCAATATCAAAAAGGTCTTGTCATTTATATCTAAATAAGCAAAGCGGATTGAGGTTTATGATATTTTCGTCACTTTACTATAAGAGACATTTACTTATCTACTATGGTTATGCGTCCAATGTTACGGAGGTTGGGGAGGGGGGTAGGTGACTTTTGGTCAAACCAGTTGCACTTCCGTCCAATGTTATGGAGGGGTGGGGTAGGTGGCGTTTGGCCAGAGTAGTCGCACTTGTATATTAAATACGTTTATCAATATATTTCCGATGCTTTGCGTTATCTTAGCTGAGAAATAAACAATATGAAAGGATTAATACATTTGGTTGATCGTTGATCGGACAATATTGTGAGTAACTGCCTCTTTAAAAGTATCAGCGATAGTTGCATTTGACGGGTATAGGGGAGGCCTTATTCACAATAAATGAATGAGTAGACGTCCACAATATCATAATGTTCTTGGCAGGTCAAACCGCTCACAATCCATCAAAGGCCGGATATAAATGACGAGAGACCCTCCTATTCCACGTACGAGGCCCCTCCCAATCCCCCAACCTCAGGACTAGAGAAAGAAAGATCGAAGCGTGTTTTAAACACAATTGAAGAAAGCCGAGGATGATGACGGATATTTAAGACCACAGAAAATGTAAGAAAGACTTATGAAAGTGTCAGAAATATTAAAAACCTTGACCGGAGGTCCACTAGACCTTCAGGCCTTTGGCTTCAATCCGGCACTGGTAGTATCCCATATACATGTATAGACTAAAACTCATTTGTTTTCCAGTTTTATGGTAACAATTATTGTACTCGATAGAGGGACAGAACACAATCTGTTGAAGGGTGATAGCTAAATCGGTCACGCTGTTTATAAATCTTTGAAGACATTAGCGGTTATTTGTTTGAATAGTGATAGAAATGAAGTTAGCTATCGACTTTCTATTGAAGTGTATTTATTGGTTAAATCTTATCTCATCAAACTCCCTGCTATATGGACTAGTTCGTTTTTATTGTTCTGTAAATATTTCAAACATCGAAGGTCTATGAAGATATATGTGCTTGTCTGAATGGGTGCGGCATCTCGAAAAATAAATTCAGATATTAAGCTCGGCATTAAATTGCTGTCGTGTATATTATTATTTTGTCGTTTGTGAATTAGCAAGTCTGGCAGTTGACTGACTGTTCTACGTGAAGTAGGCAACGCTTTTCCGTGGTTATGTAAACACCTAGGAATTCTATAACGGAAAAATATGTACTTGGGCATGCTCTAAAAACAATAGGGATTAACCTTAGGGTATAAGGAATAAGCATGCAAAGTTTCAAAACAATCCGTTAAGAATAGCCACCTGCAGGCGCCACACGGACACACACACACAGGGCAACGGCATAATATACAATTATGTAGATCACTGATACTAGTTATTTCTAAAATGCACCATATAATGCCTAATGTTTCGTAAGAAATCTTTTATGCAAATCGTCACGGCACGTTAAAGTTCGAGGCCCTTAGGTGGGGGGGGGGGGCAAATTCCAATAGTATAATATTTGAAAAAATTCCTGTTCAAATTCAAATACTAAGTGCATAAAATTAAACATACATTGTTCAAAAGCTAAATCTGCCAATTGCAGGTCTTTCTTTAGGCCTGAAATGTTATACATGCGTAAACTATTAATTAGGCTTTTATTAACATGACAAGGCCATAATCAAATCTCAATGACACCTGATGATTCCCGTTATTCCATATATTTGAATCTGATCTGCCGTTCAACCGTAAAAGTGGATAATCGAGACTTTGTTTATTATCGTAACAACTGTAACAATGACAACAGAGGCTACAGTGTTCTTAAAACGAGGATTTCTCGGCTTACAGTGAAGTAATTTGACTGAAATTTTCAGCATAGCCCTTTTACATTATCTATTTTTTAACTATTATAGCGCGAACTGTCAACTCTTTAACTAATCGTCCATAATGCGCTTTAATAAAGTTTAGATTACCGGTAATACGTTGCACTTGGATACATATACATTAATATATGGGTACATAAATACAATATTATTCTGATTTATGTGTCTTTCGTCTTCTAGGGGGTCGGTGTGGCTCAGTGAGTAAGATGCTTGCTCACTAACTAGGAAGTTCGGGATTCGGTCGATAAAGTTATCCGGGATTTTCCAGCGTGGTTTGACGAGGACCTGGCAATGGCTGATAAGTCTAGTCGTGCGGGTGGGACGAAACCCCGAGGTCCCGTGTACACGTTAGTCTGTGGGTGCCGAAAAGTATGATGTTAAACCTCATTTCATTTCATTTCTTTCGTCTTCTCAGGAATCTCTGTGCGTGCGTATTGCGTTAATTAAATTAATTTCCCAGTATTTGTTCAATATTTTAACTGACCTCGACAGCTATTGACCGTCATTACATGTCAAAAATTGCTTGTCATTCGATCAACACATACTAATCGAATACATGTATATTATACCATTTTGTTTTAATGAAATTCTCTCAACGATGCATATAGGTCTAATTATCACAAATAACGGGTTGAAATACGTGAAAAAATGGAAATTGTGTACATCAATATGGAGCGGAATGCTCGTAAACTAGTAATTTAAAGGGCCAATCTCGATTATATTTTGGGGGATAAAACGGCTTAATTTTGTGTTAAGAGCCCTTAAAATCCTCTAATATACGTGATACATTTTCAAACAATTTAAACCCGACATTCTCCATCCGGAAATGGAGACATGTGTCCTAAGCTGTATTATAATATGTCTGAATAAAATCAGTCGGTATTCTTGGTGCATTTGTTTTACTCTAGTGATTTGAAACGTAGTGATCATATATTGATGCCAAATATTGCAATCTGCATGTATCAAAAATTCAGATCGGTTGGCGTGGCGCCCTTGGTCATTGTCGGTCAGACACACACAAATGCAATTTGTATGTCAGTATGGTTGATATGTTTGTCAACACCTCGCTTCGTGGAAATGGATTGGATGTTGGATCCGGAAGTAGAATAGAAAATCTCTCAAATATTAGCCCACGTCGTTATCTCATGCAGTTTTTTGCCAAACTCAGAAGAGTGGTCGCTTTTTCGGAAGGGATGGCACATATACCTCTTGCAGGAAATCTCATCGGATTCGAGCATTATCAAACATTTCCACTTTCTTTTGTTTTTGCATTTATGAGGGCAAGGCTGCCTACCCGCCCTGTGCGCCTTCAGGGGCGGATCCAGAGGGGTGGGGGGTCCACCCCCCCCCCCCTCTGCTCAGCTACATAAATTTTTTTTTTGTAAAACAACCTTTTGTAAAACAACTTTTTTTGTGAGAAAAGTGTCATAATTGTGCTTTATCCTTTATCACCAGATGGTGTGACAGGATGGGCACTCAAAGTGCGAGATAATGATATATGTGATATAAAAATTAATGCTTTGCATCAATAATTAGATTGAATCACAATGTCATCGTATTAATTCATAATAAAAATTGACGTCAAACAGGATGTTGGATTTCTCTGTTTAAAAAGCTCAATGTGTATGTATATACGCCAAAATGACAATAGAGACCATTTATTTCTCAAAAAATTTCAAGCCGAGGGGGGGGGGGGAGGGAGATACATTTTCTCAGGAACCTGGCAACCCCCCCCCCCCCCTGCAAAAATTCCTGGATCCGCCCCTGGCCTCTGCACCTTTGATGTCTTACAACAACTTGAAAGTGGTCCAAACCTTATTTATAGTTTTGCAACCGAAATCCCACTAAACACATATGTGAACGCCAATCAAGAAATCAGATTGGTGCCGTTGCATTCACAGGCCACCAAAATTACACTTCCCGAAAAACTAAAATGAGTATTGTAGCTTGATGCTAGATACTATATAAGATAGGCCCTCCAGTTTATTACACTGATTTCAAATTTGTATCCATAGTCAATTTTAAGGAATTCCGATTCCCGAAAAATTAAAATGACACGAATAATGATCGATGCCGAAAAATATCGCACAATGCAGATAGTAGCTCCAGACCAAAAAGAAAAGTCAAGGGAATTCTCGTGCTCTATTTCATCGACAAGAAGGCAAAGTCAACGAAATTTTGATTCCCGAAAACTTAATGATTAAATAGGCTAATTGATTAATGCCCGAAAACTTTCGCGTGAAGCCAGGGCTGGATTAACCATTAAGCAAAATAAGCACGTGCGTAGGTCTATATGGGGGGAGGGGGCGGGTCAATCTGCTTTGTAATGTTACTGTGTTAGGTGACAAATTTAAAATATGTAATTAGGCTATGTAATTTAACAATTACCGGTAGGGGAGGGCGGGGATGGTTCGGACACTTTGGGTTTTTTTCACATTTGTGCAATTACTAATGCACTTGTCTTTGAACTTAAGAGTGGAAAATAGACTCTACCTTATTGGCTATATTCAGTCAGTGATACAGCTGTGTAGCTATAAAAGTCTTCGTGTTTTACCATCTTTTGGGGAGGTTAGTAAAATGTCCGGATTTACCCCATAGCAGGGAGACACCGGTCACCACTGGGGGGATACTTTGAACATGTAGAGGACGATTAAACAAAAGCAAATTGAAAAGGTTTCTTTCACAGTTTAGTTGTATTCATTCAAAAAATACCGTTAACAATAAAGTTAAACCAGTAGTGATAAATTTAAAGCAAAATGTCATCTATCCGAGGCATTTTTTTTAACATAGCTGGATGGAAATAAATGAACATATTCAAAAAGGAATTAACTGATAATTCTAAAGCTTTAAAGCTTCTTGCTCCTAGGTATGATGTCAATCCATAATTTACGCTACCGAATGTTTATTTCTGCTAATGACAGGCCAAATTTGTAGTAATAACTCACCTTATTATTGCTACTGGATAAGGGTTTCTGAAGAATTGACAGAATTTGATTTAATGGAAGTAAAGCAGTACCCATAACTTCAGTAAACCTAATAGACCCCGTAACTGCCAGTCATCATTCTTTTTTTTTTTTTATCAAATCTGACTCTTGGAAATATTTAACAGTTTGATCCAAACACTTGTGGGATAATTCCGGACAATGTCCGGATGTACCCCAAACCCATAATTCTGATGTAAGCCGCCATTATGTTTATTTACAATGAAAATATGATAGATTTTCAATCTATTTCTATTAATTAGCGAAGGAAGAAAGAGATGACAGCGTACCCCAAAAAGAAACTTGTTAAACACCGAATTGATTTAACCATTAAACATTAGAAATTTTTTACATCAACTTTGTCAAAAATAGAAAAATCTTATCTGCATCTACATTTGAATGTTTATCTCTGCCATGCGTTTTTCATGTTACAAGATGAGATCATTAGTGTTTAAATAACCAATCAGAAAACGGATAGCATTGTAAAGATTAAACTATGGGGGGTGTCCGGACCATCCCACTGTCCGAATACCACCCCCGCTCTCCCCTATATCAGAGAACCAACAATAAAAGGAATGAATAACATAAATAAAGATGTAACAACGCCACCATACCGGACAACATACCCAAATGGAAGGAAGAATGGACCAGGACTCATACTCACCAACAAAGCCCCAAGGTAGAGTTGCACCGCCCTGCCATTCTACCGGACAGAACGACCAGACCAACCCAAACGACCCAAAATATATATATATATGTACATAATATGTCTATGTCTGTGAAAATGTCCGTCTTTGTCCATGTCTGTTCCGTCAAATCGCATGCTTGTAAATGTCTACTGGCACATGTTATCCTACTGTTGTTTATTGTCCTATGTACATATATATGAAAACCTAATTATCCTATTATTTCTCACTAATCACATTGTAAATTAATGCACCTTGTACACATAACACGTCATTGTCTGCGATATCACCTCGGTGGAAGCGGACGTAAAATACAACTAACCCATCATCATTAATGAGCTTTTCATTGTTTTTCTCCTTCCTTTTAATATCGTTACCTGTTCTGTCTCAATTAATTATGGCGTGTATAAAACCTCCTTTTGAAAAATACAAATTTGCTTGTGTTTGGAATTACATACATATTATAATTTATATTTTGTACACCGCGTGAAAAAATTACGACAACCGTTCAGTAGCAACATAAGGCCACAGATCACCAATGATTTGCCATTGACTTTAATGTTAAATCTCGTCTCTTAGACCGACTCCTGGTGAAGGACGGAGGGGCTGACATGGAAAGCTGTCTAGTCGTTCGGATGGGACGAAAAACCGAGGTCCCGTGTACACATTGGCGTGCACGTAAAAGATCCCTGGACAGTTGGAATTCGATATAAGAGTAGGCCGTAGTGCCGCTGTCCGGGCAAAATTTCCCTCATAGCACACTGTATGGCGTATGCCCGTCTTCATTAGCCCAGGTTAGGAGCAGAAAAGTAGGACGTTAAACTCCATTTCATTTCATTTAGACCGACTCCAATGTTTTCCCAAATTTTCGTTGGGTGGAACGCTTTCTACCACAGAAGGTAAGCGTTAGATATTATGCAACAGGGCCGATTTTGATAGATTCTATAAAGCGAGTATAATTTAAGCCCCGCCCTTTTGTTGTTTAGGCCCTTCCCACTTTTTTGAAGGTTAAGGTTGCAAGGGGCCGTTTATTGTTAGGCCTTAACTCTTGTATCCTTCCGCCTCAAAATCATGAATATTCACACCAAAACCTGACAGAAAATGTATATTCAAACCCTTTTCTTCAATTCTACACCAAAAAGTCAACAAAGATCGCCATGCAATAGGGGGAAAAAGAGAAAGGGGGAGAAGGACTAAAAATAGCTTTGGCCCTTGTTTCGCGACGGCCCAGGAATATTTGGTGAGCTGTGTCCATAAGGAAAGACACTACTAACATTTCTCAACACCTTGTGAAATGGTTATCCCATAATAGAATTTGTCACTGTCATGTGTCTCCAACCACAAAAAATATAAATATGGGAGTTTCATGTTGTAGACCTCATATGAATTCATGACAAGAAGAACGAAGATCAAATATTCTAAAGTTAAATATACAGGTAAAATGTCACACTGATCCGCAGTGAATATTCGCTTGGCCGCTACAATCACTGATAAGGATGACATCGATGCGACTTAATGACTACAAAATATTAACTTTTTTCTTTCGACAAATTAAATTCTGAAACATTTTTATACGTCCACATTCATAATGTGAACGTATTATGCCGTCGCCCCTGTCTGTGTGTGTGTGTGTGTGTATGTATGTATGTGTGTGTGTGTGTGTGTGTGTGTGTGTGTGTGTGTGTGTGTCTGTGGTTCGCCTACAGGGCGCAATTCTTCATGGATTTTCTTCAAACTTGGTATACTTATTCCTTATACCCCAAGGAAGATCCCTATTGTTTTTGGTGCATGCCCGACCCCCCGGGGCAGAGCCACGCCCATTTCTAGTATTTGTTTGTTTGTCGTCTACAGGCCACATTTCTTAACTAATAATCTTGAAACTTTGCATACACATTCTTTGTACCCTAAGGAACATCCCTATCGTTTGGGGTGCATGCCCAACCCCCAGGGGCAGAGCCACGCCCATTTTCTTTTCGTGTGTCTTTGTGTCGCCTACAGGGCGCAATTCTTACTGGATTTTCTTCAAACTTGGTATACTTATTCCTTATACCCCAAGGAAGATCCCTATTGTTTTTGGTGCATGCCCGACCCCCAGGGGCAGAGCCACGCCCATTTCTAGTATTTGTTTGTTTGTCGTCTACAGGCCACATTTCTTAACTTATAATCTTGCATACACATTCTTTGTACCCTAAGGAACATCCCTATCGTTTGGGGTACATGCCCAACCCCCAGGGGCAGAGCCACGCCCATTTCCCATTTTCTTTTCGTGTGTCTTTGTGTCGCCTACAGGGCGCAATTCTTACTGGATTTTCTTCAAACTTGGTATACTTATTCCTTATACCCCAAGGATGACTTTATTTTGTTTGGTGGATACCCGACCCCCTGGGACAGAGCCACGCCCAATTTTTGTGTGTGTCTTTTGTCGTCTATAGGCCGCAATTCCTTACTGATCCTTTTGAAACTTTGTATACCTATTCCTTATACCTTAAGGATGAACCTATTGTTTTTGCTGAGCCACACCCATTTTCCTTTGTGTGTGTGTGTGTGTGTGTGTGCGTGTTGCCTACGGCCACAATTCGTCTTGGAACTTGATATAACTATTCCTTATAGCCTAAAGATAGCAACTACTGATTTTAGTGCATGCCCCGATTCCTAGGGACAGAGCCACGCCCAATTTTTGTGTTTATCGTATACTGGCCACAATTATGAATGACTCAACTTCAAATTTGGCATATGTATTCCTTATAGTCTAAAGGCGGCCATGCCCAGTTTTTGTGTTTAGCGTCTAAAGGTCACAGTTGTGAATGGATTATCTTGGAATTTAGTATAGCCTACTTATTCCTTATACCCCAAGTACGGCAACTATTGATTTTGGTACATGGTCCGCCCGCTTGGCCCAAGGACGGTTACTATTGATTTTGTTACATGGTACATGCCCCCACCCCCACCGGGCGGTGCCACACCCACGTTCTGTTCATATTTGGTCTGTAAATAATCTACAGGTTGCAATTATTAACATATTTGGATCCAATTCAGTATGATCCATCATAGGGTTGTGTCCATTTATATTGGTCCATATTCAACTCCCAGGGGCAGAGCCACGCCCAATTTTAGCGTTTTTTGTCTATAGGCTGGAATTCTGAATATGAATGGATCATCTTGGAACATATTTATTCCTTATACCGTAAGAATAGCAACCATTTATTTTGGTGCATGTCTCGACCCCCAGGGGCTGTGTCACACTGACGTTTTGTTAAATTAGGTCTGTAAATTTGGCAAAACAAATCCAACGCCTAGCCTTTTATTTTAAAAAGTACCATATGAATCAAAGCAGGAATGTGGACGTATATTGCAGCGATAGCGATGCTCTCGTTTTCATTTATTAGAAAAATAAATAAAGTCGTTTGAATTGTTTGTAGGTAAAAATCATTTCCTATTTAGTGTAAATGGGTATTAAAATAAGTAAAATTCACCATTTAGCCCGAATCCGTGACGTCTTATCAAAACAATGCACGCGCTATTGAGCCAATGATGGACGCCGCGTGATGTGACGTCACGTGTCGAAACAGTCATCTGTAACAGAGATATTAAAAAATCTCTGTGAAACAGATTGATAAAATGTAGGCTACTGTTGAGTGCTCATTTCATGACAGGTCTGTGTGTGAACACAGGGGCGTACATAACGATTTTGTTTGGGGTCGGGTGGGGGGTGTTGGCCTAGTACGTTGACCCGGCTACTTTTGACTTCCACTACTAACCCTAACCCTAAGTAGCCGGATCAACGTACTGCGCAGGGGTGTTTAGCAAAAAAGGGATCAACTGATGCACATGCACCTGATATGAGTGACACAATCAGGAACCAACCTAGCTAGGAGAACGTATCTAAAAACGTTGAGATATACTGTTGAGAGATGAGGTTTCTTATCTATCAGTAGTTTAGCTCTGAACGTAGGTCTCATTTCACTCATTACAGGTGTTTAAATTTCATACGTACTAGGACCTGTATTTTTTAGACTCTGTTCAAATTGGGATAGTCCCTTTAACACAAATTATAAATTAGAGTAGCTAAGAATAGCATAGAATAGAAAGGGGGAAAATGTAACAATACCCCAACAATCGTTTCGTATAATTCTTCTCAAATTCCATTTTATCTAGATTGATATTTAAATATTTTTAGATGAATGTGAATTGATAACACAACAGTCAGTGATATTAGACAACAAAATGGCCTCATTTTTTCAACAACTGAAGGCTCTGATGCAGAGGAACATTTTACTGAAGAAAAGGAACAAAAAACAGCTTATCCAGGTAAATATTACTACATGTACCAGAATGGCAATTGCTCAACTAGGACTGCTGAAAGAATCTTGACTCTTGAGTGACGGGTTTTCTGTTATTGGTAACAGATGAAGAGCTTAGAATTAAGCGGCTAAAATAACCAGGGTAACAATAAAAATTTAATACCTTTCATTTTTTTCTTGTTTTATTTCAGGAAATATTTTTTCCAATCTACTTTGTTGCCATATTGGCTATGATAAAGGCTTTATCAAAACCTTCTACAAAACCAGCCATTAATGGGTTTCCTGTGAATTCATTGAATGATTCCACATTCCATTTCAATGTTACAAAAAAAATTCTTGTTTCTCCAAATACAACAAATATCGAAACCATCATGACACATGTTTCAAATCTCTTGGGTTCTGTACAGTATGAGATGTATGGTGATATGAAAACAATTGAAGATATCTACAGAAACAACTCTAAGGAGATTGGGGCAGGAATTGTTTTTAATTATCAGGGTGGTAATGTAATGGACTATGCTATAAGAATGGATTATAGTGATGCATCTACAGATGGAAACTGGTTAGCATTATCAACTGGTAAGTAAGGAAAGAATTTTTTTATTGGGCAAGAATATTGGTAATGTACATGTAAATTGTGCTTTAATCTGTCCACCTGTTGTCCATAATTCTTGTAAGCACAACAGAGACTACAATATGGTTTTCTGTATCGTTGAAATAAAGAAGCTTATGGATGGTCAACCTCATACTGACAGTTTCTGATAAGATGATTAGAAGCAAGCAAGTGAAAACACTGTTCTTTTCTGCATGTAGAAGGGATGTAAATATGTGGTGGGGTGTGGTGTGGTGTGCGATTGTTCGTTTATCTTAGGACGCCTACATTGCTTTGTCCTGTGTTGTCTTCTTCTGACTTGGCCCAGGGGAATTTCAGGGGAGTTTTCAGGTGTGGAAGTACTTCTTCATTCCCAAAAAACCCTCCAAGATGTAATTTGGAATAGGTTATAGCTGCAACCAAGGAACAAACTGAAGGAGGTGGAAAATGTAGCATATGTGAATATGTGGTGTGTTTTGTGATTGTACATATATCTGGAGATGTGTACATGTAGATTGTTCAGTCCTGTGTTTTCTCAAATATACTACCTTCTGACTTTATCATGGGGAACTCCCTTGTATGGTGTATGTATGACATATCTGGGAACATCCTGTCAAAGGAAGTTAAAGTTGCCTGCAATACCACCATTTTGGAAACCAATAGTAAATACCAACCAGTCTGCACTGAAATTATTGTTTAAATTAACAAAAGTTTCATAGAAAAAGAAGTTATTATGATTGTATATTTATGTTTTATTGAAGCTGGCTGTAGAAATAGTTATCAATTGAATGGTACAATGGGTGGATCACAGTGTCAAGTAAATAATTTTTTAACATCAGGATTTATATGGTTACAGAACGCAATAGACACAGCATTAATAAGGGTCAGTTTCATATTTATATCATTTGCTACAACTTCAATCCAAGATTATTTGGAAGAGTAGCTGTCAAACAAAATAGGAGTGTGTCACAGATATAGTTATTTTTTATTTTATTTTTATACTTTCACATTTCAATGTGGTTGTAAATCATCGTCACCCAGTCTGCCTAGCCATTCACAATTGCTTGTGGATGCTCTAGAGGCTAATTGACTTTATGCACAGGGTGTCTGTTCATGCGTTGAAGACATTCAATGACTACCAACAACTTCTGTTTATGATCAGTGTGAATATCTATTTATGATCAGTACATGTAGGTATATATGTTTATGATCAGTGTGTATATCTATTTATGATCAGTGTGTATATCTATTATCATCAATGTGTATATCTTTTTATGATTAGTGTGTACATATATCTATTTATGATCAGTGTGTATATCTATTTAAAAAAGTAATGAGTTTGCCATCTTATTTCCAGGTGCACAAAAGCAATTCATCTGTTGAAATGCCTGATGTTTCAGTCCAACTTATGCCTAAAGGTCCATTCACTTCAGATATTTCTATAATGCAAACCCTTGCATCTATCTACTTTGTGTTCGCGTACTCTCTTTTCATCAATTTCCTGACGACTAACATCGTGGCTGAAAAAGAGAAAAAGATACGAGAAGGAATGAAAATGATGGGTCTCAGAGATATTGTATTTTGGTAAGAAAAGTATTCAAGAATAAATCAATAGTTTAAATGTAAAATGCAGCAGTATATCTACCAGGTGGTAGTTCACTGGTTATTACTGTAGATGATTTGCTTTATTTTTCATTTGGCATTTCATGCGATCTATGCAGGTTAATCAAAGTTGAAGAACTTCAAAAATACAATGTATTGTGAAGATAAATTGTTAAACTGATTATAATAACCGTCTGTTGTTCTTAATTGATTTTAATACGTCCACATTCATAATGTGGACTTATATTGCTGTTGCCACTTTATGTGTGTCTGTGTGTCGCCTACAGACCACAATTCTTTACTGATCATCGTGAAACTTTACAAACATATTCTTTATACCATTAAAGATGATCTCTATTATTTTGGTGCATGCTGACACCCAGGGGCAGAGCCACGCCCATCGTCTACAGACCGCATTTCTTAACAGATCCTTTTGAAACTTTGCATACTTATTCCTTATACCCTAAGGATGATCGTGGGGGGGGTTGGATGGCCAAATGGTTAGCACGTGCGTGCTGTATCATAAGGCCTGTCATTGAGTCAACTGGTGTGGTTTTGAATCCCCGGTTGTACGTGACAAGGAGTAGGGTCACCTGTCCAACCTCGTGGGTCTTCTCCGGGTCCTCCGGTTTCCTCCCACTGCTAAAGACCCCTATGTGCAAGCGATTATTGAAATAAAATTAAACCATAGATTAGTCCCGAAATGCCCTAGTTTGTGTCGAGTGGACGTTAAACCCCATTTCTCTTTCCTAAGGATGATCCCTATTGTTTTTGGTGAATGTCCGACACCCATTTTCTCTTTGTATGTCTGTGTGTCATCTACAGGCCGCTATTTTAATGAATCGTCTTAAAAACTTTTCTATATTGCTTATACCCTAGGGATGACTTTTTTTAATTTTTGGTGCATGTCTGACCCCTTGGAGTGGGACAGAGCCACGCCCAATTTTTGTTTGTGTCTTAATAGATCCTTTTGAAACTTTGCATACCTATTCCTTATACCCTAAGGATGATCCATATTGTTTTTGGTGAATATTTATTTGTTTGTCATCTACAGACCACATTTCTTAATGTAACACCTTGAAACTGCATACTTATCCCTTCTATCCTAAGGAACATCCCTATTGTTTGTGGTGAATGCCCAACCCCTAGAGGCGGAGCCACGCCCATTTTCTTCCTGTGTGTCTGTGTGTCACTTATTGCCCGCAATGCTTAATCAATCGTTTTGAAAACTTTTTGTATACTTATTCCTTATACCCTAAGGCTGACCTCTATTTTTTTGGGTGCATGCCCGACCCCCTGGGTGTCTTGTGTTTCGCCTACAAGCTTACAGGCCACAATTCTTAATGGATCGTCTTGGAACTTGGCATATGTATTCCTTATAGCCTGAGGACGGCAACTATTGAATTTGGTGCATGTTCTGACCCCTAGTGGTAGAGCCATGCCTAATGTTTGTGTTTATCCTATACAGGCTGCAATTCTGATTGGATTATCTTGGAACTTGACATATTTATTCCTTGTATCTTAAAGACAGAAACTATTTATTTTGGTGCATGCCCCGACCCCTTGAGGCAGTGTCACACCCCTTTTTTGTTAATAATTAGTCTGTAAATTTTTGCAAAACAAACTGCACAACAAGCCTTCTTTGCCTATTGTCATATTAAAGTTGTTGCAGCCTTTCATATTTCATTCTCTTCATTTTTAAGAATACCATATCAATCAAAGCAGGAATGTGGACGTATATTGCAGCTGTAGCGTTGCTCTTGTTTTTAATACTATTAACCATCCATTGTTAATTTCAATTTATTAATACAATATCTGTCCATACTTTAAAACTGTGATTAATTTATAATTGTGTGTTTTATTTGTATTTCAGGTTATCATGGTCATTGATATATGCCATTCTTATACTTTTTGTCACAATAATAGTCATAATTATAGCTTACGCTTCAAATTTTTTACCACATAGTAACATTTTTCTGCTTTTCCTCATGTTATTTTTATACGGACTCTCAATTATAAACCTCGCTTTCTTACTAACGCCATTCTTTAAGAAAGCTAAAGTGGCAGGAATTGTTGCAGGATTTTCTACTGTTATCATCAGTTGCTTGTATTTTGCTGTGAGTTTGACAAGAACTCAAACTGTGGATGGATATTCGTATTCTGTTGGAGCTGGCGGTCAAGTAGCATTGTGCTTTCTTTCTCCTGTTGCGCTTGCTCTAGCTGTGGATCAGGTAATCTGGGTTTAAATCATAATTATTTTTTATCATGAAAGTAGGATAATTTTGTAAATATGTATTGTTATTATTGAAACATATGGCCTCAAGTGAAAATATTTGTTCATGTTGTACAAATTAAACTTAGGGTTCTTTCTATGAATAAAAGTAGTTAATTAGCGATGAAAGACCTTTGCAAACCATTATCCTGTTGCTGTGCAACTATTGAAATCTCTGTGATACATTTCCGAAGAAATACAAACTTTCAGTTTCCATATAGGGTTGGCCATAAATCTCCAAATTAATATTAAAACACAGCATATGTACATGTAGGTTTAAAGTGAGTTATTGTGTATTACTTTAGAAGGACTGTTATGGACTAAACTGTTCACAGATGATCTTAAAATGGTTGGTAAATGATCTGCCAAACATGAGATGTGTATCATATGGACAAACTAGACATGCAAAATTTGGTGTCTTTTATTTTCACACAAATTCATTGTATGCACATAGTTTTTCAAGCAAAAATCAAAATGAGAGCATGTGATATTAGAATCAGACGTACTTTCTTATTTGTACTTAAATGTGACTTAATTTTTTTAGGGACTTTTCTTGGATGTTGCAAAAGGTGGTATGACATTTGAAACTGCAACATTAGGTGAATTTCCCCTCTATATACCCATATTGATGTTATTTGTTGATTTTATACTGTATGGATTGCTGGCATTTTATTTAGATCATGTTATTCCAGGTAAGTTGCATGGCATTGTTTATATTTTGTGTAAGAGAATATGCTATAAACCATGGTATTGTTTATATTTTGTGTAAGAGAGTATGCTATAAACCATATGCATGGTATTGTTTATATTTTGTGTAAGAGAGTATTATATAAACCATGGTATTCTTATATTTTGTGTAAGAGAGTATTGTGTATGGTATAAACCATGGTATTGTTTATATTTTGTGTAGGAGAGTATGGTGTACGGTATAAACCATGGTATTGTTTATTACCATCCTATTGGTGTCAGAGTAAAAAGAGCAACTATGATATACAGTCCTTAATAGACAATCAGCATATAACGCATCATAGTGATATGACACATGGCGAAGATGTAGAAGATGTTCCTCGAGAAATGGAAGAAAAGGCTTCTATTAGGTAAGAAGTTAGCAGTACTATGGTTCACATATTCTGATCTCCTCACAGGTTCATGTTATCAAATTTGTTTTGTAATTAGTCATGTGTGGAAAAACATGGCCTCCCTTACAATGAAAATGTTCCCAGACCAAAAATATTTCAGAGGGCCTTCTCATGCTCCAACCCCAAGTTTGTGGGTATTCAACTCTGGAACTTTATTATGCCAAATTCTATATTGAGTAGTCTTCAATATTATAATAATATTTAGTTGCTATTAGAATCATCTACTCCATCATAGTGCTGGCTCACTAACTTGGAGGTCTAGGGTTTTTTCTCTGTGTTGGTCCCGAAAGTTCCTAAAGATTTTCCTTTTTGGTTCTCCCTTTTCAGGCAGAGTGTCAGACAAAAAAGAGAGGTCGGATGTACACATTGGTATGCATTAAAGGAACCCTTGACTTTTGGAATTCTATTGTTTTCTCAGCAAAATTTCCCTCATAGCACACTGTATGGCATATCCCCATCATCTTCATTAACCAGATGCAGAAAAGTAGGATATACACGTAAACCCCCATTTCATTCATTTAAAAAGTTCTGTCACCAGGCCAATCCAAAAATAATTATACAGATGGTTGTATTATTTATATATATGAATGAATGGCTGTATTATTGATATATTTGTTTCAGGTTGTATAATATAGGTAAAACATTTCCTGGTAAAGAAAAGGGTGAAACAATAGATGCTGTAAATGGTAAGTTGGTTATATTAATTAAGACTTTCATATATGCTTAAAATATTATTATTTTATATTTCACATTGTATTTCAACATCTGGATATTTCAGACTTTCGGTTTCTGTTGATTTTGCATACCTCTTATATCAGGATTTATAGCTACTAAAATCAAGACCAAGATGTTATCTAACCTGCATTTCTAGGCTTTATCTTCCACATGTAGATTACTACCTAAATAACATTTTCAGCCCATATTTTTGTTAAATTGCTAGCTTTAAAGGAACTAAGTCGATAACATTTGGGATCTAGAAATTGACACAAATGGGTCGCAACGCATATGATAATGTAATATGAATGTATATAAACTGATTTACATTCAATCGTTTCCGTTTTTACCCTAATTTCAAATCAATTATGTTTGGGGAAATTCACCAGAAGTCTCAATCGAATGGCAATCTCTAGCGTCTGGTTATTTCAGTCTACGCTGATAGTATTTAATGCGCATGCTCACCAGATAAGAATATGACGTCATCGTTTGACATGACTTGTGGAATATGTTTAGCCTTGTTTTTCGAGTCCTGTGTTACAAATGGCACTGAAACGCATTATGCTAAACGATTCTTGTACCAATGGTAAAATGTTTATTTTGTCTTAAATATTGAATATCAGAAGCCCATCTTTCCCCCGGTAAGATCAGAACATCAATGTTGATTTAAATTGACATTTATGCAACAAAACACAAACTCGGATTGACATTAAACAATAAAACTTTATTTGGCATATGGGGACTACAGCATGTATATCTTGGCATTACTCTATATACATTAAATGAAATATTAAAATGTTGAATACTAAAGTGAATGACTGGTTTTCACAATCTTCCACTCCAAACATGTTTGACATGGCTGAATGTCCAATACATGGGAATTGATGTATTGTGAAAACCCCATTCTTGATAGATGACTCAATTGGCAGACAGCTTAAGGCTGCCGCTCTCAGTGTGAGTGAATAAAGTGAGCGAAGCTCGAGTGTTAGTACTGATAAAGGAGCGAAGCTCCTAATCACAGTGAAGTGAGCGAAGCTCGAGTGTTCGTACTGATGGATGAGCGAAGCTCCGATTGTAAGATTGAGGAGTGAAGCTCCCAGACCAATCTTGAACTGTACCTGAAATAGATTCCATTTAATACATAAACATATATACATGTATATAAATTGAACAATAATATTCAATACTGACTTCAAACCAAATAGGTAACCCCATACTTTGGGGTAGAATAGCTAGTTTATGGTTAAACTAGCTGTGAAAATGCATAACAAGTAACTAGTCCCTGTTGGCTTAGCAAACAGGAAGGCAGGAGATGGGGAGGTGGGCTTGAAATATTTCTTGCCGAATACATATAGCATGACTCGGTCTACGCGCTGTAATCTAGAAAGAGGCAGATTCGAAAAAGAGGCAGATGAGGTCACGTGGCATAGGTCATGACATGTGAACGAGTTTGTGTCAGTGCATAAACCAGACTTATTTACATAAGCCCCCAAATAATTCGTGTTTTCAATGTTGAAGACTTTGGATGATATTGAGTTAGAGACTTAGCTACTTTAATATTCTGCATATTTTGGATAAATTTAAATAAAGAAAAGTTGTTATTTGCCTTGTGGCATGTTGTCCATTTTAACTAACTAATTGTAGTATAAGATCAATGGAATGCAATAAGTAGCTAATAGAAAATTAGCATATTAACTATTTTTTTGCAGGAATATCATTAGATATATATGAGGGTCAAATAACTGGATTATTGGGTCATAATGGTGCTGGTAAAACAACCTTATTAAATATGTTGTATGGTTTAATTCCTACTACTAGTGGTGGTGCTATTATCAATAATTTAGTAAGTATCTTCTTACTATATATTAAGGTTGTTTGGGTGGTTGAATGGTCTAACCTGTGCACTTTAGATCATAAAGCCTGTCATTGAGTCATGTGACATAGTTATACATGACAAGGAGTAGGGTCACCTGACCAACCTCATAGATTTTCTCTGTGTTCTCCGGGTTTCCTCCCACTGCTAGCAAGCAAACCCTTATGTGCAAGCAGATTATTAAAATAAGATTGAACCATATGTTAGTCCCAAAATGATCTATTTTGTGTCGAGTGAACGTTAAACTCCATTTCTCTCCCTCTCTCTTACTACATATTAAATGGTATATTGAACCGGTAATCTCTGCTATTTATTTGACCAAATTCTAAATGAAAATAAAAATCCTACTTTTCTGTACTGTCCAGTCTAATGAAGATGGGCATGAGCCATACAGTGTGGTATGAGGAAATCCTGCCCAGACAATGGTGTTTACGCCTTCTTTTCATTGAATTCCAATGGCAAGATATTTAATACATTGTTCATATTGTAATATATGAATTGTCAATATTTCATCTCAGCAAGTTATTCAATCCTTTAAATATTCTCATGTGTACTTTAATTTTTTGAAAATATAAATATTGCTGATTCCCACTAATGGGCCAAACTAGAAGACGGACAAAGAAACTGTGTCTAATGGTTCAGATTCAACCGTGCTGGCATAATTATCCTACTTACACAAATATACATAAATATGTTATTCTTAAAATAATTAATTTATTTGTCAAAGAGATATTCAACCCAATTTCATCTTACTGTGTCCCTATTTAAGAACTGCAGAAAGTAAACATTTTTATATTTCATCTATGCATATTATAGGATGTATCTGATAGCAGTGATATGGAGAAGATAAGAACTATGTGTGGTATTTGTCCTCAACATAATATATTGTATGATGAGTTATCATGCAAAGAACATCTGCGTGTATTTGCGGGTATTAAGGGTGTACCTTCCAATAATGTAGAGTCAGTGGTATGTAGATTAAAACAATTCATTCAACTTTAAATACTTCTTTTAAAATCGGCTTGTCCATCTGTCTGTCTGTCTCTCAGATCTTTAGGAACACAATAACTTTCCTCTAATTGAGTTAGAATGTTTAAACTTAATTGGTGTGGATGAGTATTTTCTGCCTAGGCTAAGGTAAGATGTGCAACTTGGTTGGTCTATTCATTGGAATGTGATAACTTTGATTCTAATTTACTTTGAATTTTGTAATTTGGTCTATAGTTTCAGTACCTCAATACCATGACTAAGTTCAATAATGAACATTTTAATTAGGTTAAGCAGAGTTAATGGTTTATAGACAGATAAAGATAAATGTGCAAGTACTTGTAACATGTATCATCTATTTATATTGGGATTAAGGCAGAAGATATCAGCCTTGCTATTGGCTTGGTTTTATGCTGAAATACATGGTCAATAGTTGTTGTTTTACATCATTATTTTTGGATAGTTTTCCATTCTCCTACCCGTCTGTTTAAATTATTCTCGTCCTCTGGCATCACAGTTTGAAATTCAGTATTAATATCCACTTCCGTTTCAACTGGAGATTCATATTTTTAACAGGAAAACAAAACTATATACCTATGTGCCCTTATGGAGTTCTTATCTGGTGCATTGTAATTGATTGTAAACCGTTGTTATTTTTTAAATTAATGTTTTTAATTATAGATAAAGCAGTCATTAACTGATGTTGATTTATTGGATCAAGGTGATGTGTTTGCTAAAGATCTCAGTGGTGGTCAAAAACGTAAATTATCAGTAGCTATAGCACTGATTGGTGACCCCAAGGTATTTTATAGTATAGATTATATACAATAATACATAGATTATGAATTTTTGTTCATTGAATATTGATTGATGTAATGTGAACCACTCTGGCTGAATAAGATACATAGCAGGTTGTTGTTAGATAAGGCACAAAACGTATTAAAAAATGGTATCAGCTTTAGAATAAACTTGTGGAGTTCTTGACACCTGTCACTGCCTGCAACAATAGTTGACACTTGACTTTCAGGAACTGAAGCGTGCTAACTATACGAAGATTGTTTCCAGAACAAAAATATATTGGGGTTAATTTGTTTTAATAATTAAGATTATCATAACATCATACTGTTACACGAGGTTTAGTGTCATGTAGATTACTGCTATTTTGAATATTAAATATGGATTATTTAAATAGATAATATTTCTGGATGAACCAACTGCTGGTATGGATCCTCACTCCAGGCGTCATCTTTGGTCCCTCCTCAAGAAACAGAAAGCAGGAAAAGTTATAGTACTTACCACTCATTTTATGGATGAAGCAGATATACTTGCAGGTATATTAATGCTCTCAAAATATTTAAATTTGGATAATTTCTTTATTTGATGTCAGTTTAGTTCCTTTAGGAACTGTCTCTGATTGGATGATGTCAGCTGACAGTTCTTATAATCCGTCCCTATATATCTGCAGAATAAAAATAACACTCTTCCCCACCTCTGTTCTAAGGCTATTTTGGAATCCTTACCAACTATTTTTCACCGTGATTATTCTTTGTTCGCCAAAGGAATCAGTTTTTGCCACAGCTGACACACATTTATAATAATTCAAAGATATTTTCAAGGAGAATTCGCGAATAAAAACGTACACAAAATACGTTTGAACTTATTAGCCATTACGAGACTGGAACATGTGTATACCGCATGTTTATTTAATCGCTAAATTCTACTAGTTAATATTGTTGAATTATTATAAATTTGTGTCATATATGGTGAGAAATGATTTCTTTTGGCGAAAAATAAAGAATCACGCTGAAAAATAGAAAGTTAAGGTTCCAAAATAGCCTGAGAATAGAGGTGGTGTAGACCAGAGCGGTATTTTACTGTATTTTCGTATTGCAGCTATATAGGGATGGAAAGGAACTGTCAGCGGACATCGTCCAATCAGAGTCAGTTCCTAAAGGAACTAATGTCAGTTTGGTCAGTAATTCAGATAAGTCAGTAAATAGATATGCAAATAAAGGAAAATGTGTTGATTTAAAAAATGCAATATTTCTAGAAATATGAAAATGAACTAAAAATTTGAATTTTTATTTAAATTAAATGTTCAAAATCAAAATTCAATGTGAGCACTGAGTTATATTGTGTATTTTGTTGGTACTTATAATTTGCTTACCGTACATGTTAATCTATAGTTCTACATGCAATAACTTTGATAACTTATAACTATAGTTTCATAAAAGAGCAATTTCAAAATCGGTATTTGCATATAATATTTCTACTTACTGTAGTTTGCTAATAGTAAAAACTGACTTGGGTTTGTTTCTGCACCAGAACTTTCATGATTAAAACTGAATTGATTATTTTCAGATCGTAAGGCAATTATCAGTAAAGGTAAACTTCGATGTTGTGGTTCATCTTTATTTCTAAAGAGTAAATTTGGTATAGGCTACCATCTGAAGTAAGTAGTAATTAATTTGACCTAAATTGTATATTTACAGAAATGATTTATGTTTATATGCCACTATTTCATGTTTGAGTGTATTGTTGTCAGTAAACCAGCGATGCTAGTTTTAGCTTTAATTAAATAACGTTTATCATTATGATTTTAAATTTTATACACATGCTGACAGAGGCTTACCTTTTAAAAATATTGTCGTTATTATTTTTATTGAAAGCTTTATGGCACAGTCGTATGGAATTTAATTTTAAAGCCATTTCAATTATGGTTGTCACATGATCACTGTGCCATGTGTCTATCATTGACGAATGAATAAAAACATTTGCAAGTTACATAATAGAAAAAAAACTACAAATTGTGTGTTATGAAGAAATACCATGGTGCCGTATCAGCTTATATCCATCGAAAAAAACCAAAAAAAACGAATACAGTAATTTTTTCAGGAATATTACTGACATGAATTTCAAGCCGGTACGTGAATTAAATATTGAAATTTTCTAAACGGTGTACCTATTTGTCGTTATTTTTATGCTAATAACATACAGTAGAATATGATATTCCTCATAACAAATTACCAAGAATTATTTTTGTTGAAGTCTGGTTATATTAAAGGGAATGGAAGCTTAAAATTTTAAAACCCAGTTCCTACCAGGACCTCATTTGACCCACTTCTGACCGGTTCGTTTCAAAATGGGTTAAGAACTCTGGTCGAGCCTAATTTTAACAATAAAAAATATAGTATGATAAAGGACATTTTCCCAATTGTTTTGTATAAGATTGACCATTAGAATGGAATATATTAATATAGATATGATGTCAATAAGAAAGAAGGCCAACTGTGGTTAAGTTTTTTTGGGTTTTTTTTACCAAATTTCACCTGAAAATCAGTAAATACATATTTCTGTAAATAGTTAATGTTGAAATATTATTTGTTTGTTATATAGTATGATAAGTGAACCATCTTGTGATGCTGACGATGTGACGAAACTTCTTAAAGAAAAAATAAATGGTGTAGAGCATAGAAGATCACATGGTAAAGAATTAGCATACACAGTACCATTAAATGAAGTGGACAAATTTGCAGGTAAAATATGACAATCTGTACTTCAAGATCAATTCAGACTTTAGAAAGAAGTCCTCTCTCCTTCCTGAAAATTTAGGTAGAAGTGGGGGGAAACTTTGAGAGAAATGAAGAATCTAAAAGCACAATAAGTCTCTTTCATGAACTCATATATTAATCTTGATTCGTTATATAATAATTCATGAGAAAATATGAAAAGTTGTTCAAATTTGGATTCGGTGGCATCAAGTTTTTGCAAGCTGATTTCTGCAACATTAACATAATTTTGCAGGACAACTAATTTAAATATTATCAATCTGTAAAAATAGAGTAAAATAACAACCCTGTTTATTTTTTGTATATTATTTTTTGTGTGTTTTTATTTGTTATTAGCAATGTTTAATTCTCTGGAGGAAAAAGGATCTGATGGTGTAACTAAAGCAGAAAAAATGGGAATAAAGAGTTATGGTGTTTCCATGACGTCATTAGAGGAAGTATTTTTGAAATTAGGTATTTAAATAATTCGGTTAAATTGTTTTTCTGTAATCTAATGGCGGGTTGGATGGCCGAATGGTTAGCATGTGCGCGTTGTATCATAAGGTCTGTCATTTTGTCAATTGGCGTGGTTCGATTCCACGGTTGTACGTGACAAGGAATAGGGTCGCCTGTCCAACCTCAAGGGTTTTCACAGGGTCCTCCGCGCAATCGAATTATTGAAATAAAATTGAAATCATACTTTAGTCCCAAAATGACCTAATTTGTGTCCAGTGGACGTTGAATCCTATTACTCTTTCTCTGTAATCTAGTCTATGATGATTTACATTAAGCAAAAATATACTTCCATTGCCACAATGGTCGTTTTCGAAATAAGAAAGGAAAAATATGGCTAATTATATAAATTTCAGTGCTATATTGATATTAAGTCTTTGTTACTTCCACATTAATTTATTTTTTGCTTGTTTTATACAGTAATTTTATAATGATTGTTTTATTTTAAAGGAAATGATGAAGAATCTGAGGATACCAATGATAAATCAGCCAATGGTACTAACATGATTAATGTAAATGATGTTTCTGTCAATATAAACAAGAATGGTACTCAAGAGGACGCCAACAATCTTTTTAATTCAAAGAATTTACTTAATTTGAATAAAGGTAGTGCATTAATGAAACAAAGACTGAAAGCATTTTTAAAGGTATGTTAATGGAAATGGAATTCAGTCTTTGAACAAAATTATACAATAAAGGAACAACAAACAGAAAGTGAAACCCTTAACTATCTTTAGTTACCCGGATGACAGAAAATTTTGACTTATACTCAGAACGATGTATGTTAACCCGTGTCACAAGAAGATGCTAAGTATAAACAAGTCATGGTCCAGTCACTACATTTGTGACCAGAAAATCCTGATAAAAAATCGGAATGATTTTTCTCCTCTGAAAGCCTTTTCAATTCTGCTTGCATATCTAGTTAAAGTTGCAATTTCATATTTTTAAGTTATATTTTTAAAATTTATTAAAATAAAGCCTTAAAATAGATGGTATCTATAAACAGTCCTACCTTGTTAAAGAATACTCCTATTAATCCTATAATTCATTATTGCCAGTTGAGAAATTGACAAAAATATCATTTTCAACTTCAAATTCAAACGTTTGAAGACAGCTATTTCATGGGGGGGGGGGAGGGGAATAGAAAAACAAGGGAGGTAATTGTGTTAGTATTTCCGGGGTCAAAGGATTTTTAAGTGGGAGAATAATACCTATGATCGTATAATAGTGAGTTGACAAGACAGAAATAATTATGTTTTGACTTTCTTAGAAAATATGAAATTATCGCTTTAAATATATACATATATGTTAGTGTTCATTTATCGAATCTAAATCAAAATACAAACATCATTGTTTATTGTTATTTATTTCAGATAAGATTTTTGCTTCAAATACGAGAGAAACTTGCGTTGATTTTTCAAATTTTTTTGCCGATAATCTTGGTCACAACTGGACTTCTTCTCAATAAATTTGGAGCAAAAGTTAACAATACAAATAATGTAATTTCTATGTCTTTAAAACCAGATCAATATGCCAGTTCAGATTTCTTGTTTGTTGATTCTATGAGTAAGTAATAATATATTAATACAAGTTACAAGTCTTTCTATCTTTTTTATACGCCCACATTTTCATGTGGACATATATTGCCGTCGCCCCTTATCTGATTTTGACGAAACTCGAAATATAGGTTTATCTCCAAAAGATCTCAGTTGCTTTCGATATTGGTATGTATCGGACCGAAACTTCATGAATTATGGCTCCTGATTGTACGAAAAATCACGTTTTTAGTTTGTGGACCCTATAGAGGTCATAATTTTTATACGATTTAAAAAAAACGTTTGAATATATCACCGTTACACCCTAAAGATGGATTGAGTTTGAATTTCGTAAAAATTGGACCAAAACTGACAGATAAAATCGCCACCCCTCGTACTCAAATAGTGTAAAAATATGATATATCAAGGTTGTGGTTGAGGTCACAATTTATTTCTGATTTTGATGAAACTTGAAATGTAAGTTTATAACCCAAAGATCTCGGTTCCTTTCAATATTCGCACATATCGGAACGTAACTTCCTGAATTATGGCCCCTGATAGCAAAATGTGGGCGTATCCTGCCTGGCAGGCGCTGGTTTTTATTTAGACTGATTGATATTTCTTTGAATAAAAGAAATGTAAATTTATATAATGGCAGAAGTGTGTATCTTCTATTACTACATTAGTAATTAACAAGGATGTTTTATTTTTGCAATCGAAAACAGGTGACATATTAAAATGCAGTGATATCTGAGAACCAGAATATTTTTTATATGGCCTAAACTTTATCATACATAAAGGTATAAAGAAATGGTTTCATTCCAAATCTTGTATGAATTTAGGGGGTCACGGTGGCTAAGTGGGTAAGACGCTGGCTCGCTAGCCTGAAGGCCGGGTGTTCGATCCCTGGATTGGCTGAGAAAGTTCATCCAGATTTTCCAGTGTGCTACCCCTTGTCAGTGATGCAGGACGGAGGAGACCTGACAAGGACAGCTGTCTAGTTGTTTGGTTACTATGAAAAACTGAGGTCCTGTTAACACATTGGCGTGCACGTAAAAGATCCCTTGACAGTTATAATTCGATATATAAGAGTAGGTTGTAGTGCTGCTGTCCAGGCAAAATTTCCCTCATCGCACACAGTATGGCGTATGCCCCTCATCATTAGACCAGTTCGGTGCAGAACAGTAGACGTTAAACCCCATTTCATTTCATTGTATGAATGTAGAGTTGCCTGTCTCACCTCATGTATTTTTCTGAGTTCTCCATTTTCCTCTCACTGCTGAAAACCCTTCTTGCAAGCAAATTTTTGAAATTAGAAAATACATAAACCTTATATTATTCCTGAAATTACCCAATTACCCCATTTCTCTTTGTCAGATATAATTTATAAACCATTTCTATATGCAAGATTGTAAGTTTATATACATTAGTATTATATATGTTGTAGATGATGCTACATCACAAGCAGTTGTTACACAGTTAAAAACTTATATGCAAGTTGATGATATTAAGAATGCATCAGTTGATCTGATGTCGATAGCACCTCATAATATTGGTGTTAATCTACAAACAATGGTTACTGGAACAGTAAGTAGGATATAATCCAGCTAATATTTAATAAGTAAAGATAACCCTTCCCCGATCAACAAACTTTACAAGACTGTGTGTAGATAGAGTGGATTGATCCAGGGCATGTTGAAGAAGGGCTATCGCCCAAAACACATCCTGGATTAAACCATTCTATCTAGACACAGTTTTTTGCTCAGGGAATTTCAAGGATATTTTTCCTGCGCTGCCCCAACTGTATCATCAAGATCCAGGTTAACAAGCATTGTTCTACGGATTCTTCAATAGTAATCTAAACCAATAGTAATAGTGTACACCGACAATAAAAGTAATCAAAACATAGCATATTTACCTTGTGTAACTGTTGACAGTATCCATCTGTAAATCAATATAATGAATTCAAATGTAATAGCCTATACCATCATCTGTATAACTGTTTAGCTTATGAAATTTAAAATAACTTCATAGTAACCTGTGTTTGGTGCAATATTTAATGATGAAATTGACAATTAATGATTATTGCGGATTTTAGAAGTATTAAGATTTTTCACCTGTGCAGTGCTGGGTAACTAACTAAGCTAGTGAAAAATGATAACAATAATGACATTTGTAAAGCATTTAACTCAAAGCTAAACTTTATTGCATCTAATGAATCACATTCCATTATATCTCACTTGCTAATGAGATATTCAAAGATACATTATGTAAGATTTAAATAAAGAGCTAGCCATTCTTGCTATAATAGTTTGAAAAAAGATAATGTAAATTCAGTATATTGGAAATTTCATTCAAATTACTCTACTGTGAGGGAAGATATTAATTGCAACCACCATACTGGTTGTTCGAAGCCAAGCATCGGCTCTTCATTTTTAAATTACATCAAAATATGGCTGAACGGTTCTAATCTACTTAATATCGGAAATAACCGATGGCATCAAGAGTTGATTATGGTCTTCTCATGTTAATAGATGTATAATTAATGGTTTACATAACATTTCATGCCTAAAGACCTGCAACAGACATATTTAGCTCTTGCAAAATGTCTGTTTAAACTGCAAGGTTATGAAAAAGAATTAAATCTTTCATTAGATGCTTTTATACATGAAGTTTAACAGAATTCTGTTGTTTTGTTTTTTTTCCAGTCTCTGGCATACACATCATTATACAATGATACAGCTCTATTATCATTACCAGTTATTGTCAATATTATGTCTAATATTTTACTTGGAGTCAATTCAATCAATACTTTTAATCTGCCGTGGCCAGCTCTGACAAACAAAAGATCTTACGATGGTACCACCTTCTCATCTATAATGATATTAGGAATGGCTTTTGTTTTCACGATTGCTGGTTTTGCTGCAAATCATGTAAAGATTAAAGAGGTAATGCATTTTTATATTGTTCACTTTCGCCCCCCCCCCCCCAAAAAAAAAAAAAAAATAAATATCCCTTATTATTTCTCAGATTTGATTTGAACTGAGTTGTGATGTGTTTATTTGGTAATGCCTGGGGTTCTCTTAAACATTAGGTGATGGTTGATTTGTTTGTGCATTTTTTTAACAGAAATGAAATGGAATGAGTATTAATGTCCTACTTTTCTACATCGACTCAGACATTTTCTAAAAACCAGGGAAATAAAATATAAAGCTACACCAATTTGAACTTTAGTTTTAGGGGCTGACCATGAAAAGTTTGCATCCAGTTACTGAAAGAAAAAAAAAAATGCTTCATTTTTGTATATAGTATTTATAAAGAATTATTTTTCTGTTTTTTTTTCCAGATAAAATTTAAAAGTCAACTTCGTGTATCAGGAATAACATTTAACATTTATTGGGGAGTTAATTTTCTCTTTGATCTTGGTCTGTATTTAATACCAGCTATAGTGTGTATTATAATAGTTTTAGCTGTACAGGTATGTAGGATTATTTACAATTATCTAATACTTACTGTATTTGACAAATTAACCACCAGCTTAAAACAAGCACCCACCCTCTCATACATAAACTATATGTGCTTGGAAACAATAAGAGAACATGGCACTATATTTATACAGGGAATAAACCCAGTGATTGTATTCCATATAAATGGTCTTGCCTTTCCTATTTTATTTGACTGTAATCTATTTTTTATCATAGGATGACTAACATATATATTTGATTTGATATTTGTCTTGTCTTGTCTTCTGTTCTAGCTTAAAATAACTTTATTTAAGATTTAGATAAAGAGCTGACCGTTCTTGCTGTAATAGTTTAAAAATAGATAATGGAAAGGGCATATGTTGAGCATGTCAGTCAAATTACTTCATATTCTGAGCAAAGTTATGAATGTTTGAAGTTTTGAAAAGAAATAGTGCTTGGTTGTCAGGTAACATTGCTACGACAATAAACAAAGTCTTAGTTTTCATGAATCTTGAAAACTAAGACTTTGTTTATTATCGTAGCAATGTTACCTGATAACCGAATTCAAGATTATTGTTTAACGAAGATATTATGGGGGATATTATCTAAATCGCTTGATATCTTAGTCATCTGATGTTCTAGAGAGTTCATGTGAATAAATGTCTAAATAATAATTTATATAACATTTGAAGCCAGAAGGAAAACATACAATAAGCAGATTTATCTCTTACATAATGCAATCTGATTATAATACAGATCTATGTTTTGTTTGTTTTTGATCTGACCAGTTGTATTGGAAGGTTGCGTCAGGGGCCGTACGAGCGGTTTTTGACCCTATGATGTCACACATTGATTAATCAATCAGCTTTGACGTTTCTAGTGGTTTACCCACAGTTCCAAGAAGTCGCTGTATGGTTTCATTGGCTAATCCCTCACTCCATCGAAAACGCCTGTTATATAACAACTCTTCCAGATCCTAATGTAGTGAAGGCAAAGAAAACGAAATTTTGAACCATAAAAAACGAAACGAAATAAGATCTGTGTTTTAATCAGATTGTTACATAATGTATCTTTTAAGAAGTTTTTATCAGTCTTGATAATTTTCTCTTTGTTATGTCGTTCGCTTTAACATTCTAATGTAAGTGGTGTATTCTTTACGTTCATAGTTATGTGTATAGTTTAGAAGATGGAGTCTACTATCTGTTAAATATTTGTTTCTTTTCATTTCTATTTGTTACAGTTACCATCATTGACACCAGGTGGAGCTATCTTTTGTGTTATTGTTCTTTTCATCACCTTTATTCCTGCAAACATTTTATTAGCATACTGTTTTACGTATGCTTTTGATAAATTTGAGACATGTATTGCAGTTCTACCCAATGTCTTTTTATATGTAAGTAAAATGTTAGATTTCTTATTTTTAACAAAAAATACTAAACGTGGATTAAAACGTGGATATCTGTCTTGTTGATCAAGTTTGACTTGACCTTTAGCAGATGGGGAACAATTTAATGTCAGGCACTATTAAACTTGAAGTTGTACTTTGCATTTATATCTTTTTGTCAGAGTTTACAAATGATTTTAATAAAAAATATAGAAAAAAGACAAATCTGACTCAGATGAAACTGACAGGTACCAGAGGATTTGTACCTGACAAACCTGATTTTATGGCGGACACTGTCAGTGACATGTGGGTTATTTCCACGATTTGGTCATTATGAAGGTCCTCAAAATTTATGACTTCATGTTAAAATGTACAAACCTACATTTACAAGACATGAAAACAGTAAGATTCACAATGCTATCTGATGATGGCATTTATCAAAATCATACTACTTTAGAACCATACATTATTGTAGTTCATATTGACCATAAGAATAAACTAACTAAGCTGTTTCCCAATAGCCCTATAGTTAAGCTTTTAACATAAGGCAGATGTTGTCTCCAGTGTTTTAGAATAGGCCGTGATGTAATCAGGGCTGTCGGTAATTTTTCACAGTTGATTAGCAGCACTGCTAATCAAAAAGTCCAATTTCGCCAAATTTGATAAGCAAATTTAAAAATTGATTAGCAGTTTTTCAGTTTCAATGTAAAACACCTAAATAACAAGATATTACTTTAATTCATAACAAATATGATTAGATTCCATTCTGACTATTCTTAGATTTTTTAGCACTGCCACAAGTACTTGTGACAGTTTGTGAATGTGATGTAGAAATTTAGTTAGGTCTTATGTCTGAAGCCAATTCTTGACAGTGACTTCCGAAGCTCCACTCATTTTAATTGTTATTTTTTTGTTACGTTAGAAATCTTCGTTAGAAAACAATTTCGTCTGCTTTTTATCGTGTATTACTATTTTTCTTCAATCGGACACACCTCGATTAACTAGACACACACGATATAAACAATAATATTTTACGGGAATTTTTACTTTGATTTATCATTTTACAATACGTTAACATGTATTTATTTTTTTATATTTTATTTACAATACGTGGGGGATACATTGGATTTATTTCTTTCAAAATAAATATGATATAATTACTTGATGTCTCGCAACGTGAGTGGTACTACTTGATTCCCTATTTCCGGTTTAATAGTCCCTATTCATAGAGTTATGTGTTATATAGTATTGTGTCTGGGTAGTTCGAGAAGAAAATGTCACACGGAGAATTCAGTTTTGTTTATAAAATTTTATTCAAAATTTTATACACGTTGAAAGTGTTGAGTAAGCCTTCTAGTCTTCAAAATGTGGATTATTCTTGTGTCAATATCCAAAATGACAGGCATATTGATGATTCGCAGTAACTGCGAATCAAAAACGTTAGATTTTAATTTTTGGTTAGCAACGGACAAAATATGTATCGCAAATTGCGCTGCGATACTGGTTGTCGGCAGCCCTGGATGTAATGTCCAACTTACAAGTATAATAGATATATTTTTGTTCTAGGGATCCTTGATACCATATTTAGCTGTATCATTAATGGATATGCTAATAAGAGAAGGGAATGTACCTGTAATAGTTCATTACATCTGCACTTTACTTATTCCACCTTATTCAATATTTGGAGGTTTTTATTATATTGACCGGGTATGTATATCAGTTTTATATGTCAATGTTTCTATTACAGTATTTTTCAGGCTATAAGTCAATACCTTTTTCTGTAGAATTCAGGCCATGAAGATGAAATCTTTTTTCTGGCATTGGTCTAGTAAAAATAAACACATTTTAATCTCTCGTAATTTCTTGAGAGAATTGTACCTTAAGTTTAAAGGACCAGAATGTCACAATTTTTTTCCATGTATGAAGAGAAAGAGTGTAATTATTAGACATTTTGAAGTAAAAACTAGCTTAAATGAACCAAGAACAAAATTTAGAATATTACTCATGGTAATCCTACATTTAGCAGCTAATAAATTCACATAGGCCGTTATTGACATACATCAACACAGTATTAGACTAGGATAACATTCATGTAACGCAATGAAATATTGACTTATACCCCACTTCGACTGAACCATTGATTATCATTGTAAAAACTGTAAAAAACACAATCAAAATTATACTCCAAGTCAACTTATACCCTGTAATTTTCTTGTGTCTGACTTGAATCATGTTTGTGCTTTCCAAATTTGTGTCTTATCGCCAATAATTTTTATAACCAGTAATGGTGTTTTAAATTATTGATTTTCCAGAGAAACATTGCAGTGTTTAGGATGCACATAAAGCAATTTATTAAAAAAATAAGTAAATAGATTTATTTTTGAAAGATTAAAATCACCTGTGATCTGTCAAGGCCAGTAAAATGTTGAACTTTGATGCTTTTAAATTTATCACATGTAAATTGATAAATCAAATGCTAATATTAAATTCTGTTTATTATAGGTTTATAGAATAAAAAGTTATATGCAGCAAACAGACAGTATAATATTTTCAGATTATATGGAAGCTCCCATTCTTCTTCCTCTAATTATGGTATGTACTAAGCTCTATGTTTTTTTTATCACGGATGATTAAGGAGATGACCCACTTATTTCTCAACAGATGGATTTGACAGCTACCAGAATCAACTTTTGAAACCATTATAGACGCCCCTGTTCAAACGCCACACTAGATTAAGTATTGCGTTCCATACTAAATGTTAATAATATTTAATTTTCAGCCTGTATTCCATGCTGCATTGTTGTATATATTGTTAAGAATACTGGATATTAAGAGTAATGGTGGAAATATAAAGGAGTTGTTTAAGTCAAGTAGTCATAGTAATCAAGTTGTACCAGATGATAACTTAGATTTAATTGAAAATGAAGATGAAGATGTAAAAGAAGAAAGACAAAAAGTTGCTAACTTACAACACCAGAGTGGACATGTAAGTAACTTATGTCTTATAATTGCAATAGAATGCAGGGCTTCTACTTCAAAACATTGCCAGCCAGACAATATTTGATTATTCTATTGCTTCCCTTGAACATTATTATCCAAATTAAGTTTCTTGTTAAATTCTTCTTTTAGAAGTTTATTTGTAAAACACTAATATTAAAAAAGCATTAACCATTTATTGTCAATAATTTTAAGTTTGATTTGAATTGACTGAACAATAGTTACTTTAGGAATGTTCAAAATAGATTGTATCAATCATTTGTCATCAAAACGTAAAGCAATCACTCAGGTACAGATATTTTAACAATTTATGTGTACTACTAATTTGGGTGTGGTTTTCAAGTTTAAAGCGATAATTACATATTTTTTACATCATATGTTTAAAATATGTTAAAATAAAGCCTAAAAATACATGGCATCTCTGCACACAGTCCTAAAATGTTAGAGAATAATCCTATATAAACCACTTGTGCCAGTTGAGAAATTGGCAAATATATCATTTTATTTTTATATCCAACATTGGATTTTACAATAAACTATACACATACTTATGGAAAAACAGCTCTATCCAGTTACTAAATGCCTCTTAAAGATTATTGGATTTTACAGTGTTATTATCACGTGTGCAGGTTTGAAAAGTCTCGCTCAATCAGGCATCATTATCCTTGTCTGTTTAACCACATACCTTGAGAATCGAGACAATTCCCTCTTCCAGTGAAAAGAAATGATACTATTTCATTTTATACGCCCCTGTCCGTCCGGACGTCCTTCCGTCCACAATTTGTTTGTGGACTCTCTACAGGTCACAATTTTTATCGGATTTTGTTGAAACTTGAAATGTAAGTTTATAACCCAAAGATCTCAGTTCCTTTCGACTGAGTTCGAATTTCGTGAAAATCGGCCTAAAATTGACAGACAAAATGGCCGCCGTTCGTTCTCAAATAGCGGAAAAATATGGTATATCAAGGTTGTGGACCCTATAGAGGTCACAATTTTTATCCGATTTTGTTGAAACTTGAAATATAAGTTTATAACCCAAAGATCTCGGTTCCTTTCGATATTCGCACATATCGGACTGTAACTTCCTGAATTATGGCCCCTGATTGTACGAAAAATCGCGTTTTTAGCTTGTGTACCCTGTAGAAGTCATAATTTTTATCCGATTTAAAAACCTGTATTATTATATCACCGTTACACCCTAAGGACGACTGAGTTCGAATTTCGTGAAAATCGGCCCAAATTGACAGACAAAATGGCCGCCGTTCGTTCTCAAATAGCGTAACAATATGGTATATCAAGGTTGTAGACTCTAAAGAGGTCACAATTTTTATCCGATTTTGTTGGAACTTGAAATGTAAGTTTATAACCCAAAGATCTTGGTTCCTTTCGATATTCGCGCATATCGGACCGTAACTTCCTGAATTATGGTCCCTGATTGTAGGAAAAATCGCGTTTTTAGCTTGTGGACCCTATAGGTCATAATTTTTATCAGATTTAAAAAAACCTATTATTATGTCACCATTACACCCTAAGGACGACGGAATTCGAATTTCGTGAAAATTGGCCCAAAATTGACAGACAAAATGGCCGCCGTTCGTTCTCAAATAGCGTAAAAAATTGGTATATCAAGGTTGTGGAGTCTATAGAGGTCACAATTTTGATCCGATTTTGATGAAACTTGAAATACATATTTATAACCCAAAGATCTTGGTTCCTTTCGATATTCGCACATATTGGATCATAACTTCCTGAATTATGGCCCTTGACTGTACGAAAAAATCACTTCTTTTTTTGAGCTTGTTCTCTGTCCATCTCTTGCAAAATGTGGGCGTATCTTGCATGGCAACCGCTTGTTTCTCGATGTGAGTGATCCCTTTTAATGTTTATTTTACTTTATTATTTATAGGATTATGTGAGTGACAATACCCTTTTAATGTTTATTTTGTTTTATTATTTATAGGATTATGTGAGTGACAATACCCTTTTAATGTTTATTTTGTTTTATTATTTATAGGATTATGTGAGTGACAATACCCTTTTAATGTTTATTTTGTTTTATTATTTACTAGAAGAATGCCCGGCTTCGCTCGGGGGTCATAACCCTCCGAAACCGGAAGTGGTAGACTAACGCCACCTGGCCTATGTTACTCCCCGGTCCAAGCTGCCCCTATACCCCAAATTTCAGACTCGGGGCAGACCTAGTGTAGCCGCCAACCCCGAACAGACAGAAAGACAAACAGACAGACAAACGACAGTCACAAATATTAGTATAGATAAATAGGATTATGTGAGTGACAATACCCTTTTAATGTTTATTTTGTTTTATTATTTATAGGATTATGTTGCATATGTAAGTAATCTGAGAAAAGAATTTACAAAACGAGGTAAAACAGAATACAAGGGTTGTACAAAGGTTGAACATGATGATAAAATAAAAGTAGCAGTAAGAAATGCTACATTGTCTGTTAACTCTGGAGAAGTTTTCGGTTTGCTGGGTCCCAATGGAGCTGGTAAAACAACATTAATGAATATGATTATAGCTGAAGTTGGTCCTACTCGAGGAAAGGTTAGTTGATATTTTTATCTTAGATTTTATTGTTGTTCTGCTCTTTATGGCTGATATTTTTATATTAAATTTGGAAATTTGGGGGGTATGGGAGGTGGCCGGATAGTCCTCAAGTTTGCACTTTACATCTTAAATTCTGTCATTGAGTCAAATGGCTAGGATTACATGGCCACGCTTTTATGTGCATAGTAGTGGAATCGCCTGTCCTTCCTCGTGGGTTTTCTCTGGGTCCTCCAGTTTCCTCCCACAGTTAAAGACCCACGGAACAGTCTCAAGTCGTTTGATGGAACAAAAAAAACATTGGCGTGCATATTAAAGAACCCTTGAAAGTAGGGCTGCAACAATACGCCAGGCCACAATACGATGTGCTTCACGATTTATACCCCACAATATAATTAATTTATAGGAAATAAATTTTAGAAATGCTGTTAAATTTAAAAAATCTTTGGTTTTTTTTACTTTAAACATAATATTATGAACTTTTTCAAAGGTTTGTATACTTTTAAATGTGTGTGATATACCCTTTATCACATACTTGCATTACATATCAATGATTATTATAATAATGCTAATTATTAACTTTGGCACATAAGTAAACAACAGTTTAGAAATCCACTCTACTTTCATTTATTCAATAACAAAGTTCCAGTCTTTCACTGTGAAAATTCGAAGGCCTTGAGACTTGTACTTGATATGGGGATTTTTGATCTCAAGATTGCTTTTGTCCACCGGGCGACTTGAATTTGGTGAATTCATTATGAAAAAATTCAGCTTCCCAATCAATATGGCTGGCTCGTTTAAAGGTCAGTTGTAGATTACAGAACGGCTTAGAAAATAACGTACAAAATTTTTAATGTCAAATATTGATATTCATTGAAAATATAGAAAAGTTAATTGTGCTGATCAATGTATGCAGTATGCACCAATCGGCATTTCTATGCAGTAATATTATTGTCTTGTGCTTTGTGGATTTTTAAAACAATTCGGTTCATCGATTTCATTGATGAATCGTTAAGGCCCTACTTGACAGTTGGAGTTCAAAATAAGAGTATGGCATAATGCAGAATTTCGCTCATAGCATACTGTATGATGTATGCCCGTCTTCATTAACCCAGTCAGTGCAGAAATATAGGACGTTAAACCTCATTTATATTCACAGGTGGATGTAAATGGTCATGATATTAGATCCAACATGTCAGAAGCTTTTCAAGCTCTTGGTTACTGTCCACAACATGACCCATTATTGGAAACTATTACCCTTAAAGAACATTTACAGTTGTTTGCTGCTATTAGAGGTGTTCCTGAATCACAGATTGATAGAATAGCAAATTTGTAAGTTTTAAACGATTATATTGAATGATGTCCTTTAGGATTGTATAATATTGTATAGATATATTTGGACAAATTATGCTGAATGACATCCGTTAGAATAATGAAATATCGTATAAATCAGTATAGGTTGGACAAATTATATAGAATGCCGTCCTTCAGGGATTATACAAAATGTTATAAATATAAATATTTTGGACAAATTATTTTGAATGACATCCTTCAAGATTATAAAATATAGTATAAATAGGTTGGATAAATTATATTGAATGACATTATAAATAAGTTGAACAAATTATATTATACAATTTAGTATAAATATTTATGTTGGACAAATTATATTTAATGACGTCCTTCAGGGATTATACAGTATGGTGCCTAATATATGTAATAGGTTGGATAAATTATATTTGATGACTGGTACATAATATATATAATAGGTTGGATAAATTATATTTAATGATGTCCTTCGGGAATAATGTCTTAATATATATTGATTGTAAAAATTCTAAAAGTGGAGGTGATTTTAAATTATTGTTAAAAGTTCAGGTTTGTTTTTTTTTGGTTCTGTTTCTAGCTATATAGAAAATTTAAAGGTTCAAGAACACGCTGATAAACATACAAAAAAATGTTCAGGTGGAACTAAAAGAAAGGTAATTAACATACTTTTCTTTTTTGTTTATGTACCATTTGTAAAAGTTTTTTTTAATAATAAACCTAGTTGACACCATCTACTTTCCTGAACAAGTGGAAGTAGTTGTTAAAAATCAAATGTTGGTTGCAAATGACCTTGCTTATGAAATGCAGGTTTATATTTTGTCACATGGTTTTTAAACAGTATCCCCCCTGGGGTGTAGGGGGTGATAAGAATATACCCTTCGTATGTCCTGCGTGTCGTAAAAGGCGACTAAAAGGATCCCGTAATGGGGCAACGTGTTTGCCGTGCGTTGCGACCCGTGTCGGTGGAGAGTGGAATCCTGGTAATTGAGTGGGGATTTGGTTTGCGAGCCCTTTCTCTGCAACACATTACTTTGGCCCATGGTTCACCTAGACGGGAGGTTAGAGTGGCCCACTCTGATCAATCGGCTTTGGTCGTTTTTAGCTCTGTAGAATGTACGTTTTTTCCAATTCCATTGCTTTGTTGTTTTCACTCAGCAAATTTACCTTTGTGTCCTGAGTACATTCTACAGAGCGGCGGCTTGGGTCAATCAGGTTGGCTAAGTATTTATACTTTCTGGCTTGAGTATACCCCTCGTCGAGCCCTGAGGCCATGCACCGGATATCCGTGCTAGTCCTCCCCCTGGTAGGCAGGGAAGTAACCTGGGGGACGACGAGGGGTGAATTTAAAAAAACATATTTATGGATTCCCCAATCCCCCCCACATCAATTAAAGAAAGAAATAAAAAACAGAAACGTCCTAATACAGAGGACGTTTCGAATTTATTTAATACCCCCCAAAAAATTATGAAGGCATGGCCGAGGTTTCTCTTAATTGAGAGTCCCTCTACCGACCTCTCAAAAATTTCACCCTTTTTGATAACCAAGGGCATAGCTGGCTTGGCTGGTGAGCCCAAGGCTATCAAAAAACTAAAAAACGGGACACTCCTGATAGAATGTGCTAAGGAACAGCATGCAACCATGCTGCTTAAATCCACATCCTTAGCAGACATTCCTATCAAGGTGTCGCCGCATAGGTCATTAAATTCAAGTAGAGGAGTTATTCGCTGTCGGGATCTTGAAGGCAGCAGTGAGGATGAAATGGTGGAATACCTTTCTTCTCAAGGCGTCTCGCATGTAAAAAGGATTAGCGTACGCCGGGGAGATAAGGTGATTGCTACAAGCACCTATATCCTCACTTTCAATCGTCCCGAAATACCAAAGACTCTCAAGGCAGGTTATCTTAACATACCTGTTGATTCGTACATTTCCAACCCTCTTCGCTGTTACAAATGCCAAAAGTTTGGACACAGCAAAACCGTCTGCAGAGGTAAAGACACCTGCGCTCGTTGTGGTCTTGATGGCCACGAGAGTGCTACCTGCCAGGCGGATTTTTGTTGTGTTAACTGCAAGGGTAAGCACTTTGCTTACTCTCGCGAATGTCCCATTTGGCAGAAAGAGAAACGAATCCAACAGATTATGTCTGAACGGAAAATACCATATTTTGATGCTAGAAAGCAAGTAGAGCTTACAGCAATTTTTCCCATTGCACAACAAGGGAAATCTTTCGCAAGTGCTGCAAAAGTTTCTACAAAATCAATTTCTGTTCAGACTGACCTAACCTGGCCCAGAAAAGAGAAAATGCCTAAACTTTTAACATCAGATCATAATAAAGGGGTATCCAGCTCTTCTCAAACGAGTGAGAGCTCGGATAAAATTATTAAATCTTTGTCTGGCAAGGACTCATCTTCCTTGCCTCAAACTGAAGATGTTGGGACCATTCCCAACACTTCTAACCAGAACGGCAAGGAGCCCGCTCCCTTGCCCCCTGAAGTTGTTACTCTTGATTCCAATTCTGCTGGGTCAAGTTCGCAGCCAAAGGGTATTCCACCTACACAAGAAGTTCTTTCTAAGAAAGAAAAGAAATTGGCAAAGATGCGTGATAGAGAGAAAAAGGGTTCACAAAACCCTATTGCTCTCTATAATAGATATGGGGATGATCTGATGGACGGCATTACTGTAGCGGATGTCCATAAGGACCCCGTCAGTAAGCCGCCAAAAATTAACTATCCCTGACAATGGTCAATTCCATTATTCAATGGAATTGTCGTGGTTTAAAACCAAATTTTAATGAAGTTCAACTTTTAATTCAAAATTACAACCCTTTAGCTATTTGTTTACAGGAAACATTCTTGAGGAATTCTGACACTTTGTCTTTTAGACACTTTGTTGGTTACCATCATCATGCAGTTGGTGATGGTAGAGCTCATGGGGGTGTTTCTATTATTCTTAATGGAGATATCCCTCAGAGTCAAGTCACCCTCATCTCGCCTTTACAGGCAGTTGCGGTAAGGGTGACTTTGCATATTCCTATTACACTCTGTTCTATTTATCTTCCACCAAGTTTACATCTTAATCCCAGAGATCTTGTTGACCTTGTTGCACAACTCCCTCTCCCTTTTATTATTACAGGAGATTTCAATGGTCATCATTCACTCTGGGGTAGTCCAGATGATAACAACAGAGGTAAACAAATAGCGGACTTCATTAATATTAATAATTTGTGTTTATTAAATGATGACTCGCCTACTTATCTACATCCTGCCACAGCTTCTTTTTCTTCCTTAGATCTCACCATTTGCTCTCCGGTCCTGTTTCAGGATTTTACATGGAGGGTAAATGAAGATCTGTGTGGTAGCGACCATTTTCCTATTGTAATTGAAAACAATGGTCCCTCTCCGGTCGAAAGACCTCAGAGGTGGAAGTTGCATAAGGCTGACTGGGCTCTATTTGAATCTCTGTGTCTCTTCTCTTTTGATACAAAGGAGTTAGAAGATGCAGATGAGCCCATGGCCTTATTCACTTCAATTCTTCAAGATGTGGCTGAGCAGGCGATTCCAAAAACCACGACTACACCAAAACGTTTCAATAAACCATGGTACAACGATGACTGCAAATCCGCTCTTAAAGAGCGTGATCGCATCCTGAGGCGATTAAAGAACCATCCTTCCATGGAGAATATTGCGGCATACCAGATGGTCCGGGCGAAGGCTCGTAGAACCATACGTCAAGCAAAGAAATCTTCATGGCAAGGTTACGTCTCAAGGATTAATTCCCGTACCACATCTAAGTCGGTATGGGATAGGATTCGTAGGATTAAAGGTAAAAGTAGTGCATTATCAGTAATCATTTAAATGTTGATAATACCACCTTAACAACATTTCCTGATATTGCTAATTCTCTGGCCAGTACTTTTTCATTTAATTCATCATCCAATTTCTCCTCCGATGCCTTTCGAGGCATTAGACAACAACAGGAGAAAAGGCGACTTAATTTCAAGTCCCGCAATGATGAATGCTATAATGATACCTTTTCCAATGCAGAGCTTCGGGATTCGCTAAAGCGAGTTCGAGATACTGCAACTGGGCCAGATGAAATACACTACCAAATTCTTAAACATTTACCTTTTTCCACTCTCTTAATTTTACTGGATCTTTTTAACCGGATTTGGGTTGATGGGAAATTCCCCCCTTCGTGGCATGAAGCCACAATAATTCCCATCCCTAAACCCGGTAAAGATCATACGAATCCTACCAACTATCGTCCGATCGCTTTAACTAGCTGTATTTGCAAAACCATGGAGAGATTGATCAATCGAAGGCTTGTTTGGTACCTAGAGTCCAACAACCTCATTACTGACCTCCAATGTGGATTTAGGTCCCAAAGGAGCACTCTTGATCATCTCGTTCGATTTGAAACGTTCGTCAGGGATGCTTTCATCCAGAAGCAACATTTAGTTGCAATATTTTTTGATCTGGAGAAAGCATATGATACAACGTGGAAACACGGTATCATGCGCGACCTCCATAACCTCGGCCTACGAGGTCGCTTACCTATCTTCATTAAAAATTTCCTGGAAGATAGGTCATTTAAGGTACGACTGGGATCAATATTCTCTGACCCATTTCCTCAGGAAATGGGAGTTCCACAGGGAAGTATTTTATCTCCAACATTGTTTGCAATTAAAATTAATACTATCCCAGCGTGCCTTAAACCAGGTACAAACGGCGCTCTTTATGTTGATGACTTTCAGATGTGCTATGGTTCTACAGACATGCGGATAATCGAACGTAAGTTGCAGCTTTATTTGAATTCACTTCAACAATGGGCAACCGAAAATGGATTTCGTTTTTCGAAATCCAAGACTGTCTGCATGCATTTCTGTCAGAAACGAGGTTTGCATCCAGATCCAGAACTTTATTTGGATGGCAACCGCCTTCCAGTTGTGGATGAAACCAAATTTCTGGGGCTGATATTTGATAAGAAATTATCATTTATCCCCCACATTAAAAGCCTAAAAAAGAAATGTCTGAAAGCCCTCAACATATTGAGAGTCTTATCAAATACTGACTGGGGAGCAGACCGTAAGGTCTTGCTCCGATTATATCGAGCTTTAATAAGATCAAAACTCGATTATGGGTGTATTGTGTATGGGTCTGCCCGCGAGTCTTATCTCAAAGAGCTCGACACCATACACAACCAGGGACTTAGAATCAGTTTAGGAGCATTTCGTACATCTCCAGTGGACAGTTTATACGTCGAGGCGCATGAGCCCTCATTGCACAACAGACGTGATAAACTGGCCCTGCAGTATGCTACGAAAATAGCATCACTTCCGAATCACATTTCATTTAACACCATATTTAGACCTCTTTATGAGCATTTGTATCTGGTGAAGACTAATGTTATTCCATCATTCGGCATTCGCATACAAACCCTTTTGTCTGAGGCTGGTATCAGCCTTGACAGTATTGCGAATACCCCTGTCTTTTGGACTCCACCGTGGGCTATATCTCCCCCAAAGATCGATTTCGATCTAACTCAACATAAAAAGAGAGATACTAGCTCTACGGTGTTCCAATCTCTCTTTAGAGAGTTAAGGTCTAAGTATGGTGATTATGCTCCTATTTACACAGATGGTTCTAAAGATGGTGATCGGGTAGCCTCGGCTACCGTGACGCCATCTGAGACCATTTCTGTGTGTCTTCCACCTGCTGCTTCAATATTTACAGCTGAGCTCCAGGCCATTCTTCAGGCCTTGGAGTTCATACAATCCTCTTCATCTTTAAAGTATATCATCTTTACTGATTCTCTGTCCTCGCTTCAAGCAATTAACAACAAACAGCTTGAACACCCATTAGTAGCAGATGTTTATCATCTGCTATTATCATACGAGTTCAACAGTAAAGACGTCGTCTTTTGCTGGCTCCCCAGTCACGTAGATATAAGGGGGAATGATCAAGCAGATTTTGCTGCCAAAGCTGCTTTAGATCTTCCCCAATCACCCTTTTTAATACCATATAAAGATTTTAATTCGTGTATAAATCATTTTATTTATGACCGCTGGCAACGGTCTTGGGATTTGGCAGGCACAAATAAACTTCATCACATTAAGCCTCTCCTAGGAGATTGGCCCAACTCCTATAGAACCAACAGGAGGGATGAAGTTGTTTTGTGTCGCTCTCGCATTGGTCATACTTTTTTAACTCATATTTTCATTTTGAAGCGAGAGCCTCAACCGGAATGTGTTCACTGTCATGTTCCTTTGACAGTGAAACACATCTTGATTAAGTGCAAACATCTCAAGAACATTAGATCTAAATATTACCGTTGCCAGTCAGTACGTCAGCTATTTGCTCAACCGGAGCTATATGACAAAGTGCTAACATTTTTAAAAGAGACAAACTTTTATAATCAATTTTAATTGTATATATTTAATCATGTATATCGTTTTAAATATTTATATATGTAAAAGATTTGTTATATTTATTTTTAATTAATATATTTTCTGTGATATTTGTTTTTATTTACATATATAAATTCATTTATGTGATATTGTTTTAATTTGTCTCAGATTCACCATATGTTTGGCGCAATATAGCCCGGTTGGAGCTGACGTGCCATAAAACCATATTTCATTCATTCATTCATTCATTCATTTTAAACAGTATATTACCCAATATGTAAAATTTCCCTTATTTTTATTTGGATACAGTTTTAACAGTCATTTATAATACAGAAAGTTACAATATCTAGAGTTCTTATATGTCTATGTATTTTCTAGCTGTGTTGTGCTACAAGTAAATCATATCTAGAATAATTGTATGTTTATATATTTTCTAGCTGTGTTATGCTGTAAGTATGTTAGGAAGTCCAGAAGTCGTATTATTGGATGAACCATCAACTGGTATGGATCCACAATCTAAACGATTTTTGTGGTAAGTCGCCTAACAACCTCTAAATTAGAACAAAGTTATGGTTTTGTTATATCCTTCACCCAAAGTGATTGACAACTCTAATATATCTTTCTAAATTGTATCAACATTTTGCTAGATCAGATCATTTTGTGATCAGTTGCTTTCAGATTTTAATACATTCTTTCTAGCAATAACTTTTTTGCTTTTGTTTTAATTTAAATCATTTTTGTCCATATCAGGGATACGATTTCTGCAAGTTTCTCATCTACAGAAAAGGGAGCTATATTGACCACTCATTATATGGAAGAAGCAGATGCACTTTGTAATAGATTAGCCATTATGGTCAATGGAAAATTAGAGTAAGTTTTTAAATATATATATTATGAATGCTAAATATTTACTTTCATGTACAATAAACAGACAGTTTACAAGTTTAGAAGTTTATTTAAAAATTAAAGACGAAGATGTGAGCGGGATTGTATTGAGAATAAATAAAAGTATGGAGTGTTATCTCTGAGATATTTAGTTTACCATAACGACATGATCATCATTTGAGAGATTTTGAATCCCCTGCAATCTAAAATATTCTCAAAGTTCAATCTTTAAATGGGATATCAGTCTAAAAAAATCATGCTGAAAGAATATCTGCGATTGATTTTGTTTTCTTAAAGATACATTAGTTAAGAGTTTAAGAATTCAAAAATAGATGATAAAAAAAGAAAACATTGAAAATTTCAGTCCAATTACTTTATTTTGAACGGAGTTGTCATTGTTGAAAGTTTGGACTAGAAATGGGCATCAACTGTGTCCACAATGTCTACGAGAATTGTCGATCGTTTGATTGACAGATGATAATTCCACCCACATATTCTCAATTATCAAGTAACATTCTCAGTGGCTATGGTACCCTCGCTTGGTAGGCCTTTGAAAACCGGTTTCCGGTGGTCGGCCATTTCTTGATTTAATTTTAAATGGACGACTGTTTAAATCCAAGCTGTATCCAAGCCATCCGAGGGTCTACAGGGTTGATTTTGAGCTGTTTAAATCCAAGCTGTATCCAAGCCAACCGAGGGTCTACAGAATTGATTTTGAGCTTGTCATGTAAATAAAGGTCTAATTAATAATTTCTATAACATCTGAAACGTTAGTAAAGACTTGCAATAGGCAGATTTAGCTCTTGCATAATGTATGTTTAAGTAAATGTTTGTGTCAATTATGCAGTGAAAAATCAGTTAAAGATCTTTAATCTTTAAACATGTTTTTCAAATTAATTTAAACAGATGTCTAGGACCCAGTCAACATTTGAAAGATAAATATGGCAGTGGTTATTTATTGGAAATAAAAATAAAACAAGTTGCTAATGTAGAAGAGAAAATGGATGAACTAGAAGAGGAGATAAAACATATGTTTCCGCATTATATATGTGCTGAAAGATTTGGTGATAGAGGTCAATATAAGATACCTAGAGAAGATGTCACATCGTTAGCTCAAGCTTTTGCTTCACTTGAAAATGGTAATTATTGTTTTACAATACATATACTTTTACATACACCATGCAGATAATGTTTTATAGAGGAGCCACAGTGAATTAGTGAGTAAGATGCTACTCACTAACTAGAAGTTCCCAGATTCCTGGTGTTGGCCGAAAAATGTTCCTCAGGATTTTGCAATCTGGTCTAGTTTCCCTTTGTCATTGATGCAGGACAGATAATAATTGGATAATGTTGAGTTAAAGACTTAGCTACTTTATTGATATAATTTGTTGGTGTGTTTGTTTTCTTGTAGCCAAACAGAATATGGGAGTAGAAGAATATAGTTTCAGTCAATCTACTTTAGAACAGGTAATATATATTGAGTAATATCATTTACTGTGGTTTAGTTCTTTGGGGTCTTGCTAATAAATAGCCACTTGACCCTTGCGAACAGTGTATAGTTTAAAACTTCAAAACTTAAAAATTTGAAACTAAGAGCTTTTTAGAAGAGCAATAACATATTTTTTTGTTTTTTAAAATGGATCTGTCTATCTGTCACACTTTCTGGGACACAAAATCTCTCCTCCTTCTAATTGAGCTAGAATGTTCAAACTTGGTGTAGGTGTTTATTAGGTGAATGCCTTGATGGAGTTCGAAGATGAGCATTTTCTGCTTAGGCTAAGCAGAGATGAGTAATTTGATTGGTAGATGCTTTGGGACACCATATATGGTTCGAATTAAGTGACAGTGATGAAACTTGGTGTATAGTTTCATTACATCAATACTGTGACTAAGTTTGACAATGACCATTTTCTGCTCAGGGTAAACAGAGCGATAAGCAATTTGTTTGGTCAAGAATTTGGAGCTTGGTAACTTTGATTCCAATTGAGTGAGAGTTGTGAAATTTTGTGTATAGTTTCATTACATCAATACCTTGACTAAGTTCGATGATGAGCATTTTCTGCTAAGGCTAAGTAGATACTTCATTCTGATTGGTCGAGACTTTGAAACACAATAACTCTCCTTCTAATTAAGGTAGAATGTTCAGACTTGGTGTAGGTGTTTATTAGGTAAATGCCTTGATGGAGTTCGACCATGTGCGCTTTCCACGAAGACTAAACAGTGATAAGCAATTTGATTGGTTCAGACTTAGGAACACAATAACTTTGGTTCTAATTGGGTGAGAGTGATGAAACCCAAAGTACAGATTCATTATTAATACCATTACTAAGTTCGATGGTGAGAATTTTCTGCTTAGGCTAAGTTGTGGTAAGCAATACCTTGCTAAGTTCGATGATGAGAATTTTCTGCTTAGGCTAAGTTGTGATAAGCAATACCTTGCTAAGTTCGATGATGAGAATTTTCTGCTTAGGCTAAGTTGTGATTGGTCTAGACTTTAGAACATGACAACTCTGTTTTTAATTGAGGTAGAATGTTTAAACTTGGTGTAGATGTTCATTAGGTGAATGTCTTGACTGAGTTCAATGATTAACATTTTCTGCTAAAGCTAAGCAGAGATAAGCAATTCCATTGACCGATGCTTTGGGACAAGATAACTGTGATTCTAACTGATGGAGAGTGATGAAACTTAGTGTATAGTTTCACTACCAGGTACTTTCAAAAAGATAAATACGCAATTAATTAATATGTGTCTTCTATTTATTTTGGGATTGCGATAGGGGACATCAGCCTCACTGTTGGCTTGTTTAATAGGAAGTAAAATAGACCTTCCTGGCAGACCATCAGTTTACCGACTTTAGTAATGATGATCAAGGCTAGGCCTAAAATTCAATCGCTAATTTCTCTGTTCAGAGTGGATCAATTTGACTGAAATTTTCAGCAAATTCCCTTTACATTTTCTAGTTTTTAACTATTATAGTGAGTACTGCCAGCTCTTTATCTAATCTCCCATAATGTATCTTTAAGAAAATATTTGAATTTCCTAATAAGCTTCAATGCTAATTGACTGATTTCTCAGTCAGCCAATCCTCGTCAGAAAGGAAAAAAAGTAACCAACTAAAAACTTAATCTATGAATCAGTTTGACTGTGGTTGTTGTATGACTCAGTGATTTACTTATAACCTGAAGTCAACCTTATTTTTTAATTTTCAGGTGTTTTTGGAATTTGCCAAAAAGCAGTTAGAGGAGGGTGATGAGAATGGTGTTATAAGGTCTCCCAAAAGAAGAGTAAATTCAAAGGTTCTATAATGATTTTAACCTGGAATGTAAAATCCCATTTTATTCATGACCACATGTAAATTATTATAATCGTTGAATTATAATGATTTATTATATTCAAAAAACCAAATTGAATATAGAAATTGAACACTCTTGTGAAGATAGAAAATCAAAGCCTTGACTTACAGATAACTTCTTACCATGTGATTTTATTAAATTATATTTTCACAGTACCTGCTTTTTAGACTGCCATGTTCTCATTTCAAAATTTGACGGCTTTAGGCACAGTTGGTATGCTACAGTATGTAGTTTTGTCTGTTGTGCAGTTTTCCTTTGTTATCTATTATATTAACATTTTATATTTGTTATGATCCAATGTATTGTCATAAATTACCTTTTATTTGTAGAACATATATATACAAGTAGAAATTACATAAAGTGTTGCATAGTTATATGGTATACTTCTAGTTTATCAACATATAAGGTTTTAAAACACATATACAGTTTAAGTTATGTTAATACACTAGAAGTTAATATATCTATATAATTATTGTTATTTTATTATCAATATATTACATGTTATTAAATATTTTTATTACTTTATTTCAAATACATCATATTATCATCAAAAGTTTGGGGCTCTGGTACAGGAAAAAAACTTTGTGTTATGCCAATTGTAGCGATTTTTAGAAAAGCTAATTGTATATATTTCATGAATTAGACCTGATGAATCATGTAAACTAAGAACTTGTTTCTAACAAAGATAATATATAACTAATATTATATCTATATCTGACCTGTTAGTCTATAATGTAGCTGAGGCCCCCACCCCTACAAGTATTTATTATATTGTTATATAAATATTCTGCCATATATTGCGACTTAGCCGCTGGACTTATATATTATATGTTATTTATCTAACCAATGTTTTCTATTTATTAATTAAAAGGTGTTCATTTATAAATTATATTTATGATTAAGTTTGCCACAGAGATATTGTAACAAACCTCTATGCAATTTTACTGTATTTAATAAAATCCTGTATTTTAGACATAGTACAAAAAAGACACAAGTACATTAAAGCATCTAAATGCCAGAAGGCCAATAGTTATTTTCCTTAAAGATACATTATGGGAGATTAGATAAAGAGCCGGCAGTTCTCACTATAATATACTCTTCAAAAAAAAGTAGGGGATATTCAAAAACAATACAAAACTGCGGAAATGGACTGCTGTTTTTATTAGAGGTAACCAGTGTATGTTAGTAACAGGCCAATTGCCTACACATGAACATAAACAGTTAATATGGGCGGCTTATCTGACGGCCCCATTTCACTTGCAAAGAGATACGCCGTCAAAAGTGAAAATGGATGTTTTTGATTTTTGTCTTAATGATGAGTAATTGCTCCACCAATCCTCAGATATTCAGCAATTCGTCGTGGCATGCTCCTAATCAGCCGTCCAATCACAATTTGGAGCAATCTGACCCACTCCTCTTGCAGTGTCATGGCCAATTCTTGCAGTTTTGTCCGTTGACGTCGACGAACATGTCTCCCGATCAAATTAAACGTAACACACTAAAGCAAAGATACGCGGCAGTTTTCATCAACCCTTCTTTGAAGTGTCAAATTTAACAATGAACCCCTCCCACATGTATGGCGCTATTGCGTGTCGCATGTGCAGCTCAGTGGTTCTGTTGGGGCGATAAGTTCTTCATCTGTGAACATACACTCAAAGCATGTCAAGTGTCCATGACTATTTATCATATCACAACCGGCATAGGTATTTGCATTTCAGTATCCCCTACTTTTTTTGAAGAGTATAGTTAAAAACTAGATAATGTAAAGGGGATTTGCTGAAAATTTCAGTAAAAATTGATCCACTCTAAACCAAGATTTTAGCGATTGAATTTTCGTCCTAGCCTCGATCATCATTATTAAAGTAGGTACCATAAAAAACAGTCTCGATTATCCATTTCATGAGTAAATCAAGAATGAAAGTGGAGCAGCAAATGGTATCCCAATCCAGTAAACATCACAGGCTAGCGTTGACATCGAGGGTTGATTATGGTCTGGATAAGTTAATTAATGTCTAATTAATAATTTAGATAACAGTTCAGGCCTAAAGAAAGACCTGCAATAGGCAGATTTAGCTCTTGCATAATGTATGTTTAATTAAATTTAACAAAAATATGGACTGAAATATGTTCTTTAGATAGTAATATAGATAATTAAAAGAAAATCCTGAATTTGATGTCGCCTTTATCTCGATGATAATGGATAGCTACAAGTGACAGTAAAGAGGGTGTGATGAAATCAATAATAGCTATAATTTTCAATAAAATTGATCGATTTTAATCATAATTGGACTGATTTGCATGAACTGAAATTCTTAATTTCCTTTTTACTGTAGAAAGTCGTCGCTTTAAAGATAAGGTCCACTTATTATGAGAGGTATACTTATTATGGGTTTTTCCCTTTCATAGATACATCAATATTGCCATTAATAAATGCTAATCCAATTTAGCTGAAAGTGATTTGAACAACAATTGGGACGTTAATACAACCAAATTAAATCAACATGTGCCTTTTTAAAAATAAAAAGTCTGTGGTAGAATGTGATCAGTAATATTCATATTTTGATTAACATTTTTATTGTTTATAATAATAATTTATCTGTGATTGCATAATATATTTGTATAATCTGTATGCCTAATCTTGTTTGTTATTGTATAATTATCTAGTTATTGTGTAATATTCTTTATAGTGATTAAAACACATCCATGAACACAATTTGTTAAGGCAGCTGTGATGGACAAGCGGTCAGGGAACTGGACTCTTGGCTAGGATGCCTTAAGTTCGAATCTTTGTGTTGGCCACTGCAGGGCTGACATACACTGAGGTACGAACACTGAGGTCCACATGTGTACACATTGGCATGCATGTTAAAGAAGTCTTGACAGTTGATTGAAATTTGATGAAGAAAATATGTAAATGCCGCCATCCAAGCAAAATTCCCCTACCCACCTCCCCCCAGCCTTGCAAATGTGTCCAGAGAAAAGAATTAACCATATGTTAGCCCCAGTTTGTCAATTTGACTCTTTAACATGACAAAAGTATTGTGTTGTTGAGATTTTTTGTTACATTCCATTCCAATTTGTTGATTTACAATACTTATAATATTGCATAGTTATTACCTTGTACAGTTTCTTTACAATAGGTCTAGCTTTGAGCAATGTTTAGTTAAGGTCAAGTTGCCATGGTGTTCAGTTAGTTACAGGTGCGGTTGTACAGATCTTTAGCATGTTTCTAAAATTAATTACCCTGGTGTTCAGCACTAACTTATGCCAAAACTTGAAATCACCCAAAGTTCACTATGGAAGACAGGTTTAATGTTTTCCGTCTTGCCGTGTATGATTTCTGTACAATGTGTACTGTATATAAATCCATTATTTCTGTATTATTATTTGTTATAGATATATTTATAATAGTTTCTATTTTTGTAATTTAATTAATAAATTATAAAAAAGCACCAATACAATAATTATATATTTTATTTTCTGTATATGTCTACCCATATTGGGGGGTTGGATGGCCAAATGGTTAGCATTTGCGCGCTGTATCATACGGTCTGTCATTGAGTCAACTGGCAGAGTTTCGATTCCCAGGTTGTACATGACAAGGAGTAGGGTTGCCTTTCCAATCTCGTGGGTTTTTTCTTGGTCCTCCGGTATCCTCCTAATGCTAAAGACCTCCTATGTGCAAGCAAATTATTGAAATAAAATTGAACCATGTGTTAGTCCAGAAATGACCTAGTTTGTGTCGAGTGGACGTTAAACCCCATTTCTCTCTCTCTACCCATATTTCTATGTTGATCCATAGGACTGCCAAAGTGAAACCAATGCAGCAATCAAGAATATATTTTTTAATGCTAAGAGTATCATTATATTTCCCCATAGTTTAACTCAGTTCCTTATGCATGGGACTTCAATGAACCTTATTGGTTATATGTGTTGTTAATTTATGTATGGTTTATTTACATCACTCTGGTATAAATACTATAGATATTGTCTCATATTTCTCATCAATATTATTGTCACCTCTGTCGTCACCAAACAGTTAATCATTCTTGTAATGGGCATCTACCTCACTTTTGACATCAATTAGAAGGAGTTATTGTGTGACAAATAGACAGTTGACTATTCAATATTCTCCTACTTCATCTGGAAGGTGGGAGACAAGGACAGGTATAATATAAGAATTTTATTAAAGATTCATTCCACAAGAATTTTTGTTACCATTAATGTTCAGTCAGAGCAAAGACTGATTAAATTGTCTGCAATATCACCTTGGTCAAAGCTAATGTAAATAAATCTGTTTACAAACATTAATGTCTCTTGCAGGGCTTTTGGGGGTATTTTCTTACTTGTTCTTGTTTGAACACTTCAAAGTAAGTTAAAGCTAAATTCCTTTGTTGATTTGAAATGTAATTATGGTACAGATGTATTTAAATTGTAAAGAAATAATGTTGTTGTCATATATTCAAACGCTTTGTTGAAAGTAGATGTCAATGCTACAGCCCTTGTCCTTTTCCTGTAGCAAGGGCCCAAGAAATCTCTCTCTGGCAATTAGGTCTAATCAAATAAAACACTGCAAATTAGTATATCCTACTTGTTCAGTGCCTAAATCAGTGATTCTCAACCAGTGTGCCTCGGCATACCTGTGTGCCCTTGAGGTCTTCCTAAGTGTGCCACAAAATTTTGAACGGCACACTAAGAAAATTTCTCACTAAAGAAGCCAGCTATTTGACTGATGAAATTCGAAACACTGCAATAAAGTAAGTTCATAGCTGTGTTTTTCTTTATTTAGTTTGAGTCATTCTGTGTGTCTATGACTAGTCTGTGTCTACAGCTGTATCCGGTATATGACTTGCCATGTTTTTATTTTGCAAAATTTTAATATTTTTCATATATATTTAGCCAGGTGTGCCGCTATTTTTTTTTCATGTGTTCCAAGGTGTGCTGTTGACAAAAAGAGGTTGAGAACCACTGGCCTAAATGATTTAGCATTATTTAACATACCTTAATACATATTGTGTATATGGTTAAGTTTGAAGAAAGCATTTTAACATGAAATGTAAAAATGTCTTTCTGTATGTTTTAAAATGTTAATGTAATCCACATAATAATAGATTTTACATATATTATCTTTATTGTTATTTTTATGTTTCCAATTATTTAACTTTTATTTTTAAAAAGAAGCACAAGTTATTTATATTCATTTACCAGAAATCTATTGTAATATTTGATTCACCAATATTCTTTAATAAAAATCTTTATTAAATACCTGGTGTTTTTCTGTTAAATTCAGCAGAAAATCTGACAGTCTATTTACAGACATTAGAAGTCTATTAAGTTTGTTTTTTTTACCAACTGCCATATGGTTAAGGCCACAGTACAGTAGACTCTGTACCAGTACTGTGACCATAACCATATAGCTAAATACTCTTGGATTCCTGTCTAATTAACCCTGGTGAGTTAGTGGTTAAAGAGCTAAAGAAAGAATTGCTTCCAGGTTCACACTTGTTAGAGGTAGTTCCTGTAGTAAGGCTGATCTGGTCACAGGAATTGTGTGCATGACAGTTGGAATTCAATGAAGTGCAGATGAATATGTCACTATGATTTCAATAGTTGCCTACCAAACATTGCACAGAAGCTACCGTGGATAGACCATCATGATATACCACTACGAAATAAGTTTGATAAAAAAAACTCCCTCCTCCTACTTGTTGTCCCCAACCTTTTGTCAATTTGTTTGTCACACATTTTGAGACACAATAACTGAGCTAGTATGTTCATACTATAAGCCATAAGCCTTTTTGTTAATTCTGTTCAACCACAATAAGATTAATGAGGTGAACTGAAGATCCCAAATTCAGTTTACTTTATTGTATCATTAAATATCTCTAATAAACATTGTCCATACCCTGAACTACGACCCAGGACAGAGCCGTCCCGCACTGGTCAAACTGTGCCGCCTACTGAGCCCAAAAGTTGAAGACTGGGCGGCAACATACATCCGTTTTGAAAATCGCTGACAAGGTTTTTCCCATGTGCCAATACTATATCATGGTGCGTAGGTTTACAAAATAGTCTTTCTGATTGTTTTATGGGTATATTTCTGTCTGCGGGTCAGACGCAGCAGTGTTTTGATCTCAATTTTACAGGGTATTAATCAATCCATGGTTTAACAAGATGCCAAAACTAATAGTGTATCAAATCTCCGAAACTATTTTTTAAGTGCTCAGAAATAGAGTCTAAGGGAGTCAATTTTCAAAATTTTCTGGGGGAGGGCCCCACAGACCCCCATCGCGGGCTCTCACCTGCAGTGATCGCGAGTCGGGCTTCGACCGACTTTGCCGCGCACGACCAAATCCTTAGACGAGGCTCTGACCCAGGAAGATTACACTCCTTCTAAAGCTGCCTTTAAATGAGAAATATTATTGACATGCTACAAATGGTATACACAGGACTTCACTTTTCTTCCCATCTGAATGACTAGACACTTTTCCTTGCCAAAAACGGGATCAAACTCGGGACTTCTTGATTCATGAACCAGCACCACACACACTAAGCCATGGTAGCTCACAAACTATAAACTATATCCCCATCTCTAACAGATGCTGAACATCTTTTATGGCGATAACATATTTGAATGAATACCACAAATAAAACAAAACAAGATGTTTTTAAACATTTTATAACCATACATTTAACATAAATTAATTGTATTGAATTAATCTAAGTACATGTAACAATAAACAATCCCTATGATGTAACGAATAAAAGATAGTGTGCATAATAAGATACATGAAAATTTGTGCATAAATCTATGTAAGATATTATGATTATTTACCCTACAAATGACTAGTTCTTAGTTTACATTAAATAATGAAGACATTATTTTAAATGTTAAAGAGACAATAGAATCCAAGTTCACAAACGTTTGCCAATTTACATATTTTAATCTACAATATGAACCACTTCCACTTGAAAAATTAAAAAATTAGCCAGAACAAAGTCGGCAGCCCTACCCTATTGCATGATCAGGACTACATTAAGTAGCACAGCCAGGACTTCCCTGGGGAGGGAGTTTGGTCTATGAAATAAATTACTTTCGAATTGTCAGGTAATACTTTTTGGAGGGCCCAAGAAAGATAATTAAGATAGATAGCATCCCACTTTCTGTCCACTGCAATAGATCATGACATTCCCATATTTCATTAATTGAGATATTCTTGATCATCAAGTCATCTAATGTCTCTTTAATTGTTGGTTTCTTTTCGAGTCATTTAGCGAAAACATTTTGTATTGAAATCGAAGATACAGTTGTCTATGATCTTAAAATAGTAGACTTTTACTTCAAAAATCAATTTTTGTTGATAACAGTATTTAACCATTAAAAAACTCGAACAAATACACTGATTAAGGACTGGTCCCTCATGTTTAAAGCAAATATTGATTTCACTGCATATAATGCGTTATGAAATTTTCATTTCTGCAAACTGACACTTATAAGTGCTCAAACATCTACTATTGGCTGAACATATTAAAATGGCACCTGCATTTCAATTTCTAATGTGTCAAATAATTTTGTCTTGATATGTTTCTACTAGTTTAGATATGTTTTTCAATTGATGTTTATGTATTTAGGATTATCACTGTCAAGAAAATATATCATTAATGCCCAACCCGCTAATATATATTGTTTATTAATCATGTTAAATTATTTATATAATTAAAATAATAGATGTTATATCACATAATGCATTATATTGTCTCTAAATACATGAGTTTCACTTTAACACTGATGATGATCCCACTGTTATATCATAGTAAATGTAGCAATGGTTAATGAGCTGATAATGCTTGTAACCACTTCTTCATGTTCTATACATACACATAGCTCAGTTGAAAGTCATGCTGAACCTGTATTATAGCGAACTGAAATATAGTGAGGATATATAACTATTATAAATTAAAGATGTCACATCTTAAAATATAAATAAATAGAAATCTAAAATGAACATCAGATTACAAAACCCTTCTGATACTCAGATAAGAATCATCAAAGGACAATTATAAATGTAGTCAAATATTGCACACTTTGATCTCCAAAATAATTACCATCACCCTGAAACATTGCAACTATTCCATTAATTCATTTTCTTCTATTTTCTACACATTTATTTACTACTTTAAACTACATAAATGGTCATGAACATAAATTGACCAATCATCAGAATAATTTGACCAATCATCAGAATAATTTACAAATACCAGTACAAAAAATCCATAGGATTAAAAACAAAACCAAGACTTTTTTTAGTGAACTTTTTAATTGTATTAATATGAAGTCAAAATTCACGCGATTTAGTGTAATTGACAATGGCTCTTTAATCAATGATACCAGCAACATATTATGTAAAATTCCATCAGAGCAACAGGAGGGTTTTCTGATTTGAATAAATAATATTTAGGTAATATATAACAGAAATAAATACTGTTTAATATCATTTTGTTCTCTCGTGGATAATCAGTGTCTATCTAGCTATGTGCAGGAAATAACTAGGGATATAAAACACACAATGGTCTTAAAACAGTACAATATATCTATACACTTAATAATATGGCTTATATTATATGTCAATAAATACCTTCTCTAAACTAGAACAACATTTATCAGGGCTCTTGTTCCTGTCATATTTAACAATCATACCGAATCTGTATACAATATGTAGTATGTCCGAAAAAAATAACTATAGAAGGACTATTTAATCCGAGATTTAAAAAAAAAACCAAGGTGGTCGAGCTATAATACAATTAATATTGTTCCAATTAGAAATACAACTTCCCCAATTCAGACAGCAGAACGTGATCAAACAATATTGAATCTTAGTCTTCTTAATCTTCTAAATTGCCTAATTAGGAATAAAATGAAAAGTTTAGAAAATATCTCAATCTAAATTTACATGTTACTGTTCTTCACCAACTGGGCTAATGAGGACGGTAAATATTTAGAAACAAGAGCCCTGCGTAAAATTTGAAAAACTAGTGAAAAAAGAGATCACAATTTCCACAACTATCACAAAGTTAAATATCTAGTATCATATTGTACATATACTTCATATCAGTGTGTAATAAACTCCCAATATATTTTTCAGTCACATCCACAAATTATTGAGATCAAATTTATCACATGAGCAATTATTTTCTGCCTTCCAATCTTCTATTGTCGATAAACTATTATGCACCAAATGAAATTATTATTAAGTCCAAATTAATAATGTAACGTATTTCATGTCTGAAAGTTTATTACATACTGAGATAAAGGAAGAATCTCTCTTCAGAACATGTAACATGGAAGGTTGTTGTTCAATTATTGTATTCATTTTGACATTCGGTTTCTTACAAAAATCCATGAATTGTTTTATTTACTGGTATGTTGTTGTGAAGGGCTTGGCCACTAATTTTGACATTTTGGATTGTGTGCTGTTGTTTGTTACAAATGAAATGGGACTTTTCTGCACCAACCAGGCTTGTGTTACCGAGTTGCACTGTCTATTACACATAACTAACTAGTCATTAGAGATCTCCTCCAAGTACGACTGATATCCAATCTGGTTTCTGTATGTTTTGTTCACAGGCATCTTGATTTATAATTCATATTTTATAACATATCTCAAAATCTATTTCCAATTATGTAAATAATATTAATATATTCATCTTATTTAATTTTGACCTCAGTAAAGAGGTGTAGTTATCTAATGTTTACTCAATAATAGTTTTGCAATTTTCATACATAATTCTATTTCCAGCTTATTTTGTTAATTAAAGATCTGTACTTCCCTCTTAATTCATGTTTAAAATGATATGAATGAAAATTTGGGGTATTATAAATTACTGGTAAGCACAGGTGCTTGTAAAATGGAAAACCTCTTTCAAATTAACATACAGTTGACTTTAATATTATGCCTCAAGTCTTTTATCTTTATATTCATATATGGGAGATAATCCATTTCAGGGGCAAATAACACATATGAAAACTCACTTTTAAAAGCACCTGTGGTACCAAGTTATTTAAATTCGGACAAAATGCACTCCTCATTTTTATGAGTGAGTTCATGGGACTTTTAAAATACATGTATAAATAAGTAGCAATACAAATAATTTAATAACGATTTTATTTAGAGGCAATGAGATTTCGTCAATAACTCAAATTTGAAGCTCTGATAAATTTTTCAGACTGTAATTATGTGAAGCTCTGATAAATTTTTTCGAATGTAATCATCTGAAGCTCTGATAAATTTACTGAATGTAATCATCTGAAGCTCTGATAAATTTTTCGAACGTAATTATCTGAAGCTCACTGATAAATTTTTTAGGTCAAATCTCCTGTGATTGGCCCATTGCCTCTTTAAGCATGACTAATGATACATAAGCTATAAATATATATTACATGCTGTTAGTGCTAGCAATATGCATGGCATAATAATGTATGGCAAGAAAAATACATGTCATAATTATTTTCTATCAGAATATATAGACATTACATACATTTCTCTACACAAAACACTTGACACAAATTTAAAAAAAACAACAATAATATATATACGAGATAATATATTCTAGAATAAAAGATTTAAAAATATAACACCACCTTCTTCCACTTGCAAGTTGTATAACCTCAACAAAATATTAAAATACAACCCTATAAACCAGTAGCGTACAGAGGAGTAGAGATAGGGTAGGTGACAACTTCGGGCACAGCCCACAGGAAGTCCAAAATTCATATTGGCTACCTTGATAAATTTGTCCTTCACCGGACTAAATTCGAGAAGGGAGGTGCAAAATTTGACATTTCGCCAGGGAGCAATAAACATTGCCCTGTTATATTTTTGCTCACAGATTCTTTCCCCGTTTAACTAAGGGAGTTGCAGAATTTAACGTCGCAACAAAGCACAAACATACCTCCGCACGCCACTACTATGCCCTTATATTCATTTTCTCACAACTTGCCAGTGGATAAAGGTATATTAACACTTTTCTATGTACGACATTTAATAATATAACATGATTATAATACTTGACAATACAGAGGATAACAACCATATATTTATTATACTATTGTCACTTGCATGGACGCACATCAATCATTGTCAATCATCAGAATCGTTGTCAAATATCTTGTCACAACATTCCATCTATACATCCCTCCTGTACTTATTACTTATATATTAAACACATAAGTTTACAAAATAGATCTACCATTTAATTGAGCTAGTTTATGGCCTATTTATTGACATGTTGGTACAATTGATTCAAAAAGACAACTATACATACATATATATATATACCACAAAATATTCATCTCGTGAATAACATTTCTAATAACAAATCAGGACAGGGAGATATATATTTTTTTTGTATTTTATTTTTTATATGGGGGGATCTAAAAAGTAAAGAATGTATTAAAGATATATATTCCCTCAACATTAATTATGTCATCGATTGCAACCTGAAAACTATATTTCTTACGACTGGAAAAAAAAGAGTTTGAATATATTTTTCAATGAATGGTTACGTATTTAGACTCTCAATTGTCAGGATATATACCTATAATAAATAGATCATGGTATATAGATATAAAGGGTTTTGGGTCTAGCATAAGAATATTTCAATTAAGGGTAAATGTAAGATAGATTAATTGGTAGAAGTGTCTGATATTCAACATAATATTTTCAATGAATGGTTTTTTTTTATTGTTTTCATTATTTGTAGATCATGACAACTACTCATTATTAACATATTTATAAACCTTATCACAGACAACATTCAAATATACAAAAACATTGATAGAACATTGATATCACTGACTCCTAAAACATCAATATAACAAGAATAGTCTGAAATATCGGATCTGCTCAGGGCCCCTGGATAAATTTTTGTCAGAATCTCTTTGGCCCTCCTCTCCTGCTCAGGGCCCCTGGATAAATTTTTGTCAGAATCTCTTTCCTCCTATTCTCCTGCTCCCCTTTGGAGCAAAATTCATCCCTCTCAAAATCTTTATTTGATAGGACATTTCAATAATTCGGTTGCGAGTAGGAATCTGTAGCAGTGGAAGGAAACAAGAGTACCCAACGAAAAAACATGAGGTCTGGCCTGCGACGCTACTGCTTCTCATGTACAACCTGAGAATCGCAACCATGTCACATGACTCAGAGACGTTATGATCTAAAGTGCACGCCATAGATCCTTCTGCCACCCAACATCACTACTGAGAAAGTGGAGAAATGTAGTGAATTTTCCCTCTCATCTACTACTAAACAGGGGCCTAGGACAGAACAGGTATTACAAACTAAAAAATTAAAAATGTATTGTTCATAAGACTAAAATATGTTAAGTTAATGAAGACGTGGAATTCCAATCACCTTAGCTTTTTCACTTACTTAAGAAACACTTTAAGATTAATCACAATATATTTTCAGTATTCCCAAGATATTTTGAAGTTCTATCTGAATATTTTTTTCTATTTAACAAAAAAAGAAAGGTTTTATTTTTTTGAACATATCATCCTTAAAGTCAAATATTATATAATATAAAACTTGAACTTTTCATTACCAACTATAATAAGATAATTTGTTCATGTTGGGACTATTTTTATCTTCGGCAGGTTTACACTGCATTTCAGAGTTAGGTCAGTGGTCTGACTGTGTTCTTGTTTAACCTCAATACAAGGAATCTGATCTGGATAAAGATATTGGACGTTGATTCTTTTTTTTTTTAAACAGATTTTTGAAACAAAATTACGTTTGTTGGTCATTTAGATCCTTTTCAATGATGAAACACAAAGAGATCTGATTATTTAGCTAGACTTCGGCACCAAATTAGACTTCAGAGTCAAATCAGACTTCAGTGTAAAATTAGACTTCACAGTCAAATTAAACTTCACAGTCAAATTAGACTTCGGAGTAAAATTAGACTTCGGAGTAAAATTGGAACACAGTGTAAGCTAGACCAGAGTGTAAGCTAGACCACAGTATACTGTATGATGAACACTGAGTGTTATAATACTATTATCACAATAATTATATATTTACAATCATCTCATTACTTGTCAACAAGGAAGGAATGTGCCATGAAGTTTGCAAATGTTGGGAAAGTTTCTGATAATGTAACCAAAACAAGACCCTAACAAGATTCTAATAACAATATTACAATTCAAAATTTTAACAAGTAGTAACTCTCAATATCAAAGACATACCTTGAGGCCAATTTTCAAAACAATCAAGTCTGATGTTGATGTGATTGATACCATGATAAATATCACATAAAACATTACCATCATTTTCATTTTTGATCCCTCAATATCCCTGGCCTAAAAATTTAAGATTCAAATATGCCAAGGTTTCAAAAATGCAAAATCATTTTTGTTACTGTTAGACATTAAATTATTGCAATACTTAGCGAATAAGCCTAGTTATTATAATATAAAACAAAATTTTACTAGTAATCTTAAGGATGTCTCTGATGCTTTTAAACTGTTGAAGGAGAATCCTAGTCGATTCTTGCAGCAGAAACCGTCCAATTTTTAGGCCTGAGATCTGTATTAATCAACACTTAATTTTTGAAAATGTCTTTCAAACAATGAAATGTTGAATTACATTAAGTCTCTTTCAGAAGAATCAACTTTCTACATACCTTTTATAGGAAAAAAAAATTACTTATCTAAAACTATTCAAAACATTGCAACAGCAAAATCTCTAAAATTGACAATTCTCTACACACTACACATAATGCTGACGTACATTTATGTTAAGAAATGGTGCTACTTTCTGATCTTTAGAGGTTGTGATACACAGAATACGGACTAACAAATACATATATGTGTACCTTAATGTCATCAAATGCAAATAAAATTGGAGTCATTGAAGATTAAAAGTTTGTGTTATGTCAGATGACAAGATGGTCAACCATTAAAGAATAAAAAAAACCATCTAAAATAGTTTAAATGCCTTTGAAACAATTCAACAAATTGTGAAACAACGTTTCTCTCGATGGCCAAATTTCATTATCACAATTGTAATGTAACAATCTTCAAAAATATGTTATTCTCTGAAAATGTATTTGGACAAAAAGTTTTTAAAAACTATTCTTAACAATCATGATAAATGCTTTAATGGTTTATGTTTAAAAGTTTTAAATAGTTAAAACTCTTTGATTTAGTATAAAATAAAGTTTGTTCTGTTGATCTGATGTCCTATTACAATTAGTTAGCAAAAAAAAAAGGGAAAGTTAGACTATTTACTCATTTTTGACTTATATGTTGACATTCCAACATAAAATCTGTTTTCTGTCTTAAAATAAAAGCTGACTTTATCTTTTGATGTAAAATTTTCAATGAAGACAGATTGCCATTCCGAATAAAAAAAATCACCATCAAATCTTATGAAATTAAAAAATTTATTTTTGACCAAATCAAAGAGGTTTAGTCATTCTAACGTAAGGAAGATTGAGTTATTATATTTGAGTTTTTGATTGTAGGTGGAGACAGTGTGTCAAATAGAGAGAGAGTATATCACTTAGTTTAATGTGATGATGTTGAACCTGAGCGTGAGCCTAAGACCCGTTTATTTGTCTCTTCCTGCATCTGTTTTTCATACTCTCTAACATCTTCTTCTGTCATTCCTGAAAAGTAATTCAATAAGATCAATGAAATGGAGTTTAAACATAATATTTTTTAGCCCCAACCAAACTAATGAAGATGAGCACATGCCATGCAGTGTGCTACCAGGCAAATGTTTCCTCGAACAGTGGTGCTATGGTCTACTGTTATTTCAATTTCTTCAACATGTCAGATTTTGACATGCTGGCAGCCAGATCTTCCATCTTTCACTATTGAGGAAACCGGGCTGGAAAATCAGGAAGAGGTTTGTTGGCCAACAGAGGGATCCAACCTGGGATCTATTGGTTAATATGCATGCACTATACTCTATGAACCAATAATGGCCCCCAAAATGTGCAGGTAAGATGTAGTTGTGCTATATAATTAATGCAGCCATGAGTCATTTACAATTCTTGATTCATAGCACTGTGCAAATTTGCCGGGTTTTCTTTATCGATTTTCAAACTTTCCCAGATGGGTCTGTCAGTAATGGGCTCTGTGTCACAGGTTATAACAAACAGCTCTGCCATTTTGGTTCGACAACAAGTCAACAACCCCATTGTTGTGATCCTAGTAATTTTCACATTTTTAGCATTAATTCACATTTTGAGTTCAAAATATTACTTTCTGCACCAACTGGGCTAATCAAGTTTTAAGACCTGAACTGCAATGTAATCTTTTTAATCAAAAAAAATATATATATAATTACCAATCCATTCATCAATCCATGCAAAAGCTTGTTTGTGTCCCAAGAGTAAGATATCTCTAATAGACTGAAATATACGTAAAATTAATCAATTTGACTTTCTGTTCTTCGGGAAAAAGACTAATTTAAAAACCAAAAGTACTTGGTTCCACTATACAACGTATTATAAAGCTTTTAGTCCCAAATTTTAAACTAAATAACTTTCTAGTGATTCAAATAGCTATTTATTTATTAAGGCCCTGAAGAATTGAAAGTTATTGGTTTGGCCTTGTTACAAATTAAAACCCCAAATATTATAGTCAATCAGATGAACCATTTTTTCAGGAAAGATATAAGACATATTGTTGCCATCTTACATATAGCGGTTTACTTTCTTTAATATTTAACTTGTATAATTTATTGTGGGCTTATCATTCAACTGAATTTTATAATTTTATTTTTGCTGGTCATTATATCTCATACTTTCACACAAAAATAGATTTTGTAGGACGAACAGACAGACAACCTAATTATGCTTGAATGAACATATTTCTATATCCAGATTTCAGACAACTGCTAAGATAATGTTGATAAGGATATTGGATATTTTTTTTGCTGGTCAAAATATTTGTATATCTCATACTTTCAGACATAAATTTGGTTTTATGAGTTGAACAAACAGACACCCTAATTATGCTTGAATAAAAATATCTTTAAATCCACGTTTCAGACAACTGCTTTAATGCCGAACAAAATACTATTAGCATAGTTCTCACCTTTTGCGTAAAGGATTCAACTTTTGTCTGCAGACCCCAAACTTCAAATTTTACTTTCACCAGTTTATATGAGCACATTATTGGTTCAGTTGCCTCCTGTTAAAGAAAAGAAAAACATATAATATGAGTTTGTAAGACAGAAACTATATACCCACATAAATATTCCACACCATTCATAATAACAGTTTGATTTAAGGCTACAGTAATTTGATGAACTATTGAACAGAATGATAAATAGTGTACAGAAATCAATCAAACATATCTACACTAGAAACATATCACCCATTAGTTTCAAGGGGGGTAATATCAAATTATCAATATCATATATCAAATAGTCTCCTCGTTATTGAAAATATAATCATGACCTACTTTCAGTTTTCTTGATGGTTTGTTACACCATAAATCACAAGTTAAAATGGTTAGATCTACATCAAATGTGACATATAGTCTAACTTGAACGTGTCTAGATTGGGCCATTTAAAGTTCACGTTGGTTTCTATTGGGTTCAAACTGATGTGTGTTAGATGAATAAAGTGAAACACCTAGACCTTACTTTGTGAAGGGACTTTTATACTCAATGTGCTTACATATTACATAATAACACCAGTCTTTATTATAAAATAATATATATTTTGGAGTTTTGAGATATATTTAAAATATCTGGCTTGTTGTAACTTTATATACAACTAGTATTAAAGTACAGATGTGATCACCCTTTGATGTTGGCATACTATACTATTCAAAAAAAGTAGGGGATATTTGATTTTGGGGGCATAATACTAAAATATGCAAATGACTACGAAAAAAGTCACTATAGAACCTAACAGAAGAAACATTTCCAGTTACATGTGACGCCCAAACGCACCAATAGCTACCGCATGGAATGCAGGTGATGCTTGGGATCATCATGGGGGTCCAACCCAAGATTTGCACGACTCTGACTTTGAATGTTACAGTCATTGTGGCATTGAATTCCAGGGTGGAAAGATCAGTTTAATTGTTTTAGTGAACAGAAAACAAATTTTGATATGCGTCGGCTTACCCAAAATGAAAGGTTACGTGCCCTTGGCATGCTACAGATCGGCACAACACAGGCGGTTGTGGCGTGGACGATGAATGTTTCTCAGTCTGTCATAAGCAGGCTATGGTCCAGATACCGTGATACACAATCTGTACAGGACAGACCACGCTCAGGTCGACCAAGGGCGACAACTCAAGCCCAGGAGCGATTTATCCGTACCTTGGCCTTGAGAAATCGTGTCATCACAGCAAATCAGATCAGCGCTCGTCTTCAAACAGACACTGGTGTGAGAGTGAGTGGCCAGACGATTCGGAATCGACTGCATAGGGGTCACCTTCGCGCCCGACGTCCTCGCGTGATCCCTTGTTTGAGAGATCATCACATTCAGGCAAGACGTCGTTGGTGTAGGGATCGTCAACACTGGGATAATCGACGCTGGAGCAATGTGATGTTTTCAGATGAGTCAAGGTTCACTGTTGATTTTTTGGACAGACGTAGGAGGGTGTGGCGTCGTCGAAACGAGCGCTTCCAAGACGTTAACGTCATCAGACATGATCGATTTGGGGGTGGTTCTGTTATGGTGTGGGGAGGCATCACTGTTGCTGGAAGAACAGCTTTACATGTTGTTGCAGGGCGTGTTACAGGCCAGTACTACCGGGACAACATCTTGGCAGTCCATGTTGTGCCGTTCGCACGACGTCATGGCCGCCGTTTCATCTTCCAGGATGACAACGCAAGATGTCACAGGGCCAGGATCGTTACAGGTTACCTCCAACAACAGAACATCACCACATTACCTTGGCCAGCACTGAGTCCCGACCTCTCTCCCATCGAGCATGTCTGGGACATGCTTGGACAGAGGTTACGTCAACATCAACAACGTCCTGCCAATGTCCAAGAACTTGCTGCTGCGTTGCAACAGGAATGGGACAATCTGGACCAAAATGACCTTAGCCGTCTCATTAGGAGTATGCCACGTCGGATCAATGCTTGTTTGGCAAACAGAGGAGGATTTACCCGTTACTGACTTGGTTGTGATGCTGTGGTAACTTTGCTGTATGACCCCGGGTATCATTTTACCCTTATAATGGTCAGTCTGTGCCTTACTTAGTCTAACGATCATTTGGAATAAATCGATGAATGTGAACTTCATTTCATTTTGTCATTTGTTTCTTCGTCAGTTTCATTAGGTGACTTTAATAACACTTAAAAATCAAATATCCCCTACTTTTTTTGAATAGTATATTATAATCTATAATAATATAATAATCTACATCAAAAAGGTTTTAAACGTTTGTATCCCTTCAAGGGACAAAATGATATTTTCAAAACATTACTGAGCTCATGACATTATTTGATGGCTAATAATGTTTTTCATATTTTTCATTAATTTTGGATTTTCACTTATAACGTCACTTCATGGCAATTTTGTCATTAAATAAATGACCGTAATTTTATCAAATGACATTTTCACAACATCAGTGTTTGTTTTTCTGATTTTGATAAACTCTGAAATATTAATCTATATATTTAAAAGTCCAACTTTCATATCCCTTCAAGAGACAAAAAAACAAAATATTTCTTTAAAACATTACTGAGTTCATGACATTATTTGATGTCTAATATGAAACAGTCAATTTGATTTAATCTCTCCCTACATCAAGTTCTAGAGATTATTTTTCAGTGCTAATTGCCTGAATTATAATCAAATCCCCCTAATAGCACTATAATTATCTACATTTTCAATATTATATTTGCCTTCAGTCAGGTTACCATTATCATATGTTAGTTTTTAATAATAAATATATCTTCATTAATATAATAAAGGAAAGAACTATCTAATCACACCATGCATGTTATTACAACAGTTCCGTCATTATCAAATATCCTTTTACCAAGATAGATCTAATGAAAAGCCTGTTATCATGTAGAGCAAGCACATCCTAGTATAAAAAATAAACTTCCTCAAGTATATGCTGGCTTTTATGAAAATGATAGCATTCTTATTATTACTTAGTTTGTTAAAATTTCTTAAAGGTGGCAGTGTGAAATCAATAGAAAAAAAAAAAAAGCTTTATATAACCATTTATAGCTTAGAATGATCGAATTGGATAATTTCTCGACTAAAATGTTTTCTAATAAAAGTATTTTCAACTGTGTATGGTCTTAAACTCTGTAATTAACGTGTATTACAGAATGCCAAGGTTTTTATTAATAAATAATTATCTAAAGATACATTATGCAAGATTTAGATAAAGAGCTAGCCATTCTTGCTATAATAGTTCGAAAATAGATAATGTAAAATGAATAATTTGAAAATTTCATTCAAATTACTCTATTGCGAGCGAAGATATTACCCTTTGAAGGTTTGACAAGAGGTGTGCAATAATTTCAACCACTGTACTGGTTGTTCGAAGCTAAGTCTCGCTCCTCCATTTTTAGCTTAAATCAAAATATGGCTGAACTGTTCTAATCTATTTAATATCGGATAAATCCAATGCCATCGAGAGTTGATTATGGCCTGGATAAGTTAATTAATGTCTAATTAATAATTTAGAAAACATTTCTGGCCTAAAATAAGACCTGCAATAGGCAGATTTAGCTCCTACATAATGTATGTTTAATACATAAGATTAATGACAATATAACAAGGAATTCATCATGTGGTGTTATTCAACCTGGTATTGCTGTAATTAGTTGCTGAATGTTTTCAATTTAAAGAGAAATTCTAGACTTTAACTAAACGTAGAGTCAGAATAAGAGAAGAAGCTGTTTAAAAGAACAGCTCCTTGACAACAATTTATGCTATTGTTATTGATCTAATGTTGAAATGTAGATGGGAATGATATATTTTTCAACATGATTTAATACATCTCATTATTTATGTCTGTTTTAAGTTTGGATTTATTTGTCCTCCAATTGGTAAGATAATTAAGTACTGTAGTCTTACACTGAGCAGGACTAACAAACCAGGATTTGACAAATACAAGCTAGTAGTAACAATAGTTAATCACAACTGATACCGCAAGTAATAACAGTAAATCATTCGTTATCTTTACTTTGGAAAGCCATGAAATTTCCGCCTTTGGTATTGGCCTTCAAGCCCAATTTAATTTTGACTCCATCTCAGTGAAATTAATCAATATGGTACATATTTTAGTTGACCAATGATCAATAGCTTAATGTGAAGCAAATAGGATTAAACAGCAGTACAGAAATAGCTATATATTGTCATGGAGGCTAACATTGAGTATTTAAAAATATATTCCAATGACAATCGACACCATAATTAAGCAATAATTTGTTCTAGATTATTTCTAATTTAAGAAAGAAAATCATTGACATTGTCATAAATTCCATAGATTAGGAGTACATGTAATTATTATATAATAATGAGATAAAATGATTTAAAAATAGCAGTAGTGTTGTGTTCTAGTCTACCACATATAATACATGCCATTTTTGTAAGTCTCCATTTTTTGGCAGAAAAAAAAAAGAATTCTTTGATGCTGTTGACCACTTTATTTCAAGTGAGTTAAAGCTTTGTATGTAGGAGTCAATCCTACTTTCTATAAGCAAAATCTTTTTTTTGTTTTAAACAATATACCATCTAAAATCGAGGATTATTCAGCCATAGCAACAGAAACTCTATATAACAAGCAGATATTCAAAATTGGTTTCTGATTAGTTTACAGAGTAAATCTAACAAATGAATTCTTCTCCTTAGGCAATGTCTTGTGTCAATCACCAATGAACAATCTCATCAGGTTTTTGAAATGGCACTGTTAACTATTTAACTACATGTACATTGTACGGTATATTTGTACACTTTGGACAGATCATTTTGGTGAAAATTTGGATATTGGGTACAGGCATAATCCTATAAGATATCTAACATTTTCATATGTATATTTTTTTCTTGCTAATGTAGATCAGTAAAAAAATTTTTAAATTTCAAACTTCAAAGATTATTAATTACTAAAAAATCAACACTGTCCTTAAGGTTTCCATCAGATTCTAACAAAACTCATAGTAAATAGTAAAATATTGTATATCATGATTCAGGAATAAAAGAGTTGGTTCCTAATACCAGGACTAGACTAGGATAATTACTTCCCTTATCTCGGTCCCCATGATTTGTAGTGTGTCTATAGCAATCGGGAGAGAATTACTAGTCTGATATAATAAGATGTCAACCAAGAGCCTAGAATCAATTTTTTAGTCACACTTCTAAAAGTTTGGGCTGTTCTGATAATTTCTACAGTAAAAGTTTTGAATTTCTTTCATAATTTTCAGCCAAAAAATCTAATTTATGCCTTAATTTTCATGAAATTTACCATATTAGAAGCAGATATTTGTTTTTCTACATGACATTCCTTTTTTTTAATTGAAACAATATGAATTCGGCAGTCCCTAGAATTTTTTTTTAAAAAGGTATGGCTGTTGTTGTAGCTGACAAGCAAGTTGATTGACTTCTTAATTAACATGTAATAATTAACCCGATGTAATTTAGCCGATAGTAGATTGATTAATGATACCATAGTGGCCGGTTCATTGGTTTACCAATCGGCTAGGTTAAACATCAATCGGCTAAAGCCGACAAAAAACAGCTGATTAAGAACACTGGTTTAAATCCAGAATCATTAAAATGCAAGCCAATTATGGCACATCTGTACACTAAAATTCAATATTTATTTTAATATCTATTTGAATTGATATTCTATTTCTGTTAAATATGTTTGTATGTCTAATGTTGTTTATAAAGCTTTGAATTTGTCAGTGTATATGCTGATGATATCGAAATGCCTAAGAAATACATAACAATGTATATGAGAGAGGGAGAGAAATTGTGTTTAACATCCACTCAACAATAACTAGATCAATTCGGGAATAACATAAGGTATAGTTTTACTCCAATAATTTGCTTTCATGCAGTGATCCTTAGAAGTTGGAGGAAACAGGAGTACTCGGAGGAAACCCATGACTTGCATAGGTAAAGGCCTTATGAGCTACATTGCACATGTTATATTACAGCAGCTAACTGCATTAAAAACAGGGAAATCCTTCAAATGTAAAACTGACCCAAATACTCCTTGGGGAATGTGTAACTGGGAGTTGTTTTTTTTTATGTGGTTGATTATCCAGTAAACTTTTGTCAAATGTGGACAACTGACCCAGACCCTCCAAACATTGAAGACTTGGAGGTTCTGGGTGTCCGAGACTAATTAGCTATTTAAAAATCAAAGATAGCGCCATTTTCAATATGGTCGACCGTCAGGCAACAAAATATCATTTTTAGCGATTAAGTCACACCAAATTGTCCTAAATTATTGATCATATATTTTAAGCTTCATCTAAATCGGACAAACTTTGTACAATCAGATATTTACAATCAAACCTATTCCAGATATGTCGGACATAAACATATATTTTAAGTTTCATCAAAATCGGATAACAATTGTGATCTCTAGATTATCCACAGACAATTGTGAACAGACAGATGGGCATGGGTGACAACATAATATACATACACAGGAAAATGTGGGCGTATAAAAATCTGCTTGATCGAGCCAATGGGTAAAATTCTATGAAAGCAAAGGTGAAAATGCACGAAAATGATCGAAAGTGCACATTAGGGCACTAGGACATCTAACAACTCAAAATGAATATTTTATCAGTACAAAATAACTTCACATCCTTACATAAAATAATTTTTAAAAACTTACCATCCATTTTTTGTCAAACGGTCCCCTGGAAGTTTTCTTTGATTTGAATTTGGACAGATCCTACAAAAAAGAGAAAAGATTTTAGACATGTGTTAAAGCCGAATTAACTAAACAAAAATAAAAATGATAGTACATGTAGATAACATCCCTGCTTGAATTCAATTGGATTAAAAAGTGACAAAAAAAAAGCTTTTGCCAAACAATCTTAAAATGATCTATATCAGAAAACTTTCTTCTAATGAAATATGTATACCTCTTCTTCCTTAAAATGTTTTTCAGGAACAGGATCATTAACAATATCCACTATATCAACTGTTCTTTGTGCAAGACTTTCTACCGACATACTCAAACACTGAAACACATTTGAATCATTCAAAAATTCATATTAATACTAGAACTTAGTGTTGACAGGCAAAGATTATACATCTGCCAACAGATTTGTATATAAAGAGGTGCAAAACATCACAAAATTAGGATACAATTCATAAGGAGCAATAACTGCATTTCCAAAACACCTGTTTTTGTAAGACTACTGGCAGACCAATTCCAGCAAGATTTAGAAAAGAGTGTTTAGAAGAACTGGGGGGTGGGGGGAGAGAGAGAGAGAGAGAGAGAGAGAGAGAGAGTTTAATGTCCACTCGACATAAACCAGCTAGGTCATTTCGGGACTAACATATGGTTCAATTTTATTTCAATAATTTGCCTGATCTTTAGCAGTGGGAGGAAACCGGAGAAAACCCACGAGGTTGGACAGGCGACCCTACTCCTTGTCACATACAACCTGGGAATGGAAACAACACCAGTTGACTCAATGACAGACCTTATGATACAACGCGCACACCGCTAGCTAACTATTCAGCCATCCAACACCCCCCCCCCCCCCCCCGCGAAGATACAGACGGACCAACAACATATTAGCTCTTTATGAAGACTGTAACTTTGTTTTTGCAGGGTAAGACGGTTTATGTTTACAAAGAAAGAAATGGAGATAAATTACATCCAATTATTTACATATGGTTTACGCTGTGGTCTATAGTCTCTCTCTCTCCCTCCCCCCCCCACCCTTTTTGCATGGTAGTTTTTAGTCTAGAATTAAAGAAGAGAGTTTGAATTCATATTTTCTGAGAAGTTTTGGTGCATAAATATTTATGATTTTGAGGCAGAGTTAAGAGGTTGGTCATAATGATGTGAAATTTTTTTGTAATTTTCATAGTAAAAAAACCCTGTAAATTATGTTGTTTTATGATTTTATTCTCAAAAACAAATGATCAAGTTCTCGGTTAAAAGCTAATTCAAACTTTATATTATTTTCAATTAGATACAAGAAGAGGAACGACAACACTCCCTTGAAAAGAGTAACTTAAAGGACAATTTTGGTGCCAGTCATTATCACATATGTGATAGAGCTGGTTAAACACATTCCAAATATAATTTTAACACAGAGATCATTGCTACGATAGCTGAGTAATACAGGTTTCATTAATCGGAAGTGACGAACGCCAAAGGACAACACGAGTAATCCCTCTATATAACTGACTGATGTGATGAGTGATAACAGATACACGGCAGAATATCTGCTCACTGGTTAGTTTTTCACATGTATCTGCTTACATCAAAGTCAAGAGATTACCCAACTAAAAATATTCTTTGAATCTTTGTTATCACAATATCGTCTGTCTAATACAGAAACTAGTGTTTGGTCAGAATATTTTACTTAAATTAATATTCTACTTGAAAACTAACTAGTACATTGTCATCATACTATCTAGCTCCACTCAATTAGTTTTCGACCTGAAACACCAAAGAGAGCAAAATTGATGTTTGTTTGAAATGTCATTCATTAGTTTTATTGAACCAAACCCAGCCTTATCATTAGAGAGACTCATGAATAATGGAAATACTGGTAGGTAAATTATCAAGGGTCTGCCTGAGCCAAACTAAAGTGTCATCTGCTAAATGATTGTCAACAAAGGGTCCTACGCTTACACAACTAATTAAATTATTTTTTAACCAAATTCTTTCAGTTGATCTGTAAATAAAATCTAACGTTTGAGTGTTACTATGTACGGTGATCTGAGTAGAGACAAATAAAGCTAATTCAGTAAGGATCATCTTTCAAAAGCTTTTTTGATCACAAAAACCATGAGATCTCATATACAGAACACAAAAATAACAAATAAGTCTTCAAAAATGCAGTCAAAGCTGGCAAAAATGTGAGTTTTTAAAGGAAGTTTTGGCATTTCTGTTATTTTCTGGCAGTTGGTTCCTTAATAGAGGCTCTTAATGTTTAAAAGAACGCTGTCCATAATAAGGGCAGAGTCAGAAAAAGTAGACCCCCGTCAGAATGAACTTTGTTGATAGGTATCACACAGAATCCATTTATAAACCACATGTAGTTTACATTATACAATTTTTTCGCAAAACAATGCAATATCGACACAACTTCCATCTATAAGTCATAGAAAGATCAGAGATTCATCTATATATGAGTAAAGATGAATAATTAAGCCTTCGATCAATGTAGGCTTATATAATGGATAGCTTTTGTAAGAGGATTATTTGTGGAAATTGTCAAAAAAATTCCTGACTAACAAAAGCAGTGACCTATCATTCATACTCTCATGCCTGCCAGCTATCAAAATAGCCATAAAAATGGTTAGGGAAATAGTCAGGCATTTCGGTAATGTACATTGGTAATGTTTATTGACAATCATGTTATTTTAACTACCTGTTAGTCTCACTGAAACAAACTCACAATTTACAGAGACAACCGTAGTTCTGGTTAAGCTCAGCTATGTGTTTATAGTGTTGGGTAGCAAACTGGGGACAACTGGTTCATACATCATTTAATTTTAATCAGTGACCAGTGTTTAGAATAAGTGGTTTCGCAATGCAAAATGTTATTTTTAAAAAACACCATCTGCTAAACAAAAACTAATTTGTATTATAACAAATACAATAAATTCAATAAATTCCAAAAGTGTAAACATTTTAAACAAATGTACAATAGAAAACAAAATTAGAAAAAGAAGAGTCAAATTCATGCATGTTTTATGACTGGAACAGTTAAATTAGATCAAATAACTAATTGATAGTTTGTTGCAGGGTTTTTGCTGTTCAATTTTACAATAAAACACAAAATGTTTCACAAAGATGCTAATCTATTCATTTTCCATTTTCCAAACACAGGGGTATGTATGGTTTAATGGTCGAGAGCGAGACATTAGGTAAGATATTGATAAAGCACGAAGATGTTAGTTTCAATATACCTGTATTATGCGATGTCTTGCTCGAGAACATTAAACAACTTAAAATAAAGACACTATCCCGCACGTGTACTTCAACGAAATCGTCACACAAGTCCAATATTTCATCAATTATTTGAAATAACAATATACCAACATCAAAGGATAAGGTCACATTTTTATTTTTGTATAATATGTGAAATGTGCTTTTGATTGCTATGAGAATGACTCTTGCCCACAGGAAACTGCCCACATTATTATTACTACTGTTAATTATTCACTGCTAATTACACCTGTTCAAGATGCATTTCCACAAATGTATTTATAGGATAATTATTTCCAATAAAATTATGGAAAATTTGGTATTATATCGAAAGTAGAAACAACTAATCTTACTAGAAAAATACTGGATTTACACATAAAAAGAGTTATAATTTGGTAAACATAGCTGGTTTCATGGGAATTTACTAATTGCATCATTTGACTTAAGTAACCAATCATATCAGTAATTGCACAGATTCAGGGTCATGAATAGCCTGGTCTGTGCTTGATGTCCACATGGGTTCTAGAAAAAAGATCCTGCAAGTTCAGATATCATTGAGTTCCAGACAGATACCATCTGAGTTCCTAGAGACTGCCTCTGAATTCTCAGAGAAGGTTCCTTAGACAACCATATGATGTAACCGTTTCCCGAGTCTAGCCATGCTTGTTAGACTTTTACAGGAGTTGGGGTTGAGAGAAAGATTTTAATTTTAAGTATGCTAATGTAATCTTTTATGCTTGTAATCTACGTAACTCAGTGCTTTATATAAAATGTAGAATTGAACTGTTGCATTGTTATTCCTGGTAAGACAAATGTCTTAACTACTGAGAAAATAAACGTCTTAACGGCGGAGATAGTAAGAAGAAAACACACAACGTGAAAGGGCAGTCAAAGAAGACAATTGAAAATACTACATGATCACGAGGCTATTAAGATATATAGTAAAAAAAGAATGCATGGGATGGGTCATACGTAGGATGTGGCGACAGATTTTAGTGCTTGTCCGCTTTCCACGTCTGACAAAAGACCCATGGTACTACAACACATGGGACAACCACAGGACAAAAATGTAAGGGTATGTTTTCAAAATGATATAGGGTGTGCTTGGTTTTGTTGATCGAATGGCTAACACTTGTGAGAACAGTGAGAGATAAACGTACATAATAGTACTCTGGAATTAAAGGTGGAAAAAGAAGTTGGCAGAGGCTAATCACAGAATTTACTTTGCCTTTAATATTTATGGTAACTGGACAGTGAGTAATAAAAAATACAATCCGAAAATGAATACTTTGGTAACTGGACAGTGAGTAAAAAAAAATACAATCCGAAAATGAATACTTCGCTAAATAAGGCTGTTTGGGGTAGTTGCTTGCGATTGAAATGTTTTGAGGGTGAGTTGAAGCCAACATTTGATGGATCAATCAGTTTGAATATGTTTTTAGTACAAATATATCAAATCACACAGCTTTAACGTGGGAAGGCATCTTTAATTATTCACCTTCAATTATACTTGTTACAAAGCAGATGCGCTCAATAAATATCATAGATCATGCTGATAACTTGACAAGCTAATAATATAGATATTATCTTTTACTTATTCAGGAAGATTTATTAATTGATTTTACAGGTTTTCTGCTATATTAACTATATAGTTGTACAGATATTCTTATAGATATTCTTCTATATTGACGTTATATAGTTTTACAGGTATTCTTCTAATTATAGACATTTTCTTCTATAATTGACATAATATAGTTTTAACACTGATATAAAATAAACTTCTCTTTGAATTAATGTAATGTGTGTCCATTAATTACACAACAAAAAATAGAAAAAATAACATAAACTGGAACACAATTACTATCTTAATTTAAAGTGATGTTTCACTGAGCTTCTTCTCAAGTAGGGTTGGGCGATATACCGGTTTCTAGGTTTATCGTGATAAAATCATCAGCGATTTTATCATATCGAACTTGTCTATAAAAAACTGGTTTACCGTGACAACCAAAATTATCGTGATATGATAATTATCGTGTCCCAGTATTGATGATAATACATATGCTATATTATCACCTTCTCAAGACAAGTGATGCTGTAGTGCATGGTACGAAGACGAAATGGTAATGCGAGAGGTCACGATTGATGCAAGGACTCGTAATATAGGAATACTTGTTTGGCAAAGTCAAGGTTGGACAATATTTACCCCAGTCGCATCTGTCACTGTTTTGTAAATATTTGAAATCAGATTTTAGAACCCTGCCAATTATGTTTACATGTTATCGTTATTAATATTTTATTTTGACTAACTTGTATGACATTCTATTGATAGAATTAAATTCATCTGTAAAAATAGCATTACACCAGCCAGCTGGTACGGGGTAAAATATCCATCATGGCATCTTACCGACGTTAGCAACAATAATTTGACATTAAGCAATGATTTTCTGCCCAAGTATTCAAAATTTGACATCTTAAGACACACATGTATTTAAATTATCACGATAATATTGTTTAATGTGATATATGATAAATTATCACTATATTTCTTTCATGATCGCCGAACCCTACTCTCAAGGTTATAAAACTAATGATAAGAGGACGCACAAAGAAATGGCGCTTAAACGTTAAGAGGACCTTTCATGAAACATCGCTTTAAATTAAAAGTGATTGTGTTCCATTATATGTTATTGTGTTTATTGGGTATACCAATTGCTAAATGCTGCTCAAAGAAGTTACACAATAAATATGTCCACACATCTGCTTATTCAGGGAAAGATCATATCAATTTCATATCTAACACATCAACAACGGATTTCTGTCCTCATATATCAATTACCTTAATGTATATATTCTAAAAGAACATCTGCTTTCTGAATAATTAACAGGTACAGTTAATGGCAAATAATTAACATCTGTAAGGCTGTATTAATCAATTGTTTATTGTCATTTTTCATGTTGGAAGGCAATCCTTTATAATTTATAGGATAAATTTGTGTCCCCACTACATGTCAATTTGACCAAATCATTATAGAAGAATGTAATTATTATGGATGACAAGACACGCAGGTGGTCATGATAAACAAACAATTAATTAACTGTGGCCTAATAGTCTATTAAGTGTATATTCAATGATAAGTAAGCCTATAATATATTATCATCATGTAATAATTTATGGTTGTCGGCGACGATATCAATATGGTGGAAGTGGGCGTTAAATAATGCTATTTAACATACACTGTAAATGATCATATTATTAAATCATGTTTGTTACATCAATACAGGTCAATATACACTAGGGACCGGGTATCATTCACATTTGATGAAAAAAGGAAAGAAACTGAGCTTACCATGTAGAATCTAATACATGTATCCAATAGATTGCCATCCAGAAAGTATTAAATGCCATCAAGATTCATCAAAAAATGCCCAGTTTCTGCTACCATGTAGTTTAAGAAACACTGTTTAGTTTTGACATTGGTTGTCTAGTTTATGACTATTTAGTTTAGTTTTGATATTAGTTTCATAAACTAGACGACCTATGTCAAAACTAAACAGTGTTTCTTAAACTACACGTAGCACAAACTGGACGTTTTTTGATGAATCTTGACGACGGCAGTTAACACTTTCTAGATGGCAATCTATTAACTGAATACGAGTATTAGATTCTAGATGGCAAGCTCAGTTTCTTTCCTTTTTTCATCAAATCTGAATAATACCCGGTCCCTAGTGATATTACAGCTGCAATTCTGTTCCTAAAAACATTGAAACTGGACTAATATTCTGTCAAAAGCAATTATCATACAACTGCCCATAGCTTTTTTAATCAACTTGGTTATTTTTCATTTGTGATCTAAATTGAACTTCAAAAAAAATTAGTTTTAAAAAGTTAACTCACATTGTCAGAAGAGCCATTGTTATCTTCATACCTAGTTTCAATACACACACTGAATTTTGGTATAAAGGAACACTGAAAATAAACAAAATATGCAGTGTTAAAGCTACGTTCCCAGAAAAGTATTTATCGGGTGGTTATTTCCAATAAAAGTCAATTTTGGTATATATGGAAAGTAGAAATATCCAATCTTACTAGAAAAATACTGGATTCCTTGAAAAACACTCATGGAGCTTATACAGGACAAAAATGTACGGGTTTCCCTAATCGACAGCTCGACGATTAGGTGTGTCTGCACACGTGGCGTCGAAGGTTGCACGCGGAGATTGAGCGCTGGATGTACATGTTGATAAATTTTATGAAGAGTTAGACGTACAACACTTTCTGAGATAAAAATCACGGGAAAAGGCGACGGCAGTGGATAATCCAACAATTTAATTAGGCTTCGATATTTGTAATAGTCAGCGATAAAGGCAACATCGTCTTGTGTATGCAATGAATTCTCCTCCGACTTCACACCCGTTGTGTCACGTGACACAAACATGACCTCTTTTGATCGATTTTTTATAGCCAGGTATTCCCTGACAATTGCAATGTTTTGAGAAGGATTTTAAGCAAAATTATGATAAATTAATTAGTTGGAATGTGTTTTTAGTCCAAATATATCATCAAATTACCCAGTTTGTACCCGGGAATGTATCTTTAACTTGATAATAAATATTTTGATCAAGGCTATTATTTATAAATATTGTACAATGTGTAATTCCAGACATCAGTATATCAGAAATGACAAGAAATGTGGTGCAATGAATTCTCCTCCGACTTCACACCCGTTGTGTCACGTGACACAAACATGACCTCTTTTGATCGATTTTTTATAGCCAGGTATTCCCTGACAATTGCAATGTTTTGAGAAGGATTTTAAGCAAAATTATGATAAATTAATTAGTTGGAATGTGTTTTTAGTCCAAATATATCATCAAATTACCCAGTTTGTACCCGGGAATGTATCTTTAACTTGATAATAAATATTTTGATCAAGGCTATTATTTATAAATATTGTACAATGTGTAATTCCAGACATCAGTATATCAGAAATGACAAGAAATGTGGTGCACCAACTGAACTAATGAAGATGGACATATGAAATGTTATGACAGTGGTGATATAACCTACTCTTATTTCTATTTCCAACTGGCAGTGGATCTTTAACATGCACATGGTACTCATGGTATACATGGGAGCTCAGGGTTTTTTTGGTACCATCCTGAGTATTTTACTCAGTCAACATTAGGATCGACAATAGTTACGAGTCAGCACCATAGTCAACGAGTCACAGTGACTCCTTTACACATACATGATGTTATTACTTTAAACATTCAAGACGACTTATACAAACTTAAATTTTCTTGAAATATAAACGTACATTGTACGTGTGTGTGTTGAACAACACTGAACTGAAGTATGTATATAGAAAACAAGTACTTACTGTATATTCTTTAGAACAATCCCAAGATGAATGAAAAAAAAAAAAATGAAAAAAATAAGTCATAGAAAAATCACTTGAAAAATTCTTATTGTGTAAATTAGAAAGTCACATTATTTATATCATTTAATTGATTATTCATACATGTAGCAAATGCAGATGTTTTGGGGATTTTTAATCTTGTGGTTTCTAACTACATGTAAATGTAAATAAAGCATTCACAAAATATATATCTTTGTTTGACGTATGCAATTGTATAGGTGGTTGTATATGAAAACATGACACAAAAAAAGAAGAACAAGCCACCACCAACAAAACACTTAAACAAAATAATAATGTGACTTTATAAAGCGTTAAATCCACAGCACATCAAACACTAGTGTCTAGTAATATAATTATAATAATAGATTCAAGCCAGATTGGGTTTTTTACAGGAAACAAGATTTATTTTGTGAATGGCCTATAATGTAGCTTGAATCTGCTAGCAGTAATTTCGGTCTACATCAGATTCATATTAATTTTTCTTAAAGATTTGTTCTCTAAAGCATAATTGGGTCAAATATTCAAACTAATTTGTAATAAACAGGAACAATTAAATCATTGACTCCAATTCTCTGATAACCTCACAATAAATTTAATACATTAATCATTACAGATCATCAAGGATCAAGGCCAATTGCTGAAATTTCAGTGAATCCATGCATTTTTTACACATTCCTAGGTTACACCAGCGCTCATCATTTCTTATTCTTACAAGTGATATACATAAACGGTATGTGGCTATGCTAAAATTTGTAGATTATTAAAAATATTTCCATGAATAATCTTGAAACATATATATTTATAAAATTGAGGAAATATATCTTTAAAATACAATAATATTTACCTGTTATTGTGTAGGGATAGTAGTTCCATGCTTTTTCTGTTACATAAAATATTTTCGGAATGAAAGACTGAAGCCATGTAGGCAATCGACTAAAAAAACGAAAAAAAAACCCCAAGAATTATAGTACCATTTAATTTTTATAGGCCCATATTTCAGTGTGGCCATATTATGTGATCACCCATGTCTGTCAGTCCATAAGTCAGTCAACGATTGGCTTGTCAATAGAAGCTACACTTTTTAAGGGGATTTTCCAGCTTGTGAACAGAATAAAGATCAGATAATTTTTTGGGTCAACACCAAAGTTTTTCATTCGGATAAGCTTCTGTCTATGCCTATCATTTTTTTGAGACAGCTGTTGTGTGGGCATATTTCCAAGCTTTGTGTGGCTATCTTTAATATTTATTCACATTTATCGGATTTCAGATTTTATCTAGTCTTCAATGAAGGGCTTCTAACTCCCATCTCTTTATCAGATTAAATATAGCGCCCACATGTATTTAATTTATTCTCGTGAGCAGGTATCTTCTCCAGTGTTTAAATAACAATTCTCCTGTCTGTTTCTAGTTCAAATATGGTCTACGTAACAACTGGGTGTGAAAGTACAAATACTGAAATTTTCATTTCATTGTTCACAGTTCATCATTTGAATGATGTTTATTGGCCATCTAATGATATTACATGTAGATAGGGTTTTTTTTTAAAGGAAGAAAGGTTAACTAAGTTTTATTTCACCGGATATATTAACATAACAACTAAACTAACATGATATATCAGTACAATCACTGGTGTACCAAAATAGACCAGAAGCATGATTGTTACTTATTCCATTAACTCCAATCTACATAAGTAACTTGGATTATTCATACCATCCAAACAAATAGATACATTCTCTATAGTTTGGGTATCAGCACTGTTTAATACCCCCAAAATGGATCAGGAATATAACTTTCCAGATTTTAATTCGAATCTCTAACTTTATGACCATATTTGTTTTAACCTAGCATCAAAGAAAGACCAAATAACTCACCTAGATAAGTGAACCCGTTTTTCTGTATATTGTCCTTTTCCATGCTGTTCATGTTCACATGCTTCATTTCTCACCACCTCCACCCCCTCTCCTTTCTGACTTTGTTCACTGCTGTGTTTCGCTACCATATACAACTGGCCAATTTTATACTGAAAAAAAAAGAGCGTTTCTTGACTACAAGTATACAAAAATCTGTCAATCTCTCATATTAGCTATGATGCAGTTAAAAAAGGTTAGAGATCCGACAAGGTGAACTGATTCTAAAATTGTTCCTAAATAATTAGACCCTTAAGCATGAAGTCCTTCAGAAAGAACACTAAAATTAAATCATATATTTTCTACAAAGCTTGTTTCATTTTTTTAAATATAATTAATATCATGCGATGCAATATCAAAATATATTGAAACATCACCTCTGCAAATTAATGACATTTCTATTAATTACTCAAATTAATAGTGCAATCCCTTCTAATCATGTGATTACTTTTAGTTTCACCAACAGACATATTTTTCAATGGGCCTAGTTTTTAAAAGCAGAAGAAAAACAGATTTATACATCACTTAAAGAGTTTGTAAGAGAAATTGAACAATAGATTGTTGAAGAGAATTACAGACTACATTTTTTGATTGAGGCCTAACGATAACAACAATAAAAGGATTGGTTCTTAAAGGCACAAACTAAAAGCAAATATAGACAAGCCTGAAATCTGCTAAAATGTCAGTCACTACAGGAGTTGTAAATGGCATTTTTAATATGAAAGAATAACTTGTTTCTATCCATGAACATCAAAATCAAGATAGCATCACCTTGTTAAATTCTAATAAGAAAAATGTCTGTATTAGCCCTCTGTCATCAGCATCGGTATGTAAATGTATTAAGCTGATTAATGCTCACATACAAATCTAAGAAACAACATACTTTTAAATAAATAAAACATGACCAGGGGTCCTTAAGATGTCAACATCTTACAAATAATATGTAAACATTGTAAAATAAAGAATGGTTTTGAAGAGGATATAAAATGGAAAAACTTAATTACAAAAAATTATTACTATGATTAAGTTTCCCATTGGCAGAAAGGCCATAGATCTAATAAAGTATGCAAGCTTACACAAAATTATTTGTTCTTTCATCAAATTAATTTCGTTGGCGAAATTAAAAATAGAAGAGAAACCGAGTTCAACTTTGTAATTATTGGAACTAATTATGTAAATTTCTTTGTTTCAATCATTTCTTTTAAGTGCAGATTATTCTTTAGAATTGAGAAAAAATTGAAGAATCAGGCAAAATTACATGTATGAGGTTAGGCAGGTGTTCATTCTTGCATTTAGAAAATATCAAATGACAATTTAATATAAGGCCGAAAATAAATATACCTGTGTTTATGCTACTTGGGCATAAATAATAGGGTCAGTTGGTCTGAAAATCTTTCCAATTTTTTATATCATTTATCGTGGGGTTTGTATTATTCCAAGTATTTCAAGCTTACTGTAATAACTGAGTAGGCCTACAGTATTTGAAAATAATACCGAAATTTCAGTGTTGGAACTCGTCTATATAGAAAATCACACCAGGATTGAGTTATAAGGCCTGGGAATTGAAAGAAATAAGTAAGAGTTGAATAACAATATAGGGTTGTTCTGGTAACCGTAAAAACAGGTATTTTGTACACCCAGTAGTAAGATAAACATTATCAATACAACAAACGACTTCATTAGTCCAACATCAGAGATCTGCGTAATGTATGTGTGTGTGCCATAAATACTTACAAAAGAGTCAATTATAACAAACTAAGCATATGGTCACACGTAAGCTTAATTAATAATTCATGGGTGTGCCAGTATGAGTACGCTAGAAGCTAATCAAATGGTACATATAATAGGTATCTTTATAAGGACATGATTGATCGATAAAGTTAATGGAAAAATGAATGATGTTGTCATTTATTGACAAGCATATTATCCGTGACATGGAATTTAAAAGCTGACATAAAAAAGCTCTATCTTAGTATATATGTGCATTAATTTCATTATAAACATTTCATGTAACTGAAAATCATTCATAATAAATTTTTCAATCTGATTACAATCTTATTATTTTTGATGTGCTACTTTTGGCATCTGACATATTTTCTCTGAATCCGGTGTCCAGATTAAAACGTGAACTACCTGTATTGATATGAAGGACTTAATTTTGCTATGAAATATGATTGCTTTATTATGGCTAAAATATGACTGGCTGATGAAAATAGAATACTCATTGATATACAGAGCTTTCAAGAGCGGCAACATGCTCTATGGCAAAATACAGTGTTCTCTAGCGCCCCACCCCCTCAGTAATCATATAAGAAGAGTGAATAATGAAGCATTTTATTATCAGATTAATCCTTCTTAATCTTACTGCGACCATGCCAAATGCAGCTGATCTACCCATCTCATTGAGCTGGATGATAGAACACTGCAGTGGTGAAAAGTTGAAGCTCTCATCTCAATGAGTTAAAAATACTTTCCCACAAAAGTATCTATCGGATGGTATGGCAATTTTGGTATATGGAAAGTGGAGATACCCAAACTTTCTAGAAAAATACTGGATTGGATTCCTTGAAAAGCACCCATGGAGCACGCACAGGACAAAAATGAGAGGGTGTCACTAATTGGCAGTCTGACGATTAAGGGCTGTTTGCTCAAGTGATGTCAAAGGTTGCACGCAAAGATTGTCTGATCTCTCAGTGTCAGAGAGTGCTTGATTTTTTATAAACGTGATGGTGAGTAGACTAGAAAAAAGTAAGAGATTTAAACGTACAACAGTTTCTGAGATAATAACCATGGAAAAAGACGTGGGCAGTGGATAATTAAGCTTCGATATTTATGATAAATGGACAGTGATTAGAGAAAACATCGTCTTTAATATGCAATGAATTCTCCTCTGGCTTCGCAGTTCACATTCATTGCTAAGTACAGCGACAGCCAAGTCACGTGTCATAAACATGACTACTTTTTTAATAAGGTATTTCCCCATGAATACAATGTTTTGAGAAGGATTTGAAGCAAAACTTTGATGGATTAATTAGTTTGAATATGTTTTTAGGCCAAATATATCATCAAATCAAACAGTTTGCACAAGGAAAGGTATCTTTTTAAGCATGTGACCCTTAATTTTTACATGAAGATATTTCCTTTAAAAAATACTGTTCTCTTCTCCACACACCCATCCCAACACAAAATTCTTTGATGTACATGAAGGCCTATACTTTCAATTGGGCACAAGAACTATTCAATTAAAACCCTTAGTAGTTCAACTCATGTTATTATCAAAAATCCAAACACATTCCACACGAAACTAAATTAATCGTGGAAGTAGGCCTACCTACATGCATATATTAACATCTTAATATCAACTATGCCTTTTGCATACAAGTACCTGTACCAGACAAGTGCTTTAAAATTAATTTGGTCGCTATTAAACTAAACTGCTATGCACCAACGCTTATGCAAAATAAAAATTGTTTACAACATTATTAAGCTGAGCTGAAATTCTAAATCAGGAGTATAAATCATCTAAATAAATAATGTTGATTGCTTTAGTTTCAAGCATCAGTGAACTCTATTTTTTATAAAATTTAAAAATTCAAGCTGTATAACAATGTCAATAATAGTAAGAAGACATGTTTAATTTATTCATAAAATGCGGAGTGTTGACTGTTGATAATTTCCTGTAGAAAGCTATGACAGATCATACATTCTGGAGATTGGTTTATTTCCTTGTGTTAAAATGATTTACAAACAATGATATGGCACACTGACAACAGCTTAATGGTCCTTCGAATATAGATAACCAATCCATTAATTGAATCTATAACCATGTCTTGGGCTAGCCTAGTCCACACCTTTCTCTTTACATAACAAATCAAAATATTAATTAGATCAAGATAAGTAGGTTTATCTATAAAAAATCCATGAAAATGGATATAGTTTATAAAAGCTTAAAACATGATTGGACTAACTGACATCATAGTCATTGGTATAAACTATATTGCATATACCGAAAAACCTAAATTTATCTACAAGACAGGGGAAAGAAAAAGAAACCGTAAATCAATAATAACAATATACAATTGGGTTTTAGATGAAAAATGCTGGGTTTTATATTTACCTCGTCAACTGACAGTGGCATACATATTCGGTATTCTTTTATGAGCATACTAGAAACTTTATGTTGACTATTCGTTGATGTTATATTCCCATCTAAATTAGCTGACAGCAATCACTTGAAAATTTGATAGATCAAGATGACATTGATGTATACATATGTTTAGTGTATCAAAAATCCCATAGGTGGCGCTGCGAACTGTACTTAAAAGACTTCGCGATACACAGTTAAAAATAGTAATCGATTTATAAATAGCTACGAGAACGCAAGTCGGAGAATGCATAAAATTGCCTGGAAATATAAAGGTCATGGGTAGAGCCCCACAACATATTTTATCATGAACTAACCATCGACGTCCTAATCGAATATTTTTTATTTTGGTTGGGTTTTAATTTCATTGTTAATTTTTATCTTTAATTTTTTGAAGTGAATGTTTGAAACAACCCTGATTAAAACACAGATCCTATTTCGTTTCGTTTTTATGGTTCAAAATTTCGTTTTACTTTTCTTTACTACACTAGGACCTGGAAGAGTTGTTATATTACCGGCGTTTTTGTTGAAGTGAGGGATAAGCTAATGAAACGGCCGTCTGTTATGGCGACGTCGTGGCGTGTTATGCACGGAACTGTAGGCTTCAACGCTGATTATCAATGTCTGACGTCATTGGGTCAAAAGCCGCTCGTACGACCCCTGACACGACCTTCGGATACAACTTGTCAGATCTTAATGTAGTGTAGCCCATTGAATGTATAAAAAAAACGAAACTAAATTTAGATCGGTATTTTAATCAGATTGTGTTTGAAATCAACTTGAACTGTGACACGCGGGGGGAAATGAACAGTACGTATATTCTATACGAACCAGAACTATAGCCTACCAAGGTATGGGCTCTCATCTGAAATTGCTTTTCACTTACATATCACTGGGAGTACAAATTAGAAGCTCCTTCATAGGTTTTATAGGTTTCGTCGAGTATTTTCGATGTCCAATATATTTGAAGAATGATAGAACTGTTTAAATACATTCCAAATATAATTTTAACACAGAGATCAATGCTACGGGAGATGTGTAACAAGCACGTGAAGAAACGGGAAGTGGCGACAAACATGACAAACGAGTTATCCTACTACATAACTGAATGAAGTAACGAGCGATAACAGACACGCGATCGAATTTCATTTCACTGATAATTCAGTTGAAGATGAAAAGTTATTATATGAGACGGTGAGAGGATATCTGACAATTCAAAAAAAGAATTGGCTGTCATTAGATAAAAGATAACGAACAAATTAGAAAAATGTCCGTGCATTACCATGTTTGTATTAAGAACAGAATGAATAAAACGGGTGAATGCACCGGTTTTTTCTATTTTTCTCCGTTTCCGTTATACTAGTGACAGCCAATTCTATTTTTGAATTGTGAGATACCCTCCCACCATCCCATATAATAACTTTTCAACTTCAACTGAATTATCAGTGAAATGAAATTCGATCGTCTGTCTGTTACGCTCGTTACTTCAATCAGATATATATAGAAGGATAACTCGTGTTTGTCATGTTTGGAGTCACTTCCCGTTTCTTCACGTGCTTGTTACACATCTCCCGTAGCAATGATCTCTGTGTTAAAATAATATTTGGAATGAATTTAACCAGTTCTATCACATATTTTATAATGACTGACACCAATATTGTCTTTTAAATACCAATCCTCCATTATAAGGCTTACCCGAACTCTACCCTTATTCGTTGCACAAGTCCAACCTCTCTCTCGCTCGCTGCACAAGCGGTGGTGGACATACAATATAGCATAAATGTTAACCGGTTAACTTATAATATTTAATATTAATTATTTTTGTTAATGGCCCACATTTATATTGTCCCATTCTCCCAGTTATTGCCCCTGACAACTTAAAGGCCACCATTCAATGTGCTGCGGGTGGGCGTATAATCATTGTCTGATAACATAACGTTATATTGTAACATAATCTAATGTGTTACGGTTTTAGAGACTTGAAGCAGACAGGAAAAATAACAGAGACCTCAATTATAGCTATAACTTCCATCAAAACAATTAAAGGATCAATGACCCAGTTTGTAAGGACAATATCAAACACTGGCCGTAATACAGATATTGTCAGACGTTTCTAATTTTTAGAAATACAAAGACATAATTCTATGGAATACTATATCTGTTTTTTTGTTATTAATTTTTAGAAATTTGCAGGAACGTAAACCCAGGAATCCGATCTATACTCTTGAAAGGGTGGGGTGGGTGGTGTGTGGGTGGGGGCTTTAAAAATCGTGTGATACGTACTAATAATTGGAGAATTATCCTTGACGTAAAAAGCCCAATATTTCAGAATATCCACTCTTACCGAGGATATTTTGTTGGTCCAAGAAACCAAGTATTGTTGGCCTGTGGACAATAAACATCACATGTGTCTTCCATTTTCAACATTGGAATGAGCCCATTGTGTTGCAATGTCATTAACAAAATTACCGGTAAAATATTCATAATTCACTCAAACCAGTATATTATTACTTGATAATTTCATTCATTTTAATATTATGTAGCGTCTAGTCTACAAAATACTTTGGTCATTTTGTGACTTTCATTATGGTCATAGCGTGTGTAATGCGAATTTACAAATTTTGTATTTTCGTCTATTCTTCTTCAATTCCAACTCATGCCTATGCTTCATCATGTCATGTGTCTGACGCGTGGACCACAGATTTGGTGTCCCATCCGAACGACTAAGCACACTTTTCTTGTTAGCGCCCCCCCCCCCCCGACGCCTCCTTATTAGTGAGAACCGGGTTCACTCTTCTTGATCAAGGTAGCCAAAGAAGCCAGATTTAATGTTGAGAATACATTATCGGATGATCAGATGTCGTGTGCAGATATCTACGAGGAGCAGTTCGGATCTTCTGAAAAATATTGAAGAGTCTGGGTAATCAGTACTATGACCTGGGAAATCTCGTAGGCAGCGAGAAGTTTCGTGAATTAAAGCATCAAGATGTCGGACGGAGGCGATGGAAAACTCCAAAAAATGGAAGTGGATTACAGTTCCACTGTAGATGAGAAATTACCTAAATGTGAAAAGCTTGCAAAGGTACACACATCCATGTATTTTTATTTTCCGAAAGCCTTAAAGCCCTCAATTTGTTATATTCCCAAGAGTGTGGTAATCCCCAAGCCTATGCCGGTACACAACACCGAAAAGTTTCATTTCAGCAATGTCATTGTCATTCTCGATGCTATACTATGTTGATTTCAAGACCATAATGCCTTCCAATTGCTAATAGATTTGAAAATATAAATCTGTTAAGTGGTTGCCGAGAAAAAAATATTTATAGACTACACTACAAACAAAAAATACTGATGAGAGTAAACCGTAAAGGGGGCTACTTCAATTGACAGAATGATTGAACTAATAAATAGTAATAACATAATCATCACTGGTTCAGCTCTGACCTAAACGTATGCTCTCATTGCACTTGCCCTGTATGTTCGAGAACAGGCCAATTGACTCCTTGTCGAAAACTTTTCAGTGCCCAGAGCTGAACTACATCATCACCCACCTATCCTTATCCTATCAGTGATTACAGCGGATAGTCAAAACAATAAAGCTACATGACATGTTAAGAACAAACCAGAAGAATTATGCAAACAAAGTCACGAAATGCTGAATATCAATAGAGTTCGTCTTCTCATGACCACAATGCTTCACACCAAATTTTAAAAGAATCTGCCAAAAACTGTAGCCTCTATCATGTCTATGATTCATAATGCATTCACAAATTGAAATAAGCAAATTGTTGACGCAGACGGACCTACCAACCGACGGAAAGGCCTTAGGGTGATGACATAATACGCAAGTATATAAAAATTGAATGTAAATCAGTTTGTATACATTCATATTACATCAATATATTATATATATGCTGGGGTAGGACCAGTGTCTGAAACAAACAGGAACTGTGTGACACTACTAGATAAGATCCCTCATCTCTCAACCCTCCTTGTTGCAAGATATGAGATGGTACTGTATAGTTTTACCTGGCAAAACCCCAGTGCGAATCACATTGGGCTTCAAACATCAAGACTGTCAATTTTTTCTTCAAAACAATGATTGATTCTTGTTATTTATAACATTTCTGCCACATCCAACTACAATTAAACATATAATCTTACCTGCTGACACAGATACAAATCATCTCTTTTAAAACGGAGTGATAATAGTTGGCTTTTCCCAGCATTTCAAATTTGACATCTTTACGCCATGCAGACGGGGCTAATAATATGTCATGTACAACGGCCAATCAAAATTTGCGAAAAGTACAGTAGGATAACCTTTATAGGTCACAAGAATAGCCTTGTCAATTCTGTTAGAAACTGTTTAAAGATAAACGAAAGTTGTATCACTACATTGGGTTGAGTATGTTTAACAAGTCCTAATTGCATATAACGAACTTATTTTTAAGATGTTACATGCATTAATACAGAAATTAAGTTTGCCTGGTGAAACTAAAGGCATCCAATAGTAGCTAAAAACAAGCACATCAGTATATCTCAACGTTTTTGGCCAAGTTCTTGTAGCTAGTGTGACACATGATCATGTGGGTCCTTCAGATGATACACATTTTTCGCCTTCCGCCATTTTCGATTGAAGAATGCATGTGTAACCGATTGGAATCCTTTGTTTTCCACCGGTAAACCTATCACACAGTTTTATATCATTTAATTTGGATTAATACATTAAATACAAATCAACTGTAATCTTTCTCAAAACGATAAAATACATCGCCAAGGATGGAATAGAGCTTTTAATTAGGAAAGCTCTCATGATTAATTTTATGGCAGATACATTTTCTGTTTTATGTTATAGTACGCTAATTATCACCAAAATAATCAGATTCAGAGACATTATTTCCTTCAATAATTTTATTTTAGCAAGGGAAGCTGTCTGATGCCATAGATACGCTGTTATCATTAGAGAAACAGACCAGAACAGTAAGTATAATTTATTTTAGGAGATTTTTCTCAGTTTAATATATTTTACTTCTCTTATATAATAAAGTTATGTTATGGTAGCTTATTTGAAGTTTTTTTCCGACGTGGTTTCCCCTTGTCAGTGATGCAGGACGGAGGGCCTGACAAGCACAGCTGACTAGTCGTTCGGATGGGAGTGATGGGACAAAAAACCGAGGTCCCGTGTACACATTGGCATGCACGTAAAAGATCCCTTGGCAGTTGGAATTCGATGTAAGAGTAGGCCGTAGCGCCGCTGCCCGGGCAAAATTTCCCTCATAGCACACTGTATGGCGTATGCCCGTCTTCATTAGCCCAGGTTAGGAGCAAACAGTAGGACGTTAAACCCCATTTCATTTCATTTCATTTCATTTTATTTGAAGTTTATGTGAGAGAATACATGTAAAAACAGCAATTTTACATGTAATTGTATTTCCTTGCGTAGGTAAGTGCAAGATACCAATTAGATATCAGCAATATTTAACAGTGGCATATACATGTACTAAAACAAATCCAGAAAGAAGTAAATTTTTGAAATATTTTTTTCAGAGTTCTGATACACATTCAACTGGTCGAATTTTGGTTGCTATTATAAAACTATGTTTTGAGGCCAAGAACTGGGAAGCTTTAAATGAAAACATTGTTTTGCTTACAAAAAAGAGAGGACAAATTAAACAAGTAAGTTGTAATGAACCTTTTAACTACATGAATTCCACTAGATGTACCAACTGTATGTTTTTAATGTATGTTACTATTGCGTATCATAGGTCAACACTAATAATCTTCATAAACTTTCATATTCTGTTTACAAAGTACTGAAACTGTTCTCTTGGAAGATCAAATCTGTCATCAAATTTTGTTAGCCCTCTTAGATTTAAACACTGTATTTAACTCTGTAGTCCAACAAATTCTTTGCAGTAGATTGAAAACATTTTTTGGTATTACTGAATGGGTGTCCATATATACCAAAATTGCCATACTTTTATACTTTTAGTCGGTCACAAAAATGATCCAAGAAGCATGTACTTATGTAGAGAAAACACCTAATCTGGATATTAAATTGAAGGTGATTGATACATTGAGGACTGTTACGGCTGGAAAAGTAAGTGTCCTTTGTTTTTATTCACTCGGCGGGTAACGCTAATGTACTAATCTTGGGGTCCTATGTTTGATCCCATTGTTTACAGATCAAGTTCCTTAGTATTTTCATACCATTCGCTTTCTGTTTATCAGGCAGCTGGGTGAACATGTTAAATACATGTCATGTCATGGCAAAACAAGAGATGTCCAAATATCTTGTCAATATTTAAGCATATCTAGGTTTTTGGCGAGATTATCCTGAATCTTGTGTTACCGGGGACGAATTAAGGGAGGTAAATAGGCCTCAAACAAGATGGTGACACCCATGAAATTATTTTCAAAATTAAATTGTCATTTCAGACAGATCTATTTATATTGCCTGTTCAACATCCAACTCCCAACACCTAAGTATTTTATCATAAACTGTCTCTCTTCAAGGGTTGTATCTATGGATTTTGATCTTTTTTATGTGGTTGATAATCCAGTACACATATCGTCAAATGTGGACAACAGGCCCAGACCCTCTGTATTCTGAAGACTAGGAGGTTCTGGGTGTCGGAGACTAAGACACTGTGCTCCAGATTATTTTTCTAGAGAGTTTTAACATTAAAATTTTACTGATCTAACAAACTGCTTATGTAGTATTGATACACTTGAGCTGACTGTATTGGATGCACTTGTTGAACTAGAGCATATATAGCCATTTTCTTTAAACCTTGTAACCCTACATAACAGTGCCTCACAGAAATTACAATAATTGTTATTTACCACTTATTTTTTCTTCAGATATATGTTGAGATTGAAAGAGCACGATTGACAAGGACTTTAGCAAAAATTCGAGAAGATGCAGGAAAGATTGCTGAAGCAGCTGATGTCTTACAAGAATTACAGGTATATATTTATATAGTAGATTAATTCTGATTGAAAAGAACTGGAGTGATGGGTTTCAAGTTTTTGATCACGACTGAATTTGCAACATAAACAATTTTTCTGTTTTCAATGACATTCAAGGTTTTTATTTTCTTAGAAATAAAGTAATATAATTTCGAGCATCTAACAGTAGAATTTTAAATTTGTCTAAAAACTGAACCAAGCTTTTATGATTTTCATATATATTGCTTTAAATTCAACTTTAATAATGTGTAATGGAAGTACATGTATATAATTATAATTTGAATTACAGGTGGAGACGTTTGGCTCAATGGAGAAGAAAGAGAAAGTAGACTTTATCTTAGAACAGATGCGTCTTTGTTTAGCTAAGAAAGATTTCATCCGTACACAGATTATTAGTAAGAAAATCAACACAAAGTATTTTGATGAAAAAGACAGCACTGTAAGTTTGAAATTGATCCAATTTTTTTTACTGCTTTTCTGTTAGCAGATATTACTGAAGTTATTCTTAGAATATAAATAACAGATTCTATCATCAGTGTCAAGCTTTATTTCTTCTTCTTTCGATAATATTTTGAGGGAGCCATGGTGGCTCAATAGGTATGGTAGTGGCTCACTAACCAAGAAGTCCCTTTGACCAATCCTAATGCAGAACCTCTATATTTTGGATCACTAATCTCTAAGAATGAAGATAGTGTAGTCTTCTATCTTCTGTTGAGTGGGGACTACACTATCTTTATGATTCAGTAGTAAGATCTAATTGGTTTGTCAAAATTCATTGATTCAGACAATGGAGTGTTGCCTCTCCCCATCATCTCATTAATCATATAAGAATAAAACATTCAAAAATTAGAATGTTTTCTTTGAAAACAATTAAATTTTGGAGGAATTAAGAATGTATTGTGTTATAAAATTTAATTTTGTAGGAATTGAAAAGGGGTTGTGTTAAAATATTTTGTTGGAATTGGAAATGTGTTAAAATATTTAATCATATTTTGTAGGAATTGGAAATGTGTTAAAATATTTAGTCATATTTTCTTGAAATTGAAAGTGTCTTGTGTTAAAATATTTCATCAAATTTTGTAGGAATCGAAAATGTGTTGTTTGAATATTTAATCATATTTTGTTGATTTGAAATGTGTTTATGTTGGAATATTAAATTATATTTTGTAGGAATTGAAAATGAAGTTTTATAAATTAATGATTGAGCTGGATGAACATGAAGGATCTTATCTATCTATATGTAAACATTATAGAGCTATATATGATACAGAAGAGGTCAAGGAAGATAAAGTCAAACTAAAAGAGGTAGGTATATTCAGATAATAAGATATATCCAGGCCTTGAGATCTGAATATCACGCACAAGTGATAAAATGTGTTCGCCATACATTTTGATATCATACATGTGTATGTCACATTATTTTTCATCAATCAAGAACAGACAAGATAGTTATTTAAAAGCCCAGTGCAGCGCAATCTCGCCAGTCAATCTCAAGGCCAGTATGTCAACAGAAATTAATAAAGTACATTAAAACTTGGTCGTATATTGCCATTGATACCTATCTTGTAAGCAGCCACAATATCTTGTGAACACTCTACAGATAATATTTATTTGATCTTTTTAGATTTATTCACTTTGTTTACATTAGGCTAGTGTTTGTGGGATTAAGTTGAATTTCAATGATTTCTGATTTTAACTTCCTGACCTACTCTCCGTGTAGGTGAACAGTCTAATGACAAAAGTTATCAAAAGATCTGCCTAAAATTTTGAAATTTGCACAAAGAAGCCTATGGAATTTCACTTTTATTCTTTATGTCTTGAGTTATTGCCCTTGCTTATCTAAGTTCTTGTGTATGTTATATAAACAAAAGTCCTAATCCAATGTGCTTGAAATTGTTCAGATTAGTGAGCTAAAGAAACATGTTAAATTTAAACAATTTCTGTCAATTATGAATGCTAATTTAAATGTTTTTGACATAAAAAAAGAGAATTGATTTATTATCAGAATAATAAGGAAAAAATGGAGTTTACATGACCAAGCAAAGAGAATTGTAGATATCAATGAATAACAAACAGGCAATATCGACATAATTGGTGAAATCAATACCTTTATAGATTGATCATTGAACCTATGTAACATCTATATATATATTTGTGACTGTCGTTTGTCTGTCTGTCTGTCTGTTCGGGGTTGGCGGCTACACTAGGTCTACCCCGAGTCTGAAATTTGGGGTATAGGGGTAGCTCGGACCGGGGAGTAACATAGGCCAGGTGGTGTTAGTCTACCACTTCCGGTTTCGGAGTTATGACCCCCGAGCGAAGCCGGTCTGTTTGGGGTTGGCGGCTACACTAGGTCTGCCCCGAGTCTGAAATTTGGGGTATAGGGGTAGCTCGGACCGGGGAGTAACATAGGCCAGGTGGCGTTAGTCTACCACTTCCGGTTTCGGAGTTATGACCCCCGAGCGAAGTCTGTCTGTTCGGGGTTGGCGGCTACATCTGCCCCGAGTCTGAAATTTGGGGTATAGGGGTAGCTCGGACCGGGGAGTAACATAGGCCAGGTGGCGTTAGTCTACCGCTTCCGGAGTTATGACCTCCGAGCGAAGCCAATCTGTTCGGAGTTTGCGGCTACACTAGGTCTGCCCGGAGTCTGAAATTTGGGGTATAGGGGTAGTTAGGACCGGGGAGTAACATAGGCCAGGTGGCGTTAGTCTACCACTTCCGGTTTAGGAGTTATGACCCCCGGGCGAAGTCTGTCTGTTCGGGGTTGGCGGTTTCACTAGGTCTGCCCCGAGTCTGAAATTTGAGGTATTGGGGTAGCTCGGACCGGGGAGTAACATAGGCCAGGTGGCGTTAGTCTAACACTTCCGGTTTCGGAGTTATGACCCCCGAGCGAAGCCGGTCTGTTCGGGGTTGGCGGCTACACTAGGTCTGCCCCCGAGTCTGAAATTTGGGGTATAGGGGTAGCTCTGACCGGGGAGTAACATAGGCCAGGTGGCGTTAGTCTACCACTTCCAGTTTCGGAGTTATGACCCCCGAGCGAAGCCCAGTATCCTGCTAGTTAACTAATAAATTTGTTGTGTTTTTCAGGCTTTGAGATGTGTAGTATTATATGCTATTCTAGCACCATATGATAACGAACAGTCAGATTTAATCCACAGAATTAAGGAAGATAAAAATTTAGAAGAAATACCAAAATACAGGTTGGATAGTGTTTATTGTTCTTTAAAGTTAGGTTAGATGGCTTTATCACTTTCATCAGGATAATAAATGTCTAAGTGGACCCTTCATCAGCAAACCCCTGATCTCTTTAAAATTAATTAAACCACTGGCAGTCTGGGCCAATCAGCACCTATCTGCTAGGCAGCACCTTTCCCGCTAGGCATGTCATACCCTTTGTAGTTCGGATCAGTACCTACCTTCCTCTTTCTCCATTGTCTTGATATGGTTATATCATATGTTTGATCTCTAGTGGTATGTGGGGTTGGATGGCCGAATAGTTAGCACGCGCGCGCTGTATCATAAGGCTTGTCATCGAGTCAACTGGCGTGGTTTCGAATCCCCGGTTGTACATGATAAGGAGTAGGGTCGCCTGTCCAACCTTGTGGGTTTTCTCTGGGTCCTCCGGTTTCCTCCTACTGCCAAAGACCCCTACGCGCAAGCAAATTATTGAAATAAAATTAAAACCATATGTTAGTCCCGAAATGACCTAGTTTGTATCGAGTGGATGTTAAACCCCATCTCTCTCTCTCTCTCTATTGGTATGACTGCACCATATTTGGATCTGGACAGCAATTTACCTATTTTCACTGGTCTTGGCCTTATTTGGCAAGTTTCTTCGGAAACCCAATATTGAAGGAGAAAGTAACCCCCAGGAAGAAGAAAAAATTATTAACCTTACATTTTGGCACACAATATAATAGGAATGTGTCTGCATAATTGTATAAGAACCATTTTCTTTACCAATATTCACTTCATTAAGATGAAGAATTTGACATCATGTAAAAAAAACAAAACCAAAAAAACATCAAATTTGTGTTATTTTTCAGAGATTTATTGAAATGTTTTACCACACCAGAAATTATACAGTGGAAACTGTTATGTAATATTTATGAAAATGAGTTGAAAGTAGGATCGGATATATCTCCTGCTACCCATATATTTAATACTAGATTAGAAGGTGGAATAAAACGATGGCAGGATATGAAAATCAGAGTCGTAGAACACGTAAGTTTAATTAATACTTTTTTTTTACTGGTCACTATGGTCACCAGCATCCTGTGCCAACTTCTGTCATAGGCTATTCTAATAATAAAATGGAACTTGTAAACGGTTCCCACAGAAACTTTAAAATAGTGTGTGATGAACCACTGATCTGGCCCCACATAATGACAATTCCTTATGGGTCGATATGGTCAACCCACGTAATGACATTTGGTTATTGGTCGATATGGTCAGTCCACTTAATGACAGTTTTTTTTATTGGTCTATATGGTCAACTAACAGTTTGTTATAGGTCAACCCACATAATGATAGTTCGTTATTTGTTGATGTGGTCATCAGCTTACTGTGCCCATTGCTATTCAAAGCTATTCTTAAAATATCGGATTAGTAGGCTAAAACTAAGACCATTATTGCCAAAGGAAACGAATCATCATACTATTTGCTAAATAATAAATGAAGCTTTGAGGCCAGTCAGTTGAACTCAAATTTCTCGAAGATGTTGTTAGACCTCACTGTCATGTAATTATAAATAACATAAAAAGTATATCCCATTTTAATTAGGCTGCCCATATTTGTATGTTTCTTAATTTGTTGGAATTATTTAGTTTCAATATTTTGTAATTGTAGAATATCCGAGTGATGTCAAATTATTATACTCGTGTACGGATGAGTAGAATGGCCGAACTTCTTGACCAAACTGAAGCTGTAAGTTCTATGTGTGTTTTTATGTCCACAAACAATTGTAAAACGTAATGTCCTTCATTCAGTTGGGTTTGGAGTATAGAAGGGGGTGGGAAGGGGTCGGAGTCTTAGATTGTTGACCAAACAAACCTGTCTTGAATGTTTTCCTCAAAAATATCGACAAAGAAAGGTCAAAGCCTAGATTTGAACATAGCAAGAAAACCATAACTATTTGACAGAACCTAAAAGAACTTTTGATCAATGGAATCTTTGACTGCAAAATTAAGGGTCATTTATTTCCAGAATGTTCAGTCAAGTCTCTGGAAATCGAAGGATAATTTTCATTAATAGCATGATTATATATTTGATTTCTGATTTTATTTATTCTGATTCTACTTGCAGGAAACAGAAGAATTCTTATCTAGTCTGGTAGTGAAGAAAACGATCCAGGCCAAAATAGACCGATTGGAAGGCATCATTAATTTCTCTCAACATAAAGATCCTAATGAAATTCTCAATGATTGGGCTCACAATTTAAATGAACTTATGTTATTAGTAAATAAAACTGATCATCTGATTAACAAAGAAGAGATGGTACATCGTATGATGTAAAATAATTCCATGTCATTGCCAGTTTTGATTCTGTGGAATCATTTTGTACATGTTAAATTCATTAAAACTATCATTTCTAAAAGTCTATGGGTTAATGAGTGTTAATTAATGATAAACAGGTATTACTGAATGGGGTTTGAAGTCATCATTTTCTGCACCAAATGGGCTTATAAAGATAAGCCTACGCCATGTGTTTTTTTCCTATTCTTCTTCGAATTCTAACTGCCAAGGTTTTACGTACATGCCAAGATGCAAACTGGGCCTTAACTTTTGGTCCCATCCTAACGACAAGACACTTCTTTGCTAGGCTTTCCTTCCTTCACCACTGACAAGGGAAAAACTTGCTGAACAATCCTGGGGAACTCTTTCAGCCAACACCAGGATCACACCTAGGTACTACTGGTTAGTGTGTAAGCAACTTACTCATGGAACCAAAGAGTAATATGTCAACTACTTTGTGACCTCATAATTATACTTGAAGGCTACCATACTTTGTATGCACTAAGATTCTGGGTTGTTTTTTTTTGTTTTTTTTACAGATCTAAATTAAATAGGAGTTGGGGGGTTTATGACCAAACTGAGAATTTTTCAAGTTATGACATTATACACTTTATAAATCGTTGACTAATAAGAAGCAATGTTATAAAAAATGTTCATGAGTGAATTGACAATTTATGAACAATGTTCTTACAACAAACAATCTGGTACAAGGGAAATTTTGCTGGGACATCAAATTTAACTGTCAAGGGTTCTTTAACATGCACATCATAGAGTACATCTTGGTTATTTGTCTCATCTGAACGACTAAGACGTTTGTTCCTTTCAGACCAACAAGGGAGAAAACATGTCTCGGCCAACACCTGTATCAAACGTGGGACCACTTAACTGAGCCACTTTAAAACAAGCGGTTTTGGTACAATAAAAATTGTGGACGGACGAACAGGGGCCACAACATAATAAGTATGAAGTGGACGTATAAAAATGAAAGAACCAGTGATAGTTAATTAAATATGATTTATTCCCACAATAAAATTTGTTTCTTACCATATATACAGATACAAATTATATAATATACATATAAATGAAAGTGATGTAAGAGCTAAAAAAAAAAAGTTATATTAAACTTTTTAATACAATATAAAATATATATATAACATGTATAGAAACATTTATATCATTATATAGGTTTATTCATAATTTAACAAATAAGCTTTTAGCAAATAAATGGCCGGATAGATATTGAAATATGAAAAAAATTTTTTTTCTAAAAACACCGTTAATATATAATCAGTAGGCACTATAGTGAGAGGTATACAGAAATACTATTAATTCCTATATCATTTTATAATACTACCCTATTACTTTTAATGCTCTTTTCCTTTAGTGAATAAATTGATTTGAATTCAGACAATGAATATCACAAATAAAATGAAAATTAATATCAACATGGAATTAATATTTAGTAAAATGGAACACAACAGGTTACTTAAGAATAGTAGTACATTTAAGTAAATTATATAAATTTTTGTCGAGGGAGTGGGTTTGCCAGTTGTTTAAAATAAACGTACAATTGAGATTAAATTGCACAAATGTTGCTAGTTAATAATACCATAGAACAAGAAGTTAAATGTGCTCAGAAAGGCTTCATTATACCCTAAATGCCTTTAAATTGATGTTAACCATGGTCGTATCCTATTATTCACATACAATTTATACATCATTTACAAGATAATGACATCCTTCTTACATTGTGACCTAATACTCTGTTTTGAAATTAATATGGTGATGCATTAATTTCTTGATTTATAGTATTAAAAAGCATCTGTTTTAAACAAGTCAGTCCTTACCCTATACAGACTAATATGTAGGCCTACAAATTTCAACAACAACAGATTTAGAATATACTGGACCCTGACAAAATTTAATAGATGGTGGATCCATAGCTTTATTTTATCAAATCTCTGGTGATTAATGATTTAAATACATTTATCAAGATGCTTCTCTCCTATTTACATATAGATCCAAATTACATTACATGAATTATCTGGAATGTAATTTATTAGGATGATGTTTACAATATTCAGTATATATGAATGTGTATCTGAACTTCTTGGTTTTGCTGCTGGAGGATTCCTTATAATTGTAACTACTAAAGACTTACAATTTTCATTATAATTACAGTATCAGTTAAATATATATGTACTATAGTGTAAAAAGCCAAATATTACCGCAATGCTGTTTACTGTTTGACTAATAATATGTTGAAGCACATGATTACCTTAATACAAATATCCGTAAGGATAGTATATATTATATACACACACAAGGCACCTTAATTCACTAATTAAAAATATAGTTTTATCTTTTTACAAATGTCTGTCATCCACATTATTATATTACAAAGACTATGTAAGAAAAGAATTTGGTAACTCTACCATTATGAAAGGATAAACAAACACAATACATGTATGAGCAACATGGACAAATAATAATTATGCTGCTAAAATTGGCAATTGTTATGAAAAGAAATTGTCGTGCTATAACAATAAGAATCAACATTTAAAAACTTTTGCCACACTTAATGATTGTGCTCATGGCAGAAACCGGAGTAACTGCCAGTATTGTTGATGTCAATGACATTAAGGGTAGCACTTTAAAAGTGGCACTCAGAATTATTCTGAAAGTTAATCCCAGAAGCTATCATCATTATCTATCTTTTGTTACAACATAGAAACAGATGGACTACCATCTTTAAAACCAGTCACACATCACCAGGATAAGGCTACAGTTGTTCTATTTATTTCAAAATTAAGAAAATGTAGGAATCTTAACACTGGGTATACTAAGACACATGCAAGAAGAGACAGAAAGTGCACCATTAATAGTTGATATTGAAGGGCTAGGTAGTGGATATTTCAATTGAATCATAACATAAAAACATTAAGTGGTTTTCACAACTGGAATGGAATTTAGATCATTCAGGGCCTAGAGAAGAAAATAAAATAATTAATCCTAACTGATTAAATGAGTAAGATTATATAATTTGCCCGGATTAAACAAGTATTTCAGTGTGTATCTCTCTTAATGTAATATCAAAATAATTTAAACTATACACGGTGTACCATAAAAACAATAATTTTATCTTTATGGTAATGTTACATAAATGGAATAAGAAATCCTGATGTATATCAGTATGTGAAAGATTAAAAAACTAAGGCCTAAACTATTGCATAGCCATTAGTGATCCAAGTAATTCATACAATGTGTATAATGTATATTATTATAAACATATACATATATATATATATATATATATATATATATATATTATTATTATTATTATTATACAAATAAGGAATAAAATTTAAAATCAATATTTTGCCATTTCATATCAAGTGGAAACAAAATCATTTCATATACTTAGATCATTTTGTTAATAATTTGCAATTTGTATCTCGCTTTTATGGCATAATTAGGATATATTATAGTATTTCCTAACTACCCTTACACAGCTAGTATTTGACTTTCAATATCTATAACTTTCAAACAGTGTCATCTTTTTTTTATTTTATATATCGATGGCTTAGAGCACAACTGTACTATGTCCATTTTTGGTGAAAATAAGATTTTTAGATATTAAAAATCCTTATTTCAGGGCGCTTGTTGTGTAAAAAGATACAAGTCCCCTGACAATTTAAAGCTGTCGAAAAGGCACAATAACCATAAGTGTTATGTACTACCCACATATTTCTTTAGAGCACACATAGTCCATGTCCGGACATAAGTCTTTTGTGCATTTATTCTGGCAAAAAAGTGCGGACATAAGTCATTTGTACATCAATTTGAACAAAAAAGTACGGACATAAGTCATTTGTTGTGCACTACCCACATATTTCTTTAGAACACACATAGTCCATGTCCGGACATAAGTCTTTTGTGCAATTATTCTGACAAAAAAGTACGGACATAAGTCATTGTGGATCACATTTATCCAAAAATCAGCTGTATGCTGTGCTTAAGTTGAAGTGCGTCTCTATCAGCCTATTTGAATTGATTCAAGCAATAATCTTTCCTGAAACCATATACATCCACTGATAACTTACTTTTTTATAGCTTATTGAAATCTTAAAATACGTTTTTTTCTCAAACCTTAAAAATGGACATAGTACAGGTGTGTTCCAAGCCATCGATATATTCATAACTGCATATAAATGGAAACATATATAAAACATAACAATTTAACATAGGCAATAATATATTAATAATAATAATAATGTAATCGTATTTAATGGGACAATAATTATAAAGGTGTAGAATGAACACAGTTGTTAAAAATTCTGGCATGTTAAATTGTATGTAAAAAAAAAGGAATGTATACGGTATAGCATTTTTATTTTTATCAGATACCTGATGTTACCTGATGTTACCTGATGTCAGGAGCATGACAAAGGGGAGCAAAATGTACATATTTTCGATAACCATCCATATCCTGCTAGCCGTATGTGGGGTGCGAAGATGGAATTCCAAATATGTATTATAGCCTGTCAAATGGAATTAATATCTTATGTTCGAAACAGGAGTGAAATAACATATCTAGTAGAAATTAAAACAGCAGATCAATATGATCAGCTTCATATTGAAATAAGGTGAAAAATATTAATTGACTCTTTAACATGAGCAATTGAAATACAGAGCTAGAACTAGCTTAATTTAATAACTGAAATTTCCCAGAGGTTTTTATCAATATTTTCAAGGCAAATAATGTCATTCTCCATCAATTATAAATTTCTGTTTTATATACCACCATAGATAACAATATAAAACCATTCTATATCAACATATAAAACAAACAAAACACACTAAAAATCAGGTATCAATGAAGAGCTTGCAACAAATTAAATAGTGAATGATAAGCAATAAGAAGCTGTCTTTGACCTCTTCATAATATATCACAAAAAAATACACTTATTTGGGTGCAAGAGGCGTATTCTCACCACAAAAAAACAAAACGCACACATTTACAAGGAAGGAACACACTGTACAGGTTAATCACAAAAAAAAATATATTCTACATAGAAATTTACAAATTAAAACATTCTGATATCTAAAATATCATATAATGCGTAGTTAATTTTCTCACCACAAAAAAAAAACAACAAAAAACGTATAAAAATAGGACATTTCTCTTACTACAAAATATATATCTTACCCTTAGGCTATGCATATTTGTTTATAAGTATTGAATTAAAGTGACTGTCCCTTAAAAAAACATTATCTACTGTTTTGAATTTGCCATGATTCAACACTGAGTACATATGTTCAAATTAGGTTATATGAGAAATCCGAAAGAAATATGCCAATCGATCGCGGGGATAATCCTTTAGATTAGGTATATATAGATTGTGGTTTTCAAAGAATTCAGGGGGCGTTTAAACAAAATGCCTTACCTTGAGTAGCTAAGTGCTCAGGTATGTGATAAGGTTATCTTAAATATGATATTACACTGAAAGTGATAATGCCTCTTTAAGCTGATAAATTTGAAATGCTGTGCAATAATACATTTTGTGTAAGCACTTACATCAGTGAGAGAAACGGTCACTTTAAAACAGGACTTACTTCATCTGCTTTGAGTTCTACCAAAAAAAAATAAAAATCCTTTAGTCTCAATGATCAATAAATTTAAAACCCTTTAGTCTCAAAGGGATCAATATGCCTAAATTCTAAATCTGAAGATGAAATGGCTTTATCATCATGTATTCATCTGTATTCTTCAAATCTAATAATTCATGGGTCGACCGGATCTATTGCCATTCTGACGGCCTGAAAATTTTTCAAAAGATGAAAATTAACATTAAGATAAAAATACAAAACATTATTAAATCAAGTTAAAGAGTAAATCACTGAAAATATTTGTTACTTAACATATTTGTGTGTAATTCAATTCAAATTGATGATTTTTTTTCATTTCTTTGTTTTCTTCATCAGTCAAGATATCTTTTTTTCATAACAACTGACCAGGGCTTTCATTTTAAACATATTTGTTAGTCTTCACTAACAGTAAAATTGATGGGCTGGATAACTTACTGGTAAGTCAATATATGTCATAAATTAGAATTTCAAAGAATTGAACCTTAAAACACAAAAAATACAGTTAAATTTATAGTTCTTATATGTAAATGCGATAATCCTAAAATAATGCTGCCATATTCTTTGGAAAAGATATCGTGCTAATCCGCTAAAAGTGACCAGCTGGCAAAATTTTAAAGTGAAAGTTCTTGTGTCAACCATAACCAACTTTCAAATAATAAAATGATAATAAAATATAAACTCTGCCCTTAAATTTAGTTTTTATTTGGTGATGTTCATTTTATTATGGATGATTCCAATTTGGAAGAAAGAGTTTCAAATGATCAGACATGAATTATTTAGGCTGATTAGTATTGTAAAGTTTTGATTAAAGAACTGATAAAGCCTAAGTTAAACCCCTCACCCTTCTTTAAGCATTTGTAAAGATACAAAATAGATATCTGTTCTTGATGAACTTTATAAGGTTATGTATTTGAACACAATATTGTTTCACTTGTATGATTCTGATAATTTTGTAATATCAATTAAAGCCACTGATCGTCATATGTATTTCGTGGACAATATCTAATTTTCTGTAGCTTAATCCATTTTAAAATGGAGACATATTGTTTATTTAAGATTTAATTAAGAAAGCAAAATCAAAATATCAAAGGTAGATAATCTCCTGGAGTGGATTAAATTAGATTATAAAGAGGTCCATCAAAAGATTGTACCCAACATTTATAGGTGGCGTCGAATGCTTATTGTGAAAGTTTCAATTTGTCGCATCTTTGTAAGTACTGAATGGAAGGAACTGATCTTTTTCTCAAGTGATATTCCGTTTGAAGATTCAACATTCACAATATTGTAGTTTGTAAAGGATTCATAATCTATTAAGTGACAATCAGCAACTTTAAACAAATTGATGCATCTAATCTTCTATTAACACATGACACAATTATCTGGAATACAAGTTACTTGAAAGATTTATTTCTCTCGTCTTTATAAATCTTTCAAGTAACTAATGCCGCTTAAACAATTTAATCTACTATTTATGAAAGAAAAATCTAATGATGGATGAATAGACCAGAAATGGATGAATTTTCCTAAGAAGTGATTCCCTCAATCCATTTTCTAATTTTTATATTTTGATAGACAAAAATTATCCAAAACCACTAATCTGACCCTTTGACCTTAAAACTTACCAATATCCATTTATTGTTTATCTAAATACGAATTATTATAACATTAGTAGTTGAATTCAACTTTATTTCATATTGGTAAAAAAGTCAGATAATTGTGATTTATATCGGAAATGGAAGATCTGGCCCAAAGCACACTTTTTGAAAATTGTCTTTCAACAAACCAAGTGAACAGTCCTTTCCTCTCCTTTCTGCTGGAAAAACCCCTTTCATTTCAATCATGCCATTAAAGTGCATTTTGTTGCAATGGTTGAAATGCATATTACAGAAAATAATAAGGACTGGTGACCTTGAGAAATGCTTATTTGCTCTCTGTGATGTCCTCCTAGGCAACACCTGTACGAGATATTTTGAACCATTAACCGACCCCAAGCTCTATTCATCTTCTTGTTCTTCATGACAAAGCTCTTTTCAAAAAAGATAAAGTCTCTGCTGATTAAAGTACGATCAACATGAAATTTAGCATTTTTGTTACTTGAACAATTGTGCAGTGATTGACAGACTTTGATTTTTGATATGACGTCACAATTCCAAGATGGCTGTGATTACGTTGGTTCCTGGTCCATAGTATAATTATACTTGTTTCCTAAGAAGTTTACTGTTTGTATTGGACTTGTAGGTACAGTTTATACATATGTGCACTATTGGACTTAAGAGTGGATTGAAAACATTAAATGTTAACAAGTCATTCTAGTATATTTGGTCCTAAATATCACATAATACAGAAGAAGATAATCACATGTTTCAATGATGGCAATTTTATGAGTAGTATATTTTGTGCATCATGTTAGTGTACAGGCATCATAGTAACATGTAGAGTGCATCAAGCATGCAGTAGGAATAAATCTTCCATCACTGAAACATGTGCACTGTTTACACTGTAAACCAGGTATCATTTAATCTTGTGTATCTAGCACTAATTTCTTTAACATTCGTTTAATATCCAATCTTTGTTTAAAAATTCGTAAAAACTGTTTAAAATCACCATAAATCGTTTAATTTGTACTTCTGTCCAGTTTAAAGCTGACCATTCAATTTTGATAATGAGTGTCCAATTTACAAGTGTTTAATTTCTCAATCACTGTTAAAATATAAAGAACCCAATTGATTATTGATGTATAATGATTAATTTTTGAACAGTGGCCAGGAAATTAAATACCTGTAAATTGGACACTCATTATCAAAATTAATCAGTCAGCTTTAAACTGGACACAAGTACAAATTAGATGATTTTTGGTGATTTTAAACGATTTTTACTAATTTTTAAACAAAGATTTGATATTAAACGAATGTCAAAGAAATTGGTGCTAGATACAGAAGATTAAATGATACCTGGGTTACAGTGTTATCTTCTTCTTATGTACTATGTAGTATTTAGGGCCAAATAAACCAGTGATGTTTTACTATATAGTAATGATCAGTTGTACTGTACTTAATGTTTAGTTCAAACATAAACAACAGTTATTACCCATTTTAAACACAAAACATGCTTTAAATTAATCTGTGCATAAATTAATATACATTTAAATATTTGTTAGTATTGTGAAGTACAGTCTAGACTTATTTCAAATGATATTCATGCTATGTGATATGAGGAAGAAACTAATGATATGCAAAAAAGAGGTTCAATCTTATTAGTCAAGGTTCCACAGCACACATTTAACAGAACCTGTGTTGGGGGTTTAAACACAATCTACTGATATGTTTTATACCTCCAGGGAAAGAGGGAAACATTACTCTTCTATTTCTGACCAGTTGTAGTGGAAGGTTGCGTTTGTAAATTGAATCAACGATGTTTAACATGTCTGGACTAAAACCTCTTTTATTTTGTGCTGATTGGTTTTCTGAATACCAATCAGCACAAAATTAAAGAGGTTTTAGTCCAGACATGTTAAACATCGTTGATTCAATTTACAATTGCGACGTTCCACTACAACTGGTCAGAAATAGAAGAATAATCCATGACATATGATTGTTCCAACTTTAACTCATCACATCTAAAAACTCTTGTTGTTAGTATGCAGAAAATATAAAGTCTTCATGTTAGAATTAAAACTGATATTTTGATATAGTGGTACTGTCTTTTTTTATATGTCAAAACCATACAAAAACATTCCTCTAAGAATTGGCTGTAATAAGACTATAATTATTCCCCTGAAATTCTTAATTTAGAATGACAAGTATTACCTGTGTAACATGAAATTCTTAACATGTACGGTAATACAAATGCGACATGAGGTTCTTAATTATGAATAACATGTACTACAAATGTATCATGCAATTCTTAATTCAAAATGACAAGTGTAACTTGAAATTCTTAACATAGAATGACAAGTACTACATGAAACATTAAGAATTAGTAGTTTGAATATTAGCAAATGATGTGATATAGCGGTTATAAATATTACTTTGCCATAACAACTAAATGCAATATTAGTTTATCATGCAACCTGCCTTCCAAAAATATTTTCAAGCAAAGCAAAAGACAAACATCGACCACAGAATTGCTGAACTACAGATCAAGTCAGATAAGTTGATAAATAGGGTAATAGAAATAATAATTGCAACCCTTCAATATCAAGTTAAGAAACAAACCGATCAAACGGTTGACTTTTAAATTCTAAAACAAAGTTATTGCTATCTGATTAACTCTTAATTTTATTCTGTTTGGTTCTGTTTGGGTTGGGGTTTTTTTCATTTCAGACTGTCTTTTTATACTACTGAATTGGAAGTTCACTAAACGTCTGACAAGTGTTATTACTATTATTATTTGTGTTATTACTTGAGTACTGTAATCAAATGCAATGAAAGAAAATCCAGATTAACACCCTACTTTTCTGCATGTCATGTAGAAAAATCAGAACCATAAAAACAAAATTAAATACAGACCTAATTTTAATTAGCTTAAAATCATAGTTGCCTTTAATAAGTCTCAGGGTATTTAACTTATCTTCTTGATCATCTTATCTGACTTTATCGTCTATATGTACACAGTTTGACAGTTTTAAAGTTTTAGTAAAGACATATAGCTACTTACAGTTAGTAACGATTAGAATATAAAGATGGTGGAGGCGGAGGGCTATAGTCAGGCAGAGGAGTTTCATTGGGGGGTGGGTAGTAATAATATGGGACCCCATCACCAGTAGCTGAATCATTAGCTTCATTTTTAGGCCTCTTACTACCTCTATTATAGTTATCATCATAAGCCGGAGGGCTTTCAGCATGCGTCGCATATCCATTCCGTGATTTTCCATTGTAGCCATCGTCACGGTAACCAGTGTTGTGAGCACCATAACCTCTTTCATGCGGCTGATCCATACTGCCACAAAGCAAACATTAAAGCAGTATGAAAATATCTTGTATTAAATGTTTCCAGTCTCCAAATGAGAGTATTACATATAGGCATTTTAGTTAGTTGGCTTAATGGGGCAGTTTATTTTCTGACCTCAGGACAGACTATAAATCCTACCCAAAGCATTCAAGATAAAAGAGTTAATATAATATTGTGTTTAACTTTATACATCTTCCATTAGTTTATGTTGATAAATCTTAAAAATTACATTAAATGAAAATTCAATTTCACTGTTTCTTTTAAAGTTTTCTACATAGATAAATATTTCTAAATGTACATATATGTGGTGGCAATTTCAAAAATATTGCGTAATTTGAGTAAGGCAAGAAAAAAAGTATATTCAAAATAATTAAGAACAGAAATGTAGAGAGAAATTGGAAATAAACTAATAGGAAAAAATAAGGTTATACTATTTTTAAGAGAGTAAAATTTTAGAAAGCAAATCTCAAGAGTTTGATGTTTGTATAATAAGTTTTTGTTGATTAATAAATAAAGGTGTTAAAAAGTCTGGAACATCATGCTATCTATCATACCATGTAGTACACAAAAAAAAAACCACGACCAAAACTTAAAAATACATTCATTTCCAGCACATCAAACTCGTAAGTATTTGTTAATAAAACAGACCAATGAATGATAAAAAGAGATGATAAAGAAAGAAATGAAGTTAGATGTGTTGTTTAATATCTACCTTGTTAGTGGTATTCTATCTGGATTAGGGCCAGCATACATTGTAAAATTTCTATCCAGAAAAAAAATCAAAGATAGATTTATACATGTATTCTAACACTATTTCTAAAGAAAAAATTCTATTTGTTAAAAGAACACAATATCTTTTCATCTGGCGTGTGAATGTGTTTAGCCAGATTGATATTTACATTTCTAGAGCGATTTCTTGGTCAACAATTTTTCTTTTAAGTCAAAATTGAAACAAAAACTAGTCAACAGACTGCATCAATGAATTCTGACAAAATAAAAATTGAATCATACCAGCAATGTTATAGTTTTTTTGACTGGCATTAAGCAATTCAAATATCGTCGGTGAAGTGTCAAAGGGTGTATCTCGGGAAATTAGTCAAATACACTTTTTTTTTTAAATTTCCCAATTAGAACTGTTCTGGGTATCATGTGTCCAAATGTTGTATCTTGATTTGTGGAAATTTTGAAATGCAAAAGGTTCTATTTCTTAATCTTTAGAAATTCTTTAGATACACCCTTTTGACACTTCACCGACAATATGTAATTAACACAGCAATATATATAATATGGAACACAATTACTAGATTAAAGCGATGATTCGTTGAGCTTCCCTCTCAACGTTATAAAATAAATGATATGATAGTTGTTAGACTTTCTTATCCTTTAAAAATGTTTTGTAAATGTATGTTATTCTTATCAAAAGACAAATTTAGAACTCACGGCTCATCAAATTCTTTTTCAGTATATTCTTCTTCTCTATGATACAAGGTACTCAGTTTAACAGCAAATATAATACTTGGTATAAAGAAGAATAGACACCATCCCATACTGAACCAAAAACCATTCTGTAGAAAAATAAAATAATCAAATTCTTATTTAATCATCTAAGAAATACAACACAATGTAAATAACACATATTGTCAACAAATGGCACACATTACCTTGGTTATTTTGAGACTAACATATTGCAAATTATATTTCCATGTGCAATTCGAGTGGGAGAATTATGCCAGACAGTGGCGTTTCAGCCAATCTACTTTAAATTTGAACTGCCAAGGGTTGTTTTATGCCCATGCCATTATATACACATGTGAACCTTGCTTTTTCTTCTCATATGAATTAGTAGGTACACCTGAACGTTAAATTGCGCTATTTCGTTTAACTTCTACAAAACAGTAAAAACAAACCAATAGAAATTGAAAACCAGGATTCTATCTCGGTACATTCTAATCAAAAATAAGACATACCACAAAAATTTGGAAACATCATACAACTAAACAGCACGTATGATAAAGAGTAAACAACTTAAGATACACCAAAAACAAATAACATATCAATACATAAAATATTGTATTCATTTTTTGGAAACTTGAAAGTTTGTTATATTAAAGTTGAACCATGTAAGATTTAGATAAATAGATTGAGCGAGAAATGGGGTTTAACATTCACACGACACAAATTAGGTCATTTTGAGACTAACATATAGTTTAATTTTATTTCAATAATTCGCTTTCACGTAGGATTCTTCAGCAGTGGGAGGCAACCGAAGAACCCGGAGAAAACCCACAAGGTTGGAATTTAGATAAATAGAGACATCATACAGGCCTGGGACTATAGACCACAGTGTGGCCCTTGGATCCATTCACTTGATTAGATATTTGCTGTTTTGTTTGTAATTATGTAGTTGTGTCTTGTCCGCAGGTTTGTCTTAATGGTTTTGTTTGTGTGTAGTGATGTCCTCCTGCACATACTAATATAGATTTGCCAAGGAGGCAAAATACAAAAAAAAAAAAAAGAGATTTATAATATATTACCAAAGGATTTAACATCACAACACAGACTGAATCAGTAAGCAAATAAAGACTTTCAAATAGGGGAGCACATTTCCCAGCATCCTTCTTTACCTTAAAAAGAAAATTAAAGATAGTTTGTCAAGCAGTCTATAGAGGTTATCATATGTTTATTCTTTTGAAGGGAAATGTTACCAAATGGCCTCTTAGTATTAATACATGAATATAATTACCATCCCACCTCCCTTTACTAACTTTTAAGTATAAATGAAAAGACGAATGTCTAAAATGAATTAGTATTAGTTGAATATACATATATTGTACTTACATAATCTTTAACACCACCAACTGTATTGGATACTGTAGTTTTAACAGTAGCAACTACATCCTTGATCATCTAATAGATGGGGATAGAGAAAGAAGTTTATTAATCTCTCAAGTATAGTAGATTATAATCAATTATAAAATAGGCTATATCTTTATTTGAATAATTTGTTGGTATACAAGACTATTGTTCCATTCATTCCAAATGCATAAAACACAGTATCTGATTCATTCTAGAACATCTGATACCACTTCCCATATATAAATATTTTACATGATAAATTGTTTAGATCAAAACTACAATACATGTACAATACAGGGGGGGGGGGCAATAATCAGGTAATTTCAGGACTAACCTATGGTATATATTCACCATACAAGTTCTTGTCAATCTTTTCATGTGGAGTGTACATGTGTAGCTACAATCAACAGTTTATGACCCTTATTTCACAAAGTTCTCTGGAAACTACATAGTTGTTCTAGATTGAGTCGAAGTTATTATAAAATGGAAGGGTCGTAGTAACAGAAAACCTATGATAAAATCAGGCTGGCAATTCTACTTTTTGTCATGTACACATCAGTTCTCAAACCCATGATTTATAACAGGTCTTATGATCTACAGCACACATCACTCAATCTTTTAACCCCACAGGACATGAGAGACATGCTGTGTTGTCTAATAATAATTACTTACATCATTAACAAAAGTGACTCCATCAGCGTTAAATGTATTTTGTGATGTTTCCAATCCAGCAACAAGTGCTGTTGTTTCATTCTAAAACACACAACATATTCATTATAAACATTGAGATCACATTCAAATAAAACACTATCTTAAATGTGGATAACAATTACAAATGTAGTTCATTACAATACACCGATTTCAACAAGACTTCACAAGTCGTTATAAAGCATATACACACAAATAAACTATAGTAATATTGAAATTTGTAAAGTGTTTAAAAGAATACTGTGGTGACATACTTATTACACATTTTATCTTATAGCAGAGAATTTAAACAAATACTTGTATAAGGTTATAGTCTACCAACACCATAATAACATTATATAAGTTTTTACTTTTAAAATTTTAACAATCAAAAATCACTTTAGGCTTTGGTCATTTTAAATCTTGGTCTTCACAAACAAATAGCAAATGATCTTGCAATTCTCAACTGAGGAACAGTTTCAGGTAAGCCAAATTCCCTGCCTAATATCTTGTGCATTTGGGTTGGGCAGATTCAGAGGGTATAAAAATTAATAAATGACTAAAACACTAATAAAAATATCTTTTAATTCATATTACTTACTTCAACATTAGATTTAGCCTTTAACCTATTTAAATTATCACCCATTTTTTTCTGTTCAAAATATAAAAAATATAAAGAATGTGAAATTATTGAGACCTATACAGATTAAATTAGCAAAATTAAAATCTCAATATGATATTGTGAACTGATAAACACACATCATGAATTTAGTGAGTTAAGCCAAGATCCTTTTATTACAATGAACTAGTATTTAACTAAAAGATATGGATGCCGGACTGATGGACAAAGAGTGGTGACAATATAAGATCACATTTCAATGTCAAAATGTAATGCATGTGTCAAGAGAAATCAAATGCCATTAGCGGTGTGAACTTGCTCTTACTGATAAGGTCAATGACAGTTAGCATCAAGTGTTCCGGAAAAGGAACATACATGCGGCTTCATGCGCAGCACCCATCTTAAATGAATGAATGAAATGGGGTTTAATGTCCTACTTTTCTGCACCTATAGTGTGCGGTGAAGGAAATTTTGCCTGGACAGCTATTGAATTCCAACTGTCAAGGGTTCTGTTTTGTGCAACCAAAATGTACATATTATTATGACCTTGATTTTCTATCTCTTGCAAATAACTAGGTGCTGTCCACAGTCCACACCCATGTTTGAACATAACGTTTAGGGAGCAGATCAAACACTAACTGATATACAGCTACAATCCCAAAACAGAATAAAATTGAAGATAAAAGTCTTGCCAAAAATTTACACAAATCATTTTAAGACTAACATAATTAAAAGTAAATTTAATTTTTTGTGGTTACTTTTGTAACAGACTAAGAACATTGAAGCTAAACAGGTCCTACAGCTCTTTATATTTTGGGAATATCAATTCATTCAATTTCAAAGTTGTTCCAAGTTTTGTAATATTCTAATTACTCTACTTACCACATCAGCTTTCATTTTTGAAACAACTGTATTATCTATATCTCTTAATCTCTGAGCAAAACCATCAAACTTGTTAGCCTCTGCCTTAAAAACATAAATTTCAACAACACTTCAATCTCAACCATAGTTATCATATTAAAGAGACACAGTCAATTATCATGTGACTTTCGCTATCCTAGATATACCAATATTAATACCATTACAATGCCTCAGCAACATTCTTGTGACTAGTACAATGCAATACTGCTGACAATGCACATGCACCAGAAAATCGGGATGGAAGAGCGGACAGGGCCCATTTCAATATCCCTGCCTTAAGTTTTGTTTGGCGTGGGCTAATAAAGAAGTCGATCAAGTCAATGTTGTCAAGCCAATATAATAAGAGACATTTCCATTTTTTCAACCCAAATATTAAATATTCGTTGAAAATATGTTCAATATTGTCACCAACAAATGTTAGAGTCAAGGCGTGTTCACCGAAAGCACGTACAACTAATCTATTTTAAAGACAGGGGTGTTTTACTATTAATCTCCCCTCATTTAAATGTCTGATATAGACCACTCACTCATTGGTAGTAACTACCTCGTAGCAGTCTTTATCTAGTACTGATTATTTATATATTTCTTTTTTTTCATTCATGAAATGATTTGTTTATCATTGACATTTCTAATGTTGTTTTGATCCAATGGCATGTGTGATAAGATATGCAAGACATTTATAATAAGTGGTTGCACAATCAGGGGCCATAATCCATGAAGTTACAGTCCAATGCATACATATATTGAAAGAAACCCAGATCTTTGAGATTGAAAACCTACATTTCAAATTTCATCAAAATCTGTAGAGGGTCCACACACAAATTGTGAATGAACGGACGCAAGGACAGGGACAATGACAATATATGTCCATAAGAAAATGTGGGGGTATAAAAATTAAAGTCTATGTTAGATAAAGAATAAAACATACTACATACCTGGTTTGAATTCCGTATTTCATTTGCATAGTTTGTCAATTTACCTGCTAATTCCGTTAAATCAACTCGAGTTAAATTCTTGTTGATCTGATAACAAAAGAAAAAATTTTTTAACCTTTTATATATCATTTGCATACTTTGTTAATTTACCTACTAGGTCCATTAAATCAACTCAAAAATTTTTGATGATCTGATTTTATATAAAAAAAGAACCTAACAAATAATATATTGGTCGCTGTATCTATATTCTTAATATTACAACTAGGTATATGTGCATGTATGTACCAGTGCATTTCTTATTTGAAAATTGTGAACATTTATACCTGATAAAACTTTGTCATTGCTTTAATAATATCAATAAGAAAGATTGATGATCTTAATTCAAGTTTTGAATCTTTAAGACACGGTCATCGACTAAAAAGTATGACCACCATGTTTGCCTGAGGTTTTTGATTTTTCTAAGATTATGTAGTTCAGCAAAGAAGCATCCTACAGCTGCCATTGGAAATATGATGTGCATAGACCAATACCTAGAGACTGCATTGTTTGGTATGTATGAATAGTCTTTTGATAATCCTCAAGGGACATTGACTATTTGATGTGTGTAAAAAAAGAAAGTGGTGATTATTTCTTTTCGAAATCAAGTTTATATCTCAAGAATTAATTGATTTTGTTTTCAAAATTCAACAGTTTATGTCAAAATAACTTACGCTTAATTTATTTAATTATAAAGAGCTAATGAAAATAACATGTCAAAATAAAGCCTTTACTTTCAGCTAAACTAAAGAGTGTTTTATTCTTAAATACATAACAATGTATAGTAGATTTTTAAAGCTTGCTATATATATGCTATTTTCAAAATTCCCCACTACTACAAGCACTGTATTTTTGATATACCTATACCAGTGAATATAAGCTCAGTAAGTACTAACTTCATGAACCAATGCCTTTTATATAATATTTGATGAATTTTGCTATGTATGACATTTTAACAGGGCTTTCATTTCAACATTTTGCCATTCTGAGAATACCTGACATATTTTGTTTATTAGGATTTGAAAAAAATTGACAAGTTTTGATATTATCTCAATTTTTTAATACATTTTCAAGGGGTTTTTACATATTAATATCATAAACTAAACTGTATTGATTGTGTCATAAGGTTAAATTCTTTTAAATATCTTATGTTATTGCATGTAAAGTTTACCTGACAGTCAATTTCACTGTCAGTCAGTCAAGTCTGGCAAATATGACTGAAATTAGAGCAATGTTTTATAATATCAATGATAGCCAATATGCTCCAGTACAACTAACTTCCTAAACTAAAGGCAATATCACGAAAACTTAAATCTTAAATTACAATATTTTAATGATTCAGCCTTTTCATTCGCTTAAAAATAAAACTCAGACAGATTTTACCTTTAAGCCAAGCAAAAGACTGTATTCATAAAATATTTTAGTTCAATATACATGTATTTAAGAATAATGGTGCTGAACTGTGGAAACCTTAGAGTCAGTGTGCTTGTATGCCAGGAAAATTAAATATCTAACTTTTAATTATACTTTAAGTAATGTACTTAAATTTAATAACAAGTTGAATGCTGTAACCTGTAACTGTAACCCTTGTCCCACGAAGAAAGAGCTCTGAAAAGCTCTATCCTTTCATATATAAATTCTATTCAATAATATTTCATCTAAAAGCCATGCTATGTTCTAATAATTCAGACATTCATTCATCACATCATTCAGGGTAATACATACAAAATACAAACATTTGTCACAATTTCTCAACAGATTACTGAATACATCAAAAAATTCTACCAACAGAATGCACCAATGAGGCTAATGAAGAAAGGGAAATTTTGTCAGGGGAGGGACTTCTTTTTATTTGCTCGCCAAGAGTGTACACGAGCAGACATTGTTTTTTCATCCTATCCAACCAGCTAGACACTATTCCTTGACAGAACCTCCTGCACAACTGATAATGCTGGAAAATCTTGTCTAACACTAGAATAGAACACAGAATCTCCTGGTTAGTGAGCCAAATATATACCGGTATGTTATAATTTTACTGTAGAGAAAAATATCAGTAGTCTAATATTTTTCTTTTATAAATGAAATGTGATAAAAATTAATTCAATTAACAATATTTCTAATGCCTTCCATTTTATTGTTAAAAAAAACATTAACTTCTCTTAACTCTTTATAAATCAGTTCCATAAATTTCTAAAACAATCTGACAAATTAACAAATTTACTGTATAAGAATAAATACTGGGGACATTAATTTAATAGATCAATATTTTAATAACAATTAAAAGAGAAAGCAAAAGTAAAGTGGTCATAGAGACACTGCGTTTCAGATCGCTGACATGTCAAATTTAAATTGTTCTTTAATCTTTACGTGAAAAGAGGACCCTGGAGATAAGTCAGTCTATGAAGCTTTATATTATCATTTTTATTTTAAAAAAAATATATGGGTGAGAAAATTTAAAATTTTAATATTTATGCACATTTTAAAATAGTTAGGCACAGCTTGATTGAAGCGATAACATAGTGAACATCCAGGTATTTAAGTTCAAAGTCATCAGAACTAACAATGACGGCCGTTGTTCCATTCCGGCACAAACCTTTTTATGGTGTGGGCATGAGAGTCACGTGATCAGTGCAGACTCTAGTTTCTGTATATAATTATATGGTTCTATCATGAAACTTTGGTTATGAAATCCAAGTCAAAATTTTTGCTTCAAGCTTCATGAGCTATTAGTGGTGGCTGGTGTTGTACACAAAGCAGAAAGTGCTTCTTTTGTTAACAGACCAGATTCCATTTGTTTGGACAAAAAAAGTCTTGTATCTTTTAGTAATCCAAATAACATAATTCTTAGCAAATTTAACCCTGGTGCGGACACTTTGCACGAAATGAAATGACATGAAATGGGGTTTAACGTCCTACTGTTCTGCTCCGAACTAGGCTAATGAAGACGGGCATACGCCATACAGTGTGCTATGAGGAAAATTTTGCCCAGACAGCGGCACTACGGCTTACTCTTATATCAAATTCCAACTGTCAAGAGATCTTTTACGTGCACACCAATGTGTACACGCGACCTGTTTTTCGTATCATCCGAATGACTAGAGAGTTGTCCTTGTCAGACCATCCGTCCTGCATCACTGACAAGGGGGGTGGGGAACTTGCCTGAAAACATGTGGTATGAAAAACATTGTCGGCAACAAGGGGTAATCAGACCCCAGACATAAATTGTTTTTAGGATGCATAATTTTATTCAAATACGATCAAACTAGAGCTTCATATAATAACTGAGTAATAATCAATCAGAGTAACAAACATTTGAGGTATTACCAGTGACAATATGAATTATAAGGTATTTTTGAAACCATACAAATCTACAAATAACTTTATTGTCATTTCCATGTAGAATCGTCTTTTGATGGGGTTGGTAGAGTACCTAGATTTCTAGATTTGCTTTCGGATCTAGATTACTAGAATGACCAACACAATATCATCAGTAAGAAAGATTCCAAAAACAAAGCTAGCACCGAGTGCAGAGCAGAAAAGACACTTGTCTGATAATGTAATACTCTTAGTTTCTTGTTTAACTGTGAATGTTAACACTGCCTCACTTCCGTTCTTTTTGCAGCATTATACTCAACATTAAGTAGCTAACAATGTATAAAATGTTTGCAAGACAATTATGAACCAGTTCCTTACAAACGTTAAGGATATGGTCATGGGGTACCGAAATACCCCTTGTATATGCACAAGGGTTAAGCAGTAAGATACAAAATAAACAGACTGTGACATATATTACAGGGTTCATGCATTCTAGTAGAACACAAAAATATTTGTTGCATCATGCTTTCTAAGTTAATCTAATTAGAAAAAAAATATTTTTCATTTCTTGTAATAGAATAAAATTATTAAATAATAGATACTTTTTCTAAAAATTAAGAATGATAAAAACAATAGCATTCATCTATCATTTCAAAATGGCTTGTCTTTTAGACATGGACACAATATTATCAGATATTTTCAAGCAAACCGTGGGCTAATTTGGTCTATATTAATATTGTGATTAGCCGATATTATAAACTGCAATTAAATTTATTCAAGATTTATCACTCTATATGTCCTGTTAGCTATTCATTAGGGTAGTAAAATCATTACGGTACACAAAACGAAACCACGGTTATTCTGGGTCAAGTCATTACAGTAAACACAATGAAACCTGGTTATTCTGGGTAAACTCATTACAGTACACAATTAATGAGACTTAGTTCCTAGTAAACTCGTTACAGTACGCATACAACAAAAATAGTTTCTGGTAAAAACGAAACCTAGTGCCAAACCTAGTTCCTAGTAAAATCATTACAGTACGCTCCGCTCCGTCGCCTCTCACAAACGATCGGCACCGACACCTGTAACCCAGATTTTTTCAGGCACTTCAGGTTCTGTCCCCCCCCCTCCCCTAACATTCATGGGGCCTGTACGACGTTAAGGAGCATAAAAACGGTCTGACTATTCATTTCATTTGTGCAAACCAGTGAGGTATTACGATAGAAATAGATGCTAGGTTCCCGCTATTACACATTTTCTTTGGGGGGTGGGGTTCCTTCACGGTAATCCCCACTCCTTCGCCTCTCGTAGAGGACCGGCATCGTGGTCTGTAACCGGAAACATTTTTGGGCATTTCAGGTTCTGCACCCCCTAACATTCATCGTGCCCGTACACCTATGCATAACTGTTCATATGATATTACAAAAACTGCTGATATAAAGATTGTTCATATGATATTACAAAAACTGCTGATATAAACTAGGAACTCTCTATCACTACAATAATTAATAATGCTCACTTCTGAATAGAGGCATTAATGAATACACATTTCTGCTGACTGGTATTGTAGAGGTGCATGCTGACTCAATTTACATGATTTCCCAGCTTCCCTATCTTCTTCATCTTAAATGATTTCAGGATAAGGATAAAAATGGTTTGAGAGAGAAAAATGGGGTTTAACGTCCACTTGACACAAACTAGGTCATTTTGGGACCAACACATGGATCAATTTTATTTCAATAATTTGCTTGCACGTAGGGGTCTTTAGCAGTGAGAGGAAACCGGAGGACCCGGAGAAAACCCACGAGGTTGGACAGGCGACCCTTCTCCTTGACATGTACAACCGGGGAATCGAAACCACTCTAGTTGACTTAATGACAGACCTTATAGTACAGTGCGCATGTGCTAACCATTCAGGCATTTAACCCCCCAAAGTGGTTTGAAACATTACTAAAGACTATACCATCAAGAAAGACAACATATATGTTTACCCTTTTAGAAATGTAAACATGGATTTGTGTGTGACAAATGCATTTCTTTTTAGCAAAAGTCAACTTTCAAAGTGTGAGCAGTATTAAATATTTCCTATCATACATATACACTCCATTACATTATATATATACCTAGTCAACAAATCTTAATCTATTCATAATGCTTATAACATGCACACATATCATTCATTAACCATGCACTAATATTACCCACTCTTTTCATCTAGGAAAAAAATCAGTATTAAGATACAATTAAATTACACAGAAAAGTGTCATTGGAAGAAAAACAAAATTAAAACTATTTATCTTAAATATTTGTATTAACCCCTTCAAAGAAATTCTACTAAATAACAGTGGCATGCTGAGGTTTAGTGATATCCATGGCCAACCCCTTGTTTGTATGCCCCCAAGACTCTCTGGCACTGAGAAATGTCAGAAAGGAAGATATTCTAAATTTGTAAAAAAAGATGAAACAAACTTTTTAGTCAAATTAAGTAGGGTAGATTGAACACCAAAGTTAACAGCGATAATTTAAAAAAACTTAATCTTAATTTCACTCTTTGATTGAATGCCTCCTGAAATGGATGTCAGGGGGCATCCCCATCCCCACCCCCACAGACTCTTTACAAGCCATTGCTAACTATATCCAATCCTTCTACTGAATCCAAAGGACATAAAACTATCAAATAAAATGATCTGGCGATAATTATATAAACGAAAAGACAGAATATATAAACAAAGATGAAATGAATATATTTTGTTACCTCTTCTTCGTATGCAACATAGTCAATGTTACCAATTCCTGCCTTTCCAAAATCAGTAATTTGTTTTTTTAATTCTGGTGATAAGATTGTTATATTGTTAAAATTGATATTTGAGCTAGCGATGTCATCAATCTGGGTATTAACCGACTGAAAAGAAAAACATAATTATTATTTCTGTCATTACATTAATGAGGGAGAGAAGAATGCGTCAGAATGAAAATCGGAAAATCAGTATTCATTAGGCACAATATTTCAAACTAAAAGGCAATATAGACATTGAGTTCATACACATTAACTGTTAATTTGAGCTTTAAGATATAAACCTACTGTTAATTTGGGCTTTAAGAGATGAATTTACAGTTAATCTGAGCTTTAAGATATGAATTTACTGTTAATTTGAGATTCAAGATAAATGAACTTACTGCTAATTTCAGCTTTAAGATAAATGAACTTACTGTTAAATGAAGATAAATGAACTTACTGTTAAATTGAGCTTTAAATGAAATGAAATGAAATGGGGTTTAACGTCCTACTGTTCTGCTCCAAACCTGGGCTAATGAAGACGGGCATACGCCATACAGTGTGTTATGAGGGAAATTTTGCCCGGACAGCGGCACTACGTAAATTGAGCTTTAAGATATGAACTTACTGTTAAATTGAGTACTGAATCTAAACTGATTAGATTTTCTAAATATGCTGCTGTATAGATAGCTTGATTGTTTTTACAGTTACTGAAATATAAATGATCATATTCAAATTATATGAACTGATTTCTTTGAGGTTACTTTGAGGTGGAGATTACTGTGTTAAAATGCACTGAAGTTTCACTGACATCACTGAAGTTATCCAGCCACAGTACAATTTTATTTCAATAATTCACTTGCGTGTAGGGGTCTTTAATAATGGGAGGAAACCGGAGAACCTGGAGATAACCCACAAGATTGGGCAGTCAATCCCACAGATAGTGGTGGTATTGATACTACACAATATCATTAAATGACAGACTTTATGATTGAATGTACATGCATTAGACTATTCGGCCACGCAACCCCGTTTTTCACTGAAGAGTCAGGACCCTAAAACAAATTGAGTCAAAATATACTGTTTGCCTAAAAATATAACCTTCAATTGTGTAATTATACTATTTCTGTCAAAAATATATCAATTCTATTGAATATACAAAGATGACTACTTACTTGAGTATCTGAACAATACTTATATTAGCATTAGGCTTTTGATATAACTTCTGTGACAGGTCATAACCTTGTGTAAATTGGTCCTCAAATGGCTGCAAAAGAAAGAAAGAAAATATCCCATACCAGTATATACTTTAAAAAAAATTAAACTTTTTTAATTTAGGTTGATGCATTTAGGTTGATCTGTGATTTGACATGCTCCTTACAATAATTTTTTTTCGAATGATAAGTGGAAATCAGCTAGTTCACGAATTTAAGATTAAATTTTGGCTTATCGTTTTGTCTCAACACAGGCTTTACCTATGGGCAAAAAATTCTCAATGAAGACAAATTGCACAAATAAATCAACATAATGAAAGAGGTATAGCCATTTTAAAATATAGTGCCTTGCCAGGCTCTGTTGATTCTTTAAAAGAATGATTTGTTCATCTTAGGAAGGGCCAAGCACTCCTCTTCATTTCTTACACACAGATAGAGACACAACATAACTGTGTCACAATACTCACCTTTAGAAGGTTGGGATCATGAGTTTGAAAATATCTGCAGACTTCAGTATAGACTAATCCACCCGGTATAAACAATATGATACAGATTATCATCAATATCCATGAGAACATAAAGGAAAACGCAACACCACTAAAACACAAAATATTAATAAATACTCATAATTCATAGGTTTAACAATCAAAATAATATGATGAGGGGTTTTAAACTTCAAAATATAATATTCCCCATTAACCCACTCTAGATCTCTCCTTTTCTATGCCATAAAATTTATGGAGCCAAGGTGATCAAATGGTAGGGTACTGGCCTCCGGAGTAGAATTTCCTGGGATTGAATATTTAGGATTTTTGAAGTCCAATTCTCAATTGTCTGATGGATCTGACAAGGAAAGTTAGTCTAGAATTTTGGATGGGACAAAAAATCTAAGTTTAGCCACATTTGAGTGCATATAAACAATCCCTTTGGAGTTTTAATTTGAAGAAGAAAAGACTGAAATTCTGCTGTTTGGGCAAAATTCTTCACCTCACATTGCAAATAAATTACCATATGTTGGTCTCAAAATGACTGAAGTGTTGTGTTTATGAGACTTTAAACCTCATTCAATTTCATTAAATATTGACATATCATAATAATTAGTGCAAAGTTAAATACTCACGCCATCAAAAAATTTCCTCCAGCTCCTGTATTACAGCATGCTGCCCCACGTCCTGGTCGTTCTCCACATAATCCAAACAGAACTCCCAAACAATAGCACACTAAGATTAATAGGAACACACAGCTTATTGCTATACCAGCATACCAACTAAAAAGCAAAGAATTTGCAGTGTTAATGCCCACACAAACAATCTAATAAAATCAGTCAGCAAATTTCTTACAAATATTTTGATAGTCAATTATTCTTAAACACTACCTTTTACAGGTAAGAACAGTGTCATAAATGGTGGCATAGACAAGATCACCAAAATATAGACTAGATCACCAAGATGTATTATACTAATCCTACTGTTTCAAACAGACATCTTGGTGACAAAGACTTGGATGACAAATAGACAATATAAAAGGAAACTAATAACAATTGAAGTATGTATACTTACATATAATTTCCATATTGTTTGACATCTTCCTGACTATTATCTAGTTGAGTTTGAAAATTTGTTAATGGATTCATCTGTAATGTAAATAATCATATGTACTGGTAACAATAATATGAAGTAAAATATGTAAATAATTTATTAACTGCATGTTTAATATACTAATAGCATTCAACAATTACATCACCTATTACCAGAAAATTTCATATTTTTAAAATAACAAGATCTCCTAGTCATTTGGGTCAAAAATAAAACTGTTGACAGGGATGTAGCCCGGATTTGTTGAGTGGTGGAAAAAATAGCCTATGAGTGGAGGGAGTACAAAAATTTTTTTGGAGGGGGGGCGTTGTCTTTTATGAAAATTCGACCTTTCTTGGTGTATTTTCAGAGCATCTGCTGCAGTGATGGGATTTCAAAAAATTTCATGTCGGACATTTTTTCCCGAAAATAAAGGGGCATAACTCTTACCGTAATTTAAGCAGACGTTTTCAAAACACAATTAAGTATCACGTGTCAACAAAATATATCCAAATTCATATGTAAAAAAAAATAGGTGCACCTCGTTATATTTCATGTTTAAAACCCGTACGGTATTCAAATTTATGTCAATAATATTCCTACAAAATTACATGACATCGTAATACTATAGAATTGGCAGCGTGCCGACTGCTGCTGATTTGTTTCAAACTCCCCCAAAATTACCGTATTTTTCGGGTCATACGTCGGTACATTTTTCAGCAAAGTCCAACAATCGTCCAATACTCTGTTTCGATTTATATACGGAAGGTAAAAAAATGACATCCCGAAATTTATTTGGCCGTAAACCGTAGTTAACGACGCTCTAATGAGCGAGTGACACCAACTAACTGCTAAATAATTGCATTCGACTGTAGCACGCGCTATCGTCTAAAACAATTAACTACTTACGTCATTCCAATCGAAATATTCGTCAACATTTCTTAGCGTGTTTATTTATTTATTTAAAGACATAAACCCCCTTCAAAATATGATCATAAATCTGACAATATGCCATCAAAATAGAATCTTTTCTCGGACATCAGGCGTATTGAATTCAGCACGTATACATCTCTTAATTTCACGTGTCTCGCGAGATTTATACTTTCATTTTAATTACTGAACTCTATAAGCGCCATGTGTGTGAAATATCTTTATTTAACTTCAGCTTCCACCGAAAATATATCACAGACAAGTTATCGGATACAATGTATGTTGATTTGAGGTGTTATATACTATCAGGATATGTGACATATATGACTAATTTCTACGTGTTATTGTCCGACACAAAGGAGATTAAAATGTGAGACAATGGTCTGGAGAAATCACAGGTTAATCAGATTAAGTTTATAATCACTCTTATTGGACTGATATATCGTCCGACAAAGGAGAAGCAATGACTTCTGTTCAGGATTGATTTGATGAATTGTCCGATAAAGAATTATATTAAGTCAGCCAATCAAGGCAGAATAGTAGTTAATCAAGGTAGGTGTGTAAGACGATATAACACGATAATAGTCGATCGCTTATTTACCTAATCAATCCAGCCTATTATCAACGATAATCGGGTTGCACGGTAGTTATACACTCAGTACACTATATTAATTTTGGAATTTGAATATTATTCACCATGTCTTGATGTCCGATTGGACATATTCCCGGTCGGACAATTTTGGGCGTTTCGAAAAAAAATCCCATCACTGATCTGCTGCCTTTTGTATTTGCTTAAGTGCAAATCAAATTTCCATTTATATATTCAAATTTTTACCAAATTCACTGAATTTTCATCAATGATACAGAGGCTCTGCCAGGGATCTAAAAACTTTTAGATAACGACCGAGCATAAAATTGCCCCACCCCACTTGGTAAATTTTGAGCGCTGAGTTTGTGTACAGAGAAGGACGAAGGGGTTTAATTACGACTGGGCTGCTTTCTTCGATTTTTTCTTTGTGCTGGGCGGCAAAAATAGTGCCACTCGGCGTGGCTACATCCCTGTGTTGATATAATTTGAAAGCGGGGTTTCTCCTCTGGATCCTTCCCACAGCTAAAGAACCCTATGAGTAAACAAATTTTTGAAATAAAAATTGTACCATGTCTTAGTCCCAAAACTCTCTCTCTCTCTCTGTATACATTGGAGTGCACATAAAAGATCCCTTGGCAGTTGGAATTTGATATAAGAGCAAAATTTCCCTCATAGCATATACCCATCTTCATTAGAACAGTCGGAGTAGAACAGTAGGATGCTAAACCATGCTATTGGTCCTTAATTTGTACCATATGCAGGCAAGCATTAATCTCCCATTAACCCAGAAAAAACATGCAATGTGAAAGACTTACTGTATTTTGTATACTACTTTTATAATCATTTATACCAGTAACCATCTGTGTTCTTATCTTGTTCACAGCTGTCGATGCCTCTGAAAAAAAGAAATCCACTTGTATGTTATTTAAAGGTATATATACACCTGCGTATAACACACACTTTTTCCCCTGAGCAGTCCCCCCTGAACTTTCAATGCACAAAAGAGCGAGGTCCTTTTTAAAACACAGCCTGTATGACCGATTTTGGAATTGTATTTCACTGACAGTTTGACTAGTTATAACTAATATAACTACGAGATAATGCTAAATATATTCACCATAATTTATAAATATATTACTCATGCAGTCATAAATCAAAATTTGAAGATCTACAGTGATAAATATCCATTTTGAACATGTGTGAGAAAACTTTGAGTTGTCCTATCTCAAATAATTGTAGATTCATCACCCAATATACCATATATTATACAAAAAATATTACAGATGGAAAACACATACAAATTCTTTTCTTTTTTTTTTGTAAACAACCAACATTGCACAGGATAAATACATTGTGAATATTGCTGTTCCGATAGGTCTGTACAATGCATGATCCACGCAAAATTTTATCTGTGTGTTATATAGGAGAATATCAATTTTTCCTGAATTTCCGGGAAGGAACAGCATCTTCAAAACAGAAAAATAGGTTGCGAAGTAACGAAACATATGCCCACAGCAGCTAAGTAGTCCAAGCAGTCAACATGGGTTTTTGCATATTTTTTCTTTCGTCAGTAACAAAAACATTTACAACACACTAAAATCTGATTACGAATAACCACCCAGTAAGTAATCATTAGAAATCATTAGAATATGTTTGGCTTCTAGTTCTGCCCAACACTAATGTTAAGTCATCCTCGGTATCCCCAGTGGTCTCATTTAGTTTCACTCCACTAATCCATGGGATCATCCATGTGAGAAACACATATTCAAATTATCCATCCTTGATTACTTTGCTATTTTTATCAGTCAATCAAAAAAATTGTTAAATATAAAAGATGTTGACAAGGGGAGGTAACTGTCACATTGTAGAATCAAGCTACAATCAAGGTCAGATAATTTGAATACATGAATACCCCATGGATGAACCCAGGGTATAGTGGCTTAGAACGGAATGAGACCACTGGAGATACTAAGGATGATGTTTAGTTAACAAAACATTTAATATCAAGGGCCATAACACTATCAGAAATCATTGAAAACCAATATGATTCTTCGTCTCATGGCCTTAAACACTATGTTTAAATTCAAAGTCAATTGGATATTAACTTTCGCTTATAAACCGTCCACAAGATTTTTCAAAGTGATCAATGGCCATAACTCTGACAGTAAATTTTGGGAGATTGTCTCATGACCTTAACCCCTGTTAATAAATTTAAAATGAATCAAATATTAACTTTAATCTCTGGGCGTCCACAGGCAATTACAGATGCCCGACCGATGACCAGTAGCACTGACAGAGGTGAGGACAATAAATATGACCACATTTCAATGTAGGCATATAAAAAGAGTGATTTTAGCTACAGAAAGTGTATTGCTGTACATGAATGAAAAGAAAATGTAACAATGGCCTACCATCTATATTGCTTCTAATGACATCTGTAGAATTCTTCTTTACGTCATTCACTTTACCTTCGGCCTAAAAATAACAACACAAATTCAATATACGTTAACTTTAAATGCGGCTCTATAACAAAAAGACTTCACAATAATTCTGTTAGAAGCAAGCCTTACGTCGGCATTATACTGAAAATTTGTCTTATAACAAAACATTCTGTAGATGTAGTGATGTTTAAGTATGCATATGTACATTTAGACAAAGTCATAAACAGATCTTAAAAATTTTATTCTCACCTCTCTCACAAATTCGGAAATATTCAAACTATCGGATACTTTTGTGATCTCTGTAGAAAAGTCACCCAACTGAAATAATATTGAAATATTTTAGGGAATATAAGTTGATGTCACCAGGGTCACTATTTACAAACAAATACTATAATAGCTATTCTCTCAACATGTGGAATCTAAGACTTTACATTAGGGCCGTCTTGTCAATTACAGAGGAAACGATTGTCACTACTAGATCATAAATATAATAGAAATATTCTATTTAGATAAGCTGACATAATTGTTGGTAGCAGGGAAGATAAATGCTGTTTCAGGTGGGGGCTATTGTTAAATCAATCTTTAAGAACAATTGAATGCCATTATATTTTAAGAACAGCTGTCAAGTAAACAATAAAAATCGTGAAATTAGGTGAAATATTCTAAAGATTAGGTCTGAACAACAAGCATAAATGTGTGAAATCCATTATCACTGTAGGTTCATAAGCAGTCATTTACCTTACTGAAATCAGCATCTGTATTGTAATCATTTAAATCAAGTTTATTACATCCACTCGCTCTACTAGCACATGTAGTATTAATGTCTTCCTTTAGTTGCTTTAGCTCTTCTGTTAAGTTATCTCCATTAGTTTTCAAATCAAGTAATGTTGTGTTGATAGTTATTAGTTCATTTCTAGCTTCATTAACCTCTGTAATGGTTAATCAGGCAAAAACATTTTAATACCTAGTGTGATAACAACCAGTATGATAGTACTTTTATGGATGTTATCACTGCCCTTTTGGAAATGTGAAGTCATCAAAATTAAAAGTCTGTCAATTGTCCAAGGAACAAGCATGTCAAGTTTTATGTTGATTATATTGAACTTGTTTAAAAGAGTGTCGCCCCCAGAGAAGAAGAACATGAGAAACAACTAGATAAGTAGCACTTTGGGGCCAGTTACTGCTCCAAAAATCAAACCACAAAACCTGTATTCTAAATCCAATACCTTTCTAGGTACAGTTTTTAAGATGCCACATTAAATTCCGAACTGCTCAGATATTTTAAAATATTTATCACTTACTGTTACTAAGATCTTTGGCTTGATTTAAGTAAGTACTGGCATTAACTAACTTTAATACTCTATCTACAGCTGTAGCTGCTGAACCTGTAACAAAAATATTAGATTTTATATAACTTCAGGTTTTTCCAATTTCTTTTTGTTTTATATTCAAATCTATATTTCATACTTTGCCGGCCTTACTTGTGTACTTTAAGCAACCAAGGAAAATACAACTCTTTCAATCATAATCATGCCATGACATCATTCAGACTGATCTATATTTAAACTCACTAAAGTCTTGCGCATAACACATTCAACGTCATACATCTGAATGTCGGCCATATGTTAGTTCCTATGAGGTGTAGAAAATCATAACCATAAAGAAATATAGAAAATATAATTTTAATTAGATTGGGTATTTCTGTCCATGGAAAAGATAAAATTATACATTTATGAAGAGTTAGACCTTTGGTACATTTATTAGCCTTGTTACTTTTGATAACAAAGTTGAAGCTAACTTACTATGAGGATGGGAAGGAAAATTTACACCTGCAGCCTCCTGATTAATCACTCAAATATACAAACAACAAATTTAACTGGCTTTGTGATATTATCAAATGAATAATGGCTGACAAAGATTAAAAAATCCAAGCAACATGATATGAGAAAAGTGCCGTCTATAATATGTTGGAATGAATATCTGCCAAATGAAACTTACTGTTAATTGATGTAATTATATCATTTCTTGCGCTATCAAATTTATCTAATGCTTGTTGTTGTAAATCCTGAAAAAGATAAAAAAAAAACCAACCAATTTAAATTTCATCGTGATATGTCTGATATATTATAACATATCCCAGACACTATGCATATTTAAATGAGTGTCAGCTGGTCTGATCATAGTGATAGCAAATATCATTGATAATAATGATTAAAGTTGATTTTAACAAACACTGAGATATTTCAATATCGATCGACACAAATCTAACAAGTGGCATTAATTATCCATCCAAGGATTGGTTTAGAGAAAATGGTTATGTTTTCCAGTTTTTGGGGACAAGTAACTTTATTTTACAAATAGGCATTTCTCATATTAATCAACTGGATAACTTGCCAATCCGTAAAGGTGTGAGGTTGTACTACAAATGGCGTTAACTACTATAGTTCATAAGATTAAGAATAGAATTGGTGATACTTACATTAACTGTGTCATTTACATATGTTCTTATTTTTGTTAGGGCACTATCGATTGTACCAAGTGGTCCTTCATTATTCTCATTTTCCAGTTTCTGGTGTATTAAATCACTTGTAACAAAGGCACAGACTATTCCAGCTCTGAAATAAATATAGAAGAATTTGTCATATAACTAGGGTGGTACAGGCACTGGCTCACTAAAATCAGGTGCCAGGTTTGATTCTGCTGATTTCCCCATATCTGGTAATTATTTCTATTAAAAGTATGGCAATTTTGGTATATATCTGAAGTAGAGACACCCAACCTTACTAGAAAAATACTGGATTCCCTGAAAAACACCCTTGAGTGACGTAAGGAGCGCTTCTTATGTGTTGATCTAATGGCTAACGGTATTGAGAACACTCAGCAATTCAAATGTCCAGTATATACTCTGTGATTAAACAGTTGAGAAAAAAATGTCAGAGTATCATCTAGGCATTTATTTAGACTTTGATATTTATGGTAAACAAATAGCTATTAACATCAAATCATCATGGCCTTGCTTAGGAACGAAGAATGATCAAGGGAGTGGTACACGTTGGCTGCAGGCACACACTGACAAGCCCAATTCAGGACAGGCAATTCTGGCTAATGTGGCTGCAGGTGAAGTTCGGGTTTAAATCAAATCACGTGATAAACATGACTGATTCTCACAGTATGGGGTAGTTTTTTTCAGATTAAAATACTTTGAGAGGGATTTGAGTGTGTTTCTTGTCCAAATATATCATCAAATCACACAGTATCAATATTACAATGAATGTACTTACAAACTGAAAATGTTTATAATGAGGAGAACTGTACAATAGGAAATTTTCTTGCATTTTGCACGTTTAGGATCTTTACTTTTTCTCTTTCCACCACATTTTCCGGCCAAACGACAACAACAAAAGATGCACCCAACAAATGGCATAAAAATGGCAAACAAGAGTCCGAATACCAGACATACTGAAAATCCCATGCCATAATCGGCTACCTAAAATTACAAAATAATATAATAAGTCAATAGGAACTTGGACGTCATCTACTCTCAGATATGTTTACAACAATTGAGATACATCATTAATTTGTAATGGTTTTTAGGCCTCATTTGTGGACCACAAATGACAACAAGGTTGGGAGACAGGGATGATGACAATATACAAGCACATTTCAATGTGGGTGTATAAAAAGTGATCCATCAATATAATTTATCCACTAGTTCAACTATATTTTATTTGAAGTATCAGTGACAGCAAATTGAAGATATTATTTAATCAACTATTAAGGCCAAAGTAATTTTATTGTTAGTTCTTCATGGTCTTGATAAAAATTCTTCATGGTCTTGATAAAAATAAAAAAATTGAGAAGAATAACCAAGTAACTTTTGTTTTTAAATCATTTTTCTTCCCAAAGAAATGAGGCCATAATTTTTTAAATAGTTGTTCTTGAAGAACAAAAATTTTAATTGATGTGGCCTAAAGCATTAGCAATACAGGTACAATTCATACAAGTATATGTAGGATATTGTAGGCTAAGTTACTTTAATTAGAAGCAAGAATTGAGTTATTGATTGTAAGATTATGATCATGTACCTTACACCTATCTATATTAATAATTAAACATTATCGTATCAAATAACACCCTCTGATTCATCAATATCATCAATATTTTAAATCTAAAACAATATATCAAACAAGCTACTTGATATCTATATACAGCATATTCTTAAAGCAGTGGTAACAAGCATTATTAGCCAAAGCCACATTTGATAGCAATAATGGGCAATTGTTTTTACTGGTTCACCAAATCAACATACCGGTACTTAAAACTGAATTGATACATTCTGTTTTGTTTTTGATTAACTCTTCTAAATTATTTAAACAAGCACCGAAGTTGTTTGGTTTTTGGGAATGTATTGGTCATTTGAATCTGAGATGCAGTGGGATAGAGACATTGTTGAAATTTTAAGGCATACGCAGTGGACAAGGGCTGAAGTTTCTTGAGAAAGTCTATAGATGCACTAAGAACTAAGGTGCTGTATACACATTGTTATGTGCATATAAAAACCCATGACAGCTGGAATGCCATTGATGTCCAGACAAAATTTCCCTCATAGCACACAATATGGTGTATGGCCATGTTCATTTGCCCAGTAGGTGCAGAAAAGTAGGATGTTAAACCACATTTCATTCCTTCAAACTAGATGCAGGAACACAACCAAAGCGAAGATAACTAATCATAAATACCACTTTACCACAGTATAGCAATGGCTAATGAGATGACAATGCTTGTAACCATTGCTTCAAAAATATGATCTAGTTGATGAGTTTATATTAGCTATGCTTATTTTCTAGTCCTTGTTCAGATTTTCATAAAAAAAAATAATTTTTGGATTTAGAAAGTTAAAACACACTTCACCTTTTGACTAATGTGTAAATTCTACTTACTTCTCTCCAATCTTCAGTTATTTGGGAACTATCAAAATTTCCTTGAATTAATAATGTTAAATCTGAAAAAAAAAGAAAATATATTAATCAAGCTAATTAAATTATCAATCTACAAACAAGAGCAGCGGTGGGTTTAATCACCCATCAGTGGGTAAGGTCAGGTTATCAACATATGAATAATTTCTTTGTAGCTGAAGTCATAAATGACTAATCGGACAAACAGATTAACGGAAGAAGGACTACGGACAGAAGTGATGGCATAGGTCATTTGGACCACTGCCTGAAGGCCAAAAATGGATTGTTTATAAAAGCAGGTTCAAAGCCAAACTGTGTGAGAAGTAAACTATTTCTTGGATTTTAATAAGACTATGGGATTATCAAACATTGGGACTATATTTTGTTTTAATAAGACTCATTACCAGGTTCTCATGAACAGAGAAAGTTAAACATGCTAATGTTTACTAGTACTAAATGGAATGTCAATATTTAAATTAATTGGCAGTATAATCAAATGTTGTTGACAAACCATTGACAGTGACAGTCTATAAAGTGTACCGGTATATATGTTACAGTCAATTTGTGTAACCAGTCATTTCATGTAATGACTAAACGAATCAGTCATTACGTGAAATGCCTGTGAGCATCAGGCAATACGTGCAATGACTAAAAATTCCAGTCAATACACGAAATGACTAAAAATCATGGTCGGCTGTTAAACCTATAAAAATACACTGTAAACCATTTTTGGACATCAAATCAAACGTTAAATCATACATTGCAGAAAAATATGCATATAGTTGTCAAATCTCATTTTATTTCAAAAATTCTGACTGGTTCATCTCTAAAGTCGCATGTTTTTGCATAACATACTGCTATGACAGCGGTTGAAGCATTTTGATTTTGATATTGTTTTTGAAACATTTGCATCTATTCGTCCCTTGAAACCTGCATCATTGATAACCAGTGTAAGTTTCTATTCTAGAGTGTTGGGCATTGGGGGAGCTATTCCAATTACTATAGGATGAAATTCTATAGTGTTCTACTTAATTTTGGGGGTCTGAAGGAAATAATGACCAGAAATATTCTGTAGTGCAAATCTCATAATTTTTCCTACAGTTTTAAGCTATAGTGTTTTCTGTAGTAAATTCTATAGTTGTCTGTTTGTCTTTAATCAAGTTTTGTGAACAGACTGCACAGTTACTGAGTTAGTTGTCTCACTGTCTTCAGTTTCTTGTAAATACTAACTTCTATGAAGTTGTTATACATGTACATTGAATTTGATTGGCCGAGAAAGTTCATCCAGATTTTCCGGCGTGGTTCTCCCTTGTCAGTGATGCAGGACGGAGAGGCTGACAAGGAAAGCTGTCTAGTCGTTCTGATGGGACGAAAAACGCAATTTTTTGTACAATCGGAGGCAATAATCCAGAAAGTTATGGCCTGAAATGTGCAAATATCGAAAGGGACCGAGATCTTTGGGATATAAAGATATGTTTTAATATGTATTACACACTTCTACACAATTTGCGTACAAAGAGCGGACATTTTGTCGGGCAGTTTCATTTCACTTTTCCCGAAATTCGAATTTAGCCTTCTTTATTGTTGGATGGTGATGTATTTAAATGGTTTTTAAAATCGGAAAAAATGCGATTTTTTTCGAATAATCAGGGGCCATAATCCAGAAAGTGAAGTTCGGTATCCGTGATTTTTAAAAGGAATCAAGATCTTAGTGTGTAATGGTGATATATTCACACGTTTTTTTTTTAAATCGGATAAAAATTGTGACCTCTACAGGGGCCACAAGCTAAAAACGTGATTTTTGGTTCAATCAAGGGCCATAATTCAGGAAGTTACGATCCGATATGCGCGAATATCAAAAGTAACCAATATCTTTGGGTTATAAACATGTATTACATGTTTCATCGTGGGTTTACTTCAGGTCCTTCGGTTTCCTCCCACTGCTAAAGACCCCTTCGCGCAAGCGAATTATTAAAATAAAATTGAACCATATGTTAGTCCCGAAATGACCTAGTTTGTGTTGAGTGGACGTTAAACCCCATCTCTATCTCTCTCTCTCTCTCTCTCGCGCAGTTTTGGCCCGATTTTCACAAAATTCTGACCTCTAGAGGATATACAAGCTAAAATCGAGGGGCGGCCATTTTGTCGGGCAGTTTTGGTCCAATTTTCATGAAATTCAAACTCAGGCAAAATTACAGTGTAACGGTGATATATCCAAACGGTTTTTTTAATCGGATAATAATTGTGACCTCTATAACCTTTAAAATGAACAGATGTGTCCATCAGACAATGACAACATTGTCCTTTTATGTGTTAGGCCTACATATATTGCCTGATTTGCAAAATCTGCAATCAGGCATTAAGTGTAAAAAGAAGGTAGGAATTTTAGTCATTTCGTGTAATGTCTGGATTTTTCAGTCATTACACGTATTGCTTGGTGCTCACAGGCTCTTCGCGAAATGACTGATTTATTTAGTCATTACGTGAAATGACCGATTACACAGGTTGACTGTAACATATACACTTTTAACCATGTTTTTTTGTACAAATTGATTCAGTATATTTAAAATCATTACATACAATGTTTTAAAATATTGACGAAACACTTTTATTATCCTTTTGATTGAGAGGGACCTGTTATAAATTTAAAAGGAGAACATCTTTTATTTTGGTTAGGCCTACCAACAAAAAAAGATTGATACCATTTAAATGTCATGTGTACAGATTATTTACTTTAATGTAGGGTGCCCCACACAGCCAAAATTAAAAGTTGTACATGCCACAGTGAAAGTACACGCTTCAGTGACTAGTCCCGAACTGATTTCTGGCGAGTCATGCAGTGCGAGAATACTGGGCGGTATTTATAGTCAGTATAGTCAATGATGCTATAAATAGCTATCACACGTGAAATTTTCAACACATCCATCGCCTATTAAAACCATAAAAAATCTATTGTTATCGATTCTGAATAACAATAATAATTCTGATTTGTTGTTACACCAGCTTTTAGTAAAATTAATATATCTGAAGCTCCTTCGTTCGGCAAGAATAGCATACTAGTAGTACCTTCCTTTTGTTTTTACACGGTTTTCAAAACAATCGCTGAGTTGCCTAACATGCATATTTCTAAATTAGATTTATTGATCTAGCTTTCTGTAATATTTCGTAGAAAATAGTCTTGATTATCCTGGCCTGTCAATCGGTCGGAGAACGGTAGTAGATTGGTTAAGAGCGACTAATTTCATATTAAGGCAGATAATTTATTTTGCACTAAATAATGACTGGATTCAATGACGGCAGCTTGACAACTTTTTCAGTCTAATTTTTTTAATTATTTGAAATGGTTATAACTTGTTAAATACAACACAACCGTTTAGTTAGGGACTATAAATGTGAGGTGTAAGTTAAGACTTGTTATATATATACTTATTGTGGTATAATTGTTGAAATATTTGGAGATATTTGGAGATATTTATTGATGGTGGGGCACCCTATTTGATATGTATAATTATATACATAATAGTCGCAAGCCTATATTTCATGAGACATGTATGTGACTATATATCTGAAGGACAAAGCCTATTCCTTTAAACCCCTTCAATTTGTCAAAAATTGTTAATTATAGGATATGTACAACTAGAAGGAGTTGTGAAGGACAGGGGCCTGTTTCACGAAATTTTAACTAAGATAAAATCCAGATTTTAGTAATTTGATTGGATAATATTAGATTGATTTTAGTGCTTAGCCAATCAAAATTGAAGTATCTACTAAAAGATTTTATCTTTAGTTAAAATTTCGTGAAACAGGGCCCAGCACTTTACCAGAATATGGCCCCTCATGGCTTTAATCTTAATATCAATTTATAGGCTATTTATACCATTTTTGCCAAAACTTTTATTATGTACATGTGTGCAGAGGTCATACTTGGGTCAAAACTGACGAGTACACATGTTAATATCACTGGCATATCCGTGGTGCATATACTACAAAATATTGGGTGGTTGTCAGATAGAAGTCTAAAATGTAACGTGTATAGACAGGCCTAATTTAAAATACCACCAAATGAGAGCAGAAATAATCATTAAATTTATATCAAATATGTAGCCTGTAGCAGTTACAACTCTCTTTTTAAAAAAATAATCATGATTCAAACATGATTTGGTTATATATAGTTTAAGTCCAGACTGATCAAAAAGTTGTATCTAGGATTTTCAATTTAGATTTCATAAAGTTTCAGCAAATCCCTTGGATAGATAAGATTCTGTACACAGAGAGAGAGAGAGAGAGAGAGATTAACCTCCATTTGACACAAACTAGGTCATTTTGGGACTAACATATGTATCAAATTTTATTTCAATAAATCACACATGAAGAATTAATAAAATGTACATTATTTGTGTATTCTACCTCAATCCACCATCTCCCAAAGCATTGCTAAATAATTTTTTAACCTGTGAAGAGATCAAGTTATGTCATATGTATCTCAGCAATTATAGTACAATAAATAGTTCCTCAATCACAGTTGCTGCTTTGTAAGGGTGAATCATGAGGACAATTTTATAGGAGGGCCCCATTTTAATTTTGTCCTATTTAAAGGTGTTACATGAATATGTATGACTTGATACATAAATGAATATAACTGATATGAAAATCAGGCAGTGAATCATGATTTACATGTTTGTAGGACCATTAACAACATCTTATCTTGTAACTCATTACCAGATTGCTATATATATCATCCATTATCATTAGGATTACGTTCCTATAGATAATACTCCTATTTATACAAAACAAACCTAAACACACCATATAATAGGTTGTTGTATATTGTATAGATAATTTTCGATATTGATTGTCCAGAATAAAATGAAATCAGGCTTAACTTTTATTTCTACACGAATCAGGCTAATGAAAACTAGTATAACAGGCTGTGTGTTATGAAAACAATTTTACCCAGACAGTGTCGTCTCCGCCTTCTGTTCATAAAATTTCAACTTTTTAAGGGGTCTTTCAAGTGAACCGGTGAACTTTGGATTTTCAGCTCATTTGAACAACTGGATGTTTTTCCTTGCTTGGCCCTCCTTCCTGCTACGATGAGTCAATGACGCAGTGAAATCCTGAGGAACGTTTTTGGCCAACACTGTGATGTCAGAATAAAAGGGATGTTATTCAGAAAGTGGGCAAATAAAACTGTACAATGTCTTTGTATTTTTTAAACAAGTATTATAACTGTAATCAGGAATAATTGGTCACCTTGTATTACCTCCCCAGACAATGAACTATAAATCTTTTTAATTACTAATAAAAAACAGCATGACTCACACCATGTTTCTATATGTCTTCAGACAATGGACACAAATTTGTAACTACTTAATACCTGGCACATGGTATCAAACCAAACGACACAATGATATATTAGGTGTCATAGACTAAAACAAGTTTCACCTTGTAGTACAACACGATAGTTGTCAAAAGACATGACAAGGACAGGTAAACACAATGTGTCATTATAAATAAACATGTATAACCAAAATGTTCTTATTGATCAAAGACAATAAAATTTTTAACATTTATAACTTTCTTGGCTTATACTTTCTTGGTTGGAAGAATAAATCTTTTATTTTATAATAAAATATTAGAATTTAATGAATGGGTTTTATTTCAAGTGTACAGACATTTTGAAAGTGGGTATGCACTTGGCAAACAGTTGTGCAATATTAACCCTTTCACTGCGTATACCCGGTAGTACCGGGTATTATAAAATGTCGGTAAAATGCCCGTACCCGGTATTACCGTGTACTCAGTAAAGCCCTCGCTAAAATTAGTACCGTAACTGCAAGTGCCATCTATTGTATTTTCTATACACTAGAACATATTTCCACGTGTTTCAAAGCAGCAACCGTAAAATGGCGGAGTGCATTGAGACAACGTAGACGATGCACTCTCGACGAAGTCGTGAATGACGTCTTGCTGACCAACATGTGGACAATTTCGAGGCGGGTGATACACATAATTCGTTTCCAGTTACTTGATAATGATAGTAGTCAGGACAGTGATTGGTATTATGAAGTGTGTGATTTGTTGCGCGACGTTCCGCCCATGGCTAGCTATGTCTCCCGTGCATGATGAACAAGCCCAATGTGAACACGATAGCCCTGTGTCTGCAGTAGATTCTGACAATAATTCTGATGTTGATAATAATGCTGGCCTGCTGGATCGTAAAATACGTAGGTAATTCCTGATTCCCGAACGTGTAGATCTATTGACTGACTATATTGATAATGATATGGGACTTGGGGATGAAAGTGAAAGTGAAAGTAAAAACAAGGTATTGCAATCCGCACGTGGTCATGGCAGCGGGAGACGTGATGCGCGTGTTCGCGGCGGCATTGCTCATGGCTGCTATTGATATTTTTGTTCATTTTATATATCTTTATCAAAATCCAGTAAAAAAAACAATATCTTTTAAGTATTTCATGGAGAAAAATTCGTTTTCGTGTTAGCTTTAGTGTGAAATGAGAAATCCAAAATGGCCGCCATGACGTCACGTGACTACATTATTATGCAAATTTCCAAAATTCTATTTTTTCCTCTTAGCCCAACCTCATGCCCATCCCAACAGACAAAAAGATTTTTCATAAAAGCTTCCATAAGTACTGCTTGGCATTCAGTTCCAACCTCCCTTTTTTCCTCAAAAAAGGGTCTAGCACAGGCAGTGGATTTACGTCTAGCATTGAAAGGGTTAAGTGAGGTTTCCAGTAAAGATATAACACCATTCATGTGGCTCAACCTCCATCCCAGAATGACATCCAGACAATATGGCAAATTCATCATTGGGTTAGCGGAGTCAGTGAAAAGAAAATTCCTCTGTGGGGATATGCATTGTGTCACTTTGTCCTTTTACATTATATCTTTCTTGTAAATCAATACTTTTTTTCAGTTTAAGTGAAACATATATTATTACAGGCCCCAGACTGTACAGCGCCATGCACGCTTACGTCTGGCCCCCAGATCCAGTCACTTTATTTGATATTTGTTGTTTATTTCTCGCAAAGTCTTGTCCGCAGGTTTGTCTAATCAGTTTTTTTTGTGTGTGTAGTGTGGTTTTCCTGCACTTACTATTATATGAATCCATTCCTCAATTTCATCAAAAACAAAAGAACATTCTTCAATACTACTCCAATTCCAATTGACAATGATTGTATTTTTGATTGTCATTCAACAAATGTATTAATTTTTATTAGCTTTTTCCATTAGAGAAGCCTAGTGATGTGATTGTATCATATAACCATATTACAGAAGCTTTTAGCTAATAAAACATATATATACAAGGATTATATCTAGTGGTAATACAATATTCCATTAATATCACAGCTCACTTAACATGTACTACACTCTCCTACAAACAACTGGGTCTACTCATTTATGAGGTAATAACTACAAATTTTATGTAGGCCTATGTTTAAAGACAAGCGAAATGTTTGCTTCAAATCTTTTATACCAAAATAGGCGGCAAGCACACATTAATATTCCCATTGACTTTAATGTTAATTCTAGTCTCTTTGCCCAGGTCCCACTTTTTCCAAAACTTGTCGCTTGATTGAATGCTTTCTAGTTTCTACATGTATCACACAGACGGAGCAAAAACTAGAGAGAGAGAGAAAGAGAGAGAGAGAAATTGGGTTTGACGTCCACTCGACTCAAACTAGGTCATTTCGAGACTAACATATGGTTTAATTTTATTTCAATAATTCGCTTGCGCGTAGGGGACTTTAGCAGTGGGAGGAAACCGGGGAATCGAAACCACTCCAGTTGACTCAATGACAGGCCTTATGATACAGCACGCACGTGCTAACCATTCGACCATCCAAGTCCCCCCCCCCCTCCCCGGAGCAAAAACTAGCCATGTCTTTGCTAGAAAGGTTGTATAAGATTGACCAGTGAAACTTTGGATATACAAACTTAAAATAGTAAACTACATGTATAAACATGTAACTGTCCGATGTAAATATCACAGTAACCAATGTGTTAACTCTGTTATTCTTCCAAATCTAGACCATGAAAATGTCAATTCAAACACTCTTCTTCGATTCTTGACCAAAAAGTAACAAAAATGACTATACAAAAGAGGACAAAAGGGAAAGAGAGAGAAAGACTACTAATAAAAGGAACTTCATAAGTTGCTACTAAGATGGTGGAATTTAATAGTGGTGTGAATCCAAAAACACAATCTAGTTCGTAGGAATTATCCAATTATTAGAAAACTATGGACGCACGATATCACTGTGTGTATACAGTTATTTGTAAACTCCCATGGAAAATAAATGCAGTATACAAAACAAAGTTTTAATATAATTCTGATCAACTGATATGATGATTCCTTATCTCCAATATTTGTGTATGTCATTACAATGGGGCTTCTATGGCTTGAACTTAAAAAACATTATGCAAATCCCTTTTTTAAGAAAACTTGAGTGTAGTAAGCTTTATATGGTAATTATACCAAAGCTCTTGTATTTGTGTACCTAAGTGTATACATTGAGAGTGTAACTATACATATTTCTCTGTACAAACAATTAATGAGCCATCAGAACAATTAAATAAAAACTAGGGAAACAGTCAGACTTAAAATATCATGCAAACTGTCACTTTTAACCCAAACCCTGTCAATGTTTATAACAGGCATGAATAGATAAAGAGCATATGCATACAAATCTCAATAAGATAAAGAGCATATGCATACTTCCTGGTCCTAATCTCAATAAGATAAAGATCAAAATCATATGCAGGCTTCCTGGTCCAAAATGCAATAAGATGAAGATCATATGCTATTCTTTACATATTTACACCTCATCTGCTAATCATATACCTCAGGTTTTTTGTTGTATTGTTTTTAAAAATTTCAAATGAAATGAAATCAATTGAAATAGGGTTAACGTCCTACTCTTCTGCTCCAACTGGGCTAATGAAGACGGAGATATGCCATACAGTGTGCAATGAGGGGAATTTTTCCCAGACAGTGGCGGTACTCTTATATCGAATTCCAACTGCCAAGGGTTCTTTTACATGGGTACATGGGAACTTGTTTTTTTTGTCCCATCCGATTGACTATAAATTGCCCCTCCAGGTAAGCGAGTCAGCTTCTTTAACACTGAGCCACCGCGTGTCAAATGAGACGTTAGCATAATTCCAATTACTGATAATTGAAGGTGTTAAAGCAATATTTGATTGCTAATTTTATCTGAGAAATAATTTAGTATCACAACATGAGGTGAAACAATATTTGATTTGAACAGTAATCTATTATCAGTTTTGATTCAGTTGGTGACAACCAGACAGTATGTATTTATACCAGAACAGTGAATCTAGATTTATATCACTACATGACTAAACTTTATTATCAAATTAAATGATTTATTTGTAAATGGATGTGCATGAATATAAATTGCTAAGTTGTAATATTTGTGACAGTATATATCAATATAGCAGTTTTGCATAAAAAAAACCCAAGCCAACTGTGAGGTTGATGTCCCCTGCCGAAATCCAAAAATAAATAGATGACACATATTAATTAATTGCAACATTTATCTTTTTGAAAAGTATCGAGCAATCAAACTGATTATCTATACTTAAACATACATTATGCAAAAGCTAAATCTGCCTATTGCATGTCTTTCTTTAGGCCTGAAATGTTATCTAAATTAGTAATTAAACATTAATTAACTTATCCAGAAATGTTATCTAAATTATTAATTAGACATTAATTAAATTAACCAACACTAGATGCCATCACTAGCCTGCGATATTTAGCGGATTGGAATACATTTTTTTTAAAAATAATTAAATGTAAAAATGGATAAACAAGACTTTGTCTTTTATCGTTCCGACTTAAGTAATGATGATCAAGGTTAGCCAAAAAATCAAAAGCTAATATCTCGGTTCAGAGTGGAGCATTTGGACTGAAATTTTCAGCTTATTCTATTTACGTTACCTTTTTTTAACTATTGTAGCAAGAACTGTCAAATCTTTATCTAATCTGCCATAATGCCCCTTTAATCTAAGCATAAAATGTTCATGATCAAACGCAGTCAAGGTTTTGAAGTACCTGGTAGTGAAACTATACCTTTAGTTTCATCACTCTCCATCAGTTAGAATCAAAGTTATCTGGTCCCAAAGCACCGATCTATGAAATTGCTTAGTCTTGCTTAGCTTTAGCGGGAAATGTTAATCATTCATCCAGATAATCACCTAATGAACATCTCCATCAAGTTTAAACATTCTAACTAAATTAAAATTGCTTATCATTAGTTAGCCTAAGCAGAAAATTCTCATCATCAATGATATAATAAATTTATACTCTTGAGTTTCATCACTCTCAATTAGAGCCAAAGTTATCGTGTTCCAAAGACTCAACTAATCAAATTGCTTATCTCTTGCTTAGCCTAAGTGGAAAGTGCACATGATCGAACTGTCAAGGCACTCACCTAATATACACCTACACCAAGTTTGAACATTCTACCTCTATTAGAAGGAGAGTTGTTAGATTGCAAAGTCTCAACCAATCAGATTGAAGTATCTACTCAGCCTAAGCAGAAAATGTTCATCATCGAACTTAGTCAAGGTATTGATGTAATGAAACTATACACAAAGTTACACCACTATCACTCAATTAGAATCAAAGCTGTCGAACTCCAAAGTCTTGACCAATCAAATTGCTTATCGCGCAGCTTACCCTGAGCCGAGAATACTCATACCTAAATTGAACTGAGGTTATCGTGTCCCAAAGCATCAACCAATCAAATTGCTTGTCTCTGATAACCCTAAGCAGAAAATGCTCATCTTTGAAATCCATCAAGGCATTCCCCTAATAAACACCTACACCAAGTTTGAACATTCTAGCTCCCTGTCAAATACCCCTTTGTGTTTCCATAATCTTGACCTTCGTTACTAGAAATTAATTTAATTAATTTAACCTGGGCAGATCATTTCATACCTGTTAATTTTATTTTTCGCATTTCATCAGCAGGACTAAATGAATGAACAAAATGGGAGTTTGTGGTCCTACTTTTCTGCCTCAATCGGGCATACGCCAAACAATGTGCTATGATGGAAATTTTGACCATACAACAACTGAATTCCAACTGTCAAGGATTCTTTTATGTGCACGCCAACGTGAACACGGGAAGACCAGAAGTAGTTCCATACCAGTCCCTCCGTTCAGCACCACTAACAAGGGGAAAACGACCATGCACGAACATTCTGTCCCTTACTCACTGAGTCACTGTGACTCCCAACCATACTGTAAATAAGTTTTGTGTAGATGACATGTAATTAACCCTGAAGGAGTGTTTCGTAATCCTGGTAAAACAACTTTGTTCTCAAATACACAGAGTATTTGTATATTCTTTTAAATTCTAACCACGATAAATTACTTAAACTATCAAAGAAGTAAAACATGAAAAGAGTTCTCTTGTTAAACAAATGATAAAGATGAGAGAACCCACATGGAAACATATTCAAGTACCAGTAACTTGTATTCCATATAATTTTGACATTTTTTACTCTGTCAGTGACTAAAGGCTGTATAAACAATGGGCGTCCTCACTAAAGGAATTCCCACAAGGCGTTGCTAGTAAAAATAGGGTTCCACATGACCTTATCGATGGTAAGAGGACCGTATTTCGAGTATTGGGATTAAATTCCATATCAACAACAAAAACAAAAGTTTGTCAACACACCAGTTCATAATTAATGTACAGGAAAACAATGCCGTCACCTTTAAATTATGCCCCTTTATCTGTAGCTAGAATACCCATTGAAGGAGGGAGTGTTTGTGATTGAATACATTAGTCACTTTATTACACAAATAGTTTATATTTCCTTATCAAACCAAGTCACAAGAGGGATATCGAAATATGCTTCATTTGTCCTGATTTTGTTTATGGAGGATATTATCTCATAATCCATTCAAGATATCTTTATGAAAATTTATACGCATCATCCTGTTATAGTTGTTGTGCCTTTAGCTAATTACAAAATATCATGTATTTAATCAGTTTTGTGTTTCCATGGAAACAAATTAAGTTCAGTTTCTGATATAAGCAACCATAATTAACTAACATTATTTTGTGTATATCATATCCTCATAACAATGTTTTAATATAAATTGAAAATCTAGATCCTAGATCTAATGGGCCTACTAAAAAAAAATAGATGAAAAAGAATCAAATATCAAAAAAAAATTGAAAAATTTCTCTGGTCTTTTATATCTGCTGCAACTAAATATGAATGTAGCCTAAGTATGTTTTGATTTATGTATTTTAATGGCAACTGACATAAGTATTTAAACTGCAATTGAAATAAGTATTTTGCAATAAACATCTGTGTCAAATGAAATAAAAAATAGATTTAGACGATTGATTTAACACAGCATGTAGTGAACTGCTGTTGTTTATTTAACATACATACATGTTTTATATCATGGCTTGATATTTGCTTTTATTTGTTGATGCCATGGTCATCCATATCTGTCAAATTAGATTAGAATTATTTTAGATTCAACATCAGTAAATTTAGATTATGCTTCATTATAGATTCAAAGTCAGTACACATTTAGATTAGATTTATTTTATCTTACATGGTTGGTATACAAACATTTTACTTAAATTAAAAATGTTGAATTTTATTAAATAGATGTAAATTAAAACCAGTTGTCTCAATAAAGATAGGTTGCCTGGCAACGAAACATTTGCCCGCATTAGCTAAATCGTCCAAGTGGTCAATTAGGGTTGTCACATATTTATTCTTTTGTAGGTAATTGGGGGCATTTACAAGACAATTTCATAGGATCATATAGTTTTTGTTGTTGGAAATTGCTGAAATTCGATAGGATTCTCCTTTGTACTAATCTAAATGATGCATATAAATTTCATACAGATCGGCAGATAACTTTTGATGTTAGAGCATTCACAAGGTGCAACAAAGTGAAACAAGGGCCATAACTCTAGAAGTAATTAACAGAATTTAAATAGGCTTCTTCATCTTACTAATGTAAACAACATATATCAATTTGAAAAGAATCGGGATAACTTTTGGCGTTTCAATAATTTGCTTGAGCATATGGTCTTTAGTCATGGAACAAATTTGAAAGACCCAGAGAAAACCCACGAGGTTGGGCAGGTGACTGTACTCATGGTCATGTACAAGCTTGGGATTGAAACCAAGCAACATGACAAATTGACAGACGGGATCTAAAGTGTGCTTGTAAGACCATTCGACCACTCAACCCCTTTGATTTAAAAAAAAAAGGAGACAGATACTTGATTCCACAACTACATGTATTACTGGTATTTATTTTGACTTGAAATCATATCACAGATGGTCCAAAAAAAATAGTTGTCAATCAACTAGTTATCCAAACTATAAAATCAATGGTTATGAATGTTTTATCAAATAGCTACAGTGCTGGTAATAAAGCTGACTTTGATTTTCTAATTAAGTGTTTTTATTGCTTAAATTTATTGTTGGATTTCCGTGAGAAAAATTAATTAACATCCAACCATCCACATAAAGAGATTTCATGTAAATGCACAAACATGTAAAGGTATAGTAATCTCCACTATCTCTAGTTTCTTGGATCACTTATTTATGGTTGATTAATGGAGTTGACTGAATTCATGTAATTCAATCAGGTGTGACAAATGAAAACACCTTGCTCCTCCTATATGTAAATCAACATCCCATGTCTATAATCCAGTGAAGGGGAAAAACTTATCTTTTGATAAAGGAATATAAATCTATGGAGTTGATCTACAACTTTAAAAGCCATGTGTCCCTTTTTTGTACCACAAAAGTAGCATATAAAACTTGAATATTGGCAAATTTTATATCCCATATATGTCGACATTACCCTTTCAAGATTTGTATTTCAAGAGTACAGTACATGTATAACCTTATGCCCTTGGATGGATCTGGGATCTGAAAAAGTGACACTTGAATTCAAAGTTTTCATATAGATTGGCACAAAATGTAGTCTATGATACTCTTGTAGTATAAATCAATAAACTATAGGATGTTTAAAAGTAATCATGCAAAGTCACTTGCCAAACAATTGTTTAAAAGTGATTTTATTGCAAGTTTATTGCATGTTTATAACACCTGTTCGTTTAATGTGACAGTGTACATGTAGGTCATGAAATAGCATACATGTAAAAGCAGGTGAAATGACATACAGGACAACCATTAAATATATGATGGATGATGATAATATAACACATGGTATATATTTAGATATATCTTATCTCTTCAATGACATATTCAGTATCTCCATATCTTTACATATGGTACAAACATGTGCACTATCCAGTCAATTGACAGTATAACTTTCAGGCATTTAGAAATTAAATGTAATGGGAGGTTTCTGCATCAACCGGGCTAATGAAGACAGGTCAGTCATTAGGACTGACGACTACATTGACTCGTTTTATCTTCAATAAATGTTGCACAGGATCTGTCTGTAGGATGTTGTTCTCTTAATCACGACTACACGAAACATACCTTAAAGAGCATGCATCAAAATGACTGACATGGGATTTCCTGTGTTCGTTATAATTATTGTAAAACATTTTCTACATACAACTTTCAAAAAATATTTCTTAGATACATGCCAATACAGAGTGTTATGTTATATATATAATTTCTGTTTTAAAATGAATTGTTACTGAAATGAAGTAAAATTTTGTCAAGAAGTGACGACTTCTACTGAGAGACAAGTTTTAAATAGTTTGTAATGTACAGACTACTTATAACAGTGTCTATGATAGTTTGTATGATAGAGACTAATTATATTGTTGTCCATGATAGGTTGTATGACATTCTTCTAACAATGTCCATGATAGACACTTCTTATATTGGTATCCATGACAGTTTGTATGATAGAGACAATTGATAGTGGTGTCCAGAACAGTTTGTATAATAGAGACTACGGTACTTATGTCAGTGTCCATGATAGTTTGTATGATAGAGACTACTTATAAGTAATGATAGTTTGTATGATTGAGACTCTAATAACAGTGTCCATCATAGTTTGTATGATAAAGATACTTTTTACTGTTCGTATGATAGAGACTATAAATAGTTTGTATGATAAGGACTACAGATAGTTTGTATGATAGAAATGAAATGGGGTTTAACGTCTTACTGTTCTGCTCCGACTGGACTAATGAAGACTGGCATACGTCATAGAGTGTGCTATGAGGGAGATTTTTCTCAGACAGCGGCTCTACGGCCTACTTTTATTATATCGAATTCCTTGTCGGGCCGTCCGTCCTGCACCAATGACAAGGGGAAACTACGCCAGAAAATCCTGATGAACTTTCTCAGTCAACACTGGCATCGAACCTGCGACTTCCAGGCTAGCAAGTCATCTTACTCACTGAGCCACTGTGGCTCCTTGCATAGTAATTGTAGAGTAGAGACAACTCATAGCAGAGTCCATAATAGTTTGTGAGTCTGATGAGGAAAATATTATACATATGTAGAACATATTTATCTCATGTTTAATTTAGGTAAATACCCTATATTGTAAGTCTAAAGTTACAATATTAACTTCCCTTCATGCCTGACAAGTATCAAATTAGTTGATGACTAAAATGTTTTTCTTTCCATCTCCTGATTTATGTTATTACACAGAGAAATATTATACACAGAATAGAATCTTAATAATGTAGGGCCAATCAAATCAATTCTTTTTATATATTCATTCTAGTGTTCGGATATTCGAACAAAAATACTATTCAAATATTCAATGGGTCTTGAAATTTGTATTCGAATACTATTCGAATATTTTCAATTTTTAATATAAATATATTTCAAGTGGTTTATATTCAATGTAATTTAATTTCTAATCAATTATGAAATACGTGAAATTTCTGTTGACATGTGAACAGTGCACAAGATTATATTTTAGTAATTGCCAATGGATCTTTTACGTAAACTGCCAATTTGTACACAATCCTCAACCTTCCACGACATCGCAACTAGTAGACATAGACCTAAACTTTCGTATGACCCCATTCTGCGGAAGTATATCTATACACCAAACTTCTGCCGTCTCCTTCAGATGCTCTTTTAGTTTATCCAAGGTATGTGAACCTGGACATGGTTTCACTTCCAGAGTCTTAGCCACCATCTCCCGAACTGGTGATACAAAATGAGCGATTAAACTAATGCAAGACTCATTTTGTTCATCTTATGTCCATACATCTCTGGTCATAGCGGCTAACTTCTGACTTGGGTCATTCCTGATTTGACTTATGTCTGAACGCAAGGCATCATATATTTCTTCCATTCTTTTTTTTAGTGTTTTACCTGACAGCAAATTGTGAGATGGATTCAGGGCTTCTACCAATTCTCGACAATGGTCATTGTCAACAAGAGGAAGGGGCTCATAATGCTTAGCGACAAACTTGATCAATTTCTCAGTGTTATGTTTTGTGCTGCACTGAATCTCTGTCATACTTCTTGCTGTTGCCTGAATACATGGTAGCTTTCTGTGTGTAGAACTTTGTAATTGGCTGAATCTTGGTGCAATATTAGTCAACTCCATCGCGGCACTAACTGGCTAACTAAAGTTGGTAACAAGCGACTTAACGAATAACTGTCTCTGAAGACTGTCTATGTAGGGGTAGCACTCTTACAAGCTGCAGTTAGGTAATCTAAGTAAGCTTTGAATGTAAATGTGGCAAGGAAAGTCGCCTTTATTTAATATTAGAGAGCAAATAGAATAAAGAATGTAGATATTGTAGATATTCGAAATATTCGTATATGGTGATTGCTATTTCGAATATTATATTCAATGAGCGAATATTCGAATATTATATTCAATGAGCGAATATTTGTATATCATATTCAATGAGAGAATATTCGAATATTATATTCAATTAGAGAATATTCAATGAGAGAATATATGAATATTATATTCAATGAGAGAATATTCGAATATTATATTCAATGAGAGAATATTTGAATATTTGTGCCGAACACAAATTCATTCATAACCCAACAAACTGTGAAATGGCATTTTGTTGTCCTGTGGCAATCTGTTTCACAGAGATCTTTTCATATCTCTGTTACAGATGACTGTTTCGACACGTGACGTCACATCACGCGGCATCAATCATTGGCTCAATAGCGCGTGCATTGTTTACATAAGACGTTACTGATTCGGGCTAAATGGTGAATTTTACTTATTTTAATACCTATTTACACTATATAGGAAATGATTTTTACCTACAAACCATTCAAATGTCTTTATTTATTTTTCTAATAAATGATAAAAATGTTTTAGAATTTAATTTGACGGAAGAAAAAAGTTAATATTTGGGACTCATTAAGTCACATCGATGTCATCCTTATCAGTGATTGTAGCGGCCTAGCGAAAATTCACTGCTGTTCAGTGTGGTCCTGTGGCTCATGAATATTCACCACGCTTCAACAAACTGTTGTAAAACTTTAAGCCCTCTATAAAATGTATGAATATTCTAAAAGATCGCTATGAGTAATACAGACAAATAAAAAATAGTTCTGACAATCAACAAATCGAGAATAGCCTTGTGATGGACTAAATACAATTTGATTGTGTCACAGGTGTGTCTCTAAATTACCAGACTTCCATAAAAGTTTGGATGGTGACCTGGAATGACGGAATAGATATCATTTTCTTTAATACTTGAAACAATTGTGGAACTGAAAACTGCATTCTTTCCAATCATTTTATGTTGTCCCATATCCCCCTCGATAAATGACTAATTTGACATGTATATACCAGGAAGCTGTAACATGTATCAGACCAGTTTTACTGGTACTTAGAATTTGAATAAGATGTAACTTAAACAGTAGCTTATATTACTTCCCACATACTGACTTTATGACATCAATATAGACGTCAGCATATAGTCACTACATTGCATATATACATGATAATTTGTTTGTCATTTTATAGATCTTGGATAGTCGGTCATGGTTAGTTAGGGAGTTCCTTCTGTATTTTATGTAATTCAGAGGTTAAACCCCATTTTATGTCACAATTAGTCAAGGCAAATAAAACGAAATTTGAACTATAAAAATAAGTAAGATCTGTATTTCAATCCAATTGACGTAAAGATCAATTAGTATCAATAGTCATTTCCTATTAAGAAATAAACAATCTTTGTTGTAAAATATCATGGGTGCAGTGAGTTGACATCCTGTTTGTCAATAGTTTGTGTATATATACACATTATACTAGGTAATATAATTTCTGCTTTGTAATTTCAAATCAATTATATTCGATGGAATACATGAACAGACCAAACTGAACGACAGTCTTTTACGCCCGCTCAGTCCATTCAACTTGTTGGTTTTTTTATTATTTTTTTATTGTTTGTGAATCATCCATTACTTATTACTTTTGTGTTGTCTTGTAAGATATGTTTTACTTTATCAAATGGTAAAATTGGGCTACATGTATACTCAGGGGCGCCGGAACCCAGGTACCAGGGTATACAAACGGTACCCTGCCCTTTTCTGGGGTATATATGTATACCCATGCCCTAATGATGAAAGTTTTCAACCTTTTTACTAGTCTATTCATTTTTAAATTATAGATATGTAATTGCTCTCTGGTCGGTTGTGAACCGGCTCTTGCATTCTCATTATCAGCTATAAGTGCATGCCTTGGCCAGATGTCTATAAGTGGTCAATCAACTATTTGCAAAAATTCACAAGTTGAGAATGGACGAAATAGACATTGTGAAAATATTATCTGAATTTATTGTGAAATCTGATCAGCGCATTAATTATTTCGGTCGATTATAGTCTCATTATAGTGTCTCATGAACACTTGCTCCTGAATATGAGCTCTTGCAAGAATCATGTCTCTCAGTAGCGGATTATCAGTGAGGCTGATGAGGCTGCAGCCTCAGGCCCAAAGATTTTGTAAAAAAAAATTTTTTAGACTTGTCTGATATGATTAAAAACGCATAGACAATGAATGTTAGGGGGGTGGGGTTTAGGCCCAACGGGAATCAACATAGGCCCTGACCCGAAATTAATTAGGCCCACGCCATTTTAAATAGGCCCTATTGTTTGGAGATCTGATCTTATTTTTTAACCGTAGGCCTACAATGTATGTTAAATCCTTGTAAGTTTTCGGTTATGTCTTGCTTATTATATTGTATCCATGTGACGTCATTTATGGGCATATAAAGTTACATTACGTCTTTAATGTTAGCAACTACCTTGGCTCTAACTTTAAAAACTAAATAGGCCCTCCAGCAACTGCCGCCTCAGGCCTTGGTGGAGCTTAATCCGCCACTGGTGTCTCTAAATCTGCTGTCTCTTTCAAAAAGCTTATTCTATTTTCTTGATGAAGATTGATGTATTGAAAGTCAAAATTAAAAAGAATTTTTTTATGAGATGAATTGCTCATGATATGAAAATTGTGAATAATCAGGCTTTTGTCCCTTTCATTATCATGTATTTTAAAGGGTTTTATGTTGGAATTTGGAATGCTTGAGGCGCTCTAAACAGCGTTCTCGGAATTGACAAATTTCAAAATTTTCTAGAAGCCGGGGGGAGAGAACCCCCCAGCCCCGGACCCCCCTACTATCTTTTGGTACCCTGGCCCTCACTCCGTTCCGGCACCCCTGGGTGGCTATACTTAAAGGCTCAATACCACTCTTGTTGTAACTGAATAATATGTCCCAATCTTTATTCTGGTCAACAAATTGTACTATTTTAGAATATTTCAATTAATTGATGATACAAATTTCATCTTAACACACCTTATTAAAAAATTTTGAAAAATTCAACATAATGGTTTGAAACATCTAACGTAAACCTTAATTTCAAATGAAACTTCGATTTAAAAATATTTTCGAACCCTCTGGACAAGTAAAATAGGATGTAATGGATAATTTACACAACAGGTAGGACACTTAAACATCTAGTACTTAGATTGAGATATTTTTTTATTTTCTGGAGCTTTTAAGCCAGCTATAGAGTGTTATTGTCCCTTTAAATGAATGTGTAATTTATATTATTGGTACATTTGTATATATAATATAGTAACGTTGTACCCAATAGTAAAGAAACTGTTTGAATTCAAGTATCTCTGAATATTATTCAAGATCAAGTGATGGGTTGACTGTGTATAAACCCTGTTCTTATTTTACCAGGTATCGTGTTACCTGTGTCATCGTTAAAAAGAAATAAATATAGGTGCATGTCATGATAACTTTGTTGATACTTACTTAACCACTTTTGATCATATAAATGACCCTTTTGTACAATTCCCAAAAATGAGTTGGTCATCTGATATAAAACTTCCATCCCTCTCTCAATAGGATTTTTTTTCAACTCCGTGTTTTCTGATGTTAGACTGGAGGTGTTAGTTGGGTTAGCTGCCTTGATTACCCCAGCATCCATTGCCAGTATTATAAGACACACGCTGGCGAAAGCACACGCCATTCTCGTCCGATGTAACATAACGTCAATTCTACACTACTAACAATGTCTATGTACACTAAATACTAATAAATGAATACGGATTTAATCTACTTATTGCTCATACACCTTTAACTCAAGTAAAAATGACACGGTTTCCTATCTAAATACTTCAACCAGCTCTTCTCCAACACCGTCTCTCTTTTATAGGTCGTGACGTCACGGATTGGCCACGCCCAGTCACGATAGGATTTACTGTGTACCTTGAATAGATCAATGACAAGCAAACACCTGATGAAACCAAGACATAATTGTTTACATTGTACGATCAAATACATAGCTACTTTATGATGATAATATCTACTTTTATTATCCCAACTCTTTTTTAAAAATCGGATATCATATTTGACATATTTCATTATTCCAACTCTTTTTATTAAAAAAATTGATATCATAGTTGTCATATTTTATTCAGTACGCCATAATCATTTTATATAATTTGAAAAAAATAATGTGGGGTATTTATCGAATTCAGGGAGGGGGTTGGGTACAAAGTATTATGAATTACTGCGACATTGATTTGTTTAAATGGGATTGTTATTATCGACCAGCAACATAAGTTAAGGATATACAGATATTCTCAGAAGCCGAAGATAACAAACATGTTTTTTTAACATATAGTTCACATTTCTTATGTATATTTAATTAACCGATACACATGTTACTAAGACTATTCAAATTACAATAAGAAAAAGTCGGTAAACATAAAACAAATCAAATTTGCTATCTAAAATACAATGGCTTAAATTTTTATGAAAACTTTTTGTGATAAATTATAATATTGTAGTTTACAAAGTTTTAATGACAGAAATATGATTAAGGAGTACAATATTGTAATATAGAATTGTTTAAACATAGAGTTTCGGCTCATGTAGGCAATGGAAACAAATTCTATTATCTGACCGAAAAATATCCCCAAATCATAAATTCGGTGCAAACTTTTTTTTATATTTTATTCATTATCATATTTGAAAACATAACACGCCGTTAGAAACTATGTGATGTCACGAGAAAAACTGTCAGTCGCTGTAAATAAACAAACCAGCGACACGTGTTATAATATTCTTAGATCTAATGACTGTATTCACCTACACCGAAATATTCACAGAGTACCGGGAGTATAGCACGTGTTAGTATATTATAATAATATGCAGTGACTGGCAGTTCCTCTCATGACGTCAGATATATATGACGTGTTATTAATAGGCGAAATGATTTGTTATGATGATCTTTATGGACAATGGGATTGATTGCCGTTTATGATCTATGTCACTATATAATATATTTTCATCCAACATGTCACACTTTTGATTAAAAAAGGATATATTTGGAGTAGAAATACCTTTAAATTTTCACGTCATGTATATCTGATTTGTGATGTTGATACATGTCCCAAATATGTATTTCAGCGAGTATCTTTGTCTATCTGTGTCAATATATGACAAATCGTGTCTACTATACGACAATATCACCACGTGATGCGTTTTAAGAACACCAAAGTCTTTTCTTGGTTTTAAATGAATAGTTTAGGGCGTGTGAATAGTAGGGGTGAGATTCATATCTAAGACAATCTTCCAGCCCGAAGATTGTCCAATGGTCAAGGTACGGGGAATTAACTCCTACCAAACCTATTACTTGTGGAACATAGCCCATGACATGCGTAATTGCCATCACTTAAGATATTAATATAAATTGATAGCATAAACGTTTTAAAAAAAAGCATTTCGGTTACTCTTATTAAAAGATAACGTATGAGCCCCAAAATTGTCGTCATTGAAGTTTGCATTGATTTGTATTGACTCCACTTCGCACTTTTTAAAGTTACTATATTTTCGGTAAAGATATTTCACTTTCAAGAGTGACCTTCGAGTCAAAAAAACGTAAGGCTCTAACTTTGTATTTAATACATTCACGGCAAGTCGGCAAAGTTTGTATATTTTTCAAACATTTGTAGTGGTGTAACCTCTACCGATTTACTTCCCTTGTTTTAAACTGGCATGGTGCTCTATTTGAACAAATGGAATAGATCTAAGCCGCTTTCTTTCTGTACTAACAGTAAAATTTAATACAGGCATAGCTACTTTGGCAAGCTTTCCAACACATACATATAGTGATGTAAACCCTATCGATTACCTTCCTTGTTTGTTTTTTTGGGTTTTTTTTGGGGGGGGGGGGCATATGTGTGGGTGGGGGTGGGGGTGGGGAACTGTTCGTGTGTGGCGCTGTTCTTCTACATTTACAATTATATACATAGTCAATATACATCAACACGATTTTAGCATACAGTATTATGTTTTTGGACGAGGTATTTCCCTTTTATGAATGATCTTCGTCTTTTATGCATTGTACATTGGCTTTCTAATAAATTTCACGTAAGTGGTTTCTCATAAAGGTATTTTCCTTCAATGTGCCTACATTTGTATTTCATGCAGCATGCAGCACATAGCCGATCATGATTCACACGAGTATTACACAACGTTTGGGAAATATTCCCTTATTGTTAGTTCATTATTCAGTTTGAGTGAAGTCTGTATCGCTACAGGCCCGGGACTGTACATTGCAGTACGTACAGCCCCCCTACACTTACTATATAGTTGAATAAATCATAATATTATTAAAGAACCTCTTTTATTCCCTATTAACTCACGGGGAAAACGAGCGGAGTCGTTCCGTATAAAACACAGTCAATACACATATAGCCCATACTTATATTACACAGTTAATATACACATAATCCACACTTTATAATATATAGTACTTTATAATATACATGGACATATTAAAAATATGTACAATACTTAATTTTCAAACAGTAAATATCCTAATCTGTATAATATACAATTAATATAATATTTAATTTCCAAACAGTTAATACAGAACCCAGTACACGGAGAATACGCATAGCCTAATTTATAATACATACTTTATTCTACACAATGTTTCAAAATGTGTGCATTAATTAATCATGGTTTGTGAAAAACACATTTCATCTCGTGCAAGGTGGAATGTCTCAATTGCGGTGGAATGGTGGCCTTTGGTGGGTGATTATAACTATGTTACTCTTAATACAAGACATCATTGTTGTGGCTACGATTTGGTAAAAATGGGTACAATTTATACTTATTTTTTTACAGCGCCACCTTTTGGCTCGTTTACTAAACAGGATCTTGTATGTGAGCTCTGACGTCAATGGGATATTCCCTGGTAGTTTCATTGATGAGTCATTCTCAAGAAATGAAATAGAACTCGATCGTATATTCTACGGCTTTAGCGTATATGCTACCTGTATATTCATGACTCAGGGAACGCTGTGAAGCAAGATTTCTGTCACCCTGGGGCAACAGCCCGGCTGTCGGGCGTTGTTCCATCGCAATTTTCAGGATAATTTTCAAGATGGCGGCCCCAAACAGTAGTAGTAGTGAATACGATGACGATCACCAAGGTAGTGAATTTTGAAAGTAGAGAATCCCAATTCATTCATTGATGACTTTTTCTATTTTTGGCATGAATGAATCACAAGTTTTGTCATTTTAACATCACGGTCTGCTGTCGTCGGACCATTAACTTTTATCATTATTTATTGTAACATAGACAGTATTCTGTGACTGTCAGACTGTGTTTGTTGAATTGTCTTCATCAAACTTTTGTGTATTCAATTAAAACTGTACAAACTTATGTATAAACTGGAAGCTTGTGACACTGGATGACATGGATTACTAGCCAACGATAAGTTATTGTTATAAGGATACTGCTTTTAGAATGTCTTTCAATGGTGGTACAAATCCGCAAGGGAATCAAGGTATGACTAATGTCATCTTGATTGTCATATGAAACATAATAATATTCCTCACCGATAAATTTTTTTAAAAAGATCATTGATACTATAAAGCCTTACCACCTTCCTTTTTTTTGGCCGGAAATAAGATATTATTAATTATAACATTATGTAAGGCATAAATGTTATATTAATGAAGGCCTATAATCCTACTTTCTGACTCATGTGTGAATTATTCATTTCTGTTATGGATTTGTTAAATTAAAATGATTTTTTTTTTCCTTGACAAACTACAAACTTGAATCTCTAAAAAGCGCTATCAGTCCAAAAATAGTTCAATTAAAATATCTTTTGGCTTTGTATATGGTCAAAAAAAACCAGCCTCACTGAAAATCTCCTTTGACTCTTGGGAGTCACAGAAGATCAGTAAGTTAGACATTGGCTCGCTAACCTGGAGGTCCCATGTCCGATCCCAGCATTAGCCAAGAAAGTTCATCAGGTTTTTCCGGTCAGTAGTATACAGGACCGTGGAACTGCAAGGGACAACGTATAGTTGTTCAAATGGGACAAAAAACCACGGTCCCATTTACACATTGGCGTGCACATAAAAGATCCTTTAGCAGTTGGAATTTGATATAAGAGTAGGCCATAGCGCTGCTGTACGGGCTACATTTCTCGTATGCCTGCCTTCATTAGCACAGTCAGAGCAGAACATTAGGATGTTAAACCCCATTTCATTTCATTTGATTTGCATCTTTTTAATCTGATTGAATCCACGAAACTATGGATATTTTGAATTTTTCTCTTTAATTAGATTTTAAATATTCAATTTGATAGCATTTAGCGTTGAATAAGCCTTGAAAGATTAGAAATTATCTGAAAAATGCTAATGATGATGAACTACTTTAATCATATGAAAATTTACAATTTGGTACCAAACCTTTTTTTAAAAATCAGATAACAAAACAGTATCATTAGTAAGAGAATCTTATTGATTGATAGGGTAGAAAGGCTACTGATGTAAAAAAAATTCTGTAATTTGCCGTACATTGAGTTGTCGCATGATTTATAAACATATTTGTACCTAAGCTTCCTTATAAAATGTTCATTTTTAATTTTTATAAAATTCTATATTTTTCAGCTCAGCGGCGCGCAAATCTGCGCTTGTCTTTCAGTTCAAATGGACCAAATACACTGAGTATTGAGAGAGAAGAACCACCTCGATCCTTAGCTGACATGGGACACATAACACAAATGTTCGTTTCTTTCCTCACAATTGAATTAGTCGTCTGTTATGTAGTCATATTTAGTTGACATTCTCCTGTCTGTCAGCTCCAAGAGGCCCAAGTTATCTCCTGATTGGCTTGAAATTTTGTACACAGTGCTTCTGTTTGTGAGACAAAAATTTCTTTTGATTTTCAGTGATTTCTGATAATTACTGTCAAGAGTTATGGCCCTTGCTCACTTAGAACCATCTTGTGGATGTTAAGTTCTGCTTGATGAAGCTCTAGTGAAGATATATTAAATCCTTTAACACTCATCCTTTTTAAAAATAACCCTGACCTACTGTGGTTTGTGATGTCACATGCCCTAGATAAAAATATATGATACTTAAATTACCATTAAAAATTACTTATGTTAAATGAGTCATTATTCATGATAACATTATGGTTATTTATGAAGAAGTTTATTTTTAATCAGATGGGGGTTGGGTGGCCAAGTGATCTAATGTTTCTATGTATTGGACCGTAACTTCATGGATTATGGCCTTGATTGTACAAAAAATCATGATTTTAGCTTGTGGACACTCTAGAGGTCACAATTTTTATCCGATTTTGAAATGTATGTTAAACATACATTATGCAAGAGCTAAATCTGCCTATTTCAGGTCGTTCTTTAGGCCTGAAATGTTATCTAAATTATTAATTAGGCATTAATTAACCTATCCAGGCCATAATCAACTCTAGATGGCAGCGCTAGCCGATTGTAAGCCGATTTACTGCATAACTTCCTTCTCGATTAAACGATTAAATGGATAATCGAGACTATGCTTTTTATCGTACTGACTTTAGTAATGATGACCGAGGCTTATGGGAATTTCAGTCGCTTAGTTCTCGGTTCATAGTGGCTCAATTTGAATGAAATTTTCACCAAATTGACTTTACATTATCTAGTTTTTAACTATTATAGTGAGAACTGCCAACTCGTTACTGAATCTCCCATAATGTATCTTTGATAACCAAAAGATCTCAGTTCCTTTCTATATTTGCTTATTTTAGACCATAACTTCCTAGATTGTACGAAAATTGCATTTTTAGTTTGTGGTCCCTCTAAAGGTCACAATTTTTATCCTGGAGGTTATACAGGGCTTGGGGGGGGGGGGTGGATGGCCGAACTTAGCACGTTTGTGAAGTATCATACGGTCTGTCATTGAGTCAATTGGGGGAGGGGGTGTCGATTCCCCGGTTGTACGTGACAAGGAGTAGGGTCGCCTGTCCAACCTCGTGGGTTTTCTCACTGCTAAAGAACCCTACATGCAAGCAAATAATTGAATTAAAATTGAAACATGTGTTAGTCCCGAAATGATCTTGTTTGTGTCAAGTGGACGTTAAACCCCATTTCTCTCTCTCTGTCTCTCTCTATACACGGCTGAAATGATTTTGCTTTCTAAATCAAATGATGAATATAGTCAATTTGAGTACATTTTAGCTTGGATTAAGCCATGAAAAATTTAATATTTTCTGAAAAATGCAAATGATGATCCGCGATTTTAGATAGATCTAAATTATTGGAATAGATTATAGAAATGACCACACTTGTCTTTTTGATTCTAACTAAAATATTTTGTTTTACTTTTAGTCACCTTTTCTAATCCTTTTATTTTGTAATAAAATAAGCTTGCATCATTTCTCGTTTCTTGTGTTGATATTTGTTCATTTTCATTTTAGAGAAAGAAATTTACGGTCTCGACATGGAATAGATGCACATGGAAGGTTGAAATTAGAAAAAGGAGAGGTAGCTAAGACAATTTCAATATTTTGAATGTACATATACATATCAGGTCTTATTTGTACACAAAGAAACCCTGACAAACTTATTTGTTTTCTTTTACTGTTGTGAATGGAGTGTAACATCTTATTTCTGTAGGGCTAATGACGGTGGTTGCATCACATGTCAAGGTTCAACAGTAAAATATTTTTATATGCCCAGATTTTCATGTGGACGTATTATGCCGTCACCACTGTCTATCCCCAATTTGTTTGTGGACACTCTATAGGTCACAATTTTTAACCGATTTTGATGAAACTTAAAATATAGCCTATATCTCCCAAAGATCTCGGTTCCTTTTGATATTGGCATGTAGCGGGCGATTACTCCATGGATTAAGACCCCTGATTGTAGGAAAAATCATGTTTTTAGCTTGTGGACACTCTAGATGTCACAATTTCACCCGATTTTAATGAAACTTGAAATGCATGTTTATAACCCAAAGATCTTGGGCTTATGTTGACCTTACAACTGACAGCAACTGGTGTTTCGGCAACTGGGAGCAACTGGCTTCAACTGAGCGCCTCTTACAACTCAAAGCAACCAGTTTCAATCAGTTGTAGTCATTTTCCCATGTTTAACCTTCTGCAACTCGCTTCAACTAGCGGCAACTTGTTGCCATTGACATGAGTGTTCTTACAACTGGCGTCAATCTGTTTCCATGGAAACAGACCATGCCTTTGGGATGCTTTCTTCTAAGGTATTCACCATTTTGTTGAACTCATGATGAATAATTTAACCTTCACGTGTTGAGTGTAATCGCAATTGACATGAGCGCTCCAAATTCAGTTGTCTGCAGTTGCTGATATAATCGACATAAGCACACTTGCAACTGACTGGAACTAGTTGCTTTGAGTTGCAAAGTCGATATAAGTCCCCCCCCCCTCTTTTATCAGTGCTTTTCGAAAAAAGTATGATACATCTGTATATTCGGTTTCATAATTTCTTTAAAGCTTTTGTTGGTTGAAATTTTAACACATATAGTTCTATGAGGTATTTCTTTAGCTGTTATTCATTGTAAAATATTGTTTATTATTATTACTATAGATGATTGATTTCACGTCCGAAGATTTAGAAGATCTATGTGAAATAGGTCGTGGAAATTATGGTACTGTTGATAAAATGAAACATATACCAAGTGGGAAAATAATGGCAGTGAAGGTAATTAGTACACATTCTAAACACATATTCCTGAAGCAATGGCCCGAAAAATCCCTCTCTGGCCTTTGCTGGATTGGCTTCTGATACTTGAGCTTTTGAGGGAGTGTGTCTATTCTTCCTGTTCAATCAAATCTATCCAAAGTACTGCAACATGACAGCTCTTCGTTTAATCTGCGGTCTTCCCTAAAACTTTGGACAGTGATTTAAGGTATTAAAAAGGTGAAAGTATTGTTCATCTCAATACAGTATTGTTTACATTGTAAACGTGTTGATAGTCTTGTTTGTTTTTCTGCTATGCACTGGTTAATTGGGCATGATAAAATGGTGAGTCATGAGTAATGTTATGTAAACATATTTGGTCCAATTTGGAGCTCTGTTTAATGCGTAATGATATTGTTACGCAGTTAGCTATTGGTTGTTAATCGGACTATTGACCAGTCATAATTTGGAACAGAAATTTACTTCCTTTACAGAAGTGTTAGTGGGATTAGCTCTAATCAAACGAAACATTGCGAGGAGTATGTCTAAACATGGCTTTTATATCTCTCTATTTAAAGGAAATAGATACATATTTAAGTTAAATTTTCATGGCTTAATCCAAGCTAAAATGTACTTCCATAGATTAATTATCATTAAATTGAAAAGCAAAATATTAATGGTAGATAATCTCCTGACATGGATTCAATCGGATCAAAAAGAGGCCCATTAGAAGATATTACCTAGCATTATGGCTTGTTTATATTTCTTGCAGAAGATACCAAATGTTGTATAATTTTCAGTTATATACATGCAGAAATGAACCATTTTTCGACTTTCACACTATTGTAGGTTGCAAGGAATTCAAAATGACAATATTGTATAAATTTTTCAGTCTTTCAAGTGACGATCTATGGTTTTAAGCCTGCAATATAAATCATAATGACTACTATACTATCCTATTGATATTAATGTTTTATATACCTGTGTTTTATATAGACATTATAGAGATGTCGATAATGAATAGTATACATAAAGCTCTTGCTTAAAATATACTTTGTTTGTATAGGATTATATGATAGAGAACACGAGGGCAAAGCCCAAGTGTTCTCTATCACATCAATCCGAGGAAGAGAAGGTTTATATCCGACATATACAACATCATAGTTTTAATCACCCTTAAATTAAATGGACTCTTCCATTAAAAGTCAACAATGATTGGATACTTGCTCTATAGTTTCCGCCAAATAACGAAAATTACCAAATTAATCATGTAAATGCATTGTTTATACTGTCTTCATTTTGGAGTAAATATTGATTTAATTGAATTGAGAGCAAAACCAAAATGGATAGTAATACGTTATCAGACGAATGATCAATTCCTTTAGCCAACAGATTTACGGTGGAATAGATGTGAATGCAAATTCTGACGAGGATCTACTAGTTGCTAGTCAAAGGCTGAAGAAAATTTGGATCAAAAGGCAATCTTTTCTGATAATTCTGACAGTGAACCGTGAAGGTTTTCAGTATGTTCAGAGAAGGACTTGACCAACTGTGTTAAGTGGACTGTACCCAAAGATACTTTACAAAGGAACTCTTGGGCTATAAATACTTTCAAGTCTTGGAGTGTGTGAAAAAATAATCAAAATGTGGACGGAAAGAAAATTCTAAAAGATATCTAAGACATGGATTACCGATCTAAATATGCCAATAAGTACGCCATCTATTTCGGTACTGAATGCTGCAAACTGTACCATAAAATATTTTAATTGTCATAAGAATAAAAATTTATTTCTGTGTTCTTTGTATTATGACGTATTTCGATCATCAGCGGTTACGAACCGAATATATCAACCTGTCATGACGTCATTAGCAGTTGATATGAACCGAATATATCAACCTATAATGACGTCATGACAGGTTGATGTTAGATGTAACTGCTATGCACATCAAAGAAAAAAACTACCGCCAGTTGTATATTTTATCATTCTGACTTTAGTAATGATGATCGAGGCTAGCCTAAAATTCAAAAGCTAATATCTTGGTTTAGAGTGGAGCAATTTAACTGAAGTTTTTAGCAGATTCTATTTACATTATCTATTTTTTAACTATTATAGCGAGAACTGTCAGCTCTTTATCTTATCTCCCATAATGGCCCTTTGATGCAGCATACTTTAACATCAAATAATGATACAAACATAAAAGAACTATAAAATCAAATGAATAGATCTTGAACTCAGCGGTATTGTAAAGTACACAAGTAGTGACACTTGCTTTCCTTAAAGATGCAAATCTTCATTGATTTAGGTCAGAATAAAGTACTGAGTTGATCTGATATGTTATTTCAATGAGTGATATATGAAAAGTTTTATATTGTATTATGCTACTTCATTATATAATGTATATTTTTACAGATTTTACCTTCTGTGTCTTTCACCACAATATTTTTGTAAATTAGTAGAAAAACTTAATATTTTGGGTTTTTTTTTATTTTAGAGAGTGCGGTCGACTGTTGTTGAAAAAGAACAAAAACAGTTATTAATGGATCTGGGTGTTGTGATGCAAAGTAATGACTGTCCATACATAGTTCAATTTTATGGTGCATTGTTTAAAGAAGTAAGTATTTGTTGTGTATTGTTTAGTAGTACCATACCCAATGGCATGAGAGTCTGGGGGCAAATAATAAAAATGATATTTACATAGCGTATTCTTAAAAAAAAAACTGCTCAAAGTGCATTTATATTGCTCTCGGTTATTAGTCAGTTTTAAAGCAAGAGTTGAAAACAAATGAGGATGGAGAAAATCTTAACATAATCAGGAAGAGAATTCCTTAATGTTGTTGATGCTGTCAAATATATTTGATTTGTTTTCGTCACATTTAACAAGTATTTACTAGTTAACCGAAGCATTCTAGTTGGTTGATATGAAACCACCAAGTCTTGTAGGTAAACATAGACAATTTTATGAATAGCCGGATATATCAAAGAAGGTATCTTCAAATTTATCTTTTCTTTCACCAGAAGCCAATGAATGTCATTTAATACAGGACTGATAAGGTCTTTGTTTCTTCCTGCTTATGATGAGGTGCACTAAGGGTAAACCGGACAGCAAACTGTTGAAAGATAACCTATATGTGATAAAATTGCATTAATGAAGGAATTTAGAAGCATTAAAATAAAATATATTTAATAATATTGCACAGAGTAAGCTTTGAATCTAAGATAATTTTAATGTTGCCACTTACATTTGAACAGAAATATAAATCGGAAGAAAATGGGAAGGATGCAGATATTCATTAGTTGACCTTCGCCCCGCCCCGCCCCGCCTGCCCGCCCGCCCACCAACGTCGGTTATACGTTACAATAGCCGCCCATGATTTTGGAACAACGAACTTAAACTCAGCAGTCGAGTATCGACCCCTTCTTGGTCCTGATGCTAGCTAAATCTTGATTATATTCTTCCTATAATCTTATAATATATGTACATTAATACTCCTGTACATGTATACTGATATTGATATAATATATGTTTATATCATTTATGTAACTTGCTTTTGGGAAGCCGATTTATATAAGCCTTTGGCTTGTTTCGGTATCCTGTTAATAAAATATTGTTAAAAAAAAAATTAGTTGACCAAATTAAAGGAAGATTTTTAAATTTTTTATACGCCTACATTGAAATGTGGTCGTATATTGTCGTCGCCCCCGTTCGTCCTTCGGTCCGGCGTCCACATTTGCTTGTGGACGCTCTAGAGGCTAAAGTTAATATCCGATTGACTTTAAATTGATACAGAGTGTTTGAGGTCATGAGACGAAGAATCGTATTGATTTTCAACGATTTCCGATAATTACTGCCAAAGTTATGACCCTTGATCACTTTTAAAAACCTTGTGACCCTCTAGAAGCTAAAGTTATCATCCGATTGACTTCAGATTCATACACAGAGTGTTAGGTCTTGAGACAAACAAGTATATTGATTTTCAATGAATTTTTATGACTTGAACAGCTAAATCCATGATGTTAAAAGTTTCCTATACTAAACGTTGGCATGGGGCAAAACTTTATAAAAACCAAACAAATTCTAATGTTTTTCTGATAATTACTTAATGAGTTGTTACTCTTAATCAGATTTTAATGTATTATAAATGTTTCATTACCGAAAAAAGTAAAAATGTGTGACAACTCTTGTTGACTGCCCGGACAAGTTAGCTGCTGTGGGCGTATGTTTCGTTGCCTGGCAACCTATCTTTGTGTTTTTCTACAGGGTGATTGTTGGATATGTATGGAATTAATGGAAATATCTTTAGATAAATTTTATAGATTTGTTTATGAAACACAACATAGTTCAATACCAGAAGATATTTTAGGAAAAATTACAGTAGCAGTAAGTATGAGAATATTTTGTATGAGTTACAGATAATGCATTGATGAGCAAACAACTTTTTTAGACAGTAAATTATAATGGAGGTTTCTTTTCACTTTTAATTTTTGTTGACTTGTGACATCTACAAGTATATATGTCGAAGGAGAAGAAAAGGGCCAATTTTAGATTCCCACAGTTTTGGATTTATATTCTTGTCAGTTATGTTTATTGAACAATAATGAGGACATGATTTAGAAGAGTTTTTACTGTAAAATAACATAAATATATACATGTACTTTCAATATCTTTCTCAAATTTTTTAATACATAATTATTACTTTTTTAGACAGTTAAAGCACCTAATTGAAAGTGTTGTTCCTTCAAAATTGTTTAATTTATGATTTATTTTTTTCAGACAGTTAAAGCACTTAATTATCTAAAAGAAAAGTTAAAAATAATCCATAGGGGTAAGTATAAAATTTTAAAAATAATCTCAGAATTAGATATTAACATTACTTGCTTATTAACTGCAATACTCTCAGTGGCTGAGCAAAAATTCGCTGTGGATCAGTTTGGCAAGTTGGAGTGATAAAAGAAATAACAAAAAAAAAACGAAAAAGGGAGGTAATCCTAGAAACTGAGTAATGATTTCACGCATCATGCATGTCCTTTGATGGTGTGGATCTTGACACATTATAAATGTCCTTATTATGTGAAACATTAAAGGTATAAGGTCTTGGGTGGATGTGAATGTATGGATATGGATACCAGTTTTGTTTGTAATGCAGATAATTTAATGATGCATAAATGAGTTTGAAAAAAATGTATTATTTTATTTTGACTTTAATAGATGTAAAGCCTTCCAATATTCTGCTGGACAGAAATGGTAATATAAAACTCTGTGATTTTGGTATCAGTGGTCAACTTGTTGATAGTATAGCCAAAAGTAGAGACGCTGGTTGTCGACCATATATGGCAGTAAGTTTCACATTATTTTATGGCAGATACCATAGTTCTTAAGTGCTTGTGGCACCTGTCCTGGAATTGCAGATAAGATCATAATTGTCAGAGCCACCTGTAGGACTGAAAAGAAAACCATGTAAGACTGAGTGGAAAACCAAGGTCCAGTATGCAAAACCAAGGTCCAGTATGCAAATTGGCGTCTCATGTAGAAAATCCCTTGATATTTGAGCAAACACAATGAAAATTACAGTTCGGTTGTCTCAAAATGATTGAAGTGCAGTAATTCGGCTCATGGCTTTCACTTCAAAATTTTGTATTTATTGTGTTTTTAAGTTCAATTTGTAAAAGATTTTCAGGCATGGAAGGTGACTAACAACAAATGTCAATCAGTCATGAATGGCAAATATAATTGAAAAGCATTACTAGCATAATCATGTTTCATCTATGAACTAGTTATCAATCATTTTAAACTGGATTTATGAATTTTATGTTTCAGCCTGAAAGAATAGACCCTAAAGTTTCCAGTAAGGGTTATGATATACGCTCAGATGTTTGGAGTTTAGGAATAACTTTAGTAAGTTGATATTTGTTTCTTCTATCAGTATTATAATGAAACATTTGTTGACATTACATTTGTTCACATTAGTTGATCTAACCACTTCATTATCGTACAGCTCTTTTTTATACGCCCACATTGAAATGTGGTCGTATATTGTCGTTGCCCCCGTCCGTCCGTCCGTCCTTCGGTCCGGCATCCACAATTGCTTGTGGACGCTCTAGAGGCTAAAGTTAATATCCGATTGACTTTAAATTTATATACAGTGTTTAAGGCCATGAGCGAAGAAGCCTATTGATTTTCAGCGATTTCCGATAATTACTGCCAGAGATATGGCCCTTGATCACTTCAAAAAATCTTGTGGACGCTCTAGCGGCGAAAGTTAATATCCGATTGACTTTAAATTTATACACAGTGTTTAAGGTCATGAGACGAAGAAGCCTATTGATTTTCAGCGATTTCCGATAATTACTGCCAGAGTTATGGCCCTTGTTATGACTTGGAACAGCTAAATCCATGATACAGTATTAAAAGTTTTGTATACAAAACGTTAGCATGGGGCAGAACTTTATAAAAACCAAACAAATTCGAATGGTTTTCTGAGTTGTTGCTCTTAATTAGATTTTAGTGTATAATGTTTCATTACCGAAAAAAGTAAAAATATGCGACAACTCTTGTTGACTGCCCGGACGATTTAACTGCTGTGGGCGTATGTTTTGTTGCCTGGCAACCTATCTTTATAATCTAGTAGTTCTGTTTAGATAGTATTTATGTTGGGTGGAAGGGGGGGCCTTAACGTGTGCAGTGCAAGTGTAGATAAAAAGGTCTGTTATAAGTTCAATTGCTGTGCAGGGAGTAGAATCTCTCGCCTACTTTTTTGCACTCTGCAAACTTAAATGAATAAAATATACTGTTTTTACTGTTTAAAAGTCCAAAATGACCTTGTAGACATTAGACGCATCTTTTACTTTGTTATTCATGAATGATTGTGTACTTACTTGATCTTCTAGATATCCGTCTATCATTGCCTAATATTTTCCTCAATATGATATTTTGGTGGTCAGTATAACATGTCTAGGTGTATTATCCTTATAGATATATTTGTTCCAACCTAACTTTTCTATTTAATCATTTAACACATTGGTTATTGCACATTAGGCAGGGCAAGGCTTGCCCTTTCATGAACACCTAGTTTCACATGAATTTTCCCTTGCTTTTGTTACTCAGTTTTGCTGAAGGAGTTTATTTTGATTGTGTTTTATCTTTGTTCATGTATTTTGTAATTTCAGACTGAGGTAGCTACTGGAAAGTTTCCTTTTAAAAAATGGAATAGTGTATTTGACCAATTGACGCAAGTGGTTCAGGGACCACCACCACGTATTCAAGATGACATTAGGTTTTCCGAAGAATTTAAAAATTTTGTTTCTTTATGGTATGTATAATATCTTGTTTTAGTTAATGCTGGAAAACAGCTTCTTCTATAAAGCCATAGGATCTGAGTATAAACGAGTCAACTGGTTGACCTTTGAAAGTTATTTTTATCTGAAAGGCATGGTGGCTCAATGAGTAGGATGTTTGCTCTCTATCCTGGAGGCCCCATGTTCGATCCCTGTTTTGGCCAAGAAAGTTCACCAGGATTTTCAGACGTGGTTCCCCCTTGTCAGTGGTGTAGGGCGGAGGGCCTGGCAGGTACAAAGTATAGTCATCCGCATGGGACAAAAAACCGAGGTCCTGTGTACACATTGGTGTGCACGTAAAAGAACCTTTGACAGTTGGAATTCAAAATAAGGGTAGGCCATAGTGTCGCTATCTGGACAAAATTTCTCTCATGACTCATAGCACGCTGCATTTCGTATGCTCGTCTTCATTAGCCCAGTGGGAGCTGAACAGTAGGACGTTAAACCCCATCTCATTTTATCTGAAAGAATATTTGTAATGACCAGGCACAATCACTGAGTTGCCTACTAACATTATCTCTTTCCTACTTATCATACTGAAAGTACACTATCTCTTGCCTACTTACCTTACTGCAAGTGTACTACATAATTTTATAGTGGCAACATTAAAATTTCTAGATGGTCAAATAAAAGAAATCCCCTTGTGTTACTATTATTAGTGCTGGGATAAGTTTAGCTTTTGCTTATCTTTGTTGCTTAGGAAACAGTTGTCAGTTATTTTGGTTGTTAATTTTTCTGTTTCATACAATAAATATATCAAGTATTTTTTCCAGTTTAACTAAAGAAGAAAGACAGAGGCCTAAATATACAAAACTTTTGGTAAGTAATCACATTTGTTAGATTTCAGATGTAGGATTTATAATTAGGTTCAGTCTGTTTGTCTATGGCTTGGGTGGTCGAGTGGTCTAACATGTGTGCTCTAGATCATAAGGTCTTTCCTGGAGTCAAGTGACATGGTTTCGATCCCAAGCTTGTACGCAATAAGGAGAAGGGTCACCTGCCCAACCAGTAGGTGTTTTCCCGGGTTCTCCTGTTTCCTCCAACAGATAAAGACTCTCACTTACAAGTAAATTTTGAAATAAAATTGTGCCGTATGTTGGACTAGTAGTTACCGTTCCATTTACATTTTTATTGTTAAAACTTGTGAATGTGATTATATACAGAGTTTTCAATAAAATTTATAGAAATTTAATGTAATTGTTTAAATTCACATTTATGTGAACACAATGAAATTCTCAAAAGAATAGGAGTGAGAGCCCTATTGAATTTCAAAATTTGGAATGGAATTTTGAACCTTAGATTTTAGAAGTGTTATCTATCCATATTAGGACAGATTGCTCTGCCGGATTTGTTGACAATGCTTTTAAAGCTAGCATGGACAACTTGCTTCTGGTGGAGATTTATCTTTTATGCCTGCTGCCATGAAAATTAAATGTTTTTGATTTTTTTTCAGGAACATCCGTTCATAAAGAGATATGAAGAGATGGAAGTGGATGTAGCATCATATGTTTGTGCTGTTCTGGATCAGCATAATGAATTAAATCCTTCACCTCAATACAGTGCTACTCAATCTTAACACTTATACTAGTGCCATATCAGTACCTACATAACTTGTACATATAAAACTACTATACACACAAATCTATATATAAAAGAGCTATTTTATCACACAGTCAGATGTGATCAAATATAAAAGTGTGAAACTTGATGTGATAAAACAAACAATTAATATTAGTAATAAAAAATATCAAGTGATGCTTCGGAAGTGCAGCTTATTCAGACGAGTCTGCGGCAAAGAAAGTTATCTTTAGTTTTAAACTGAATTTATGATTTGTTCATTTATTCTGGTTGAAAGTAAAGTATATTTTGAATATATTGAACTGTATTAAGAATGATGTATATATATATATATTTAAAAGTAAAAAAAGTGGGAAGGGGGTATTTCAGAAAATAAAATGACTTCAGGTGTTTTTGTCAACCAATGAAATCTCTTTTTGAAAATGTTTTGTATGTTGATTTGAGAAAACTGAAGAGGAAGAAGAAGAAAAACTAATGGCAAATCTTTTATTTTTAGTTTCAACTATTTCTTTTTCTAAAACTCTCCTCCATACAGTATTTCCTAAAGATTTCAGCTTGGTCAACTAAAACACCTTTTATTAAAAACTGATCTATGCATTATTATTTAGATGTCAGTTCTTTTCGTTTGGGGTCACTTCATATGCAATTTGACTTTTACAAATAAGAACAAATTTCATTATTTTAACTATATGCGAATTGTTGAAGGGACAGGGTTAGAAATCTCTTTTGTAAATGTTTACATGTGATCAGCTGTTTTTCTCTATTTTTTTTCTTTTATATCTTGTATAATTCATTTTGTACAGGTTTGTCAAATTAATGACAAACATATGAAGTATGAAAATTTGGTTTAATTCAGATTTATAATAGTGCACAATTGAACAATTTTACTGCTCCTAACTTGAGTTTAAGCCATCCAGAATTTTTGAATTTAAACCAGGGCTTTTGTTGTAGTCATATTTGCCAATATTGACTGACTGCTTTTACGGTTGATTCTAAATTTGACTTTTAATATACTTTTGATAAAATGTGAATTTAGCTCTAGTAAAAGATGTGTATTTGGTTCTAAGAAACTGTATAGAAACCTAGCCAACAAATTGATTCTGTAATACAAGAAATTAATCTGACCTATACCCTAAGCTTATCATATGTAATAGCCAAGTAGCTTGGATTATTATTAAATTATTGTTATCTTATTGATGATATTGATTAGCCCACGATTTAATTCATTAATATTGATTATCGTATTGTTTTGAGGGTTGTTAAGATAAAGAGGTTATACTATATACTCCATGCTTTTATTTTTTTGCCAGAAAAGAAATGTGCATAAAATTATCGAGATTTGTGATAGAATGCATTTAAAGCATCAATTTCCTGTCTTACAGTATTTATGTATTTGTATGCAGCATTTGATGTGGACATACATTGTCATCATGGTACCTTTGTCTAGCGATTGGAGGTTGGGTGTCGGTCCACAATTTCTCATAACTGCTATACAGAGCAGGGTTCTGGTGAGATTTTTTTTTACAAATTTTCAAGGATGCTTTATTTGGTCATAAGATAGAACTCAAGTGAAATTCAAAATTTTATGTGTGGACTTAACCATTATTAGTCTTGGAAATGGGATACAGGAGATAGTTCTTGATAAAAAAAAAAATAAAAGTGGGATTGTTCATAGGAACATAAGATGAAACCCTGTTTAACTGAAGAATATTTAGATTATGAACTATGGAGTTTTACTTTCCTTTGACATTTTGTCATTTGAAGCTTGCAAGAGCTATACAGCTAAGAGTCTTTTGTGGAATCTTTAAAGACTTAGTTGGCTTTTTTAAAATATGCTCCGCAGTATTTGTTGACATGGATGACTTTGATGCTAGTAGGTGTGTTAGAGGACCGGACAAGCCACTGTCTATATTTTGAGAATGAATCAGTTGAATTTGATGTGTGATTTATGAATTTTCTAAAGTTTTAAAGTTGAATCTAATCATGTGAATAATTATATTTTCTATGATAAAATAATGTGATGTGATTACTGTATTTTCCACACATAAAGCAATATAAATGTTATACACTATAAAATAATTTACTGTTATCTCATTTAAAGGAAAGAAAAATAATGCTATTGGAATGGACAAGGTTATGATTATTCTCTAATTAGGAGATTATATGGATAACTAAAAAATATAAAAATTTCCACCATGTAGATTACTGGAAATCAGAACTTAACTTGTCCATGGAAAATATTATGGTTGAAACCAATTGTATATTGTAATTATTGCTGTAACGGCCATAAAAATTTCTTTTTGGCATTAGTGAACTACATATTAGATTGCTCTCCTGTACTGTATTGTACTGATTGGTTGATGAATTAGAATTGATGTGACTTTTAACTTGCCCACTTTAAGAAGTGTTAATACTACTGTAAGAAAAATTAACTATGTAGAATCTAATTAGATAACAAGTATGGGTGCCTTAATGTAAATCTAACATTACATTTATACGCTCTCTTAAATACATATAGTTCTTTTTAATGTAAATCTAACATTACATTTATAGGCTCTCTTAAATACATATAGTTCTTCTTAGGAACATTTTGATGGTAAAAATCTTGTTTTCATCATTGTTATACATGTAAATGAATTCTAAAATCAATGCTGTTGATTGATATTACCTGGATAGCAATATCGGATATGTTAGTCTATTAGAGGCATTTAGTAACTGAATAGAGCAATAAACTATAACAAGCTCAATAAGGTTGAGAGAATGCCCTTGGAAATGTCACCCAAATAAATTTTCCATAAGTATGTGTTATAGTTTATTGATCAGATATGTTATTGTACAGCATGTAGAACTTAAAGAAATCGATATTGTCTAAGCATATCCATAATGTTATCCCACTGTAGCATAATTCATTTTTGAAAAAAATATCAGACTTTTGTTAACTGTCTTTTGAAAACTTAAAACTTTTGAAATATTGATATATAATAAAACACTTTTATTGCATAATAGCTGTTTGTGCATTTGAGAAAAAGATTGAAAAAGGCTTAGATATATGTAGAATTTAAGATTTTAACAATAATAGGAATGGAATAATGTTTTCTATTACTAAAAATGAAAGTAGAATTTGATTCCATAGATATAAAAATAGATTCCATTCAGAATGTATTTTAATTTGTTGGTATCTTTATTTACTAACATGTGACAATAGTGAAGAGGATTTATCTTTAAGTTGAAAATATAATATTTTTACTGAGAATCATATTAGTGCCGTATTTGACATATTGAAAATGTTTTTCTATCCTACAAAAATATAAATTGGTAGGTTTGAACATTTGGTAATTTTGAAATAATGATTTTTATGAAATATTTCATTGTTAAATGAATTTTAGGTATGATAGTTTGTAATAATAATATATTGTAGATATATATGAATATTGTTAATATTCCACTTCAACGACATGTTATATTTAGTGCATATTTTTAATACTGGAGATGAAAACTAGGCTGTACATATTCTTAAAATGAAGTGAAGATTTGTTGGTTTTCATGATAAATTAAGGAAGACGAATAAAAAAATATGTCCCGACAAACCAGTGTTTTTGCATTATATCAACAATAGAATAGGGTTTAACATCTCATCAACACAGGACTTGGGTCATTTTTATTTATAGTGAAGTGGGAGAATTTTGCAAATGTTCTATTAGTGTATGGTCAAAATGTAGATGCTAGACCTTGATTTTTCATCCCATCCCAGTGACTAGAACGTTTTCCTTTTCAGACCTACAGGATACCCACAGTTCCCTGCATCGCACACCAAGAACTCCTGCAACAGATCGTTTCATTGGCTAATCCCTCACATCAAACAGAATAGATCCTAGTGTAGTAAAGACAAGTAAAACGAAATGTTGAACTATAAAAGAAACGAAATAGGATCTGTGTTTTAATCAGATTGGAATATATAGTGCATAAAAGAAAATATTATACACCTTGGCCAGAGGCCCCTTGGATAATTAAATCCTAGGCTTCAGTCTGTCAAGCCTATAGCGCTAGTGAGAGACTTTGGTTTTCATAAAATGTTCGATCTTCTGTAGTATAACTGCAGGCTAATATTCATATACTGATAGAAAATAACCCTGAATTGTGGTATGGTAGCTATGTCTAATTCGTAAACTACTTGTGTTTCAAACTAACGGAAATTATCTGTCATCAATGACAGGAAGTTATGTAGACTCGTGTGTCGTTTCTCAAACCAACAAATGGAAAATTGCTAGACAGTAATGTCAAACACCTAATTTTACAAATTTGTGCATATTTTTGTTTACACAGTTTCTATATTAGGACATTAAGATAAATTCTTGGCAGACTGACCAATCAAATAAATAATACCTCGTTATTCTATTCCAACTACCAAGGGATCTTTTACATGCACGCCAATGTGTACACAGGAACTTGGTTTTTCGTACCATCCAAATAACTATATATTATCCCTTGTCCTGCACTACTGACATGGAGGAACAATGCCAGAGGATCCTGATGAACTTTCTCGGCCAAGACAGGGTTCGAACATGGGACCTCCAGGTTAGTGAACCAACGTCTTACTGAGTCACCATGGCTCCCATTTTGTATTGGTGATGTGTTACTGTTATATAAACATGTATATAGAACAACACAGTGTTCCAGAGTTTTAGTATTAAAAGAACACAACGTTAAGTCCATATTGAAGACCAATCTTAAGTCAAAGATTTGAAACTGTGAAACAGGATCAACAGAAAGGATAGTGTTACAGGTTCGATTTGCTGCCGTTGACCCAGAATATTGCTACACTACATGTGAGGAAGTGTGTAAAGGGGGGGTTTATGTCAACCTTACAACAGAGAGAAACTGGCTTCAAATGAGCCAGTTGCCCATGTTTAACTTTCTGCAACTTGTTTCAACTAGCAGCAACTAGTTGCCGTTGACATGAGCATTCTTACAACTGGCATCAACTTGTTTCCATGGAAATAACATCACATGATAACAGTTGTGTGTCATGTGACTTTATAAATAAGCAAAATGGAAGCAAACAAAGACACTTACTTTTCAAATGTTGATTGCGTCAGCAATACTGTATTAATAGAATTGTGGCAAGACTAACCATGCCTTTGGGGTGCTTCTTCTAAGGTATTCAACATTTTGTTAATCACATGATGAATAAATTAATAGTCACATGTTAAGTGTAATCGGTATTAGTTTTGAGTCGACATGAGTGCTCTGAATTCAGTTTCTCTCAGTTGTCCTCAGTTGCTTATGTAATCAACATAAGCCCACCTTTAGATGTGCTTTGTGAAACGGAACCCTGAAGTCACATAATTTCAAAGAAACTTCAACATTAATTAAAATATTTTAAAACATTGTGAAGTAATTTCTTACTAAATAAGAACAAAAATTATATTATATAAATTTATTATTAAAAAATAGATACCTATATATCAATAAGATGAATACTGTTTTATAGATTCAACATGAATCTTGTAAATAAGTATATATATATATATATGAGGTCATATATAAACAAATTTCTGGTTATCAGATAAAATCTGTGTCTCATTAATTACCACAGTTAATGTTTTACCCTGTTACAGGAAGTAGCTCTAAAATATATTTGAACAAATCCTGACATGTGGCATAGGCGCATTTATCAAATACACAACTCTGATACTGACAATCATAAATGATACTTGATAATCATACATTCCTGTTAAACAACATGATGAGATAAATGTAGCAGCTTGGGTAGAAATGCCATGCTTATGAAATTAAATGGGGTTTAGCGTCCTACTGTTCTGTTCCGACTTGGCTAATGCAGACGATCATACGCAATACAGTGTGCTATGAGGAAAATTTTGCCCGGGCAGCAGCACTATGGCCTACTCTTATATCGAATTCCAACTACCAAGGGATCATTTACGTGCACTCCAAACGACTAGACAGCTGTCCTTATCAGTCCCTCTGTTCTGCAACACTGACAAGGAGAAGCCAACCCGAAAAATCCTGATGAATTTCTTGGCCAATGTTGGGATCGAACATGTGACCTCCAGGCTAGCGAGCCAGCGTCTTACACACTTAACCAATGTGGCTCCCGCCAAGTTTATGAGAAGTCATTTAGTCCAGTAGCAATCCTTTGACAAAATAAAAACACAAAAATAAAAACCTTTCTTCTGCATCAGATTTTTAATAAGGATTGTCTAAGAACCAGAATATTTTGTTTTTGTATGGCCTAACAATAAAATAACTATTATTTATTAAAGGGGGGAAGCCATATTTTAGTGAATAGAATGGTTTAATTCAGGTTGAAAGACTTAATCCTAGTTCATTACAACTGTCTGAAGCTCTGTGATATTTTTTTTTAAAAAACTTTCAGTTACCATTTAGGATTTAACCATAAGTCCCCAAATTTCTTGCTGTGTGAGCACTTGGATAACCATCTCTATCTACTTGACAAATATGATTGTTATGATTATCAAGTAACCCAGACAACTGAAAATTAAAAATCCTTAAAAGATTTACATAACCTAGTTTTATTTAAAGTACATACACTGATCATTTTCTAATAGCCTGGGGCCTTATTCACAAAAACAAAAACTAAAATATTTTAAGAATTCAGCCCTTTCATTGGCTAAAAGCTAAAATTTGTATTAGGATTTTAACTCTCAACCAATGAAATGCTTGCATCCTTAAAATATTTTAGCATAAGTTAGTATAGGTAAACATGATATATTGTCACCTTTTGGTTTTTGATTTACATAAATAAAACCACATTTATTGACTGTGGCCTTTGAAATCGGGCACTTCCCCTTTAATAAAAAGTAAAATATTTTGATGCCTTAAAATTATTATACCTAAAACCAATAACAAAGAATTCATCCATAACTATATATAATATAACACAATATACTGCTAATGTCTACCCATAATCATTTTTAATCTCCTAAAACACTTGAATAAACAAGTTCAATGGAAAAACAAAATAATCAAAAATTTGATATGCTCGTAATGCTTTCCTCAGTGCTGTGCATTAACATCTGACATGGCATCATGTAACAGGTACTGAGGTTGATTAAGGTCAGTTCATTTTTATTAGTTATTTTTGAAAATCAATCTTTTGCTTTTATCAGCTGTTATAAACCTGAAAAAAAAATGGATTTAAAAATGAATACATAACAAGGAGAATCTCAGGGGAGAAGTGCATGGTCTAAAGGTCTGTCACTGAGTTGTGCAGTTTACAAAATATTGTGGACAGACCAATGAACTTTGGTGACTACAATATACATGCATAGAAAAAGGATGAAGTTACGTCAGAAAAATATGTAAAAGTAACAGATTCCACAAAAAATATTAAGGGAATATCTGCCACATCCAGATCTCCCCACTCCCCTTTTCCACATACACACTCACATACAAACACATAACACCCCTTTTTCTGTTTCACTTACCAATGCAGTGGAAATAATTATTTCATTTGTAACACACGCCTAAATGAAATCTGTATCAGTGAAGGGTCAACCTCCAAGTATACTAAGGAGAACTTTAATGCTGGAGAACTACCATTCATTGTGTGAAATGGTCCATAAAACATTGGATTAATGATTGCTGTGATACCCATTACTAGGTTTTTCTTTGTCAGATTCCTAACACAGTTCATTAAAAAAAAATTCTCTTTGAATCACGAGGCAATTAGAAACCACCCCTTGCCTTGTATATTATGAAATCACAATAATATACATCATTGAGTATTAGATAGATTTTACAATCATAACATTATTGGTGGGATATTTATATATTTCACAAACAATATTAACCAGATACAGAGAATTCCTGTTTTATACTTATTTCCATGGGAACCACTGAGACTTGTACTTATAAACCTGTAAAGAAGTTGTTTTATATCAATGACATGGGGAATTCAGACAGATTTTTATACGCCCCTGTCATTATATTGTTGTCGCCCCTGTCAGTCCTTTTGCAAAATCTTGTAGATGCTCTAGAGGCCAAATTTATTATCCGATTGACTTAAATAAACTGTTTATGGTCATGAGACAAAGAACCCTATTGATTTTCCAATGATTATTTCCGGAGTTATGGCCCTTGATCACTTTGAAAAGATCTTGCTGATGCTATAGAGGCTACACTTATCATCCGATTGACTTGTGGACGCCCTAGAGACAAAAGTTATCATCTGATTTGTACACAGTGGTCAAGGTCATGAGACGAAGAAGCCTAGTGATTTTCAATGATATCTTATGATTAATTACTGCCAGAGTTATGGCCCTTAATCACTTTGCAAAATCCTGTGGACACACTTGTAACCAAAGTTCTCATCTGATTGACTTTAAATTCATATGCAGCATTTATGATCTGAGACAGAGACATATTTTCAACAGTTTTTATAAGATGTTGTAAATCATATCGTCACTCAGACAAAAGTTATCATCCGATTGACTTTAAAATTATACACAGTGTTTAAGGTCTTGAGATGAAGCAAAGTGTCAGCATGCTGCAGAACTAGAAGTTAAAGAAATCCTAATGATAATTATTTAATGGATTGATACTCTTAATAAATTTTTAGTGTCATCTTGTAAATCCTTTTTTACCAACAAAAGAAAAAAATATGCAACAACCCTTGTGGAATGCTTGGACAACTTTGCTGCTGTGGGCATATCTATTGTTGTGTGGCAACCTATCTTTCTTTTTGCTATCCTTTGCCCCACCCATGCCCTGAAGCCATTTTAGACAAATCTAAAAACCAACCACTTAAGATAAAATACTGGGGGCAGTTTCACAAAGCAACTTACGATGAAAAGTTTGCGTAAGTTTTTCGTAACGTAAACTTAGTAAAAATCATATTTCACTAAAATTCTTAACTTATGAAATTCGTAACTTTTATCGTAAAGTCTACGCAACTCTAACCTTGTGGTAAGTTAGAAATTTGTACGTATCTTTGACAAAATGGTCGTCTTGTTACTTTATGCGGCTTGGCAACTTCGACGAGAGAGAATATTCGGGGATAGATTAAACCCTCACGACACCCATACAGACGAGGAGTTAGTTTCGCAGTACAGACTTGATCGGACCAGTATATTACATGTTATTAACTGTATTAATGATGATATCGAAACCGCAACTTACCAATGGAAATCCTTGTCATCTGTACAAGTCCTGATTGCATTATGATAGGCTACTATGCCACGCCCACAAGTAGCTTCCAAAAACTCATTGCTGATGGCACATGGGGTTAGCGTACCATCAGTGTCTATACAGTAACTGCCTTTTAAGTTTTATGGACAGGGTCGGATTTGTCCACTAAAGTACCGGTATGCCAATATAGGCTTGGCAGGCTCAGACTGAAGCCTAAGACCTTGTGGGCCTTCGGTTGTAAGCCAGCATTTACACTACAACATAGTATTTAATTTAATTTATCACAAACAGGAGCCCAGGAAAAATAATCTCAGTAGCCCGGTATTACTATTAGGTCCAGTATTACTACTACTAGGTCCTGTAGGCCTAGTAGGGCTCTCGCGGCAAAGACCGATTTTGTTTTTACGCTTTTTAGGCTCCATATCGGCTTTTGGCAGACTGCTACTATGTCACGCGATATGACGTAGCAAACAAAAACAAGTAAACAAAAGGCATGAAAATAGCATTTTATTCATAAATACACGGCTAAAGCTTAGCATATATATAAGGAATATATCATTTCATCGTTTATGTTTCAAAATGTAAGGATCAAATCAACATTCAGACCGTAAGAATGTTTACAAAAGTGTGAATGAAGTGACGCAACATGACGTCACGACCATTCGTGACGTATTTATGAAAAAAGATACAAGAAAAAGTTAAGAAAACACTTACGCCGGCCTTTGTGAAACCGACGTAAATAATTTGTATCATTTTCGTAAGTTTTTCTTAACATAGTTTCTTTTCTTAAAGTTACGAACTTTTGTGAAACTGCCCCCTGCTCTTTATCTTTCTCTCTTTTTGGGCATTGAATTCTTCCTTCAAAAAGGAATGAATAATCCAGCCAACGATCAACAATGACAAAAAACTAAAGATATAAGGAAAAATTGACCAGGAACCAGATGTGCCAAAAAGCACCAAGGAAGAGTTGCACCACCCTGTCATGACCTATTTTGTTGTTTTTATATCAGATTTTTATAGATTCTCACATTAATTTGTTAATCCTTTAATTCTGTTACATCTCTTGTTTGTAAATAATAACATACACAAATTTTAGTGTCTGCAATAAGATCTCAGTGGTCGCGAGAGAGAGAAATAGGGTTTAACGTCCACTCGACACAAACTAGGTCATTTCGGGACTAACATATGGTTTAATTTTATTTCAATAATTTGCTTGCGCGTAGGGGTCCTTAGCAGTGGGAGGAAAATGGAGGACCCGGAGAAAACTCACGAGGTTGGGCAGGCGACCCTACTCTTTGTCACGTACAACTGGGGATTAGAAACCACGCCAGTTGACTCAATGACAGGTCTTATGATAGAGAGCGCGCACGTGCTAACCATTTGGCCATCCAACCCCCCCCTCAGTGGAAGCAGACGTTACATAAACATACTATCATAGTCTTGAGTTCGATATTGAGTTGAAACTAGAGAGTGAGTGACAATCCATTTATTCAGTGACAGACATTTGTACAGCGGAAGTGTGTCGATGAGTGGTTGATCATAATATATGGATTTGGATCTACAATAGCTAATATAAGATATGGACTCGGATGGACATGTGAATACGACAATCCTCCCCAAATTGAATAAAAAATGTGGTGACTGTCTTTAAGATATTATTATAAAACTGGAAAACTAAAATTTAAATTTCAACCTTCGAAACTTTTAAAAGTCCATTTACTTTAACACTTAGAATTACCATTACAGTAATTGTTAATTTACAATGTTCATAACTATCATCCTCAATGATATTTCTCGCTATACACAACTTAACATTATAACCTTAACAAGAAATTAAATAAAAAGTTCAATGTTTTAGTTTACATCTCATCAATCAAACATCTTGGTGGTCTTCTATTATGGTGGGGATATCTAGATCTATGTTGATTAATTGGATCACGGTTTAGATCTGGGTCGTTATCAACTATATCTTGATCATCAGTATCCTCCTCATCTTCTTCAGAAGAATTATATCTGTCTTTCGGAATGACTTTAAAAAATGAGCTATTACGAGTAATATGATGATCATGTCTTTTAGCAGTAATCATACTTCCTTTTACTGATTTAACTTTGTAAGGTTTAGGATTAAAAACAGTGGAGAATTTGTCTTTCTTTGACTGACGAATCAAAACAGTATCACCTTCTGAGATTGTGTGATTCTTAGCAGATCGTTTTTTGTCAGCATAATCTTTCATTTTAGATTTCTGAGATTGATCATGTGCCTTGACGTTAGCTGGAGGTTCTTTACTACGAACTTCTGGAAGTTTTGTTCGAATTGGACGATCAAACATCAGATCAGCTGGTGTGTGATTAGTTGTCGGATGCGGTGTAGCACGATAATTACGCAAAAATGTGAACAGTTCTTGTTTCCAACTTTTACGTTCGACAATTGCTGATCGGATAGCCTTACACAAAGGTTGCATCAGTCTTTCAGCTTCCGCATTGGCTTGAGGCCAAAGAGGTGTGATTTTCTGATGTTTGAATCCAAGATACTGAGCAAAATTAGCAAATTCTTGACCTTGAAAAGGCGGTCCATTATCACTTTTCACAATTTGTGGTATTCCAAATTCAGAAAATATTTTATCTAACAAAGGAATTATAGAATCTGCAGATGTGGATTTTACTGTTTCAACTATGGGAAAACGAGAATAGTCATCAATAATCACAAACAAATAATATCCATTTGGAAACGGTCCACAAAAGTCAATAGAAACATTACACCAGGGTCCATCTGGAAGTTCAGACATCACTAATGGTTCCGGATGTACTTTACTTGTGTTGGCTTGACATGCAATACAAGAGTCAATTTGAGTCTGTACCAGATGATCAATACCAGGGAACCATACTTTTTCGCGAAGTAATTGTTTGGTTCGTGTAACTCCTTGGTGTCCTTCGTGAGCTAGGTTAACAACTTTTTGTTGTAGACTTTTTGGTATGATGATTCGTTCACCACGTAATACAATATCATTAGTGGCTAATGAGAGTTCTTGGTGAATTTTCTTGAATGATCTGATAGAGTCTATATCAGCCCCTAATTCTGTAGCACACTCTGTAATGTTATACCATCTATTATCCTGGATTGTTTGTGAGATGAGTTTTAAAGTTGGGTCTTTTTGTGTTTCATCAATCACTTCTTGTGTTGTCATAGCAGTGGGAAGAGCAGATGAAATAACATAGTTTATGTACTTCTCACACTTTGACGATTCACGAAGTGAATTTTGAGACGGATTGGGGTGACGTGAGAGGAAATCAGCAGGATTATCTTCACCTTTCATGTAAATGACTTGAAAGTCATAATCTTGGAGACGCAGAGCCCATCTCTGAATTCGTGCAGGGGGTTTTGAGAGAGGGTTACTAAAGATACACTCTAATGGCTTATGATCCGTAATTAGATTAAAGCTGGAGCCATATAGAAAAACGTGATAGTGTTCACAGGCCCATACTAGACTTAATGCTTCGCGTTCTGTTTGTGAATATCTTTGTTCAACTGAGGTAAGAGCTCGAGAAGCATAAGCAACAACTTTAGGAGGACTATCAAGTGTTTCTCGTTGAGTTAGTATAGCAGCAAGACCGACTGGGCTAGCATCAGCAATTACTTCAGTGATATGTTTGGGATTGAAGTAAGCAATAGTCTTGGCATCAAGTAGCATTTCCTTTAGAGATATGAATGCATGTTGACATTCATCAGTCCAACACCATTTAGTTTTCTTGCAAGTGAGTTTCCTGAGTGGAGCAGATATGGTTGAGTAGTCAGGTATAAAACGGGAACAATAACTAACCATACCAAGAAAACTTCGGAGTTCTGACATAGTTCTAGGAACATCAAATTTATAGATTTCTGCTATCTTCTTTGGATCAGGACCAACACCATTAGCAGAGAATTGGTAACCATAAAAATCAAGTGAGGTCTTATTAAACACACATTTTCTGATGTTTAGGGTCAGGTTCTTGTCCCGAAGACGTTTGAATGTTGCTTGTAGAGCTTCATCGTGTTCAGCTTGTGTAGCACCAAATATAATAATGTCATCACTTATATTACGAGCACCTTTAATATCCGCTAGAGTTTGACGTATGACATTCTGAAACACTTCTGCAGCTGATGTTGTTCCAAAATTTAACCGTTTATAACGAAACAATCCTATGTGTGTCGAGAAGGTTGTGATATATCTAGAGTCCTCATCGAGTTCTAGTTGATGATAACCTTGATTGAGATCTAGTTTTGAGAAGATTTTGGCATTGTGGAGATCATTTATTAAATCATCTACTGTCGGGGTGATATGTCGTTCACGTTCTATAGCTGTGTTGGGTGCTCTCATATCAATACATAGACGTAACTCTGATGGATTTTTCGGTTTTGGTGAAGCCACGATTGGAGAAATCCAAGGCGTAGGACCTTTAGCTGGCTCAATGATATCTTGATCCAATAACTTCTTTATTTCATCTTCAACTCTAGTTCGCAGATGAAATGGAACTCGTCGATGTGGTTGAATGACTGGAGGAACAGAATTATCTATGTGTAGATGAACTTTATAATCTCTAAGTTTTCCAAGTCCTTGGAATATGTCACTATATTCATCAACCAGTTTGTCAATAAAGGGAATCGAGTTGATATTGTTGATTGACGGTACCGGTAGTTGTATCAATCCTAGATTTTGTGCAGTCTTGAAACTCAAGAGTGATTCATTACTATATTCAGAAACATAAAAGGTAGTGTCTGTTGTTCTGTTGTTCACAGGGTTTCTCAAAGTAGTTTCAAACTTCCCAAGTAAACTAACTGTTTTCTTTGATGCGTATGGAAAAATCTTCATACTTGTTGGTTGGAGGGCTATAGGTATTTTGTCATAACTGTTTTTACCCATGATGTCAATACTAGTGCCAGTATCTATGATAAAACTAATTGGAATGTGGTACTTTCCAACTTTGATTCTAGTTGTTGGGAGTTGTGAGCGATTCTTCTGGAGAGAATAGACATACCGTATTTTTCGGTGTATAAGGCGCATGCGTAGATAAGGCAGACTTTGGCAGAGGTGTTTCAGGAAAAAAAAAATATGCGTGGTTTAGGCGCACCCTTTCCCAGCGCGTGTGAAACTCGTGCCATAGCATATGTGACTCAAATCCACCTGCGATCTCCAGTAACTAGGTCAAACTCTATTGTTTACAGTTATAATAATTACCGATATTTAGCCGTATCAAGCTTTATATAATTATATTTCTTTATGAAATAAATTGCTTTTGTTACATTTGTTTATATTAATTATAACACGCAATTGCATTATTGCATAACTTTCAGCTGTAATTCTGTTGCTCGTACGGTAGTGAAATTGTCATTCAAGTCCCGCAACACAACAAACATGGCCGTCTATTACATCGTGTTAAATTCGTGAGTAATTGTCTGTGATAAATGAATCGGTTTTGATGATAAACAAATTAAATAATACCTGTAGAAATAATATATCATGATCAGTTACTCACAACTTAAATCCAGACTACCGGTAAAAGAGAAACAACAATTCCAGTTTACTCCAAGTTATGCAAACAACTGACAATCAAACGATAGCGTCTGTTGCCCCGCCCACTCCACGCGTCATGACAATACCCAGATTGTAGTCATTTAGATCTATCAGTAAAATAATACAATAGCATTTTTAATACCAATCAAAAAAACAATGATTTTGTCAACTACAAACAACTTCATAAAGAAAACGGTAACAACTCACTGGTAGATAATTAACTATACCGGTAAAATAATACAATAGCATTTTTAATACCAATCAAAGAAACAATGATTTTGTCAACTACAAACGACTTCATAAAGAAAACGATAACAACTCACTGGTAGATAATTAACTATACCGGTAAATTATAACAATGGGCCAATCACTGAATCCATGTTGAATGAAAACCGTCGGTAACTTAAAACGGTTACTAAAAGACAGTCTTGCTCAAAGAAAACACGCTGTCATTGTAACAGACAATACCCATAGCCTATGGTATAATGAGCGTGTGCTCAATGGAAATTACCCTTCTAATAGCCAATGAAAACTCTTTGTCTGTCGAAAGCCCCGCCTTTTCGTCAACTTGACTGATATCACCGTTGACGACACACTGTTTGGATTGCCGACAGTGGCTAACTGTACCGGTAAACGGATTAGCAGAAATATATGTCATCAAATACGCAGGAATAATAGAAATATTAACGAGATTTTTGCAGATATTGTTAGCACTGTCGTTTATGACTAACGGTATACGGAAAAGCCGGAATAATAGAAATATGACTAACGGTATACGGAAAAGCCGATACCGTATCTTAAATGGCCGCCATATTTATTGCACGAGAAAAGACGACATCGGAATGTCGGAATAGCAGAAAAATATGTCATCTAATTATTTACGATATCTTTGCAGATATTTTAATAACACTAAACCGCTATTGACCCATATTGTTGCCACTGTCGTCTATGACTAACGGTATACGGGATATCGGTATGGGAAATGGCCGCCATCTTTATTGCTGTTGTCGATATGATCAACTTCAGACCTCGATGTTGACACACAGAAAAGCCAAGATTTGCTTAATACTATGTATAAGGCGCACCCCCTCTAGAAAATAAAATACCTGGTAAAAAAAGTGCGCCTTATACACCGAAAAATACGGTAACTATCCTCACTCGATGTTTCTTCTTCGGAATGTCTTTTTGGCATGGTATTGACTTGATGTCTTTGAGATTTGTGGTAGCCATTTTGTCTCAGTCCTTGATGCTTGCGAAACTTGTATCCAATACCAGTTTTAGATCGGCAACATTTAGCAAAGTGATTGCTTATTCCACAGTTTAAACATTCTTTACCTCGGGCTGGGCAGTTTTGCATGCCACCATCATGAGGCCACTTTCCTCCACAGTGATTGCAGGATTGAGTTCTCTGTCTACCAGATCTTTTTTCTTCATCTGGTTTCTTTTGACGAAATTTCTGAAAGCTTGGCTTTTTTCGAGTAAAATCACCAATTTTATTGACATTTAATTTTGAAAGAGTGGGTGGGCGTATCTCTTCTTCCATCCGGCTTATTTGTTGTTCAGCCTGTTCAGCAGTTCTACCTTGCGTGAGGAGTTTCGAGAGTGTAAGTTCAGGATCTCGTAGGGCTGTTCGTCTGAGTTTCTGTGATGAACATTTGGCAATTAATTGAGACTTGATTTCTCTGTCGACATTGGCAAAATCACAGTTGACTGCTAATTCACGTAGGCGTGTGTGAAAACTGTCAATTGTCTCATCTTTTTCTTGCCTTGCTTGACGAAAATTGAAAACATCATATTCAACATATTTCTGTGGGTTGAAATAGTCTGTGAGACTGTCTTTACAATGTTTATAATCATCTCCGCTATCAGGTAAAGTGTCAAATATTGTATTTACTTCTTCGCCTGCATAATATAACATTAAAGCTCTTTTACGTTTGGTATCTTTAATACCCATTGCCACCATTACATTTTCAAACCTTGTTACCCATTTCTTCCATCTAATACCAGCAGTTTGTTCATTGGAGCGGACAGGAAAATTCGGAAAATGCGGCAAAGCAGTGGCCATTTTGTGTGTCTAAATATTCAAAGAGTAGATCTACCTGTGACGTAGAAGTGTTGAGGATGAGCGGGAAATTTCTTCGAAGCGAGCGTCGACTTCACACACAAAATACTGCTTTTGAGACCATATTTTTACCGTATAAAGTTTAACAACAGATTCATAGAGCTGTTAATGAAACTTATCCCATCCTCGTCGCCATTATCATAGTCTTGAGTTCGATATTGAGTTGAAACTAGAGAGTGAGTGACAATCCATTTATTCAGTGACAGACATTTGTACAGCGGAAGTGTGTCGATGAGTGGTTGATCATAATATATGGATTTGGATCTACAATAGCTAATATAAGATATGGACTCGGATGGACATATGATGAATGTGAATACGACACATACTAACAATTACAACAAATAATATACTTACTTGTAGATGAAAGCTGCCAAAACAGAACCAAGGAATGGTCCAACCCAATAAATATAATGGTAATCCCAGAATGATTTTAACACAGAGATAACTACAGCTGGTCCAAAGCTTCTTGCTGGATTCATGGAAGCACCAGTGACACTTATACTGAAAAATTAAAAACAATGACCATTTGCTCAATTATAATAATATAATAACGTGTATACCCGGTATCTATGATGTGGTGTATCCACAACGGTTGTGCACAAATCGCGATAAAATTTCAATCATGGTCCCTTGGATAAATCTAACCCATTTCCTCTTAAATCTTTAGTCTTAGATAGAGCCCCAATCTATGATGCTCAAAGAGCGCAACAGTTTTTTTTAGTAACTACATACACCATCCTACTGATATCCATTTACAACTGAGTGGACTAAAAATACACGGATGAAGTGACTTATGCGATCGAGTCTGCGAAGGAAAAGCATTTACCAGTCTTTCAATTGGCCGAAATTCTGAGGTGCTGTGTTTTCCATGTGGTAGCATGTTAAAGGTTCCCAGACATTTGGAAATCACAACAAGAGTAGAGCATAGCACAGCATGGTGTATGCCATCTCCTTTTTAAACCCATTAGTCACAACAATATCCCATCACCTCATCCAACATTAAATAACAACACCATCCCAAAAAACACAACAAATAATTATATTGTTGTACCTGGAATCTTTATATGAAGTTTTCAAAAATAATTTTACAATACTAATTATAAATACTTACCCAGCTAATATGTCAACTGTGACTGCAAAACCAATAGCCAAAGGTGCAAGGGGATTTTGGGTTTTTGGATCAACAGCAACATGCAGAATGACGAGTATAAGTACAGTGGTCAGTAAGATTTCACACAGAATACCTTGACCAGGCTCAACACCTTCCCCTAAAGTGTGAGCTCCTCCACCGATTTGCTTATATTTTACATCTCCTATTACAGCCTATAAGATAAGATAAGATCAGATAAGATAAGATAAATTTCATTGCATAAAAATGCCCATGGGAGCAGCATACAATTACATACATCACATTTAGTATCACAAATAGCATACAAACCATTGTCAACAAGTCCCAAGCTTTAAATCTAACAAGTGGTTCAAACTTCAAAGCCCTAATTGTCAATCAGTTAAGAGTATGTGAACGACTGGAGGAAGGGATGGATGGATATTGAAACGGGTTCAGCCTGTCCTTCCTGATTTATCTCATAAACTATTTAAACTATATTAATCAAACTTTGAAGACACATCAACAGACCATAGTAGCTGTACCTTTAGCTAATTGAGATTTTACCTTTCCTTGGAAACAAATTTGAAATAAATGTTGGTGTCCCATATCTCATAAAATATTAATGAAATTTTGTACATACATCAATCAATTATAGTTCCTGTGCTTTTAGCTAATCAGATATTTCTCAGAGTTAATAATTTTTGTGTTTCCATAGAATCAAATTTAACTTTCATGATGATGACAATCTTCTTGTTATCAATGTTATATCCTTGGTTAAATCAAAGAGACAATAAAATAACCAATAAAAATACAATAAAAATGAATATTATAGTCTAAACAATCAAATACTTAAAAAAAAACCATAAAAATGAATATTATAGTTTAAACAAAATTTGGTTGAATATTGTTGGATGTAATCTATAGAGCAGATTTGGAGAAAAAAAATCTGTGCCTTCAGGGTTCCCCTTTGTGACCAATTAACTTTATTTAAATCATCACCCAATCAAAAAACCTACTAAATTTAGTTGAAATTTATAAGAAGTCAAAAACAACTCTAGTTTTATGTAAAGGGTTGTTACATAGGCTAAGTCTTTTTCCCAATCCCATTCAGATATCCAGAATAAAAATATTATTACATTTTCTCCTTAAAAGTGCACCTGCCCAGACACTACACACGGAAAAATCTCAATAAATGCCACCCTGGCAAAGTACCTTACACATTTCATTGAAATCCTTTAAGCAGATAAAAAGTATTTATGAGAATAACTGAAATGCAATAGAATTCTTCATCCCAATAATGTAAACAATGCAATTATAAAAGCAGGTCAACCGACTAATACACATGAACATTAGCAATATACAACCATGTTACACATTACAAGATCACTTATGAAAAATTGGAAGCAGATCAGTGCTCTGTTACCATAATGAATGCTTACCCGAGTGAAAGCAGCTCCAAGTAATGCTCCAATTATTTGGCATACAAAATAACCTGCTGCTAAAACTGGTTTCATTTCTCTTAATAAAACCATTGCAAAAGTTACAGCTGGATTAATGTGACCGCCACTGAAATCAAGACATTCCTTATATTAAGATCCCATCTTTATTAATGTGACCCTCACTGAAATCAAGACACTCTTTTATTCTTATATTAAGATCCCATCTTTATTAGGCCGGATTGTAGGATGTTAAACCCTATTACATTCCATTAATATGAAGACATACATTCATTTCCAGTTGCAAAATTCAATACTAAGGGAAGCCATGGCAGTTTGGTAACTCTGGTTTTAGCTCAACAACCAGGAGGGCCAATCCCAGTGTTGGCTGAGAAACTTACCCTGGATATGATAAAGTGCCTAAAAAGCGGTTCCTGGATTTAATACATCCATCTTTATGCATCCAAGATAAATAAAGTATTAATAATTCTACTACATCAGTAAACAAATTTTTTAAACTAAACCAAACCAAACTAAAATAAGTAAGTTCATCCTATTCTTGATAAAATGTCTTGCACAAGCAATGTTTCTTTTTAAATTTGAAATGTTCAAATATTTTGAGTAAAGAAATTTTAAGTATGACGTCTTGTGTACAAACTGTGTGATTTGGTGATATATTTGAACTAAAAACATATTCAAACCCAGCGGTTATCTATCTATCAAAAGTATACTTCAAATCCCTCTAAAAATGTTTTAATCCAAAGAAAGCTACTCTATGCTGCAAGAATCCATTTTAAGAAGCCTTTTTTTTGTGACATGGCATTAATCGTTATTGATTTTTTAGCTAGTATTTGTCATTAGTGACTGTCAATAAATATTGAAAACTAAGTGTCCTTGGATTATCCTCTGCCAACTTCTTCTTTTTCTGCCATTTAATTGCAGAGTCTACTGGATGTTTAAGTCTGTCAATGTTCTCACAGCCGTTAGCCATTAGATTAATACATAAGAAGTGCTGGCTACGTCAGGCTGCCAGTTAGTGACACCCTCTCATTTTTGTCCTGTGCACGCCTCATGTCTGTTTTTCAGGGAATTCAGTATTTTTCTAGTAAGATTGAGTGTCTCTACTTTCCATGATACCACATATATGCCATAATGTCATTGGAAATGACTGCCCTATAAAGACTTTCATGGGAATGTATATTTAAGAAGAGCAACTGCGGTAAGTACATTTTGTTTTCAAAATCATTTTTGCCAAGGAATTGAAACTGTTAAAGCTGTGGTCTTATAAACATATACTATTCAAAAAAAGTAGGGGATATTTGATTTTGGGGGCATAATACTAAAATATGCAAATGACTACGAAAAAAGTCACTATAGAACCTAACAGAAGAAACATTTCCAGTTACATGTGACGCCCAAACGCACCAATAGCTACCGCATGGAATGCAGGTGATGCTTGGGATCATCATGGGGGTCCAACCCAAGATTTGCACGACTCTGACTTTGAATGTTACAGTCATTGTGGCATTGAATTCCAGGGTGGAAACATCAGTTTAATTGTTTTAGTGACCAGAAAACAAATTTTGATATGCGTCGGCTTACCCAAAATGAAAGGTTACGTGCCCTTGGCATGCTACAGATCGGCACAACACAGGCGGTTGTTGCGGGGATGATGAATGTTTCTCAGTCTGTCATAAGCAGGCTATGGTCCAGATACCGTGATACACAATCTGTACAGGACAGACCACGCTCAGGTCGACCAAGGGCGACAACTCAAGCCCAGGATGGATTTATCGTACCTTGGCCTTGAGAAATCGTGTCATCACAGCAAATCAGATCAGCGCTCGTCTTCAAACAGACACTGGTGTGAGAGTGAGTGGCCAGACGATTCGGAATCGACTGCATAGGGGTCACCTTCGCGCCCGACGTCCTCGGGTGATCCCTTGTTTGAGAGATCATCACATTCAGGCAAGACGTCGTTGGTGTACGGATCGTCAACACTGGGATAATCGACGCTGGAGCAATGTGATGTTTTCAGATGAGTCAAGGTTCACTGTTGATTTTTTGGACAGACGTAGGAGGGTGGGCGTCGTCGAAACGAGCGCTTCCAAGACGTTAACATCATCAGACATGATCGATTTGGGGGTGGTTCTGTTATGGTGTGGGGAGGCATCACTGTTGCTGGAAGAACGGCTTTACATGTTGTTGCAGGACGTGTTACAGGCCAGTACTACCGGGACAACATCTTGGCAGTCCATGTTGTGCCGTTCGCACGACGTCATGGCCGCCGTTTCATCTTCCAGGATGACAACGCAAGATGTCAATGGGCCAGGATCGTTACAGGTTACCTCCAACAACAGAACATCACCACATTACCTTGGCCAGCACTGAGTCCCGACCTCTCCCCCATCGAGCATGTCTGGGACATGCTTGGACAGAGGTTACGTCAACGTCAACAACGTCCTGCCAATGTCCAAGAACTTGCTGCTGCGTTGCAACAGGAATGGGACAATCTGGACCAAAATGACCTTAGATGTCTTATTAGGAGTATGCCACGTCGGATCAATGCTTGTTTGGCAAACAGAGGAGGATTTACCCGTTACTGACTTGGTTGTGATGCTGTGGTAACTTTGCTGTTAGACCCCGGGTATCATTTTACCCTTATAATGGTCAGTCTGTGCCTTACTTAGTCTAACGATCATTTGGAATAAATCGATGAATGTGAACTTCATTTCATTTTGTCATTTGTTTCTTCGTCAGTTTCATTAGGTGACTTTAATAACACTTAAAAATCAAATATCCCCTACTTTTTTTGAATAGTATATATAGGTGTTTCTTTGTACCAAGATTTGCTTCATTAGATTATAATAACAGTCATATTATATAAGTAAAATAGCGTCTATTATTTCTTTTAATTTGAAGTTGAGATATCTGTTTCCCCTTTGAGAAACTAATACCAAAATATATCTTCATATAAATTTTTTTTCTCTTTGAAATGCATCACAAGACTATCCAGTCATATTATATAAGTAAAATAGCATCTATTATTTCTTTTAATTTGAAGTTGAGATATCTGTTTCCCCTTTGAGAAACTAATACCAAAATATATCTTCATATAAATTTTTTTTCTCTTTGAAATGCATCACAAGACTATCCATCAAAATGAATAATGTATAGATGTCAGATATTAAAGTCACAAGACACTACCTTATGATGTAATAAATGTAAATGAAATGAAATGAAATGGGGTTTAACGTCCTACTGTTCTGCTCCTATGCTGGGCTAATGAAGACGGGCATACGTCATACAGTGTGCTATGAGGGAAATTTTGCCCGGGCAGCGGCACTACGATTTCCAACTGCCAAGGGATCTTTTACGTGCATTCCAATGTATACACAGGACCTCGGTTTTCCGTATCCTCCGAAGGACTAGACAGATGTCCTTGTCAGGCCCTCCGTCCGGCATCACTGACAAGGAGGAACCACGCCGGAAAATCTGGATGAACTTTCTCGGCCAATGCAGGGATCGAACACCCGACCTCCTGGCTAGCGAGCCAGCATCTTACCCACTTAGCCACGTGATCCCCATGTAATAAATGTATATACCAGTTTAGATTTACGTTAAAGGTGCATTATTTAAGATTTATATCAAGAGCTAGCAGTTCCTGCTATAGTAGTTCAAAAAATAGAAATTTCATTCAAACTACTTTATAATGAGTGAAGTTATCAGTCTTTGATAATGTGGCATAGATTGTTTATTATTATTGTAGCAACGGTACTTGACAATTGAGACTAAGTCTAGATTGTCTATTTTTAAATTAAATTATTAAATGGAGATTCCATTTAAATCTCGGCCCATCCTATAGTCTAGAGAGTTGATTATAGGCTTGTCATGTGAATAATTGTCTAAATAATAGTTGATATTATAATATTTGAAGCCAACATAAACACCTGCAGTAGGCAGATTTAGCTATTAAATAAGGCATCTTTAATTGACTTTTTTTGACAGAATCATAAATAGAGAACCCCCTGCGAACTCAAAAGGTGGACAATATCCCAAACAAGAACACTCTTAGGCATACATTCTGATTCTGAGGGGGGTGGGGGTGGCAGGGGGAGGCAATTGGCCTCTAACATTCGGACAATCAGATTTTTTCCAGCAGACGGCCATGTTATAGTGAAAGGCTGAAATAGCAGGAAAATGGGTTTGCACATTGCAGCATTCTAATTTTCATAGATTTTCTACCCTTTGACCAACATCCCCAGCCATGGTTCCAAGGGATCTAATAGGGAATCTTTTCGGCCATTTAATTTATTACCCACAAAATCTCGAATTCAGATGGGCACAGAGTGAGATCTCGGTTGTAAAGCCACATGAATAAGGCTAAGGCTATAGGAGCTTTTACGGGTTTCCCTTTTGACCTCATTTTCTAGTTTCTGTAGAAGTAGAATGCCAGGAAAATTCGATTGCAGTTTTCTAATTTTCAAAGATTTTGTGGGGGGGGGGGGCATACCCTTTGACACCCTTTGGCAGCCACATATCATAATAAGACTTTATTGGACCTTCCTAGTTAATTGCGGGTTGGAATGGCAAAAGAAAAACCTAATTGTTGGCGTCTAAATTAAAAATCATTCTGGAGGAGTCCCACCCACCCATACGCGCTGTTGCCGTGCTTCTGATATACTCAAGATTCAATTTAGTTTGTTTATTAAAGCATAGACCTTATTGTAAAATAAAAGAATCCAATGAATATAACTAGTTATGACAAACTATATATTTTATATCCTAGTTATAATAGAAAAGGTTATTTGGTTTATAACTTAATCCCATCATCGGGGGGGGGGGGGATTGTTATTTAAGAGGATAACGTGAGATTTTATCACATGACTTGTCCCTAATATAATTATCTCTTCCATGGTTTATGTATATAATAGAAGGTTGTCTTGGCCTGCTAATTCAAAAATTTAGCAATATCTAATATGATTAACAATATCAAAAGTGTTTCATCATTGATTAATGCAGGCTGCATATGCAACAATTACCATATATAATGCGGGTCATGGACTTATATAAGAATATTATTTATATCACATGACTGTTCCCCCACGACTGAGGTCACGTATGGTGTGGTTAACTGTTTATTACTGTATCAGTTCTACTACGTAAACTCTTGTTAAAAATGTATTAAGGTTTAACATGAAAAATTATACAAAAAAAAAATGTTCATAATCACACGGTACAATTTTATGGATACACAGCATTTGTTACTATATAGCTTAATTATTATAATGTGCATGCTATATATGCAACGTTTCGAGGAGGATAATCTCGTATTTTATCAAGCAAATGATATCATCCATAAAAACTGTACCTTGTGTTAATTTGTTCAATTTAAACTAAATGCCTATCAAAGAAGTCTTTATAATCCCTACCTGATAGGGCCAATTACGACTACCAAAGCAGCTATGGCTAGTCCGTGTGCAAGAGCCACTGCCACTGCTGATGCAGGGGTGTCTGGTGTCGGTGATACGGTATCATAGACCGACATGGTTCCAACAAACACAAACAATGTTACTGCTACTAACTCAGCTAGGCATGGTTGGATGAATTCCTCATAGAAATTACCGGGACGGTTTTTACCAGAATCGCCCTGAAGTACTAGTGGATCTCTTTCAGACGACATTATTTCCCTTTGCAAACTCCTGTAACGAATTGTTCTCACAGTTCTTACCGCGTTATGTGTCGTCAGCGGTTCTTCTTTATATAACCCTCCTACGGGGCGATAGCACGTGAGCCATCACAAACGTCAAATCCAATATGATGTTGACATGTTTACAGGGCCATGTGCTTACTTTAATAACGCCCCTTCTTTACCAGTAAGCCGGTAAAAATGAACAATTGTTTCCTGATACTATCGATTTAGTTGCACGAGACGGAACAATATGTTCACTCGCTAAAAAAAAGTTAAACGTTTACGCTAAATAGATAAAAAAAAAAAAAATACCTTGTCCATGACATTGAATTTAAATGGTGAAAGTTTCGTGTTTACAGTTCGATATTTGGCTGTGTGATAACTGTACTACTGACCCACATATACTGGTATAACTACTTATAGTATATAATATAATGTTTATAGGCCAATTCACTAGCCTATAATGACTTACATAATGGTTATTCACGTGTGTCGATTCCCGATTCCACATGCAAGCTGACCCGTATGTATTATAGTATAACTGCAGTGCCTCTAAATGTTCTTCACGGTCCCGTATCCCCCCTCCCCTTTTCCTTGCTAAAGTGAATATTTGCTTGTAGGCCTATAAAATATAATGTTTAATAATAATATAATATAATTTCTATACCCCTATACGAACTATTGAAAAACATTTGCCAGTATTGATTAAACTGGTGCAATGTGTGTGTATTTTTATTAAACAATATAGTCTGTTTTTTGTTGGTTTTTTTTTTGTTTCCAGGAATATACACTAGGATTAACAATAATATTGAAATCCTATTTTGTTTTAAATGCCAGATATATATGCATTAATTGGCAAATGCACTATTTACTTTCATATTCATTATTCATTCATTCATTCTAGATTAAAGGAGCTAAGTCGCTAATATTTATATTTGGGACCTAGAAATTGACACAAATGGGTCGCAACGCATGCAATATGAATGTATATAAATTGATTTACATTCAAACGTTTCTGTTTTTACTGTAATTTTTAATCAGTTAGGTTCGGCGAAATACGCCAGTATTATCCATCGAATTTCAATCTCTAGCGTCTGGTTATCCCCGTCTACGCCAATATTATTTATTGGGCTTGCTCTCCAGATAAGAATATAGCGTCACCGTTTGACAAGACTTGTGGAATACGCCTAGCCTCGTTTTTCGAGCCCCTTATTACAAATAGCACTGAAACGCATTATGGTACACGATTCGTGTACCAATTGTAAAATGTTTATTTTGTCTTAAATATTGGATATCAGAAGGCCATCTTTTCCCGGTAAGATCACAACATCAATGTTGATTTAAACCGACAAATAAATCGTGTTTTCAATGTCGAAGATTTTGGATGATATTGAGTAAGAGACTTTATAGCTACTTAAAACAAAAACAAAGCAGAATAGTTATTTTAAATAAATAAATAAAGTTTTGGTATATACAGTAATTCAATATTCTGAATACACAAATAATTAATTTATGACCGAAATGTTATCTTATAAAGAAATTGTAAGTAAAAGTCCCAATCTATTTCACATAGGAATTGCGAAGGCTTCTTCTTATTATATACCTCGTGCAATGTTTACACAACGTGTGAACAGGTCCGGGCAGAATGGTGCCTTTTAATCATTTTATATATTCATTCACACTAATTATGAAATATGTTTTATCCAGATATACTTTATTTTTCTAATACATGTACTTCATGTCAGTGTGTAAAAGCCCCTTACATACATGACAGACTAGAACTTAAAGGGACTAAACCGCTTTCATTTTGATCAAAAGAAAGTGACGACTTGGATTGATAATTAAATGATTTGAAAGATAATAAACGAAAAATCCAGTGAATATCAAACTGCATGGTGCACTAAATAAATCATTATGACAAATCATACTTTATAGTTATAATAGAAAAGGCTATTTGGTTCATAATTTTAACTTATCATTGAGAGTCTGGTGCCTTTGAGATTTTATCACATGACTTGTCCCAAATATAATTATCTCTTTCAGTTTTTTTTATATACAAGGTTGTCTGCAGCCCCTTATTTCAATGATTTATAGCAATATCTTCTAACTATCTCAATTATAGAAAGCAAGATGTTAAACCTTATTTCATCAATGGTTATAACGCGTGCGTAGAAAAATAATGTGATTGCATGCGAAACATAATTTCATAAAAATGCGGGTCACGGACTTATATAACACTCATTTTTAATATCAAATGACTCCTCGGCCTTTACAACGTTACAATCATACCGTGCACTTTAACTTTCCGTTTACTAATACACCACATCGCAGGCAGTATTATTATATAGCCTATTTGGTCTATTCATAAAATACCAACCCAAAAGCCGTAATTAGATGCATTATGTAAGATTTGGACCAAAGAGCTGGCAGCTCTCGCTATAATAGTAAAATATATAGTAAAAAGGGGATATATTGACAATTTCAGTCGAATTACTTATTCATTCTGAGCGAAATTGTGGCGGTTTGAATGAAGAATAGCGTATCGATTTTCAATGCTATGCCGTTGTTACGATAATTAAAAATGTCTCGATTATCCATTTTTAAATAAAATTATTATATGGCGACCGTGTTTCAATTTGTTCAAAATCACAACCATATCCGATATAAAAAGAAGAAAACTAACGTATCTATAATCACACGGTACAACTTTTATGGCTACAGTTACTGAATTTATTATTATGCAACGTTTCGACGTGGATAATATCGTCTTTTATCAAGCAATTCATATCATCCATAAAATGTGTACATTGTATTAATATATTCAATTAATAAAAGAAGTATGTAAAAACCCAACCTGATCGGGCCGGTTACGGCTACCAAAATAGCTATGGTCAGTCCGTGTGCAAGAGCCACTGCCACTGCTGATGCAGGGGTGTCTGGTGTCGGTGATACGGTATCATAGACCGCCATGGTTCCAACAAACACAAACAATGTTACTGCTACTAACTCGGCTAGGCATGGTTGGATAAATTCCTCATAGAAATTACCGGGACGACCATCATCACCCTGGATTAATAGTGGATCACTTTCAGACGACATTATTTCCCTTTGTAAACTTATGTAAGGAATTGTTCTCACAGTTCTCTTCCCACGTACACAAGAAATCGATTCTTATTTACAACTCTACAAGGTGATAGCACGTGAGGGGTCACTTAAACGGCAAATCAGGTATGATGTTGACAATTTTGCAAGGCACGTGTTCTAAGTTTAAAAACGCCCCCTTCTGTACCAGTCGCTTGTGATAAGGGTGGACAAAAATGAACCAATCGTTTTCAGACTATCGATTTAGTTGCACTCGCTAAAATTCACGTTATCGCCAAACACGTACGAAGCAAAAATAGATAATTAAAAAAAAACAATACTCTGTTCATGACGTTTACAATGGCGAACGTTTCATAGCAGAATTGTTTACTTTTGCAAAATTTACTGTTCAATCTTCTTCTGTGAGATATCTGTACGACTAACCCACGTATAATGGTGTATACATATTAACCAGCGTGTATTGTATGAACTAATAGTAATAATGTGTATTCCCTCGCCCACTGACCCACATATACTGGTGTATATTAACCAATATGTAAATATAATGTTTATTCCCCTGTATGTATTCCCTCGCCTCCTGATGACCCATATTTAATGGTGAATATGTGTGTATTTCATAACTACTGGTGCCGTCAATTCCCGGTCCTACATGCACTGTTCTGTAATTACCGCATGTTCCTGGAACGTCCGCGAGTTAAACAACACTGATAAGATATGTGTATTCACTAGAATATGTGTATTCACTAGAATACATCTCAATTTTATTCACGGGCCGTCTTCCCTTTTCACTACTGGTATGAATTTTAGTTGTTTTCAATAACAGGATTGATATAATGATTTTTGCATATGTTATTTCTCTATCCCCAGTATTTACTACTGGAAAATATTTGCCAGTATTAATTAATTTTTTTGTATTTCCAGAAATATGGGCTAACATTTATAAATATTCAAAATTCTGTTATTCATTTATTCATTCATTCATTTGAATATTGTAAGCTTGTTTTATTAAATAAATAAATATATATACACATTAATTTCATTATTCTAAATACATAAATAAATAATTTATGACTGAAAATCATTTTCAAATTAAAGCCCAAACATCCCAGACTATGTCTTAAAGGTAAATCTTTCACTTGAATGGGGTTGATATACAATTGGAAAGATAACACAGATGCTGTCTTGTTTACCAGTACTTTTTTAACAGTGTTGACAATGGAACACAGAATCAGTTATCACAGCACTGGCTTTTCCATGAAGACAGATAATAACCCAACAAAAGTAAGCAACATATTAAATCTGTTGAAGTTGACAATTTTTTTCCCTGTAAATCAAATAGTTTTAGTCATTTTAAATATAGAGTATTCAAACAAACAAAGTTTGATTTTCCTTTCATGAAGGTTTTACATTTGGATGTTCCGTACATGGGAATAAAGTCTTTTCATTAAAACAGTAAATATTTTTGACTTTTGAGATATAAGCTTGCATATTTGAACAATGCTTAAAATTATTTCTCAAAAACCTTTAAGTTCATGTATATACTATTACTATTTGTCTCATAAACGACTTATGGGAGATATAGGAGCTTTTCTTCTTACTGCACGATTCCTGAATTCCCATATGTCTTCATATGAAATATCAACTTTCCTTCCAAGACGTTTTTTGGCTATTTCAATCACCTCATCAGCAATATTTTCTTGTGTTGAGCCTGCAACATCAATGTAAGCACAGGTACTACTTGCAAAATGACAGGATATTGCCTTTCGAAATTCCTGTGTTCTATTTACACCCGATCCATGTATTAAAATTGGATGAAAGAATACTGTATCGCCTGGCTCCATTTCTAGATGAACTCTTGGTTGGTTTAAGTCATAGTTCTGTATCCCATGGTACATTTTGTTGACACCATTTTCCCAGTCTGGAAAACAATGGGGTAACAACTTTTCTTTATGTGTTCCTGGTACGACTACCAAACAGCCATTTTCTTTGGTAACGTTCACCATTGCTGTCCAAGCACAAACGATTCTGTTAGCAGGTCGGAAAGGAAAGTAGTGTAAATCTTGGTGCATAGGATGTCTTGATGATTTACTCCCTGTATCTGGAGGTTTGTTAATCAGCATGGTGTGTCTAGCATCAATGTCAGGTCCAGTAAAACATTCAACATAATCTATTAACTCTGGTAAACAGCAATAACCAAACAAAATCTCATCCAATACAATGTCCTGGATCTTTGCTACAGCCTTTTCTCCTGGAACATACTCTGATGACGTTACAGCAACATCTTTCATGATCAGCATTCCTGGCACACTCACTTCTTTTTTACAAATCCTTTTAAATCTATCTTTGTAAATGCCCAATTTTTCATTAGAAACAAGATTTTTGATAACGATATAGCCATTGTCCTCGTAAAACTGTCTCTGTTTCATGCTTAATCTGTTATTATCTAGTGTGTAAATAAATGATGCATCTGGGCTTGCTTCTTGTATTGCAGAACATCCATTATGCTCTGGCAATAACTGCACTTTTGTACCACTACCAGACCGATCCATTTTTTAAAATAGATTTGAAGATCTATATTTCAAGATGGTTCACAGATTTAATATTTCGTAAATGTCAGACACTGAACACAAGTCATAATTATTTTACTATTACTATTATGATCTAGGACTTTAACATTGAAAAACACAACACTGGTCAAAGTGCAAAGGTTTAGTCCTTAACCCTGTTTCATAAATGATTTATCTCCCCTTTAATTGTAACGATTTTTCTCATTGGCTGCAATACAAGTCAAAACTCTTGCTCTCTATCATGTTTTTTTTTTAATCCAAAAAAAACCACTGCAAAAATTTAAATATCGATTTTTCACAATACGAAAAAAACATCTTGGAATTTTATCAAATGTTAAAAAACGGGAAAATGATTTTTGTGAATAGTTAATAAGAAGGATTATTTCCCCGTTGATTACGTGGTACTATTCGTAAGCCAATCATCGACGAGATAACAGCTGACTTAGGACAGAATAAAATAAAGATGGAGGGTAATAAGGATGAAAGCGAACGGTGTATGAAGATTGCCTTAAAATGTATTGAAGTAGGCGACGAAGATAAAGCTTTAAAGTTTCTTAATAAAGCCAATAGACTTTATCCGTCAGAAAAAGCGAAAAGTAAGCAAAAAGAGGGAATATTTGATGATTTTTATAGGACTCAAAATTACCTGAACGACGGTCATCATTCTTTTTTTTTTCCCGTTCAGTGAATGTCAGATTTTCAAGTCGGTACTGTATCCATTCCTATAAGATGAATGGTCTTTGAAGTAAGCCCTGTGATAACATTCTGTGAAGATTATAAATAATACAAAGTTCATATCCATTTAGAAAATCATAACCCCAAGTTGTTTTATAAAATTACTTCCTCTCACTGTGTCGGTCAATACACAGATACATCAACTTGGCATCTATTGTCATCAGTCTTTTAGAGGACATATGCATGTACTATGTAGGCCTATTGAAAGAAGAGCATGTGGTGATGAGTATAGGTAACTAATTGGTAATTTAAAGGAGCTAAATCGCTAACATTTGGGACCTAGAAATTGACAAAAGTGGGTCGCAACGCGGGCAATTCCATGCAAATATGGACATGGGTAGTAAAAATTGAAACCGCAATTAGAACCATTTTTTTATGTTTGTCTGATTCATATATTATTAAGGGTTTGTAATTGTAAAGAAATTGTAAAAATTCTAGTGAACTTTTTATATAGCACCATTATCATTTACCTTGACAAATATAGTACTATAATTAACTGATTTGTAGCCATATAATATTTATGATTTAAAAGTTCCTAATTACTAACTTAAATAATTTTTTTCTGAAATCAGAAACTATAAATCTTCTCCTTACGGAAAATAATAACAACAAATGTTGATATTCAAATGAGTCAGTTTTAAAGTATATTATACAAAGTACATTGCACTCGTAACGTGAGTAACACAAAAAAACGGAAAAAAATGATGTTTGAAATTTGATTATGGTTATGTCAGCCATATTTTCTATAGAATCTCTACTAATGACCATGCACTTAAAAAAATTTGATTCAATACTAAATGTCATTAATTCTCCATATAATGGCACCTACAAATTTGTAACGTGAGTAACAGTATCATAACATGTAACGTGAGTAACGCAATATGTGACGCGAGTAACGCACATTACCTTTATATATTTCAGTTATTATTATTTTTTTATAATCTGGTTTTAATTTAATTGTTTGAATATTTATTTTACATTGATATCATTAAAGGAATTAAATTAATGTTTTTTACAAAAATGAATTATTGATTTTTTTGAAAATTTGAAACAATGTTTCTAATATTTATGATGTCATTTTACTATGACCTCACAAGGTAGACTTATGATGTCACACTATTGTCGTCTGCTCCATAGCTAGAGGCTCCCCCCAGAGGTAAAGAAAGTTTGTTTACATCCTAAATTATATTTTGAAATGGCTTTCTCAAATGCAGAACGACAAAGACGTTTTCGTGAAAGAAAAAGAAACAGTGGAGCACATGATGATTATAAATGTAAACATGCTAACGAAGTAAGAAAATGGAGGGCTAAACAAAAGGCCAGAGAAGAGTTATTTCCTGAAGTTGAAAGGAACAGATTACGTCAAACAATGGGGGAGGGGGTTAGAAAAAGGGTTGCTGAACATCGTCATCGAATGAAAGCAAAAGCCACAAATAATAGTAAAACTGATGCAGCGTTTAGTAGTAGTCTTGCTTATGCAAAGGCTACAGCAAGAGTGAAACGGACACTGCCATCTACTCCGAGGCGCAGGAAGGCTGTTTGTAAAAGACTGTTCCTATCAGAATGTGCCGGAAATTCAGAATCAATTACTGGTATATCAGCAACTGATGAAAAAATTCAAAGAAAGTCTGCAATCTCTGCTAATGCCAAAAATACAATAATAGATTTCTATCATCGTACTGATATAAGTAGACAAGCACCAGGAAGAAAGGATGTAACAATAGTACGTGATAGTGATGGAGTGAAATCTAAGATTCAAACAAGACACCTTACATCATCTATTAAAGAAACATATTCTCTTTTTTGTGAAGAATATCCTACTTTAAAAGTGGGAAAAAGTAAGTTTGCTGAATTGCGGCCAAAATATGTCCAACTGAGTAACAAGTTGCCCCATAATGTGTGTCTTTGTAGATATCATGAGAACTTTATAAATGCTATAAATTCCTTACATAATGCTTGTCCTGAAGTTCCTGCCTATATTTCCAGTCTACCCGAATCATTAGTTTGTGAAACAGCCACACGTGAATGTTGGCTCAACAGTTGTGAAGATTGTAGAGATGGTCAACTATTCAAAATCAAGTATAATGATATATTGCAACCATTAGTTCAGCTGGACGCATCCTGGTATTACTGGAAATTGGATAATAGCAAAATTATAAAAGTAATTGAAGAAGGCTGTGTAGAAGAACTGGTGAACCACATTGTTGATATCTTGCCTCAGTTTTTAGAGCATTGTTTTTTCAAACGAGAACAATCAAAGTCATATAATAATGAGAGACAAACCATGTTACATGATTGTGAAGTGTATGACCCTTCAAAAGCCACAATACAAATTGACTTCTCAGAAAATTATACTTGCATGGCACAAGATGAAATTCAAAGTGCCCACTGGAATCAAAACCAAGTTTCTCTTTTTACAGTTGCTCTCTTTTATTCTGGTAGTAATAATTCTAAAGTTATTGTTTCTGATAATTTGATTCACAGCAAAGATACAGTTATTGCATATATAGACCGAGTTCTTCAAGAGCTTCCCTCTAATATAACTTCTGTTTCTTTTTGGTCAGATGGACCTGCTTCCCAGTTCAAAAACCGTTATATATTTGCTTGTCTTCCACTACTTGAAAAAAAACATGAAATATCCTTAAGCTGGAATTATTTTGCTACTTCCCATGGAAAAGGCCCAGTAGATGGTATTGGGGGCAGTGTGAAGCGGTTTGTTTGGGAAAAAGTTAAACAAAGAAAATGTATTGTAACAAATGCAAAGTCATTTGTTGAAGCTGCTAGGGAAATACCTAATGTCCATGTATTAGAAATGACTTCATTTTGTATCAATGCCATAAATAATTCATTTTGTCTGGAAAATATATTTGCACAATGTAAGGCTATTCCTGGTATTAGTAGATTTCATTGTGTAACAGTTCAAGATGATTTATCAATGCCTCATCTTTTAACAAAAGATTATCTACTAAACAGCTCCTTTAAGAATAAGTCTGTGGGAACTTCAACCTTTATAGAAGTATTTGCACATGAATGGGTTTTAGTAGAATATGAAAATGATTTATATCCAGGTGAAGTACTAGAAATTAATGGAACAGATTTAAAGGTATCTGTGATGGTTGCTGCGGGGAAAAACTGGAAGTGGCCAGAGAAAAAAGATGTTATATATTATAAAAGAACACAATTATTACGCAAGCTTAAAAAACCCATACCTGTCAACAGCAGAGGCCATTACAGATTTGAAAATGTTGAAATATAAATTATTAAATGTATTATGAACCTGAGTTCACTGTATTATTATAATTCTAAATGAACTTGACATTTACTGTAATAAATTGAAAATAAAATTTTTACAAGCTTATATTTCTAAAATTTTAGATAACTGTGCACCTGCCAAATAAACAGTTCATTGAATAAATGACATAAGTATGTATTTTTACTATTACCATGTAACATGTCATCGCTAATTAAGTATTCTTTAGTTTTGGTTTTATAAATTGAATGTAACGTGAGTAACGTAACGTGAGTAACAAGATTTTCTACACTCTTCCTAAAAAAATACAGACCCTTTCCATATATTTATACTTTATTGCAAAGAAATAACTTAATAACATCCATACCTATTGCAATAAATACTTATTATAAATAAGAGATTAGACTGAAAGGTAATATTTATATGCAAACAAAACATCGAAATTTTGGTGTCCATTTCATGTAACGTGAGTAACACCATGTTTAACAGATGTCACCCAAAAAATTTATTTCATTTTGGTTCAAATTCTATCTTATTATTTTCTTCCATCATTGGTGGATGCCCATACACAATATTTAACATATCAATGTAGATTGTTGTTTGTAGGCTTAATCTCAATATCGGTGGGGTTCTTTAAATGTAACGTGAGTAACGCTGGAATTGCCCATATATATAATACTGTAATATGAATGTATATAAACTGATTTACATTCAATGGTTTCCGTTTTTACTCCAATTTCAAATCAGTTATGTTCAGCGAAATAAGCCAGCAGTCTCAAGCGAGTGCAAATTTCTAGCGTCTGGTTATTCCAGTCTACATACGCCGTTTCATTTGGTGCAATGTGTCTAGCCTCGTCCCTCGAGTCTCTTGATACATCTGGGGCTGAAGCGCATTATGGTACACGATTCGTGTACCAATGGTAAAATGTTTATTTTGTCTTAAATATTGAATATCAAAAACCCATCTTTTTCCGGTAAGATCACAACATGAATGTTGATTTAATTAGACAAATAATTCTTGTTTTCAATGTTGAAGATTTTGGATGATATTGAGTTAGAGACTTAGCTACTTTAGTTATGTCTTAAAAATACAAAAATTATATATTTCAGAATTAATAGCATCTTTAACAGAAATGAATGGACATGCCAATACAGAATCTAAAACAGAACATGAAGGAGTTAGGCAACGTAAACACAGTCATAGCAAAGAGAAAAGTGAGAGTAATAAGGAGAATGCAGCAAAAGATTATACAGATGAACAGTTGATATCTGTTAAAAGGTGCTCCTTATGATTCAATGAATCATTTTAATATAATGATTTTAAGATAAGGGTTCATAACAGTATTGTAACAAGAATATTTATTACTCCTTCAAGTTCTTTGAAAGATGTAGATTATCTGTAACATATGTAAATTAAGATTTTAGTGAATACCCACTACTAATGTTTAAGACCGCTCGAAAAAGGTACTGCTACACAAGGCCTGGAAAAGAACACCTGTGACAGACATTGTCAGGCAGCACAAATTCAGCCTTTTTCAGATCCAATCCCTCGGGTTCCATGTTATTTTGTATGGCAGATTTGTCTTATTCAAATATTTTAATACACATTCAAAATGTCAATTTGCCTGACATTTTCCCAGATACAAATGTACAACTTAAATCATTATTTCCAAGGCCTGCTGTTGAATTTTTTTTATTTTTGTTATTTTCAGAATATCTAAATGTAAGGATTATTATGAAATATTAACTGTATCTAAAGAAGCAGATGAAAGTGATTTGAAAAAAGCTTATAGAAAACTGGCCTTACAGATGCACCCTGATAAGAACAAAGCTCCTGGTGCCACAGAAGCATTTAAAGGTATACTATTTTATCTATTAATGGTCAGATAATTGACATCATTAACTGTGGGTAGGTGGTAAAAATCCATACTATCAGAATTTCATATTCTAACACTGTTCACAAGTAATTTATTATTGATATTATTATTTGTAAGTGTGACTTAGAAAGTGCTGGCTCACAAACCAGGAGGTCTTTGTTCGATCCTGGCGTTGGATGAAAAAGTTCCCAGCATGGTTTCTCCTTGACAGTAGTGTAGGCTTAACAAGGAACATGAACATTGTCTAGTTATTCAGATGGGACAACAAAACAAAACCCCATCTACACATTTGCGTCTACGAAATAGAACCTCAGACACATGGAATTCAAATAATAGTCGGCTGTTGTCCAGGCAAAATTATTTTCAAAGCTTGTCTTGATTAGCCTGGTTGGTGCAGAAAAATGGGAAGTTATATCCCTTTTCACATCATTATAATTGGAAACTTTCAGATATTTTTAATACCATTCAATTTGAAAATTTTGTTTTAAATTTACCTCTTTCTCTATTACAGCTATTGGAAATGCCTTTTCTGTTTTAAATGACCCGGATAAAAGACGTAAATATGATTTATATGGGCCTGAGCAAGAAGTATCGTCAAGTCGAGGTCGTTCCCAGGAATATGATTATTCTCATGGTTTTGAAGGTGAGTTATCAACCAAAGTTAAGAAATTTCCTTGCTAGTCTGCACATGTGTTTAAATGAGTTTAAATATCTAGCTTAATATTAATTGAGAAGACATTTCTACTCTCCATTGATAAATTGAGTAGAAAGTTTTGTGCAAGTTTTTTGTCTAGGTTTTTGTCATGCTTATTCAGGTAATGATTATCATATTTAATTTCAGGGGATATATCGCCAGAGGAATTGTTTAATATGTTTTTCGGTGGAGGATTTCCCAGTTCAGGTAAGAACTGATTTATTATTAAAATAATGTCAATAAGAATTAATTATGTTATTATGTTTTGATAATGATTAGGCCGCGGTTAATTAATTGTCAGTTTCTCATGACCTGAGTTTGTGAAATATACATGCTACATGCGGTAATTATTAATTATCGAGATGAAATTTAATATTTTTAGTTTAATGCTGTTTCTATTTCAGCAATAACTAATGTCAGTTACTTGGTCGTTGAAAACCCATCGGTAACCAGTGTCCGCGATTTATTCACATTTATTAAATATTTATAGATTAAAATATCTGTTGCACAATATAGCTGGGCATCGGAAGACTTGATCATAATAAATAAGTTTAAATTATTAGTGATATGCTTCTAAGTTAACCGTTCTTTAATTCATTCATTCTTGGCATTTCATTTCTTTATCCTTCCCTACTTTGACAGGTTACGAAATGACCTGTTCCAAACTGGTTGATGATTTGTTCTGACATAAATAATTAAAAGCATACCCTTGGAAATTTAAATGCAAAATAAGTTAGATTAATTAGATTATTTAACAGGTCAGACAAAGAATTTACTACACACATGGTCGTTTCTCTAGCAGTGAGGCGAGATAGTACCAATGCCAAGGCAATAGCCTGTATGTTAATTGTCGTCAACTTTCAACCCATCATTGGCACGTGGCATCATGATAATATAAATACTTTTATTATTTTGTCTATCTTAATCAAGCTGTTTACATTTATTTGTATCTCTGTGTCCTTTTGAGACTGTTTATATAGTGTTGTTAATAAAATACCGTGAAAGACGTGAAGCAGTGTCAACCAGTCGGTGTCTCATGATCAAGGCTATCTTATAGCGGCAGTTATGGGAGCATTTCTAGTCAGTAAAAAAAATAATTTAGCAGGAATTAAGACATTTATATCTTTCTGTGAATTTTATTACAAATGACAAGTGCCTTATAGAGTATATGTGGTCTTTGGAGAATGTTGTACTTGTAGCTACCATTCCTTGATATGGATGACAGATACAGTTCCTCCTAAATTTTTTGGACCGAAATCAGAATTCTCTTATATTTCACGGTGAAATTTCGCTTGATTCCGCGGCGATTTTTCTCTAAGATTCGCTAGGAATTCACCGTGTTTCTCTAGGAATTCGCTGTGTTTCGATAAGAATACATCGTGTTTTGCCGTGCTTCCCGCAAGGAATTCGCGAGCCTACCTTAAGCTAGGGTCGAACTAATATTGTCTATAATAAATTAAAGGAGTTGTAATATAGTAATGCTCCCGGGAAACGTGTACATGTATAATGTACAGGCAGGTTTGAATAACAAATGAGTAAGGTAATCTCGGGAAGACATTTACCGGCATTCTGTATCGGTTAGGATTTTTTCTCCAACGCACTTTATACATACATAACGCCGGCCAAAATGTATGCAAACTATGAACAACTTACAATTTTTTAAACATATCAATTCATCTTCGTTTATAACTTAGATGTAATCCGTCAATTTGGGGCTGCTATCAAATCCAAACTTTAAATTATATACGATGAGCTTTTACACATTACTTCATTACTCGCAGCTTCGGTTAATCTAAATCAATCATTCATACAGCACGTACAGTAAATCACTCCGCGGGTCGCTTAATGGTATGTTACGTGGTCAGAAACGCGCTAAAAGATTGGGACTACATGTATATTCTTACGCTGTTTTACTCGGCGAATAATATCCGCTGTGACAATATACATCTACTTTATGTCACCCAATTCATTTCGGTGGGAGCAGATATTGAATAAAGCCATTTCACACACACATACGTACATTACATGCGCCTCATATATTTATACAATATCCACGAGTGTGTTAATTCTCGTCTTCACCCCGTTATGATTTACTTATTTTGAGTACACTTTCTGAATGATTCCATTCTTTTGTACGTCCAATTTATTGATTTCCTACTGCATATACATGTACCCTGCAGTCCATGCGAAATGATATTTTTTTTACTGGACATTTAGGCAGGTATTATTCCAACTATTGCTGGACCGAATGAGATTTTACTGGTCCAAAAATGTTCATACCAAAAATATGCATAAAATAAGTAATAATGGCCTAAAACTCGAAAAACAACAAACAGTATTTTCATTCTATTGTTACTTAATATTATCTATGATACACGTAAATCATTATTATTTTCTATCAACAATATAGCTTGGACTTATAATTAAATTTTTATCGCGCCAATATTTACAATCGTTTTACTGTTCTATAAATAGACCGCGTAAAGAAAATATAATAGATGACAATCGAGTCTACCAGAAGCCAATGTTTTTAATACAATAAAAGGACTTTCGTTTTAGTCTGGATTAACATAGCCTACTACTTACGAGACTAGCTCGATATACGGTACTACGTACTCGAGATAAGATTTTGTTTACATTTTAAACAATAGTGAAATTAACACAATAAATTAAACGAGAATTCAACAGTCCGTGCACGAAGTGCCCTCAGTCAGTACCAATACGGTGATGATTTAATATTTGTAAGTTGAGTGTCCGTTAACCCGTCCACAAGCAAACCCGTCCACGGTTAAGGTAATACCGGTACTTGACTTGTATATTATTTAATTGATTAGAATAGATCACTTTTACTCATTGGTTGTTTATATTGTTTTATTTACCTAATAATCAACTAGCTTGGCTCGCCATCCCGACAGCGATTAGTTCGAGTTCAAATTCTTTATTCCTTTAAGCCAAAGACTCATCAGGTATAACATATACTACAGACAAATAAATACAAAATGTACAAAAACAATATAGTTCACCGATGTTTTTGTAATAAAGATCAATAGTATTGTTTGTTGATTAGCGTTATGATTTTAGACAAAATGGTAAGTTCACCAATGTTTTTGTAATAAAGTAGACCCGTATTGTTTGTTAATTGACTTTATCCCATGATTTAAAAAATTGGCGATGGTTAATATTGGCTCAAAAATAATTCCTTAAATTGTGCCGGAGCCCCTTTTAGATTAATTGAATTCACATAAAAACAACAAAGAGTGGCTACGTGCATTTTATTCTTTGATCTTGATACGCGGGACATTTCTGTTATTCAAACAAATCTGCACGAGAATAACAACATACAAGTTGACAGTTACCATTGGTTTGGGGTTCATGAAGAATAGGCTCTTCTATCGAGCCTACAGTTATTCTTTTCTAAAATAAAATGAGTGCCTTGGATTTTTGCGTGGATTTGATAGCGGTTATACTTTACTAATATTCTCTGACATCGGAGACTTGTGTCGCGTTCATTTCATTTTTGCGGTAAGTACTAGCTTCTTATGTCTGATTTGAAAGCGCTTTCGACTCCCGTTGCAAGTTCTATTTGTCACTTTTGTGACTTTCGCAGTGTACCCCCTCCCACCCATATTATTTTAATATGTCATAATACATTATTATCATATACCGGTGACAGTCAAGATTTGCTAAATACTTTTCGCCAAGTAACACAGCGTAAGAATATATAGTCCCCGTGTCGAACCCAACATCTCATGTTTTCGCGCGTTTCTGACCACGTGACGTACTGTTAACCGCATTGCAGAGTGATTTACATGTATGGCACTGTGATTTATGAATGGTTGATTTAGATTAACTGAAGCTGCGAGTAATGAAGTTATTCATTGTTTGCATACACGTACATTGTGGCACCACGTTATACATGTACAGTGTGTTAGAAATACGACCGTAGCTGCCTCGCCAACGGTTTACATATCTTGTATTCAACTTAAATAAATTACATTTTTCGTCAACATGCTTACATCGGGATGATATCGGCACTCAAGCGATTCGCCGTGTTTCACCGCGAAACACCATAATTCACCGCGAAACACCCTATTTTGCGGTGATTTGGCTAGCTGCCGTTTCGCTAGCGATTCTCCAAGATTCCACCGTGAAATGGAGTGTTTTTCCGCGGTGTTCGGCGATTATAGTCCCAAACTCCAGCACTGTAGTGTATGATACGGCTTTATCACTTCCGTTTTGCGGATGGACTCCGTATATATTTTCACGTTCTAGCCTATTTTACTTATCACCTACGGTGTCATGTTCATCGATAAATAGTGGATTTTAATGCGTCAATTCATTGTTCATATTTAAAGGCAAACAAATATAGTTTTAACAGACAAATTTTGGACCTCACTAAATTTGACCAAATAATTATGGAAGTGCAGATTATTATGGATGAAAACGGACATGCGGGCGGGTCATGAGAAACAAACAATTAACCGCGGCCTTACATGTATTATTCATCATTATTCAGCATGTGAAGAATGCTAAATGCAAGTCCAAAACATCTAAGGGACACTTTTGGGCTATATTCTGTGGTTTGTCTAGTATCCATGGAAATGCCAAAACATGATGAGTTTTCTTGGAAATTCTATAAGTTCATGCTAAAAAGAGATATTGATAATCCATTCCTTATATCGAAAGTAGAAGTTAATAAGCGACATTTTGACACCAAAAATGTTAAAAAATATCTACTCAAAGTACTTTAAAATCTTTGTTCATTATGTACCTTAAAACAAGATTTTGTGATACAACACATTTTAAATTAAAACAATTTGTATGTGAAAAGTAAATATTTACTTAGTGTACTCCGCTGCTCTCAAAATCATTTTATTCTTTCAAAACCATAAAAAATAGAAATATATAACCGTCGTGTAGCCCATACCTTACACCGAATAATAGCTAAAACAGCTGATATCTTATGTTAGAAATGATCAATTTCTTTAGATATGTTTTTTTTTTTTACAGCTACAGCACGTTCCAGACATCGACACACGCATAATCATAGAACGTATTATTACCAACAGAACCAGAATCAAACTGAAGTAAGCTTGTAATATGTTTGGATATTCCGTGTATTTGATCAAATATCATTAGTTTTCTTTCGAAAGGTGCTTGTTGCTATGGGTTACAGGTCTATTCTCTATGCAAACTTTAGTTGATTCCTTGACTATACAGGACAAGAAATAGGATTCTACTTCTTAACCATGCATATTTCAACCTAATGTTAATCATGTGTTCAATTACCTCCCAATGAATATTTTTGATGATATTGTTGTAAGTAGTTGAAATGTATACTATTCAAAAAAAGTAGGGGATATTTGATTTTTAAGTGTTATTAAAGTCACCTAATGAAACTGACGAAGAAACAAATGACAAAATGAAATGAAGTTCACATTCATCGATTTATTCCAAATGATCGTTAGACTAAGTAAGGCACAGACTGACCATTATAAGGGTAAAATGATACCCGGGGTCAAACAGCAAAGTTACCACAGCATCACAACCAAGTCAGTAACGGGTAAATCCTCCTCTGTTTGCCAAACAAGCATTGATCCGACGTGGCATACTCCTAATGAGACGTCTAAGGTCATTTTGGTCCAGATTGTCCCATTCCTGTTGCAACGCAGCAGCAAGTTCTTGGACATTGGCAGGACGTTGTTGATGTTGACGTAACCTCTGTCCAAGCATGTCCCAGACATGCTCGATGGGGGAGAGGTCGGGACTCAGTGCTGGCCAAGGTAATGTGGTGATGTTCTGTTGTTGGAGGAAACCTGTAACGATCCTGGCCCTGTGACATCTTGCGTTGTCATCCTGGAAGATGAAACGGCGGCCATGACGTCGTGCGAACGGCACAACATGGACTGCCAAGATGTTGTCCCGGTAGTACTGGCCTGTAACACGCCCTGCAACAACATGTAAAGCTGTTCTTCCAGCAACAGTGATGCCTCCCCACACCATAACAGAACCACCCCCAAATCGATCATGTCTGATGACGTTAACGTCTTGGAAGCGCTCGTTTCGACGACACCACACCCTCCTATGTCTGTCCAAAAAATCAACAGTGAACCTTGACTCATCTGAAAACATCACATTGCTCCAGCGTCGATTATCCCAGTGTTGACGATCCCTACACCAAAGACGTCTTGCCTGAATGTGATGATCTCTCAAACAAGGGATCACGCGAGGACGTCGGGCGCGAAGGTGACCCCTATGCAGTTGATTCCGAATCGTCTGGCCACTCACTCTCACACCAGTGTCTGTTTGAAGACGAGCGCTGATCTGATTTGCTGTGATGACACGATTTCTCAAGGCCAAGGTACGGATAAATCGATCCTGGGCTTGAGTTGTCGCCCTTGGTCGACCTGAGCGTGGTCTGTCCTGTACAGATTGTGTATCACGGTATCTGGACCATAGCCTGCTTATGACAGACTGAGAAACATTCATCGTCCGCGCCACAACCGCCTGTGTTGTGCCGATCTGTAGCATGCCAAGGGCACGTAACCTTTCATTTTGGGTAAGCCGACGCATATCAAAATTTGTTTTCTGGTCACTAAAACAATTAAACTGATGTTTCCACCCTGGAATTCAATGCCACAATGACTGTAACATTCAAAGTCAGAGTCATGCAAATCTTGGGTTGGACCCCCATGATGATCCCAAGCATCACCTGCATTCCATGCGGTAGCTATTGGTGCGTTTGGGCGTCACATGTAACTGGAAATGTTTCTTCTGTTAGGTTCTATAGTGACTTTTTTCGTAGTCATTTGCATATTTTAGTATTATGCCCCCAAAATCAAATATCCCCTACTTTTTTTGAATAGTATATAACATTCCGAGACCCAGAAATGTGAAAAATCAATTGAATAAATCTACAAAGGCTCTGTTTAAAAATATTGATGATTTTGTGTGACTAACAGCATGATGATCCCAAGCATCACCTGCATTCCATGCGGTAGCTATTGGTGCGATTTTGTGTGACTAACAGCACTGAAATTATTTGTTACAGTTTAAATATAAATCAAGACGTAAATATAAGAAAACTCCTGCTAGTTCACAGTCTCCCTCCATTATCTACATAATTCTACTCGGACTCACACGGGTAGGATTTATATTAGGGAGTCTTGTGACTTGAACTAACATGGATCTTCTCAATATTTTCACCCATATTACTACTATTTGCATGATGTTTCCTTGATTTTCATGCATGATATTCTCACAAAAATATTAGGATACCTAGTGTATCAGTTATGTTAAAGCCAATGATTGCCATTTGCATTTTGTTTTTGGACAAGATTGCAGTTTTCATGCTTAATCCATGCTAAAATTGGTTGTTAGACATTTAATTAAGGAAAAAAAAACAAAATGTTGTGAGTAGATAATGTTGTGAATTTTTCAATTCATCATATCTTTACCGAATGAAATTGATCTTTTTTTTAACCAATAATATTGTAGTTTACAAGTGATTCAAAATTACTCAAATGGCGATTAGTGGCTTTAATGTTAATGTGACAATCAATTTTTACTGTTTACAAAATTGAACTTTATTGGAAATATTCTCTTTAAGTCGTAGATATTTTATGTGAACAGAAGCCTGATTTTACACTTAGTGGAATTTTTATCCCAATTTTATTAATGTTTTGTCAAGATTGTTAAAGTTCTTAGTACATGTAACTCTGGATATGTTAAAATGTATGATTTAAAGCTACTTGTCGACATTAGACTGTTTTCTATATTACATGATAAACAATCAATTAGAGAACATTTTAGCTTGGATTAAGCTTTAAACAAATAAGATGGTTGAGATCAGTGACCTTAAATAATAACACAATTTTGTTTTTGTTTTTTTTTTCAGAGTGGATATACATTATTCTTACAACTGGCACCTATATTACTACTTGTATTACTATCATTATTAAGTAGTTTCTTTGTTAGTGATCCAGTATTCAGTATGCATAGAACAAGGTCAGTTATAGAACTTAATTGATTTTAACTATTTGGAAATAGCTGATTATATTCTTTATAAAAATATCTAGACATAAGAAAGTTATTGTTGTTTTTAAAACTGATCTTTTCAAGAATCAGAGAGAAACAGACAATTTTCTTTTACCAGTAACTTTAAAGAAAAAGTTGATGTAGTTGTTTTAATACGAGTGCTACATTTAGGTACTTGTTAGGATTATCATAATAAGAGATTCTAGTTTGGGTATTACGCTGAATACTGTTTACTTTCTTTCAAGATATTTGTAATAGTTGTGACTTATGATTTTCATTACAGTAAATATTCAGTAGAAAGAAAAACTTACAATTTACGAGTTCCGTATTTTGTAAAAGAAGATTTTCGGCCTGAATATAAAGGTGATTTAAGACGTATTGAGAGACAAGTAGAAGAAGAATATATAAGTCAGTTACGGTCAAATTGTTGGAGAGAAAGAAGTTATAGTAAGTTACAGTTAAATAGAATACCTAATAAAACTATTGCACAATCCACTGTTTGGTGGTTACCTTTACAATTAAAGGAGTATAAGCAGATATCTGGGATAGTAGGTCGTAAAACCGTATTCTGCTATGAATGCCTTTGATGAGATTTATGATAATTTATAACAACCTGTTGTGGGATTTCCTTTAGAGTTTTATCCCAGTCGGTGCAGAACAGTAGGATATGCAACCCCATTTCATTTCATTTCCTTAAGAGTTATAGATGGGTTCCCGCGTACAAACTGGGTGATTTAATGGTATATATGGACTAAAAACATATTCAAACTAATTAATTTGTCATAACTTTGCTTCAAATCCTTCTCAAACATTCCTATTGGGAAGGAATGTCCTGCTATAAAAATTCGATCAAACCAGGTCATGTTTACTTCACGTGACTTACCTCTCTTGCAAGTCAGAGGAGAATTCATTGCATACGTAAGACGATGTTGTCTTTAGTCGCTTACTATTTATTACAAATATCGAATCCTAATTAAATTCTAGGATTATCCACTACCCGCTCCTTTTTCCGCCATTTTTATCTGAGAAAGTGTTGTACGTCTAACTCTTCATAAAGTTTATCAACTTGTACATCAAGCGCTCAATGTTCGCGTGTGACCTTTGACATCACGCGTGCAGAAATTCCTAATCGTCGGGCTGTTGATTAGGGGAACCCTTACATTTCTGTCCTGTATACGCTCCATGAGTGTTTTTCAGGGAATCCAGTATTTTTCTAGTAAGATTGGATATCTCTACTTTCCATGTATACCAAAATTACCATACTATTATTGGAAATAACCAACCGATAAATACTTTTCTGACTTAGTTTGTGTTAAGTGGATCGTAATCCAACACTCTGCCCCCTCCTGTTACTGTTGTAAATGCTCAAATGTTTTTATTTTTTTGCAGAAGAAAATATGTTATGGACAGCAAGAAGTTCGGGAGATCCCAAATTATATCAACGGGCACAAGAACTCAAAACACCTAACTGTGATCAGTTACAAAGTATGTATTCCTGATTTTAAAGATGACTTGTAAATAATGTAAATATTTATCTTGTTTATGAAATAGCCAGATTACTGTATCAACTGATGTGACCTTGAACAATTACATAAACTTAGTTATCAAGATGGACATCATCCAAGTTACTATTGTGTTTATTATAATACAAAGTCAAGCCTCTGATTATGTGTGAGAAAACTTGTTCAAGTGTGAGTTCACCAACACTCAAATGAAGAACCGGCTTAGAAAACAAAAACCATTCCTGGAAAAAAATCTACATGAGGGTCTTGTATGTTTTAGAAGAAACCTCACACTTATCATGGCTAGCATAAAGCAATTTTGTAAATAGTAAAACACAATTTTTAAGAAAATTATAATACATTTAATTGTAAAGATGACAGTGCACACTAATTGTTTTAATACCGCCTGCACTGTCTGTTTTGTTGAAATTAGGTGAATTGTGCATTTGAATAATTGGTGGAAAAAAATATTTTGTACATTTTCTGTAATTAATTAGGAAAACTATTCATGTGGAGAAAAAGATTTAAAATGTATGAATGAATGAAAGTTTTGATTGAATGTATTTCCAGAGTCTTATATTTGTGTTGTAAGTTGTCAATATGTATGTACTTGTAAAAACGATCTCTGAAATTTTATAATATAATAATATAATTGGTGTGTGTGTGTGATAAGGAAGGAGTATATATTGTATATTTAATTGTAGGCTAACTGCCATGTATTTATCATTCTGTTGTTATTTATTTTATAACAGATTCATTTTATAATTATAGATCATTGTGTTAAATGAATAAATATTTTATTCAGTTTTTCAACTTGCCTATTTGTCTGTATAGGGTTCTTTGAAAGGTTGACAAGTATGTACATTGTAGAATATGTAAAGCTCTTTTCCAAAACTCAAGATCTCCTTTTCTGATTTCTTTGCATAAAAGGGGCAGTTTTTGTGAAAAATACATACTTCAAAATGATGAAATATTTGTATCAAAACAATATTTCATTTGTACTTTTTACAAATGTATAGGAATCAAGAAAATATAGGAATGTTTTTAAAAAAGGGAAGGTTTGATTGAGCTTTAGAAAAGAGTTCTTAGGATATTAGAAATTCTTTTCTGCATAACAATTGTATGATTGAGGGAGTCTAATGAATGAGATGTTAATGAAATTTATGAGGACTGTTTTCATTAAACATGTCACTTTGTATCCTTTATTATGTAAATAATTTAAGAGATTTTAAAAGAATAATGAAGTGACCACTGTTTTCTTATAAGCTTTGTGCATGCACATGCGCACACATTTTTCTACAAGCGAACAAAGGAAAGTAATGTGAGCTCAAATGTTATCGCTCAAAAAATGCAGTAATTCATTGAAAGTGATCTGTTAGATACCTAAGATTTTCACATGAACTTAGTTTGTCAACTAGCTGTGTAATTGAACAGGTTTTTATTTAACCATTTACAGCAACTTTGATAATAAAAACAACCTGATGGCAATGTTGTTGTCAATTATTTAGACATGAAAACAAGAAACCTCATTGATGTTTTAAATGCACAGAACAGAGTAGTTTAATGTATAGAATAAATCTCATGTTCTTAATACATTGCTGCTTAATGCAGTCTTACTTGTTTGTATAAGCCACACTAAATGCCAATACAGTTTTATTAGGCATGAGAGATAGGCTGTGCCAAATTTATGTTGAAACAGTTTCAAGTTGACATTTGTACAAAAATTTTGCGCACATACTATTGTAACAGAAATAAAATTTGCATACCATAAGATTTTTGCGCATACTGTACTAAAAGTTAGAGGGAACATTGGAAGAGACCCACAGATGTGATAATGAGCATAATGTACGAGTGTAAGCTCTAGATGTGGAATTTTGTATATCTTATTCATCCGCAGTTTAAGTTATTTACATTTCATTTGCTTAGCCATTATATTCATAAGTTACATAAGATTTCATTGGTAGATGAAATATTTCTATTGTTGTACAATAAAAGCATTGAATATTTAAATTAAAATTTTGGTTAAGAAATTGTGCTAACACATTCTCAAGTAAGCCAGTCTTTTTCAGTTCCTGTACTACCTCTGCTAGTTTAAGTAAAATAAATGAATTTTGAAAAAGTGTCTTGGAATTTTGTAAAAAAAACATGTGTAATGATACAACTTTTTATAAGATATCAATTTCTTAGTATGCACAGAAAATTAAATAGCATAGAACTATTAATCTGCATGTTACATGCTTTAAGCATATGGATGATAAAAGTTGAAGAAATTTTCAGATAATAGAAAATCCACAAGAATCAGTGATGAGGACCATGGTTGTATATAAGCGGGGTGCTCAATTCTTGTTTGTGCAGAATGGTTAAAATTTATGTAATTACAATCAAGTGAGAGAGAATTGTGTCATGTAATAGTTCTGCTAGTCCCAGAAATAGGAGAAGAATTGTGATGTAAACAAATGTTTCAGTTATGGTCAGTCACATGGTGATTGGGGGGGGGGGGGGGCGAATGGTTAGCACGCGCGTGCTGTATCATACGGTCTGTCATTGAGTCAACTGGCGGGGTTTCGATTCCCCGGTTGTATGTGACAAGGAGTAGGGTCGCCTGTCCAACCTCGTGGGTTTTTCCCAGGTCCTCCGGTTTCCTCCCACTGTTAAAGATCCCTACGAGCAAGCGAATTATTAAAATAAAATTGAACCATGCATTAGTCCCGAAATGACCTAGTTTGTGTCGAGTGGCCGTTAAACCCAATTTCTCTCTCTCTCTCTCTCACACATGGTGATTGATCTTGGTAGAATTTGGTCTGTACATAAATTTGTTATGAAATCAAATAAACCATTTGCAGTTAATAGAATGTTTCCTTGGAAATAATGTTGAAAGAATATCTGGAATTGCAGCTCAATAGATTTGAGGGTAAAGATGCTAGGTTAGAATAATATTTCCTGTATTCATTTTAATCATTATATTATATTGTTTTATGTGTACCTGTACTTTCAAACTTTTGGATTGTGATGTTGATTTTTTTTTAATTAAAGAAATAAATAACTTATTACTTTCAAAAGATGACTCATGTTCTATTCATCCCACATTAAATCTACAAAATTTAACTATAACAATCTCATGTGGAATTTTATTGAGTGCAATTGGATTTGTAGAGGCTATATTTTTAAATGAAATTTTGTGTTTTGTGTACAGATGATAAATGAATCAATCAAATTATGTTAATCCCACGGATTAGTAGCTATTTAATTGTTTATTATTATTCTGAAATTTAAATCTAATTAAAATCTCTGTTCACCCAGATAACTAATAGAAATTCTTTTGATTTTATTGTTATAATCATTGTAATTTGCATATGGTGGAAATCCAGTTTCATTATTGATGACTTTTTAGAAGAAAAAAACCCTGTATATTATTACAATTTGTCCTTTATATCGTATGTTGTTCATTGGTCTGTCTGCCTACTTTTGTTTATTTCTGATAGCCGAAGACTATATTTATTATCCAATTGGGACTTCAAACTTATCTGTCATTTGTCCATATCAAACAAATTATGATGTTCTCTTTGAGATAATGACCGAGTGACTGTTTTCAGCTTGACTGGAAGGTTTCTGCACTCTGAGGTCAGTTCAAAAACCTGTGATTTTGCAAAAAGAGAAAAAACGGGGGTCAAGTTAAGATTCCCCAACAGACCTGATGGACTGTCATTTTCGATGCCAAATTCCAACAACTTAGTAGTGAAGTTCTCATATGTTGAAAATACAATTTTAAACTTCAAATTGCTGCAGGCAGCTAAAAACAACTGATTCAGAGTTACATAATTTAAGAGCTTTCCATAGGTAAACATGTCAGTGAGTAATCCTCAATTTTATTCCTGTCTGATCATCTAAAAGCTTGTCCTGTTTGCCAGCAGGATAACTGGTCCGGAGAGGTGGGGGGGGGGGGGGCTTTCTAGTCTGTCTATGAGTGGTTATAAAGTCTGTCGTCGAGTCAAGTGGTGTGGGTTTTCTCTGGGTCCTCTGGTTTCCTACCACTGCTATTGACTTCTACGCATTAGCAAATTATGGAATAAAGTTGAACCATATGTTAGTCCCGAAATGACCTAGTTTGTGTCGAGTGGGCGTTAAACCCCATTTCTCTCTCTTTATTAAATAACTGCCTTACTTTACCTTATCAAATAGCTCTCGCAGACTACCCATGAAAAAAAAAAAACCCAAGCCTGCCTCAATATAATAATGTGATATGAATGTATATAAACTGATTTGCATTCAATCGTTTCCGTTTTTAATCTAATTTCAAATCTGTTATGTTCGGCGAAATATGCCAGAAGTCTCAATCGAATGGCAATCTCTGGCGTCTGGTTATTCCAGTATTTATTGCGAATGCTCACCAGATAAGAATGTGATGTCACCAATTGACATGTGTTGTAGCATATGTCTAGTGGGGGGTTTGATGGCCGAATGGTTAGCACGCGCGCGCTGTATCTTGCGGTCTGTCATTGAGTCAATTGGCGGGGTTTCGATTCCCCAGTTGTACGTGACAAGGAGTAGGGTCGCCTGTCCAACCTCGTGGGTTTTCTCCGGGTCCTCCGGTTTCCTCCCACTGCTAAAGACCCCTACGCGCAAGCGAATTATTGAAAAAAAAAAATGAAACCATGTTAGTCCCGAAATGACCTAGTTTGTGTCAATTGGACGTTAAACCCCATTTCTCTCTCTCTCTCTCTGGCATATATGTCTAGCTTCGTTCTTGGAGTCCCTTGTTACAAATAGAGCTGAAACGCATTATGGTACACGATTCGTGTACCAATGGTAAAATGTTTACTTTGTCTTAAATATTGGATATCAGAAGCCCATCTTTTCCCGGTAAGATCACAACATCAATGTTGATTTAAATTGACAAATAATTCGTGTTTTCAATGTTGAAGACTTTTGATGATATTGAGTTAGAGACTAAGCTACTTTAATACTTGCTCATTTATCTGTTTATAAAACATTTACCATAACCTAAGCAGAATATGCTAATTTTAGAAGTTAGTTAAAGGGCCAATCCCGATAATTTTTTGGAGAATAAAACCGCTTAATTTTGTGTTAAAATGCCTTAAAACCCTCTACCTACGAGCCGAGCAACTAACTCAATATTTGTGATACGTTTGCAAACAACTTAAACCCGTCAGTCTTCATCTGGAAATGGAGACCGGTGTCCCAAACTGTATTATATGGTGTCTGGATAAAACCATACCTTTTGTTTATAAAAATAATGTGTGGGTGAAATTTACCGTCCGCTATCAAGTACAGCACATGGGTCATTCACTGTATAGACCTCTTAAGAAACGGGAATCGATTATCAGGTCACCCAACGAAAAAATTGACCCAAAATCTTAAAAGGGTTACGTGTCCGGATAAGCAGTTTTGACGTTCACGTCCAAACAACTCAATATTTTGAGCTGAAATTTTGAGACAAGGTCAATACACCATTCCTATATATTTTGGTGCTTAAATTTCATACGTACTCAGACTTTAATTTTTGAGGCTCTTTTCTAATCGGGATAGTCCCTTTAAGGTATTGATGTAATGAAACTATACACCAAGTTTCATCACTGTTGCTCAATCGGAATCAAAGTTATCATGTTCCAAAGCACTTACAAATCAAAAAACTTATCTCTGCTTAGCATAAGCAGAAAATGATTATCATTAAACAAGATATTCGACTAGTTATTGTGTTCCAAAAGATGTGCAAACAGATGGACTCATTTTAACAGTTCTAAATGGAATACACCTTTAATTTTGTATTAACAGTAGTATTCAGTTACAAAAACTTTCAAAATGAACAAAGCTTATATATTACACTTGATTCAAATTATTGTCCCCTGCCTTTTGAAGACTATTAAAATGGGTCCGTCCATCACACTTTTTGGGACGCAATAACTTTCCATCTAATTGAACTAGAATGTTCATACTTTGTGTAGGTCTTTATTAATTGAATGGATTTTGAAGATAAGCATTTTCTGCTTAGGCTAAGCTGAGACAAGCAATTTGATTAATTGATGCCTTGGGACATGATAACTTTGGTTGTAATGAAGAGAGAGTGATGAAACTTAGTGTATAGTTTCATTATTTCAATACCGTGACTGAGTTCGATAATGAGCATTTTCTGCTTAGGTTATGGAGAGTGATAACAATATTTTATAAATAGATAAATGAGCAAGTATTAATGAGTATCATCGATTTATATTGGCATTGAGGCAGAGAGATAAGCAATTTGATCAGTCGAGACTTTGGAGCTCAATAACTTTGATTCTAATTGAGTGAGAGTGGTAAAACTTTGTGTATTGTTTCATTACATCAATACCTTTTCTGCTTAGGCTAAGTAGATACTTCATCCTGATTGAGGTAGAATGTTTAAACTTAGTGTAGGTGTTTATTAGGTGAATGCCTTGACAGTGTTCGATCGTGCACATTTTCCACTAAGGATAAGAAGAAATAAGCAATTTGATTGGTTGAGACTTTAGGATACGATAACTTCGGCTCTAATTTGGTGAGAGTGATGAAACTCAAGAGTATAGATTCATTATATCATTGATGATGAGAATTTTCTGCTTAGGCTAGGTATCGATAAGCAGGTTTGGTTGGTCAAGATCTTGAAACATAACATTTCTGCTTTTAATTGCGATAGAAAGTTTAAACTTGGTGTAGGTGTTCATTAGGTGAATGTCTTGACTGAGTTCAATGATTACCATTTTCCGCTAAAGCTAGGTAGAGCCCAGCAATTTCATTGGCCCGTGCATTGGGACAAGATAACTATGATTCTAACTTTGTGTTTAGTTTCACTACCAGGTAATTCAAAACCTTGACTGAGTTAGATTGTGAACATTGTCTGCTTAGACTAAGTATAGATAATCAGTTTGATTGCTTGAAACTTATCAAAAAGATAATGTGCAATGAATTAGTATGTGTCATCTATTTATTTTTGGATTGCGTTGGGGGATATCAGCCTCACCTTTGGCTTGTGTACATTAATAATAGGTGATAAACTCCAAATCATAATTTACATTAATACATTATTCTCTAATCACAGTATTATTTCTATATTCCATCTTTATAAACAATCCTATTATATTTACATTATTTTATAATCTATATACATAAAATATCAACAAAAATATTCTATAACTACTATCTGGTAACAAATTAATAATAAAGCTAGAATGGTGTAATCATCAGTCAAATAAACATCTATAGTACATAAATCATAAAATCATAAGCCCATACTCCCATAACTAAAAAAAGATAAATGTACTTCTATTTATTTTATAAATTGATTCAATGTTATTTAGTCAAGGTTGCTGAGTAACAAACAGTGTTCCATAGCATCTGTCCTAACTTTAATCTCTACTTTAGATATGCAAAACAATCAGAGAAATAGTGATGTTGTTTTATTTATAAACAAAATTTAACAGAAAAAAATAAGAAATAATATGGGGTTTAACGTCCTACACTGTTCTGCTCCGACTTGGCTAATGAAGACAGGCATCTGCCATAGAGTGTGCTATGAGGGAAATTTTGCCTACAGCCTATTATCTCAAATTCCAACTGTCAAGGATTCTTTTATGTGCATGCCAATGAACCCGGGACCTTCAGGTTAGCAAGCCAACGTCTTTGTCACTTAGGCGTGGCAGCTCCCTTAACACAAAGAACAGGAACCTTACTTATGGTTTAAATGAAAAGATTACACATCGCAGTACAGACATCCTCGTACGACTTCACCATTAGCCCTGTCAGTGCAGACCAGTAGGACATTAAACCCCATTTCATTTCATCCTGGAATTGTAACCAGCTTAGTTTGTTATTAAAGCTCATGGTAGTTAAATAAGTTATGTCAATAAATTCAGTAATATTTACACAAGAAACAGAAAGGAATTTTTTTTTTCTGAATATTGCTGGGTGGTTGACTTATGTTCTTTTCAATTTCTGTGAGGTATGTGGGTCCCACTTAGTCTACATCTCCCATATCTAAATAAACATCATAGGCTTCCCTATTACAGTTACCGTCTGTAGTAAACACATATTTATGAAATGTACCATCAACACACACAGCTGTAAATATACAAATACTAGCATCAGTTGTGAACTTACTTATAAACCACTGAATAAAACAAACTAATTCTTATCAATGTCTTTAAAAATCAATTTTCACTGGTAAAGGTATATTTGATGTGGGCTTTACTATATTTACATGTATTTTCATACCTTGGGAGGAAGCAAAGATGGTTCTGTGGTAATAACAAAACAACCTCTGCAAGGTATCTATTCCATCAACACTAACTGATGGCAAGAAAATATTACAGACTGTAACAAAACAGTTGGAATCTGTTCTGATCAGAAGACATATGAAATGAAATGGGGTTTAACGTCCTACTGTTCTGCTCCAACAGGGCTAATGAAGACAGACACATGACATACAGTGTGCTATGAGGAAAATTTTACCCAGACAGCGGCGTTACAGCCTACTCTTATCAAATTCCAACTGCCAAGGGATCTTTTATGTGCACATCAATGTGTACATCGGCCTCGGTTTTCTGTCCCATCCGAACGACTATATGTTGTCCCAGAAAATCCTGATGAACTTTCACGGCCAATGCAGGGATCGAACACGAGACCTCCAGCTACTCCAGGTTAGCGCGCCAATGTCTTACCCAGTGAGCCTCCGTGGCTCTCTCAGAAGAAGATATCAAAAGCTCTACTACATGTGGTCTTCAATGTTAGATATCTAGGAATTTGAAAATGGGCAAAGTACTGCACTGGAGACACCGGGTTTGCGAAGGTTCCTCAGGATTTTCGAGCTCAGGTTCACATTGTTGGTGGTAGAGAAAAAATGTATAGTAATTTGGATGGGATTAAAACTGACAACATGTTAAAAATCCCCTGAGAATTGGAAAACCTCATGTCATTTTCAGGGTTAATCAATACAATGTATGTTGAAAAACAAATAAAAACAATACTCACCAATAACAGCTTGATTAGAGCTAAAGGCACATACACATGCTCTTTCTGCAGGCACGGTAAAATTTGCTAAACCCCATTGAGATTCAACATAGGGCCCCAGAAATCCCATCTTTTTAAATCTAAAATTAAATTTTAACATTGAATAAGTCAAACCTTGAAATAAAGAATACAACATTTTCTTTTCTCTTTAAACACCATTATTAAATGTGGGTCTTTACTAAATTATACAAGGGCCATAACTCGAAAATTATCGAAAATCGCTGAAAATCAATAGGCTTCTTCGTCTCATGACCTTAAACACTGTGTATAAAAGTCAATCGGATATTAACTTTAGCCTATAGAGCGTCCACAAGCAATTGTTGACATCGGACGGACAGGGGCGACAACAATATACGACCACATTTCAATGTGGGCATATAAAAATGATCATTAATATTTGTTAACATGATTTGTTTAAAATACTTACGATGATGTGCGATTGAGACTGGTATTTTTAATAGCAAATATATGAACGGTTCCCTTATCACTCGAAGCACATAGAAATGATGAATCTGGACTGAAGGATAAACTGTAATTAAGAATAATCATTGATTAAAATTAACAACTACCATAGTTCCAGATTTCGCATAACTCTTCATACCTGGGCTCTCACTTCAAAATTTTGCCAGACAGACAATTTTCCACCTTTTCACTTTGGCAATGTTTGGTTATCCAACAACAAACAAATAAGGCAGCAAGTTAGAAAACATACTAATCACGCAGTAAAATTGGCTGTATGTTTTTGATAGTTGCATTGGACATCGGCAGAGTTTTCTGAAGAACCTTTCACAGAACATTACCAGCTTTTTTCAATTCAAATGTCACCTCAACTCATTCATACACTCAATATTTATTTACTCTTACATAACCAAATCATTTAATCATAGAGCTTTCATATTATACATGGCAGCTAACATTTAGGGTGATGCTAACAATTGAATACACAATTGGTTAATACATGAAATGCTCTTTTATAACAATAATACAAACCAATATAACATGGCCGGATCAGCACCTCTTCTTAATTCAACTACCAACTTTTTACTCTGAATATCAAATACTCTTATTAACGTTCCCTGTAATATATTGATACATTTATATCATACTAACATTACCTGTAATATATCAACACAAGTACATTTATATTATACTCACATTACCTGTAATATATCAACACAAGTACATTTATATTATACTCATATTGCCTGTAATATATCAATACAAATTTATTATACTAACAGCAGAGTGATAAGCAATTTGTCTGGTTAGACTTTGGAGCTCGAGAACTTTTGATTCTAATTGAGTGTGAATGGTGTATATCATTACAACAATGCCTCAACTAAGTTCGATAATGCACATTTCCTATAGTTTCATTAACTTTCATTACATCAGTACCTTCACTAAGTTCAATAATGAACTTTTTCTGCATCAATGTTTTGGGACATGATAACTTTAATTCCAATTGAGTGAGAGTGGTGAAACTTGGTGTATAGTTTCATTCCATCAAACTCAGAGTGAAGTTTCAGTACATCAATACCTTGACTAAGTTAGATGATGAGTGGGAATGGTGAAATTTGGCATCTATATCATTACATCAATAAATGAAATGAAATGGGGTTTAACGTCCTACTGTTCTACTCCTAAACTGGGCTAATGAAGACGGGCATACAGTGTGCTATAAGGGAAATTTTGCCTGGGCAGCCGCGCTACGGCCTACTCTTATATCGAATTCCAACTGCCAAGGCATCTTTTACGTGCACACCAATATGTACACGGGACCTCGGATTTTAGTCCCATCCGAACGACTAGACAGCTGTCCTTGTCAGGTCCTCCGTCCTGCATCACTGACAAGGGAAAACCACGCCGGAAATTCTGGATGAACTTTCTCGGCCAATGCAGGGATCGAACACCCGACCCCCAGGCTAGCGAGCCAGCATCTTACCCACTTAGCCACGTGATCCCTCTATTACATCAATACCATGACCAAGTTTGAATACCTTGACTTAGTTCGATGATGAGCAATTCTAATTCAGTGAGAATGGTGAAACTTAGCTAAAATGATTGATGCTTTATAAAAAGATAAATATGCAATGCAATGTTGGCAGGAGATATCAGCCTCATAAAACACAACCAACATTTATATGGAATACAGTTTTGGTATATAGTGCAACATTTGTGCTTAAAAATTATAAGATAATGCTAGTCGACACAACAACCAGCGATTGTATTCAATATTACTGTTTGTTTAGTTGTATGATTCCTTCTTGTCTGATTTGTTTTTTATTTTTGTTTGATGTATTTCCAAACTTTAATGTTCGATGCCTTACTAACCTTTCTTGATGCTGTAGCTATCATGGAACCTTTTTGATCCACAGCTAAACAAGCTAAATCATTCTGATGTGCATTAATATTTACAGGTGATACAGTTTGACTTGGTTGAGTTGTTTCCAGATCCTAAAAATAAAATAATAAAATAAATTGAATGTCTTGAAAAAAACAAATCAATTCTACTACTAAGGAATAAACAAAATTTTATTTAATGTCCTACTTTTCTACACGTTCCATGCATCTATCGCCATACAGTGTGATATGAGGGAAATTGAATTCCAACTGTCAAGGGTTCTTTTTTGTGCACATGGGACCTTGGTTTTTTTTTTATCCGATATGAACAACTAGACGCTTGTCCTTCACCCTGAAAAGAAGAAACCATGCCAGAAAATCGAGAGGAACTGTCTTTTCAAACACAGGATCAAACCTGGGACCCCCAGTTTAGCAAGCCAGCACCTTACTCACAGTGCTACATTGGCTCCCCACACAACTGGAATTGGCCATATAAAAAGGAGAAAATAAAAAGAAAGAGAAATGGGGTTTAATGTCCACTCGACACAAACGAGGACATTTCGGAACTAACATATGGTTTAATTTTATTCCAATAATTCGCTTGCATGTAGGGGTCTTTAGGAGTGAGAGGAAACCAGATAATCTGGAGAAAACCCTTGAGGTTAGACAGGCAACCCTACTCTTTGTCACTGACAGACCTTATGATCCACTCTGCCACCCACCCCCCATATAACAAGGAAAGACAAAAATCATCAATAAATCTGTTAAAGTTAAAGACTTACAACAATCTGAACACTGCCACATTTAATACCAGGGAAAACAAGAATGTTACCATAACAACTGACAGCACATAAACCTAAATATAAATAAAATATAACTAGTCATTTCATAAGTTAAAGATAATTTATCACTTATATAAATATCAATTAAAGAGATAAATTATAAAGCATGATATTTCTCTAACAATTTTGTTAAGTGATTGGTTTAATCATGCCAAATTAAAGCCTCTGAACATCATTTGAGCTATAAGTACAAACATTTTATAATTCTGTTCAGTATTTACAAAGATATGATCAGTTGAAAAGTTTGCAACATTCGGCATCCTCTGTAGACAATAAAAACTGGATATGGTCAAAATGAACGTGAAACAAAACAGTCAAAACCATCAAAAATGTGGTTAAAATTTAAGTTAATATATATCTCTGCATTCTTACTAAGTAATAAATATTTAATCGATCTGATATGTTTTAATACAACCAATCTAGGGTCGTTTCGCCAAATTTTTCGGAGCGTTGCGGTTTAAGGCCGTTTTGTCTATAACCCTTTTATATAAGCTAGTGCTAATTTTAAGTTTTAGTTATGGGCCTCTTTTTAATGTTAAAATGTTAAATAATCTGAGTACATTTTAACATGGATTCAGCTGTAGGAATTTTCCGAAAAATGTAAATAATTCACAGATGTGGGTTTATTTATAAACCAGCGGCTGCCAGGCAGGATACGTCCACATTTTCGAGAGATGGATAGAGAACAAGCTAACAAGAAAGTGATTTTTCCTACAATCAAGGGCCATAATTCAGGGAATTACAATTCGATATGCGCAAATATCGAAAGGAACTGAGATCTTTGTGTTATAAACTTACATTTCAAGTTTCAACAAAATCGGATAAAAATTGTGACCTCTATAGGGTCCACAACCTTGATATACCATATTTTTACGCTATTTGAGAACGAACGGCAGCCATTTTGTCTGTCAATTTTGGGCCGATTTTCACGAAATTCGAACTCAGTCGTCCTTAGGGTGTAACGGTGATATAATAATACGATTTTTTAAATCGGATAAAAATTATGACCTCTATAGGGTCCACAAGCTAAAAACGCGATTTTCCGTAAAATCAGGGGCCATAATTCAGGAAGTTACGGTCCGATATGCGCGAATATCGAAAGGAACCGAGATCTTTGGGTTATAAACTTACATTTCAATTTTCAACAAAATCGGATAAAAATTGTGACCTCTACAGGGTCCACAACCTTGATATACCATATTTTTACGCTATTTGAGAACGAACGGCGGCCATTTTGCTATCAATTTTGAGCCGATTTCCACGAAATTCAAACTCAACCTTCCTTAGGGTGTAACGGTGATATAATAATACGTTTTTTTAAATCGGATAAAAATTATGACCTCTATAGGGTCCACAAGCTAAAAACCCGATTTTTCGTACAATCAGGGGCCATAATTCAGGAAGTTACGGTCCGATATGCGCCAATATCGAAAGGAACTGAGATCTTTGGGTTATAAACTTACATTTCAAGTTTTAAAAAAATCGGATAAAAATTGTGACCTCTATAGGGTCCACAAGCTAAAAACGTGATTTTTCATACAATCAGGGGCCATAATCCATGAAGTTTCGATCCGATACATGCCAATATCGAAAACAGCCAAGATCTTTTGAGGATAAACCTATATTTCAAGTTTCGTCAAAATCGGATAAAAATTGTGACCTGTAGAGAGACCACAAACAATTGTGGACGGACGGACATCCGGACGGACAGGGGCGACGGCATAATACGTCCACATGAAAATGTGGGCGTATAAAAATTATAATGGCAGTGTTGGCTGAACAAACCTTTTGGATTATCTCTTGTAGAAAATGTATAGAGTTTTTCAACATCATTGGGAAAGGAAAAGACATGGACCTGGTTTCTTAATATAACAATTAACCTGTAAAATACAAATAGCATTATTAATTCCACAACCAAATAACCAAATTACTTATTACTTTGTATGACCTAAGCAGGAAATGCTCTTTATCAAACTTCGTCAATGTATTCATATATATCAAAACTATACTCTAGAAGCAAAGTGATTGTTTTCCAGACTGGTATGACTTCTATAAAATCATAGTTGATATTATATGTATTTTAATTTAATAGCTGTATAATCTAATACAAACCTATTTTTTAATAACTTTACACCAACAACTGGTTGAGCAAATGTTATATCGATTAGAGCACTATCACTTTCCTTCTTGGCACTCATATCCCACACTAAAACTATAATACAGGAAACCAAATTTCTAGAAAACTTAGATTAAATAAAGGGGTTGGTATATGTGCATTTTATTTTTACATATCTGTCTCTTTTAAAATCTGAAAATGATCCCCTACAATCGGTTAGTTTTTATCAATAAACAGAGATATTAAAGGGACAATAACACTCTTGCTGGCTTGACAGCTCCAGAAAATAAAAAATAGCCTTATTCTTAGTACTAGATGTGTTAGTGTCCTACCTGTTGTGTAAATTATCCATTAAATCCTATTTTACTTGTCCAGAGGGTACAAAAAAATTTTTAAATCCAAGTCACATGTGAAAAGCTTTACGTCAGGCTTTTCAAATCATTTAGTTGAAATTTTCCAATTTTTTAAATTAGGTGTGTTAAGATGAAATTTGTATCATCAATTAATTGGAATATTGTAAAATAGTGCAATTTGTTGACCAGAATTTAGATTGGGACATATTATTCAGTTACAACAAGAGTGGTATTGAGCCTTTAAATATGAGAAATCTGTAATACAACAAAATAATCACAATTTAGTGTAATTTGCTGAAGTGACAAAAATAATTACTGTATGTGTAATAGTCATGTTATAAATATAAGTATATAATTCACCTGCTTTTTCATCATATTTTGGCATTGTTCCACCGCCAACAAGCACCAAAATATTTGATCTGAACAGCATTTCAGCTGAGGAGACACTGCCAACTTGATCTGGTGCTAAAATCAAAACAATCAATTAATTGCATAACCTGCTCAATCAAAACAAACACCTCAAGTTAAGTTATAAATTCAAAACTACTATTACGTTATTACATATACTGTCATCAACTTAACAATAGAAGTCATTGTAATGGCTCTGTAGTCCAATTTCTACTTTTAATTACCATTTAAAACTTTAAGCTACTGATTGTCATTTTAGGAATTTTGAAAGTAGAATAAAAAAAATGATCCATATTCCGTTCAGTATTTACAAACATATGATCAATTGACATCATCCTCTGATATAAACAAGTCAGCACTACCTATTTGTGTTATTTAAAATCTTTTGATGGGCCTATTTTTAATCTGATTGCATCCAATAATGGAATGTTGAATAATCAGTTTGAGTACTTTAGCATGGATTAAGCAAGAAAAATTAGATTAAAAGCTTACCAATACATAATTTATGTGTTAAGGGATCTGCATTATAGATTCTAATGCCTGATTCTGTAGCACAAGAAAAACAACCTAAAACAAATTTAAAAGTATTATCTAAATCATTTCACAGCTACTAATATTTTGTGACCAAAACTCTATGGTAAACTTCTGCACTGATGTTTATGATTAAAATTAATAGCACTATTAAAATTTGTCAATATACACTATTGTCTCCTGTTATTTTCATTTAAGCTCACAAATAGATTAAATGTATGTCATCAATACTTAAGGAATAAGTTTGACTAAATCTACTCAGATTAATTTTACCTTTTTTTTATACTTAGTTTCGTTTTATGTTCCGAAATTTCAGTCAACCTTAGGAAAGCCTTACTAGAAAAAAATCTGAGAATGGACATGAATGGAGGTGTGTCTGAAATGGACTGGTCTGTAGTACTTTTAAAGCGGGTCTGACCACATGCGGTCACATGTCACTCAAGAGGAGGACAAGCTTGATCCACTCCAATATATGGAAACGTGTTGTTTGTACAAAATGATTTCTGAATCACCAGTCATTAGAAACAGCAATAAATTGGCTAATTATTCATGAATTATAATCAATATCAAAACAACTGGAAACCAGTCTCGCAATTAACAGGTGCCATTCTCAGCAGTCACCATTGTTCTTCCCACCCAACTGTTACCTACTTTATCTTCAAGAAAACCAGTATTCTTGTCTGCTATATTCTTCATTAGACTACATTTTATCTAAATTATTTCCAAAAACAACTAGCAGTTTCCATGCAAGATACGCCCACATTTTGCAAGAGATGGACAGAAAACAAGATAAACAAGCCAACAGTGAGGCTGATGTCCCCCGCCGAAATCCCCAAATAAATAGATGACACATATTAATTAATCGCACATCTATTTTTTTCAAAAGTATCGAGCAATCAAACTGATAATCAACTTTACACTAAGTTTCATCACTCTCTATCAGATAGAATCAAAGTTATCCCAAAGCATCGACCAAGGAAATTGCTTATCTCTGCTTAGCTTTAGCTCGATATGTTAATCATTGAACTCAGTCAAGGCGAACATCTACATCAAGTTTAAATATTCTACCTCAATTAGAAGCAGAGTTGTTATGTTCCAATGAAACTATACACCAAGTTTCATCACTCTCACTTAATTGGAACTAAAGTTATCCCAAAGCATCAACCAATCAAATTGCTTATCTCTACTTACCCTAAGCAGAAAATGCTCATCTTCACACTCCATCAAGGCATTGACCTAATAAACATCTACACCAAGTTTGAACATTTTAGCTCAATTAGAAGGAGATTTATTGTGTTCCAAAGTCTCGGCCAATCAAATTGCTTATCACTCTGCTTACCCTGAGCAGAAAATGCTCATTATCGAACTTAGTCAAGGTATTGATGTAATGAAACTATACACCAAGTTTCATCACTTTCATTTAATTAGAACTAAAGTTATCGTGTCCCAAAGCATCAACGGACGGACGGACGGACGGACGGACGGACGGACAGACAGACTTTAATAGTCCCCTGCTTTCTTCAAAAGGCGGGGGACAAAAAGCGATTTTTTGTACAATAAGAAACCGTAATCCAGGATGTGTCAATATCAAAAGGATATACACATATATTTTAAGTTTCATCAAAATTGTGACCTCTCTAGGGTCCACGACCTTGGTAATTACATTCTTACTATACTATTTGTATAAAGGGGAGTGGCTATTTTGTCAGACAGTTTCAGTCTGATTTTCAAGAAATTATAGCTCTACCATTAATCATTATGGTGTAACAGTGATATATTTGGATAAAATTTGTGACCTTTAGAGTGTCCACAAGCTAAAAATGTGATTTTTCATACAATCAGGGGCCATAATCCGGGGAGTTACAGTCCGATATGCACCAATATAGAACAGAACCAAAATCTTTGGGTTATAAACATAATTTTTAAGTTTTGTCAAAATCAGATAAAATTTGTAACCTCTAGAGTATCCACATTCCACAAGATAAAAACATGATTTTTTTTAACAATCCGGAGCCATAATCCATGAAGTTACGGTCCAATACTTGCCAATAACAAAAGGAACCAAGATCTTTGGGATATATTTCAAGTTTCCTCAAAACCGGATACAAATTGTGACCCCTAGAGGGTCCACAACCTTAGTATTACATGCTTTTACACCATTTGGACGGGAAGTTTCAGACAGATTTTCACGATGTTGGAACTCAATCATAATTATGGTGCAACGGTAATATATATGAATGTTTTGAAAATCGAATGAAAATTGTGACCTTTAGAAGGTCAAAAAGCTAAAAACACTAATATTGAAAGGAACCAAAACCTTTGGGATAAAAACATATATTTTCAGTTTCATCAAAATCTGATAGAAATTGTGACCTCTAGAGTGTCCACATACTAAAAACATGATTTTTCATACAATCATGGGCCATAATCCATGAAGTTATGGTCTGATACATGCCAATATCAAAAAAGAACCGAGATCTTAGATAGATAGACCTATATTTTAATTTTTGTCAAAATTGGATAAAAATTGTGGCCTGTAGAGTGTTCACAAACAAAAAGTGAATGGACAGGTGGCCACCCGGACACACAGATCAATGGACAAGGGCGATGACAAAATACGTCCACATGACAATGTGAAAAACTTCCAATCAATAGAAACAGGTAACACAAACCACAGACGGTTTGATGGGATCAATTTGACTAAATCAAAATGATGCATTTGATATTAAGATAAGTAGATATATACAATAATTAATAGAATACAATATTGTATATCACATGAAAATGTTGGAGTATAAAAACTTACTATAATCTTGGTTGAAACATATACCAAGGACCCCTCGGTCTGAAGACATCCTTAATTAAGAATAGATATTATTTTGCATCAAATCTTCAATAATCAACACATCATCTTCCAGTCTAGAAAAAATATGATAATAAATTAAACTGTCGTCATCTTTACTATTTTACAAACAAACTTTTTTTAATGAGACCTTTATGTTAGGGTTTGTACGTACACAAGTATCACCGGGGCACATTGTTGTTTCCAGTGTCCCATGTCCGTTAGGTCCTATCATTTGATGTTAGGCTCAAACAGGACATCTGTTGACAGCTTATTTGTATACTACTACAGTCTATTTAATCATTCCTTTTACTTTAAAAGTTTTATTCATGTTGTTTCTATTATTTAAGGCTTTACAGCAACATCGTTACCGGTAACAGGCTTGGGTTCAATAATCAATTGCGTTGACTTGATAATTAGATAAGAAACCTCATCTCTCAACCCTCCGTGTTTTGAGGTAAGAGATGTTACTATATAGTTTTACCTGGCAAAACCCCAATGCGAATCACATCGGGCTTTAAAAAGCAAAACTGTCAATTTTTTCTTCAAAACAATACGTCATGGAGGCGGGGCTAAAAATATGTCATGTTCAACAGCCAATCAAAATACGCGAAAAGTAGGATAACCTTTATAGGTCGCAAGAATGGCCTTGTCATTTCTGTTAGAAACACCGCTTGATAACTTTTCTGACAATATTTACAGATAAACGAAAGTTGTTTCAGGGCTGGGTATGTTTAACAAGTCCTAATACTAATAGTATAAAATTAACATATTTTTAAGATGTTACATTATACAGAAATTAAGTTAGCCAAGGTGAAGAGAGAGAGAGAGAAAGAGAAATGGGGTTTAACGTCCACTCGACACAAACTAGGTCATTTCGGGACTAACATATGGTTAATTTTATTTCAATAATTCGCTTGCGCGTAGGGGTCTTTAGCAGTGGGAGGAAACCGGAGGACCAGGAGAAAACCCACAAGGTTGGACAGGCGACCCTACTCCTTGTCACATACAACCAGGGATTGGAAACCACGCCAGTTGACTCAATGACAGGCTTTATGATACAGTGCGCACGTGCTAACCATTCGGCCATCCAACCCCCCTTGCCAGGTGAAACTAAAGGCATCCAATCGTAACTAAAAACAAGCACATCAATCTCAACATAGCTAATAGCCAATGAACTCAAGTGTGGAAACTGCCAAACAATATTGTCAACATCAAATACAATATATTAAAATAAACTGTATTTTGACTATAAGCCTATCTACTTGATTTGTTTTCTTTTTTTTTAAACTTTCCTTCCTCCCGGAGATGTTGGCGAATTTTATTTGTAATGTTAAAAATTATTATCATACAAGTAGTCTAGCAAAAATAATTACACAAAACCGTGATCTTTACATAAACCTACCAAAAGAAAGTGATGTAAAAGCTTCTTGGTTTTGCTTTTTCTTCTTAGCCTAGGTCTGATTTACAGCAATATTTTTCAAAACAAAAACAAGACTGCGAAGGTTTGTTTACTTCCGTGAGGTCAATTCTATTTTTAAATCAGTCGATTCGGTACAGAGACATTTCGTTCTGTGTCTGTCGAGGTAGGTAATTGATTTCAATTAATCTGACTAGGAAAATGAAGGATTTTTTTATTGTTTATAATAGCGTTAAAGAAATATTATTTATACTAATTCTGAGATAACTATTCTTTGAGCCAGAGAAGTGAGGAAAGTTATTTTTGTTATTTGTACGAAATCACCGAAGAACGCTAGATCGGAAACGGTCCTGTACATTTCAGCACATAGGACGTCATTCGTGGATTGTGGGTTAGGACCTGCAGATTTCGTCAAAGTCTCTAGATGTAAACAGAGCTAGCACCGACCCTAACCCTAACCCTGGACCAAGCCAAACCCTCACCCTAACCACAATCCACATATGACGTCATGAACGGAACCGTCTCCGATCTAGCGTTCTCCGAAATGACGGACCGAAATGACTTCATATCAAATAATTACACGAAACGAAGTAATGACTTGATGACACTAAATATGCCCAAAGCGGAATAGAAAAGATAAATATAATTAACAAAATATAAATTACTTAGAAATAATCATTTTTATATCGGTATTAATATCCATTGATTACTTTATTTCGTTTAGAAAGTTGTCTATATTTTATTTCGCCGAATCCGTATTTTGGGGTTTCCCCCTTGACGTCATTATAGTCTTGATTAAACAGCAAACGCGTACTTAGGGGCAATTGGAAATTCACAATATCCATTTCCGTCTTATTAATCTACGCTCATATTTGTAAGAAATGGCGACGTCCAAAGGTGCAAATACTTATAATCGACAAAATTGGGAGGACTCGGTTTGTTTTATTTTACATTTATATGTTTTAACATGTATTTATGATTGTCTTTTTTTATTAAAGAACAACCTTATATATACAAGTGACTGATCTACAGTACATGTACCACAAAATTCAGTAGGCCTATCTGAACAAATCATTTCCCTTTCGTTTGTTTCAGTTGTGAAATGAAATAAAATGAAATGGGGTTTAACGTCCTACTGTTCTGCTCCGAACTGGACTAATGAAGACGGGCATACACCATACAATGTGCTATGAGAGAAATTTTGCATGAACAGCGGCACTACGGCCTACTCTTATATCAAATTCCAACTGTGGGATCTTTTATGTGAACACACCACCACCAATGTTTACACGGGACCTCGGTTTTTCGTCCCAATCGAACGACTAGACAGCTGTCTTGTCAAGCCCTCCGTTCTGCATCACTGACAAGAGGGAACGAGGTCGTAAATTACATTTCAATTACTTTTAAATTACATTTTATGGCATATATAAGTATTTCCAATATAACTACTAGTTAACTAGCCTCAAATTTTCTAGCACCGAAGAAGTAAATTAAGTGTATCTGACACAAATCCGATTCATTATAATTTTAAAAAAAAGATTTAAATCAGTTTTAACAAATTATAACAAGAATAAGAAGTCATTAAACATTTTCTTATATAATTTTGTTATGTACATAAGACCTTTCTTTTTTAGACATATAGCGTAAAAAGTGGATTTCTAAATAGATGTATATTGTAATCAAAGATTAGTGCTAATTTACACGCAATCACTCAGTCAATCAATCAGTTAGATTGTTAGATTAAAAGACAATAGTCTTACGACACTTTAATCTTAGTCTCAAGTGACATACCAAACAATGGCCTTCAAGTATCTCATCATTTTATGGTTACTTATAATATAAAACAAATAGATATTTTGTTTTAGAGTCATGCTGAATAATTCATCAGTAATACAATTATTATAGTCAAACTATTTGGAGTGATTAAGAATTTTATAAAATTACTTATTTACAGTTAATTAACTATACTTTCAATTCATTTTTCAAGTCATACAGTGAAAACATCAGTTTTTGTCACCAGTCACCACCGCCTGTCACTTGAAAATTTGCCTTGATGTTATGATATATAGAAATAACAATTCATACACAAATATCTATTATTGTGAATCATGAATTATCATTGAGTTTGATATTGTAGGCGCTTCATTGCAGAAAAATACATGTAAGGTTGTCTTTTTAATTTCTATGAAAAATGTTTTTTATTGACCCCAGCCATCTAAAGAAAGGTCCGGTGACACCCGACGGAGAAATCACAATTTTCGTAAGAGTACCTGTTTTTAACTGTTTTTCTCAAAATATCATATATTTTTTCAACTTCTTCCGGTTTACAGATCATTGTCGGGATCGATTTAACAAGTGGTATAGGAACTTAACGTTCTGTACCTTAAGTTTCAGAAACATCCATTGAGCAGTTTTTAAAAAAAAAGAAGAAAATTAAAAGAGCATTTTCAGTAATTGAATGATTTTTCTACTTTTTTTCAAAGATTGAGGCCCTTATTGGACCCTTTATATCACATTGAGGCTTTTAAATTTGGATTGACAACCTAGGCCACTGATAGGACTCTGAGTAACTGAAGTTAAGAAAAGAAATAAGAGTAGTTTTCGAAATAAAAGCGTCTGAATAAGCAGCAGAAAGGAAAATACTAGATTTTCAGCGTCCCATAATCTGTTGCCTAGACATCGAATTTGTATTATTTGGATGTCATAAGATCATCCATTTTTTGGGCTATCCAATGACACTTTAGTTGTTTTGATTCAGTGAAATCTGGTGTAGTAATCACTTTTTTCACAAGAGCACCATTTTTTTTTTCTTTTTACAATTTATTTGTTCAAAATATCGGATATTTTTTCAACCACTTCCGGTTTTTGGATCTTTGTTGGGGGATAGTTTTAACAAGTTGTTTGGATACTTAACTTTCTGTACCAGAAGTTTCAGAAACATCCATTGAGCTGTTTTCAAAAAAAAAGAAAAATAGAAAAGCAATTTTAGTGATTTAATGATTTTTTTTTAAAAATTGAGGCCCTTTTTGGACCACTTATATTATCTCAATGCTTTCATTTTTGGATTCACTCCCTAAACCACCGTTAGGACTCTGAATGAGAAAAGTTTAAGCAAAGTCGTAGGTGTCATTTTTGAGAAATAGGTGTCTCAAAAGGCTCCATAGTAGAAATTTATTTATTTCCTAACCATTAAATGTGTATCATTTAAATGTCATATGATAGTCCATTAATGGGACTATCCAACGGCACTTTAGTTGATTTGGTCCGCTAATATCTGACGGAGAAATAAAGCTTTTCGCATAAGTGCCAATTTTTTAAACTTTTTTTTGTCATGGAGATCATTGTCGGGATAGTTTTAACAACCGGTTTGGACACTTGAATGGTAGCAGGGCTCTATAATGATATATTACATTATCTGATCAGATGAAATCACCATGAGAAACCCTATGTTCAAAAGTGCCATAAATGCAAAAATGTCAAAATATTGTATCACATTTTTTTTTTAAAGCCATCTCTTGCAAAATGTGGGCATAATTTGCATGGCAACCGCTGTTTTTTATTTATAGCACCATTGAGATTTTTGGTTGAAAACAGTTGTATGCGGTAGTATGCTAAAGTAAAATAATTATAAATGCTAACCTTTTCTTTTCCCTTCAGGAATTCCCAGTATTATGTCAAACATGCCTTGGAGACAATCCTTACATCAGAATGGTAAGATGATTTTTATCAAACAAAATATAAAACTTATGAACTAATTATTTAGTTCTTGTACTGCCATAATACTTAGTTTTACATTGAGGTTTACATTGCGGCTCAACAGAAGTACAACAGAATTTGGTTAAAAAATAAAGCAGACCCAAAATGTTAAGTATTAAACTTCTGCTTTATTTTTACTAAAGTCTATTGTACTTCTGTTGAATATGGACACCACTGTTTTCATATATGTTGACTCTCTTTGTCTTAATCAGTTTTTAAAGTGTAGAAATTCTTGAGAAGTAGCCACTGAAGTACCATAGTGAATACAGTGTATTAATGCCTGTTAGGGGCTAATGTTGTGTAATATTGTGTTTTAAGTAAAAAAAGAAAATGAGTTAAACATACATTATGCAAGAGCTAAATCTGTCTATTGCTGATCTTTCTTTAGGCCTGAAATGTTATCTAAATTATTAATTAGACATTAATTAACCGATCCAGACCAAAATCAACTCTAGATGGCATCGCTAGCCTTCGATCTTTAGTGGATTATGAGCCGATTTACTGCATAACTTTCCTTCATGATTTAATGATTAAATGGATAATCGAGACTATGCTGTTTATCGTACAGACTTTAGTAATGATGATCAAGGCTAGGTGAAAATTTCAATCGCTTAGTTCTCGGTTCATAGAGGACCAATTTGAATGAAATTTACAGCAAATTGCCTTTACATTATCTCGTTTTTAACTATTATAGTGAGAACTGCCAACTCCTAATCGAATCTCCCATAATGTATCTTTAATATAAATTTTATGAATTATACAGATGAAAGAAAAATATGGGAAAGAGTGTAAAATATGTGCAAGACCCTTCACAGTGTTCAGATGGTGTCCTGGAGCCCGAATGAGGTTTAAGAAAACTGAAGTTTGTCAGACATGTAGCAAAGTAAAGAATATATGTCAGACTTGTCTTCTTGATTTAGAATATGGTAAGTAACGTCAAATATCAGTACCATGCATAGTTTTGAGTTGTCTCTGTAACCTACACTAAGAATACGCTCGGGATTTGATTAAATGCTTGTTTCAGAGTTGCAGTGGCTTGGAGGGTATAGCTCTCACTAAATAACCGGAAAGTCTCAGTCTTTATCCTGGTGTTGACCGAGAAAGCTCCACAGGATTTTCAAATCTGGTTCTTACCGTGTCAATGGTGGGGAAAAAATGTCTAGTCGTTTGGATGGGACAGAAAAAAATAAGGTCCTCCATCGTACGCATTGACATGCAAGTGGAATTGGACAAAGAGTAGACAGAAGTACTGGTGTCGGGTTAAAATTTCCTTCACTGCCCGTCTTCTTTAACCAGTTTGGGCTTATTTCACACCTTTGAATTAAATTCGACTGAATATTTTGTAATGTAGCACTAAGTCTGACCTATAGTATTTATGTTTTAGGTTTGCCTGTACAAGTTCGTGATGCTGCATTGAAAGTTGCTGATACCATGCCAAAATCTGAAGTAAACAGAGAATTTTACACACAGAATCTTGAACGCGAGGTAAGGATATTCTGTACCATCTTTATATTATTTGAAATCAGCCACTCAAGTTGGGGTCATGGTAGACGAGCAATCATGTTATTATGCATATTTGTTTACAGAAAAAAATCACTTGAACTTTATTCTTACTCTTACCAATTAAGTGCCTCATTAGTATTGGACTTTTCTAGAAGCCTTATGTGATTATGACAATTGAATACAAAGCGGTTGTAGTATTTTTTTAAAGTCATGTTTAAAATATGTTAAAATAAAGCCTTAAAACACACGTAATCTATATACAGTCCTACCTTATTAAAGAATTATCCTATTAATCCTATAATTCACTATTGTTTAGTTGAAAAAATGGCAAATATATCATTTTCAAGTTCAAACATCAGTGCCAATTCCAAGGAGCAGTGTTATTATTAGAACAATATAAGTCTTGGTCAACCAGGCATCATTATCCTTATCTGATTGACCACAGATCTTGACAATAATAATCAAGACATTTATATAGTGCCTAATCATCCTAAGATGCTCTAATAGACAATAGAGACAACTCCCATGGATTTCCCCACTCAAATTCTGTAGGCTTAGTTTTCCAGTGAAGCGAAATGATACAATCTGCAAGTATCGTACAGTGGGCGAGTAGAAAATATTTCAAATTTCTATGTGAATGTTTTTTAAGTGCTAGAATTAGTAGAATTATTCTTATACTTGTATAATATTAATAGTGATTTGACAACCTATTGAGCAATAGATATAGAAATAGTTATGTTTTGACTTTCTTAGAAAATATGCAATTATCACTTTAACTTTAGTTAAGGCAAATATATACAGGGTTTATTCTATATATTTTTTTATATATAAATTATTATAGATCGGTGATGGTGATAGTATAAATCCCATCGGCTCCATGGCTGGTAAATCACAGACACATAGTGATATGTTACTCAAACTGGCCAGAACAACACCCTACTATAAAAGAAACAGGCCCCATATTTGTTCGTTTTGGGTTAAAGGAGAGTGTAAAAGAGGAGAGGAATGCCCATACAGGTAAGATAATACAAATCTGAATTAAGTGTGATACAAAAGTATCTTTGCATTTTTTTAAAGATGCCTTCCTGTGTACAAACTGTGTAATCTGGTGATATATTTGGACTAAAAACATATCGAAACTAATTTATTTCAATGCATTTTAATTGCAAGAAACAACCCAAGCCATCAAAATTTATTTTAAGCAGACTTCTTTGTCACATGACTTGATTGGGGGATGGTCCATTTTATGCTCAGATTTGACATTAATCGCTGTCCATTTACCATAGGCTCATACCCTTACACTTTTGCTCCATGGGTGTTATTCATGGTAAATAATCTCCCAGCTTCAATTCAATCGATTTAAAAAGAAACCCATCATAAATTATAGGTTTTCCTGGCTTGTTTTGACCATATCTCGTTTATATTATCTGCAGAGGATGCCAAATATTAAAAATTAGATAAAGAGCTGACAGTTATAGCTATAATAGTTAAAAAAATAGATAATGAAAACAGAATATGCTGAAAATTCAATCAAATTGCTTCATTCTGAACCAAGATATTAGCTCTTCAATTTTAGACTAGTCTTGATTGTCATTACTTAAAGTCTTGATTATCCATTTTTATGTTAAATTATCCATCACAAAATGTATTCAAATCCACCAAATATTGCAGGCTAACGATGGCATTGAAAGTTGATTATAGTCTGGATAAGTTAATTAATGTCTAATTAATAATTTAGATAACATTTCAGGCCTAAAGAAAGATCTACAATAGGCAGATTTAACTCTTGCACACATATTTAAGAAATTTCAATTTATCTTATCTGTATGTACTGAACAATTTTTGGACCGATATTCCTAGGGATTGAAAATCACTCAGTGGCAGAGATTGAGCCAACAACAAATCTAAAATATATTTGTTTTTCTAGACATGACAAACCAACTGATCCCGATGATCCCTTAGCTGACCAAAATATCAAAGATCGATTTCATGGCATCAATGATCCTGTTGCTGATAAGTTACTGAAGAGATACAGTGAAATGCCCAAATTGGAACCACCAGAAGATACAACAATTACAACATTATACATTGGAAATCTGGGTGATAAGGTCGAAGAGAAGGATTTAAAGTAAGTGGAATAAAAAATAATTTAATTCATTTCCTTATTTATTCTTTTTGACATTGTGGACCATGGTAGTCGAGCAATAAGGGAACATAACTTTCAACGAGAATGTACCGATTTATAATCCAGCTATGGACCTTGTTAAATCTTAGGATGGTTGAGGCCTAATTTCCAGTTTTTTTAATGGGTGTGTAGTACCTTGTTGCTCAGAAAAGATATAAAACCTTATGTGTGCATGTACAAGTACCTGGAACTATTTGATTGCGGCGAAGGGTAGGGGGAAATGCGGCTGGCCCCGCTAGATTCTCTTTCCTATCATTACAAACATCCATAGAAATACAAAACACTTGACTTCTTTTTTAAATTTCTTGGAGAGATACATATATATATATATGTTACAGTAGCCGTATTTGGATCTTATTAAATGTCTTTAGCTTTATTATTCTGATTTTATTCCTTTTTCTAACAGGGATCATTTTTACCAGTTTGGAGAAATTCGATCAATAAATGTGGTACCAAAACAACAGTGTGCTTTTGTACAGTTCACAAACAGAACTTCTGCGGAATCAGCAGCCGAACAATCCTTTAATAAACTGATATTAAATGGTCAACGGTTAAACATTAAGTGGGGTCGTTCTCAAGGTCAACAACAAGCCCCAAAGAAGGATGGGTCAGACACTGAAGCAATGATGGAACCAGTTCCAGGTCTTCCTGGAGGTAATGATTTATTCATTACACAAATTTTAGCAATTAAATATCTCTTCCTTTTTTTTTTATCCAGTTCAGTTTTGATATTTGAGCTTTATTCACATTTACATGCCTGACTAACATTATAGGTTTTCTATGGCTACCCATATAAAGAGTTATGAGTGCATGTAAATTAATTACTGGATACATGAAGTAACCCTATTGACTTGACTGGACTTAAACCCCATTCAGAGTTACTTGTTATTATTTTAGTTTTTAATAGATGATTAAATCTTCTAAAAAATCTCTAAAATATTGTGAATGTAGTGAAATTTAATGAAATATTGATTTGAAATTTTAGCTTTACCAATGCCACCAGAAGAACTTGGCACAAATTATTTTAATCTACAACCACCTCCCATGATACCTGGTTTTATGCCTAGAGGAATGCCGATGCATATGAGAGGTCCACCTGGTGGTCCACCAAGAGGACCACCACCCATGGGACCTTATGGAATGCGTCCACCTCGTTCTAATTTTGGCCCTCCAGGTAAGAATATATTTGTTTTCACAATTCTTGGGATTTTTTTTTGTAAGAAATGCCAACTCAAAGCTGACTGGATTAGATATTGTTTTCTTTGTCAAATTACAGTTGGCTAAATCACATTTCAGTAGCCAATTAAATTCCACTTAACATTATATAAAATCCTGTGACTGACTAAACCACATCACTGTGCATGATTAAACAGAAAGATGGGAAAATCTAAATGAAGACAGTCATTTGATTATCCAATACAATAGACTCAATAAACTTGAAGCCAGTAGTTTAACAAACCAGTTATATGCCAAAGCAGTGTCTGTAAAACTTCAGACTTTGCTGCAAGTTTTAAAAAAAAAATCTATTATGAATTCTGTAGCTTAGAAAAATTAATCTGTTAAATGCATTCCAAATTTTTAATCTGATGTAGACATATACAAATGCTGCTTCCATTTATTCTCTATTAATAAGACTTTCTTTTACTTCAGATATGAGAATGATGCCCCCACCTCCTCCTGGTGTAATGCCTATGAGACCTCCTCCGGGTATGAGTGGTGTACCTCCAACAGGTGGTGTCCATTATCCATCACAAGATCCAACACGCATGGGTGCTCCTTCAGCTCCACAAAACTAATTCATTCTCTTATTTTAGGTGTTTGATTATTGTACAGACTATAGGAGTTTTAATTATATTCTTTATATCAACAATATAGACACACAACTGTGTGTAGTACGTTAGGAAAATCAATATGGACACAATTCTATGGAAAGTTGTCTGTGAACAATCTCCATAGAATTGTGTCCCATGTATTTCCAATTCAATTTTTAAATTCCTTACCCATTGAAACAATTTATCAAATTTAGTATTAGTAAGAGAAAATTGTGAAATTGTAAATTTTCAGTCCATACATAAAAAAGTAGGTTTACAAAAAGCGTATTGGTCCAGAATTTTCTATAATATATCAATCTTAGCTTAAATTATATTAGACTAGCTCAAGTTAAAAATTGCTTAAAATTTTATGCCACCATCTTTAATTTCTTGTAATAGTCTGTCAATTTATATCCCCAAAACTGGCATTTCTAATATGTCTGTACTCTTTGTTGTTATCTGTAAATTAAAATATTCTTATGAAAAAAAATTCTTCATTTGTCCACGAAAATGATAACAACCATCTTGACAAAACCATCGTCTGTAAACGTAGGTTGTCATGAACAATGGTATGTTATAGAATATGTTTTTGACTAGATGATTTGCTAAACTCATTTTTTTAAATTAGAAATGGATTAAAAGTGGATGTACATTGTTATCACCCCCGTCTTTCAAAAATTTCTTGATAATGCTCCATTGAAGTGCCCTATCGATATTCTGATTTTTTATAAAGTGCAAATCGTTGAAGTATCTCCCTGTTTAGGATCAAACACAGATTAATTGGCCAATAGAAAACTTCTAGAGAATTTCAAACATTTATATTGTGAACTTCGAACACATTTCCAGTTTGATTTATAAAGCTTGTGAACCCAATATAGGACACAGGTCTCCATGGAATTTTGTTATATTATCACCCCAAAAGTTTCAAACATTTTGCAACTTTGTTCAAATTTGGACTTAATTAAAAGTGTGTTCACTGTGGAATTTTTGACACCCAGTGGTTGACATTAACTTTAGAGATAGCGTGTTCGAATTTGCTGTTGATGGGTGCATTTTGGTGACTGTGAAGCTTTCATGCCTAATTATGTTTAATTTTGAAAATGTATAATGTTCTTTTACATGCATGCCGATGTGTATACGGGACTTCGTTTTTTTGTCCCATTTGAACATCTTGACAGCTGTTGAGGTAATATGTAAACCCTTTCTTACCAAATGTTGAAAAACCATTAACAAGATTTTTTTGTGTTTTATGTGCCATATTCAACATTTTGGTCAACCTCAGCACCCGATCAAAACTGGCCGATCTTAAAGACTAGGTGAGAGAGAGAGAGGAAATGAAGTTTAATGTCCACTCGACACAAACTAGGTCATTTCAGAACTAACATATGGTTTTATTTTATTTCAATAATTCGCTTGCGCGTAGGGGTCCTTAGGAGTGGGAGGAAATCGGAGGACCCAGAGAAAACCCACGAGGTTGGCCAGGCAACCCTATTCCTTGTCACGTACAACCGGGGAATCGAAACCACGGCAGTTGACTCAATAACATCCAACCCCACGAAAGATTAGGTGACTTGGTAGCGTTAGAACAAACTGTGGCCCTATCAAATTTCAGAATTTTCAGATCTTGTACCATCTCGGTACCCAACAAATTGTAGTTCGTCTATTTATAGCAATTCTCAGACTTTCCAAGAAATAGTAAAATATTGGCATTTTGAGACATACAAAGTGTAAAAAATGGACCATTTTGTAGAAAAAGGTAAAAGAAAGTCAATTTTAGAAAAATATTCAAATATTTTGAATATTTTTGATGTGACATGTTTGAAAGTCTTTAAATCTTTTTGCAGAACTCCCATTTTGACAAAATTAAGAAAGAATCTTCATTTCTAGAACAAAAGGCCCATGGACCTGAGCTTCAACCTGGTATACGAGACAGAGAGAAATGGAGTTTAATGTCTACTCGACACAAACTATGTCATTTCGGGACTAACACATGGTTCAATTTTATTTCAATCATTCGCTTGTGCGTAGGGGTCTTTAGCTGTGGGAAGAAACCGGAGGACCCGGAGAAAACCCACGAGGTTGGACAGGCGACCCTACTCCTTGTCACCTACAACCGGGAATCGAAACCCCGCCAGTTTACTCAATGACAGACCGTATGATACAGCGAGTGCATGCTAACCATTCGGCTATCCAACTCCCCTATCCGGTATACGAAACAGTACATTACTTTAAAGGATCATCATTTCTGCAGTAATTATTATTATTTTTATACGCCCACATTTTCATGTGGACGTATTATGCCGTCGCCCCTGTCCGTCCGTCTGTCTGTCTGTCTGTGCGATTTTGTTGAAACTTGAAATGTAAGTTTACAACCCAAAGATCTCGGTTCCTTTCGATATTCGTGCATATCGGACCGTAACTTCCTGAATTATAGCCCCTGATTGTACGAAAAATCACATTTTTAGCTTGTGGACCCTATAGAGGTCATAATTTTTATCCGATTTAAAAAAACGTATTATTATGTCACCATTATACCCTAAGGACGACTGAGTTCGAATTTCGTGATAATCGGCCCAAAATTGACAGACAAAATGGCCGCCGTTCGTTCTCAAAAAGCGTAAAAATACCGTATATCAAGGTTGTGGACCCTATAGAGGTCACAATTTTTATCCAATTTTGATGAAACTTGAAATGTAAGTTTATAACCCAAAGATCTCAGTTCCTTTTGATATTCGCGCATATCGGATCTTAACTTCCTGAATTATGGCCCCTGATTGTACGCAAAATCGCGTTTTTAGCTTGTGGACCCTATAGGGGTCATAATTTTTATCCGATTTAAAAAAACGTATTATTATATCACCGTTACACCCTAAGGACAGCTGAGTTCGAATTTCGTGAAAATTAGCCCAAAATTGACAGATAAAATAGCCGCCGTTCGTTCTCAAATAGCGTAAAAATATGGTATATCAAGGTTGTGGACCCTATAGATGTCATACTTTTTATCCGATTTTGTTGAAACTTGAAAGGTAAGTTTATAACCCAAAGATCTCGGTTCCTTTCGATATTCGCGCATATCGGACCGTAACTTCCTGAATTATGGCCCCTGATTGTACGAAAAATCGCGTTTTTAGCTTGTGGACCCTATAGAGGTCATAATTTTTATCCGATTTTAAAAACCGTATTATTATATCACCGTTACACCCTAAGGACAGCCGAGTTCGAATTTCGTGAACATCGGCCCAAAATTGACAGACAAAATGGCCGCCGTTCGTTCTCAAATAGCGTAAAAATATGGTGTATCAAGGTTGTGGACCCAATAGAGGTCACAATTTTTATCCGATTTTGTTGAAACTTGAAATGTAAGTTTATAACCGAAAGATCTCGGTTCCTTTCGATATTCGCGCATATCAGACCGTAGCTTCCTGAATTATGGCCCCCGATTGTACAAAAAATCACGTTTTTAGCTTGTGGACCCTATAGATGTTATAATTTTTATCCGATTTTTATAAAAAAAACTATTATTATATCACTGTTACACCATAAGGACGGCTGAGTTCGAATTTCGTGAAAATCGACCCAAAACTGACAGACAAAATGGCCGCCCTTCGTTCTCAAATAGCGTAAAAATATGGTATATCAAGGTTGTGGATCCTATGGAGGTCACAATTTTTAATCGATTTTGTTGAAACTTGAAATGTAAGTTTATAACACAAAGATCTTGGTTCCTTTCGATATTTGCGCATATCGAAATGTTATTTCCTGAAATATGGCCCTTGATTGTAGAAAATGAAATGAAATGAAATGAAATGGAGTTTAACGTCCTACTGTTCTGCTCCTAACCTGGGCTAATGAAGACGGAAAGGAAAAATCACTTTCTTTTTAGCTTGTTCTCTATCCATCTCTCGAAAATGTGGGCGTATCCTGCCTGGCAGCCGCTGGTTTTTAATAATGTTGCAAAAATAAATGTGAAGCTTTAAAGAAAAGAATTTTGATGATATAGGAACTTTTAAAACCATATAGGACTGTAGTTCATCTATTTATAGCAATTCTCTCTGTGTCTTTTTTGTCCCTTTTTGCATGTCCATGTTTGTTGATTTTTTGGTCTAGAATGGACAAAGGGGGTTTGAATTAACATTTCCTGACAGGTTTTGGTAAATATTCAGGATTTTGAGGCGGAAGGATAACAGAGTTATCAGGTTGGTTGGTGATATGTACTGCAACTAGTTACATGTTTTTAGTAATAGTATGCTTCTTCAAGTTTGTGTATCTCAAAATTTTGGTGGACAACCACATACAAATTTTAGTGCAAAGACATGACCATTTGTTCATCTGCCTGTAGTGAAAAGCATTCAGCCCAACGAAAATTGGGGAAAAAGTTGGGGGTGGGCAAAGAGGCCAGAATTAACACTGAAGTCAATGGGGAAATGTGCGTAGTCTGCCTCCAAACACGCTTTGTGGAATTATCTTTTCGTTGACATTTTTTGACTGTCCGATTGTTCATTGCTGACAATGATTTAAGATAGGCACGGACGACTTTGCTGTGCCGGTGAACCGTAGAAGTTACCTAGATATTTAACCCCCGCTTATGTTTTGCAACTATGTCACTTTTCTTTGCACAACTATCAAGCTCTTTTATTAATCTACTGAATTGTCTCCGATCTCTTAACATTTTGATAACAGGAATGAAATTAAATGAAATCACTAACCGGGTAAAAAAGACAGGCATGCGCCATGCAGTTTGCTATGAAGTAAATATTGTCCGACCAGCAACATTTCCTTGCTAGACCCTTCGTCTGCATCACTGACAAGGGGAAACCACGCCAGAAAATCCATAGCAACTTTCGCGGCCAACACTCAGGGGCGGATCCAGGAATTTTTGCAGGAGGGGGTTTGCCAGGTTCCTGAGACAATGTATCTACCCCCCCCCCTCCCGCATGGTCTCTATCGTCAATTTGGTGTATATACATACACATTGAGCTTTTTAAACAGACAAATTCAAAACCTCGTTTGACGTCAATTTTTATTATGAATTAATACAATGGCATTGTGATTCAATTTCATGGATGCAAAGCATTAATTGTGATATCACATAATGTCTATATCATTATCTCGTGCTTTGAGTGTCCATCCTGTCCCACATCTGACGATAAAGAATAAAGCACACGGCCGAGAAACTTTTCTCATAAAAAGTGTTGATTTACAAAAAAAATTATGTAGCTGAGCAGGCCCCCCCCCCCCCCCCTGGATCCGCCCCTGCACTGGTACCTCCAGGTTAGTGAGCCAGCGCCTTACTCACTGAGCCAATGCGGCTTCCTAAAACATGGGAATGATCGGAGAGAGTTAAGTGGACTAGTTCGTGCGCTTTATATCACAAGGTCTGCTATTGGATTAACTGGCGTTGTGAAGCTTGTATGTGACCTCGTAGGTTTCTTCCTACTGCTAAAAAAAAAACTCAACACACAAATGAATCATTGGAATAAAACTGTACAGTTAAACCACATTTCTATTTTCCTCTGGAAATGATCTAAGATATTTAACAATTCACAGGAGAAATTGTCATGTTATTGACTGTACATATGAATATCTGGAACACAATAGCCGATATACATCTCTACTTTAGGCACCTTCAAACTATTTTCAAAATTAAATGAAAATGATTGATAGTTCAATTAAACAAGAAACCCATGACATTAAACAATGGCTAAATCATAATATTTCTTTATTTATACTGAGGAGAATTATGAACCGAAGTTGGAATTATGTGTCTATCTGACATCGTTTCATACTGAAATGGTAACATATTTAAAGGTAGCGAATGTGGCACTTTTGACAATGGTCGTATGGTTGAAGCCATAAGTGGATACACGCTTGACGGCGATACGGCAATAGTTTTTCTCTCTGTAGAAAATGAGTCATTTAACCGGGATTGCATATTTGGTGATGTTGAATACGGTGAATAACGACGCGCTGGTAAATTATGATGTATTTTTGTATCTTCAGATAAATTACTGTTTTTATTCGGTATTAAAAGACGCTGCATTGTTGGTCTGTGTGCCCCAGCACCGCCGATTGAAGAATCTGGTCGAAATCTAGTTTGAAGATAGGATAAAATTCGTACGCATCGGGTATCATTGAGGCCCATCCCTTCGACGTCTGTCATATACCGAACAACTTCTCTAATACAGTCATTGTATCCTAACTGGTAGTGCTGTATAAAATCCGACCAAATATCGCCACTAAACCATTCACCTACAAAAGAAAAATATTTTTTTTAATATTCCCAGACAAAGTTGACATTATCAGGGACATTATTTGTGAGATATTTACAATTAGGCATGTGTGCATATTCGAATTACGGTCAACACGTATGAAATAAAACACCAAATAGGCTAAAACCGTATGCAATGGCAAGATGTCGCCTTTAGCTAGAAGACAAAAAATAACGAATGTACTTAATACCGCGCAAGTTTCCTAAACATCGGTAATCAAGATAACGGTTTGTGTTACTAGGCTAATTGCCAGTGACGCGTGTTTCCCACATTCACGAGAAAGACAGATTTCATTTTCTGTTACAATAGTCACGTGTAACACAGCTTTTACCCGATTTCTTACAAAATTAGTAAACCCGCCAGCGAATAAACGTACACGCATCTGTTTACGACACACGACTGACCAACACACATATCGTGCATGAACCGTAATGCACGCGATAGGTCGCGTGTAGCATTAGCCGTCACGCGCCGTAACGCGGAAAGATGTCTACGCGTGATTATTTTTTGTGTTGTGCACGTGACGATGTGTAACGCCCACTAATTATTTGATGGAATTTTCATGTAGGATTACGCTATAGACTAAGCTACGGCATCACATCAAAAAGTAAATGTCACTGCAATTTCCTCTGTGCCATAGAAATGTACAAATACAATATTTATGTTTCATGTAGCCAATTTAATATGTTGTTCGTGACATAAATTACTCTTTCAATCATCTTAAAAAAAACTTAATTATGGGGGAAATATGAGACGTGGTCAACATCTTCTCGGCGACTTTCTATCGAAACAAAATCGCGCAAATATAACGACGGGATGAAACGGGGTTTAACGTCCTAGTTCTCTGCTCCATCCGGCTAATAAAATGACCTTTTGAAGAATATACATCACATAATAAACCAAAACAATCTAAATCGGCTTATTTTTTCTGACTTAAAATGTTATTATTTTGACATTTATTTAAATGACAGATCCACCAACAACTTTTTATACCATTGGATGGTTGTAATATTGAGTGGATTAAACAATGCACGCAATACGTAGGTTAACCAGCGGTTGCCAGGCAAGATACGCCCACACTTTGCAAGAGATGGATAGAGAACAAGCTAAAACAAAAGCGATTTTTTGTACACTCAGGGACCACAATCCAGAAAGTTATGGTCTGAAATGCGCAAATATCGAAAGGGACTGAGATCTTTGGGATATAAAGATTTATTTTTAATTTCATCAAAATCGGATCACAATTGTGACCTCTAGAGGGTCCACAACCTTAGTATGATATACTTTTACACTATTTGCGTACAAGGAGTCGCCATTTTGTCGAGCAGCTTCGTTTTGATTTTCCCGAAATTCGAATTCAACATTCATTATGGTGAAATGGTGATATATTCAAACGGTTTTTAAAATCGGATAAAAAAAATTGTGACCTCTAGAGGTTCCACAAGCTAAAAACATGATTTGTTTGTGCAATCTGGGGCCATAATCCTGGAAGTTACGGTCCGATATGCGCAAATATCAATAGGAACCACGATGTTTGGATTAAAAACATACATTCAAGTTTCATCAAAATCGGATAAAAGTTGTGACGTCTAGAGTGTCTACAACCTTGGTTTTACATACTTTTACACACACTGATCCACACATCCCAAACTTAGGCTGACTGTCAATATACAGGTCACAATTCTATGGAATACAATTACTGATTTTTACTGAGCGACGTTTCGACTAGGTTTCTCTAGTCATTATCAAGCTATGATCAAAAATGAAAATATGACAGGACAATATATACATGTACACAACAATGCTCAGTTTTTATCATAGCTTGATAATGACTAGAGAAGCCTAGTCGAAACGTCGCTCGGTAAAAAGCAGTAATTGTATTCCATAGAATTGTGACCTGTATACTCTAGTTCAATTACTAAATGCCATTGAAACAGTTTGACTGTCAATAGTTAGATCCGCCTAGGTACGAAGTAGCAATCTGTTTCATAGAGGATTAAGAAAGATGACCGCCTTTAACACGTGGCTACATAGCACGCGGCGTCAATCAATAGCTCAATGGCGCGTGCACTGTTTTACATTAAGACGTTACTAGTTCGGGCAGAATGGTGCCTTGTACTCGTTTTAATACTCATTTACATTAAATAGGAAATAATTTGTACCTACAAATACTTCAAACGTATTTATTTATTTTTCTAATACATAGAAAAAAATGTTTTAGAACGATATCCGTTATGCGCGAATTTCGAAAGGAACAAGGATCTTTGGGTTATAAACATGCATTTCAAGTTTCATCAAAATCAGATGAAAATTGTAATCCCAAGAGTGTCCACAGAAAAACGTGATTTTTCGTACAATCAGGGGCTATAATCCATGAAGTTATGGTCCGATACATGCCAATATCGAAAGTAAGATCTAATTCAATATAATTAAAATATAAAAACGAAACGAAATTGGATCTGTTTTTTAATCAGATTGGATCTAATTTCAAGTTAACTCAAAATCGGATAAAATTTGTGACCTGTATTGTGTTCACAAACAAATTGTGGACGGACAGGGCCGACGGCATAATACTCCACATGGAAATGTGGGTGTATAAAAAAATTAATGATAATATTGACACCACTCACGGCAGTCCTTTGCTCAAAATAGAGAAATTTGACGAAAATTTTCAATATATTCATTAAAGTTCACATGAATCTTTAAATTCTAACACAAAGCAATTTTTATTTGACTATTTTATAACATTTGGAGGTACAGTACATGCAAGCCATTATTGTTTTATATCAAATTCCAATATTACCATTCTCAAAACGAATACCAATATCAGTAGCTTGTATTGCTCTCAAATACTCCACGGTCATTTCCAATATTTCAGCCTTTTCTAGTTTCCCCGATGTCTGAAAGAGAAAAAAAACAACTTTGGGCATTATTTCCACAGTATGACCTTTAGTTTTCGATATCCCAACAAATAAGCCTACGCTTTACGCGTACTCATATTTGATTTTAAGTCTTTACATTTTTGCAAGCTAAGTTACTACACAATGATGATTATTTTTTGGTGATTTTTGCCACCTGTGACGAATAATCAGTCATTAATCTGCGGTAAATTAAAGTCCCGGCACACCGCCCCTCTGGCATTTAGTTGATAGAAAATCTACAATATAAAACTGAGATATTCATTGCACGGGTGGACGCTCAAAAATACACATCGCCATAAAACCATGCAAGCGGTGTGGAATTTGTAACCGCTATGGTGGAATAATTCTAATCACCGCTCCAACTCTCAGTCGAGGAATGAAAAAAAGAAGGAGCATACGCCAAGAGAGAAGGTTTCTTCTTCAGAAAGATCTGGAGGATGACTCAGTAGGTCATTCGTTTCGTGTTATATTGTTGCACTGAGCGCATATGCGACTTTTTGTCGGCAACATGGCGATTAACATCGGTATTCCTCATTTAGGTTAGGTTCAATATCTTAAAGGGACAATAACACCCTTGCTGGCTTAACAGCTCCAGAAAATAAAAATTAGCCTTATTCTAAGTACTAGATGTGTTAGTGTCCTACCTGTTGTGTAAATTATCCATTAAATCCTATTTTACTTGTCCAGAGGGTTCAAAAATATTTTTAAATCCAAGTCACATTTGAAAAGCTTTACGTCAGGCTTTTCAAATCATTTAGTTGAATTTTTCCAATTTTTTAAATTAGGCGTGTTAAGATGAAATTTGTATCATCAATTAATTGGAATATTGTAAAATAGTACAATTTGTTGACCAGAATAAAGATTGGGACATATTATTCAGTTACAACAAGAGTGGTATTGAGCCTTTAAGAGTTTCCATAAATATTGGGCGATAAATATATAATTCGAATCACTGTGTACATAAAGACCCCACCTGTTTGGCAAAAACTGAAGGCACACTTTGACTAAGTTCTGCTAAACAATTATTAATCCTGTCTCGCCTTCTCTTTTCAATCACTTTATGAGATGATCTTTCCTGGAGATAAAAAAAAAATACAGCTGTAAAAAAAACACTGCTTATTTATACATATTAGCGAAATATGTCCATTGTAACCGATAATATCATCTTTAATAGGCGGTTGTTCCCATAGACACAGTGACTATATATACCAGGCCGAATAGACGGTGGTTGGTGGGGTGGGGTGGGGTGGGGTGGGGTGGGGCGGCGGTGCTTGTCCCCAATGAATTGTAATGCATCCAATGTTAAAGGGGGATCACGTGGCTAAGTGGGTAAGACGCTGGCTCGCTAGCCTGGAGGTCGGGTGTTCGATCCCTGCATTAGCCGAGAAAGTTCATCCAGATTTTCCGGCGTGGTTCCCCCTTGTCAGTGATGCAGGACGGAGGGCCTGACAAGGACAGCTGTCTAGTCCTTCGGATGACACGAAAAACCGAGGTCCCGTGTATACATTGGAATGCACGTTAAAGATCCCTTGGCAGTTGGAATTCGATATAAGAGTAGGCGATAGTGCCGCTGCCCGGGCAATATTTCCCTCATAGCACACTGTATGGCGTATGCCCGTCTTCATTAGCCCAGCATTGGAGCAGAACAGTAGGACGTTAAACCCCATTTCATTTCATTTCCAATGTTAAAGGACAATATTGGTGTCAGTCATTGTCATATAGAACTGGTTAAACACGTTCGAAATATAATTTTAACACATAGATCATTGCTACGATAGATGCGTAATGAATATGTCAAGAAACGGGAGTGACGAAAGAAAAAGTAATTCGTAGGGGTCTTTAGCAGGGGGAGGAAACCGGAGGACCCGGAGAAAACCCACGAGGTTGGACAGGCGACTCTACTCATAGGCGTACGGGGAAATTTTTGACTTGGGGGGGGGGGGGGGGCGGTGGTGGTTGGTGCCCAAAAAATGTAGTTAGGTTCTTAGTATGTTACATAATAATAAATTCGCTGTTAAATTGGACACATTCAAGAACACAATATCTTTTTTTTATACAACTTTTACAAAATACAATTGTGTGCCCAAATTTTCCCAGCATTTGGTGCCCCCCCCCCCCCAGCTCGTACGCCTATGATCTACTCCTTGTCACGTACAACCAAAAATGCCACAGACTCTGATATGAGCTACTGAAATTCATTATCCAACATATTCCTGAAATCCGACATGGAACGAGAAATCCTAGTCTGGGATTAATTTCATACAGTGTTTTACTACTGTAAACTTTTTTTCACGAACCCTTTTCATCGCGGATCCCTTTGATTTCACGGATTGTCCGAATTTTTACATGGACTCCATACGATTATGAAATCGCTTGATTATCTCGTGTCTTTGTTAGATTTTTGAGAAATGTGATGTCGTTATAAGGTGAATAAAGTTACAAAATAAAAAATTTCCATTCCCAAAAAATTAATTTATAGCAAACTTACCATTTCCATATTTGAATCCATGTAAAATGATCACCTCCCTTGGGAATGGATTTTATCGTTAAACTAGTCAGTAACTGTTAACAACTACACTATCCGTGCTCTAACTTTGGCGTTCAAACGTAAAATGTCCAAAATAACTCTTAACAAGGACATTTGATTAGAATTGCACGTGCCACCGCATGGTCACGTGCCGTTAAAAGATTGTGCGGGTGGATCAATACGGAACACCTTTCCATTTCAAAGTGGCTTTGCATGTGCTAGCTGACAGAGGATATCCACACCAAACGCGGCGACATCCTGTTGCCCGCCTGCTAGCCTAAGCACGTGCATGTCAATTTCAGTCACGAGCATCTCACGCGACAGAACAGCACCCAGGTTATTGTCTGGCGGCTTGCTTTACTGTTTCGGGTTAGACTGTCATCGAAGTTGCTTTAATGCGTCCCCATTATTTGCAGGTAGAATGGAATAAAATGGGGTATAGGCTAACGTCAACTCCATTCTTAGGTCATTTTAAGACTAGCACGTGGTATTTGGGAGTACCGATGGTTCAGTGAACTAGGCTACCGGGGGTCTCGTGTTTGATCGCAGTATAAGCTAAGTACTAAGAAGGTTCCTCAGGTTTTCTGTGTTATCTCCTTGTCGGTGGTGCTGTAAGACCTTTACTAATGATAATGAAGCGTCTATTTGAAGGACATCACCGTGGATAAGTGAGTATGCACTGGCTCACAAGTAGGAGGTACCGGTGTTGGCCAAGAACTTCCTCGGTATTTTCCAGTCTGGATCACCGTGTCATTGTTGTAGGATTGGTAGCACGAAAAACCGAGGCCCGTGTTCTGGTGCAAGTAAGAACGCTTGGCAGTTAAAAATGTGAAAAGGAGAAATTTTTCCTATACACTATATATACATTTCGTGCCCGGTAGCTGGAGAAAAAAGTAAGACGGCATACCGTATCAACTAAATGAGGAACGTGCGAGCATAATAATTGGAAAATTAAAATCACCACTTTTATTATATAAATTGAATTTATGGTTTACATCGATAGTGAGTAACAAATCAAAGTTACGACATGTTGTCATTGTTGGTAGTTTGTTTAATCACCAACTCGTCGGGTGGGTGGAATCTATATAAATAATAATTTTTATACGCCCACATTTTCATGTGGACGTATATTGTCGTCGCCCCTGTCCGTCCGTCCACAATTTGTTTGTGGACACTCTACAGGTCACAATTCTTGTCCGATTTTTACGAAACTTGAAATATAGGTTTATTCCCAAAAGATCTCGGCTGCTTTCGATATTGGCATGTATCGGATCGAAACTTCATGGATTATGGCCCCTGTTTGTACGAAAAATCACGTTTTTAGCTTGTGGACCCTATAGAGGTCACAATTTTTATCCGATTTTGTTGAAACTTGAAATGTAAGTTTATAACCCAAAGTTCTCGGTTCCTTTCGATATTCGCGCATATCGGACCTTAACTTCCTGAATTATGGTCCCTGGTTGTACGAAAAATCGCGTTTTTAGCTTGTGGACCCTATAAAGGTAATAATTTTTATCCGATTTAAAAAAAACCGTATTATTATGTCACCGTTACACCCTAAGGACGACTGAGTTCGAATTTCGTGAAAATTGGCCCAAAATTGACAGACAAAATGGCCGCCGTTCGTTCTCAAATAGCGTAAAAATATGGTTGTGGACCCTATAGAGGTCACAGTTTTGATCCGATTTTGATGAAACTTGAAATACATATTTATAACCCAAAGATCTTGGTTCCTGTCGATATACGCACATTTTGGATCATAACTTCCTGAATTATGGCCCTTGATTGTACGAAAAGTCGCGTTTTTAGGATGTGATCCCTCTAGATGTCACAATTTTTATCCGATTTTAAAAAACGTTTGAATATATCCCTGCCAAACCCTTATGATGGTTGAGTCCGAATTTCGTACAAATCGGACCAAAACTGCCGGACAAAATGGCTGCCCCTCGTACGCAAATATTGTAAATATATTGTATATCAAGGTTTTGGACCCTCTAGAGAGTGGACACAATTTTGATCCGATTTTGATGTAACTTGAAATACATGTTTATAACCCAAAGATCTTGGTTCCTTTCAATATTCATGCATATCGGATTGTAACTTCCTGAATTACGGCCCTTGATTGTACAAAAAATCACTTCTTTTTTTGAGCTTGTTCTCTGTCCATCTCTTGCAAAATGTGGGCGTATCTTGCATGGCAACCGCTTGTTTTAAGTGAAAATACTCCATGAATGCCTATAAGCGAGCTTAATTATTTTAGCTAGTTTCTTTTTTTTTTAAGTATTTTTTTTCCCTACCTATTTTATCACGGAGGTTGAATTTAGGGAATGGAAGCTCCTTCATACAAATTCTGATAATTGACTGTCCCACAATTTTTATGTGGCAATAAAACAATAATTATAAGTTATGAACAATAATAAAAGTTATGAATGATAATAAAAGTTATTATTAGGCTATTTTAAAAAGTTCTTATTAAAAGTTCAGTTTTAGGTTTACGTTTAAAAATTTCCATTGTAAAACTATTTTTTGGTGTCGTATGTTAAAGAGTTCCACAGAATTGGGGCTGTCGAAGTGAAAGTTCGTTACAAGCAAATTATTGGAAGCAGATCTTACAGAACGAGAGGGTATGCGGGTGGAAATAAGCTCAACAGAGAGGGTGTAGCCTACTTTAGGCGAGTAGTAGTGGGACCATAATTTAAACACAGATAAGTTAGGCATAATTTAATATTTTAAGCCTATTCGTACAGTGTGACTCATTACCAATGCAACTACATTCTTGAATTTCTGAAGATCCCAAAATGGTCATGAAATTCTAAGGTGAACGACACGCTAAAGTTTTTACTGGAGCTTTCACACCCTGCATTTATATTTCCAGACAATATAATAATAATAGGTTAAAATCTGGGAACATAATTTGGGGTATACAAAAACCGCCTAAACGTTCAAGACTTTCAAGCTTTTCTAATGGGTTATCTTCCCTTTGTATCGACCAATCAAAACACGCAATAGACCGAAACCAGAACTTGTTCGATAATCGAGAAAACGTAAATGGAGTCCACTGAGCTTTGGACGTAGAAAATAAACACGGATTACATCTACTCTGGCGTATCTCAAGGTTTGACTGGCCTGATGAACCTTGCAAGCCTTTCTGGAGACCAGCAGTCCAATCTGTTGTTTGTTAATTTTAACCAAGACTGCTCGTACGTTTGTTTTCATTTTACCTAGCAAGTAGATCTGTTTACACTTTACAGATTATGACGATTCTATAACCGTTCTCTTACGGAAGTAGTTCAAAACAATGCAATAATATTACTATTTTAATAATGTAATTTCAGTTCTCTCGCTGTTGGTACCAAAACTGGTTACAAGCTGTTTTCATTAAACTCCGTGGAAAAACTAGATTCTATTTATGAACAAGGTGAGTTAGTTAGTATGACACAAAATTCTAGCTAGAATCGGTCGAGTCTGTTCTGACATGATGATGAATGTCAAGTTGACCTAATTAAAATGACAGCTCTGCTCTAGTTTTGGGAGAGCCAGGACACATTTAGTGTTATGATTATTTCTTACTTATTGATGTAATTTTAAGTTTGATTGACTCGGATATAAAGATAAATATCCCTTTCAATAATACCATAAACATTTCCCATTAATGTTTGCTAACCACTCTCAAGTATCAGTGGGAGTGAGTTTGACCTGTGGAATGCTGTAAACACTGTCAGCTGTATTTTTATAACATATGTGTCATCAGTTTTAACAAAGGAATTTTAGTTTTTTCTAAAATAACATAGGCTAGCTACATTACACATAATTATTTTTCAAGACACTTTTAGATGTAAGAACTAAGATAACATATTGAGTAGTTGCATAGTAATTAGTATGGAAATATTGCAATTTTAGAATCTAGTTCAAGGGACATAAACCTATTGCTAATAACATAAGACTTATTCTTCAGTATAAACTATAAAACTGGAGATATGCTATTCTGTTAGAATAAGAATTCAAGTTAATATTATAAACTTATTTATTAGTTGAAATGACATTAGCAAGTGCCAGAATACTGCTTTTACAATTGAAATAATATTAATTCTCTTAACTGAATTCTTTATACTATACATCTACAGTACATAGCCTTGTATTGTCAGGTATGTTCAGTTGAAATTCATCCATCCTGAAATTTGAATACCGTGACCAAATTTGACCCCTTTGACCGTTGCTTTAAGTCATGCATAAATAGATATTTGTTATTGTGTAAGGAATGTCAAATTAGTTTAAAGGAATCCAACTTCTTTGATTCTGGTCAAGTAACTTAATTAGGTTACTCTGATGTGTTGTTTTGATTAGTGATTGGACAAACTGTATATAATTAAATTTTTGTTTCAAATCAGAAGTAAATTTGTTTACTGATACAGTTTCAAGTTTTGTTTGCTGTGTTGACACAAGAATACACATTTTATTAAAGATACATTATGGGAGATTTTTATAGAGAGTTGGCCATTCTTGCTATAACAGTTCAAAAGTAGACGATGAAAGAAGAATATATTGAAAAATTCAGTCAAATTACTTTATTCTGAACATAGTTATCATCGTTGTAATATTTGCCTAGAAATGGTAGCGAAATGTGTCTTCACCTTCGCGGATCGTTTGATTGACAGGCGTTAACTCCACCTACATATCTCGATTATCAAGTAAAGCTTTTAATGGCATACGGAAACGCTTTACAGCGGCCTCGCTTAGTACACTCTATCATTTAGCCTCGATCTAACTGACGTATTTTCATCAGGTTACCCCTTATTTGATTTAATCAATTAGTGAAATCCTATTTAAATCCGAGCTGTAGCCGAGCCATCCGTGGGTCTACAGAGTTGATTTTGGTCTTGTTGTTTAAATAAAGATCTAATTTATAATTTCTATAACATCTGAAGCCTAAATTAAGACTTGCAATAATCAGATTTAGCTCTTGCATAATGCATGTTTAAGCTTATATTAGCATTTTAACTTGATCTATGAATATAAAATGTTGAGTGGAGACAGATTATTATGTCACAAAACCAATCAACATATAAAATCCAATTTATTTAATCAAGTTTTCGGTCCCATTCAAAGAGATCTAGCCAGTTAAATACTATTAAATGTACCGGTATAGGCTTGCTGAAACTGTGTGATTGTGAAAGATCATCAACCTACACATTGGTATTCTATCTCTACATTTGTTTAATGCAAAATTTTATCATTTATTAATTTATTTTGATTTGTAGATTGTGAAGATATATCTATTGTAGAAAGATTATTCTCTAGTAGTTTAGTAGCCATTGTTAGTCTGTCATCACCGCGTAAACTAGAAGTCTGCCATTTTAAAAAAGGAACAGAAATATGCAACTACAGTTATTCAAACTCCATTTTAGCTGTCAAGCTAAACAGACAGGTATAGATACTTATTATATTAATATCACTGGCATATTTCAATATATTGAATACTCTGCTCGTCATTTGTAGGATTTTGAATCACTTGCAAACTTCAATTTGGTAAATGTTGAATCTCTAAAAGGAATATCACAGTCCAAAAATGGTAAAATTCTGTCCAGTACTTACATTTGGCATCCCATGTACGATTAAAGAATGAATTTTAGAGTGGATTAAGTGGTAAAAATCATTTATTGTCCAATATGTCAAATGACAATCAGCACTGACAGCAGATTGAATTAGGTCAATTACTAACAAAATGTTATTTATTGCAATTAATAACGTAACATTCAGTTTGTTTTCCAAAATATTGTATTGAACATTTTACTCTTTATATACCATACATTAAAACTGTTTGTATTGGTTTTTTTTTTCAAACAATAGAAGTGATCAATATTATTTTATTTATAGAGATTAATTGTGTGCTTAGAAGAAAGTTTATACATTCACAATATACGGGACATGAAAGTACTTCACACTATCAGAGATACTCCTCCAAACCCTAATGGTTTGTGTGCTTTAGCAATAAGCAATGATAATTGTTACCTCGCATATCCTGGTAGTAATCAAATAGGTGAAGTGCAAATATTTGATACAATTAATTTGGTAAGTGCTTTTGAATTGGCTTTTACATTTAGTCATAAGTTTGTTACAATCACAGACAAGTTAATTATTCAGTGCCTATTGAGTAGCCTGTGTACAGTCTTTTGGTATATAATCAATATATTTTGCTTTAACTTTACACAAAACATAGCATGCTAAAGATTTGAGCAGTGGTACCATAGCATGCTAAAGATTTGAGCATTTGTGGGTTTTTAATGTCAAGATCTGGAAAATTATGTAGTCTATTTTCCAGGTAGGTCAAATGATTAGAAAATCACGGGATGAGTGTCACATAATTGACAATACTGGCGCAGATGTGACAAGTACAGCTTCTCAAATAATTTTGGAAAGCCCTGACAAAGATTTTATTTCTATTGCTCTGACCCAGTCCAAGGGACATGAACTCACAAAAAAGATGATCAGTCTACCTATTGGTATCCAAAGGACATTTCTCAAAGTATTAATGTAATATTCTCGCGAATGTTTGTTGTTATAAAATATTTGTTTTTTATTTTGTATATAATGTTTGTATATTTGTGTTTAGAGAGCTGTTACGATGATACCAGCTCATGATAACCCATTAGCAGCATTAGCCTTTAGTCACCAGGGTAATAAATTAGCTACAGCATCAGAAAAGGTATAATATATTCATATAATTTACCAAAGAAAATAATATTTAAGACATGAAATGGCACAATACAAAATGATAACCGGTAACATTAAAGCCGTTGATCGTCATTTTCACTTTGACGCTATTTTGGTACAGATGCACAATTCCAAATGCCTCATTATAGAAGCCTCCAGTGGTATTCATAACCACAGGACCTCGTTTTTATCAACCCATCTGAATGACTAGATGACCATACTGGCTTACATACTATTTTTAAACATTTATTTTTTTTTAAATTCCTTTTATATTTGAATTTTACATTATGAATGTATTTTATTTTAGGGAACCGTAATAAGGGTATTTTCTGTGCCTGATGGTCAAAAACTGTTTGAATTTAGAAGAGGAGTAAAACGGTAATTATGAAAATCAGTTTTTATTGTTGTTGACTGAAATAATATTTATGAATAGCTAGGCAAAATCATTTCTACAGATAGCTGCAAGATGAGAATAATTGAATATCATTAGTTCCAGTGTGCCCTTTGGTTTGAGTTCAACCTAATTATTATTTTAAGTTTAGAATTTTAATGTTATTTTTCAGGTGTGTTAGTATCAATTCATTAGGTTTTAGTACAGATGCTTTATTTCTGTGTGCATCAAGTAATACAGAAACAGTCCATATATTTAAACTAGATATCAATATGAAAGATAAGTAAGTAACCATTTTCCTTCAACTACTACATACTCTACGTCCACCTGTTACAAATCCTCCATACTATTGATAAATAGCTATTACATGTAATGCTACCCTACCAAATTACCAATATTAATTTGACGTAAAAATTAAACATGCATTATGCAAGAGCTAAATCTGCCTATTGCAGGTCTTTCTTTAGGCCTGGAATGTTTTCTATAGTATTAATTAGACATTAATTAACTGATCCAGGCCTTAATCAACTCTCGATGGCATCAGATTTCTCCGATATTAAATAGATTAGAATGGTTCAGCGATACTTTGATTTAATCAAATATGGAGGGCCGAGACTTAGCTTCGATCAACCAGTACGGTGGTTGAAATTATTGCACACGTCTGTCAAACCTTCAAAGGCTAATATCTTCGCTTGCAATAGAGTAATTTGAATGAAATTTTCAAATTATTCATTTTACATCATCTACTTTCAAACTATTATAGCAAGAATGGCCAGTTCTTTATCTAAATCTGACATAATGTATCTTTAAGTAATTTTGGGTGTGGTTCCCCCTTGTCGTTGGTGCAGCCTGGGGCCTGGCAAGGAAAGTGTCTAGTTGTTCGGATTGTATGGAAAACCGAAGTCCTGTGCACATATTGGTGTGTACGTAAAATAAACCTTGACAATTGGAATTTGATATAAGAGTAGGCCGTAGCGCTGCTGCCGGGAAAAATTGTCGTCATAGCACACTGTATGGTGTAAGCCTGTCTTCATTAACCCAGCCAGTGCAGAAAAGTAGGATGTTAAATTTCATTTCATTAATTAATTTTATATGGTTAGAACCTGGATTGACATTGTGGTTCAAAATGTTTGTGATATTAGATAAAATCCCAAGCTGGTACATAATAATAACCTTGTATCGAGTAGCAGTTAAACACCATTCCTCTCTTGCTACAGGTACGTATGTACCACAAAATCTCAGAAAGTCCAGGTAAGAAACATTTCCATCCTGGAGGTAGAGGTTCGGGTAGAATATAACTGGTGATCCATAACTCTGTTTATTGTATGAAAATTGGAATTTTACTTATTTTGTTTTTTTAGAATGGCTAAACCTCAAGAAGAGAGCCAAGGGTGGATGGGTTATTTTAATCAAGCTTTAAAGACATCCGCGAATTATTTACCAACTCCAGTAACAGAAATGTTCAATCAAGGTCGCTCATTTGCTACAGCCAGACTCCCTAACTCAGGATTAAGAAATGTCTGTGCTTTATCTTTGTAAGTATTAGTGTAAATAGAAAATATAATGGCCTTAAAAGAATGAACAATTTGTTTTTAGATGCTGTCAAATTAGAAACAATATTCCAAATATTCATTGAAAACCAACATCAGTTAAATTTAAGACATTTGAAATTGTACATTTTCTGGTTCATAAATTGAGCCAAGGTTGAAAATATTAATAATGATCCACAAAATAAAATTATCTGATCAATATGTTTGGATTTTATCTTAAAATTACTAAGTTCATCTTAATTTAGATTATCCAAGGCAGGTTGAACAAAACAGCTGACCACAAAAAGGTGGTCAGATTTCAATGTGTTACTCATAGCTTTAAGTTCTTTTATGAATTTCCCGTACAATTTCTTTAACTGCAGAACAATGGCAAGTATGATATGAATGAATTATATTAACATGTGTACTAATTTTTTAGAATCCAGAAAATCCCCAGATTATTGGTGGCGTCTCAAGATGGTTATCTTTATATATATAACATAGATCCAAACGAAGGGGGTGAATGTACCTTAATAAGACAACATAGGTAAATATACCATTGATTATTCATTTTACTCGAATATCGTGAGAATGCAAAAGAGATGGAATATTTAGGACCCTTACCTCCAAATGTTAACAACAAACTGATAATTATAACTGTAAGGATGTTTATTTTCACTTTGATTTCATTTAAAAGAAGAGGTGAATATTAATACCTAAAAAGACATACTTTATATGCATCATTGAATTTCAGACACTTCCGTCAATTACTGCCAGAGTTATGAACCATGTGATTGTTTAAACAACAAAAGTTATCATCCGATCTTTATGAAATTTATACGGGTTATTTCAATTAGTTAAATGACTTTCAACAGTTTCTGTAAATTACTTCCAGAGTTTAAGTTTTTAGAACCTTGTGAACCCTCAAATGACGACAATTATAATCTGATCTGTTTGAAAAAAAAGAATAAATATGTAACAAACCTTGTAAATGAGTCAAACATAAGCATGCCCCACCCAGTACCATGCCAATTTGGCCCACTGAAGTGAGATGGTCTCGACATGGCACGGTTAAATTTTTGTAGTGTCAACGCTATTTGGTCTGAGCACAAATGAAACTTGACCTTTTTTCCCCACAAACTTTGACAGTTCTGTCATCATTTCTGTCAAAATGGCTGCTAAAACTAAATCAACCGCCACAATTGTTTTCATCCGGATAATTTGCATAGGGGCTGAAATTAACTTTTCTGTGAAGAGTTCCACATTTGGCGTGCCTGGCACGGTTCCGAGACCTGTTAGAGTAATGTAAACAGTTCAATTTCTTGAAATTTATCAATGCATGGTACCGTCGCAGAGACTGGCACACTTATCGCGGCCAAGTGTAAACAGGGCTATTGACTAAGTTCGATAATGATCATGTTATTCATTTGAATGTTCAATCCTTTAAACAAAGATAAATGTGTAAGTAATAAGAGTCATCTCTTTATTTGGGATTTCGGCTGGGGACATCAATCAGCCTCACTATTGGCTTGTTGGTTTTGTCTAATATGAGCCTTTGTTATATTACAGGTTAGATGGACAGCCAGGAGAAAGTCACCCACCAGATTCTACAGCACACGATCGTCCATTGGCTCAACCAGGTCTTTCGTACAGTGGTGCTACACGTAGAGACATTTCTACAGGTGGCACTCCAGCAGGTAAGCCACTGGCCCCTGGTGGTCTCCCTACAAACAATCCCATGGCAAGCATCAGTTACGCAGAAGTGTTGACAAGGAAAGGTGGTGGGCCGCAGGATTCTGTGGCCATCATGGACGAACTTCTAGCTGGGGAAGGTAAAGTATGGCATCTGTTTTCTCGCCCGCACAGCCTAGGCTGATATGTGCGGTGGTGGAGGAAACGAATTGCCTGCACATTTCTTCCATAGATTAGACGCTGTGGATGACCCACCCTTTGACCTTTATTCTCCCATATATCGTGCATTATCACTTCTTTCTCTCATGGTGTCTTTATTTTAATATTAAATTTTAACAATTTAATGATAACAGTAATGTTTCTGATATCTAATTTCTTTTGGATATAAAAATTTGCATGAATAACCTAAATCGATACCAATGCTTTTATGTATTTTGATTTTTTTGTTTGTACGTTTTGACATATAAGACGGGAAAAATATAATTTATAGTACATCCCAGTATTGGCCAGGAAGTTCCTAACAATTTTCCCGTCGTTTCCATTGTTAGTGTTGCAGGATAAAGGGCTCTTAGTTGTTCAGATGAGACGAAAAAGACAGGTTCCATGTCCACATTGATGTGCACATGAAAGAACCATTGACAGTTGGAAGAGTAGACAAAATTGCCCCATAGCACACTAAATTGTGTATGTCTGTCTTCATTAAGTCAATTGGTACAGATAAGTAGGACGTTAAACCCCATGTCATTTAGTTAAGAGTTATTGTCATTAAATTCACCAATAACTATATCATGCTGTTGTTATATTAGGTTCCTATATCAACTTGTCCTCACATCATAGTTCATTTTTGTTATCTTCCCTTGCAAGCTTTTTAGATATCTTTTATTTGCCGTCACATTTATCAATAATTGTGGACATATGTGTTGAGAGAGTTTGAATTATTTTATGAACCACTTCTTTGTAAATGTGTTGAATCGAAAAGATTTGTAATTTGCATATATATGACTGTTCTTAGTTTTTGGAATAATTCACAAATGCATAATGAATAATTAGTTACATAGATAGTTGAATATTACAGCTTTTCTAAATCTAAGTACTAAAAATTCTAATATTATAAGAATGAAATGTGATGATATTGCCTGAAGATATTTAGTATTATTGATTATAACATTTTATACACCATTCCAACCAAAATGTGGAGTGTCTTGGGTCAATATAAGAATTTAGTGGTATTAATTTTCGTCCATAATGTTATGAGAACCATTTAATTGTCTGTTCAAATTTAGTATTTATTATCATAGTGTGGTGTATGCCAAACTAAAGGTTGGAATTAAAATGTATTTGAAGTAGGGGTGGGGGGTGTGTGTGTGTGTGTGAGAGGTGACCAAGTGGTTAACCTGTGTGCTTTATTTCATAAGACCTGTCATTGAGTCAGGTGGGGTGGTTTTGATTCTTTGCTTGTATGTGACAAGGAGTTGGGTCCCCTGCCCAACCATGTGGGCTTTCTCCCACTGATAAAGATCCCTAGGCATTCAGAATTATTGAAATAAAAAAATTGAACCATATGTTAGTTCTGATATCACAGGCAATACATTAATACTCTTCACATGGTAATTTCATTACAATTGAGGGAATCTACTAAAAATTCAACAAGGTTTTATTTTTTCTAATTCTGCATAAATACAATCCTTTTATATGTAGGCCTATATGTTATACTTCTTTATGGTTGTAAATGTTATTCAGGTAACCACTTAGATATAGTTGCCTTAATTCTTTAGCACTTTGCACATGTAAATATTGGCTACCCCAGTTCCCTGAAGAAAATAATAGAAAATACTTATACATCCCTGAACAGGCTGAAACAGTCTGAAACTGCTGTTCCTTAGTCTGCCTCAAAAAACCTGAGACATAAGAATAGCTTTCCTTATTATAGGACCATTTTGTATGGGCCACAGCTATCAATGCACGTGGCGGGGGCAGTCTAAGGAGACCTATTTGGGCTGTCTAAGTGCTAAAGGGTTAAAAGGCTTAGTTAACTGTTTAATTTAAATGTTGGGCTTTCTTTCATATAGTAAACAAATCATTGTGGGCAATCCTATTCATTCATTCTTTAAATTACAGTGATCCAACTCTTTACATATTCTCATATAAAAACATTGCAGATCATTCAGGTTACAACACAGAATAGCCTTTAAAACACAATGTCAGATTTGTGATCTTACTGGTAGAGTCTGTTATCAGGGAATCTATACATTTGAAAAAGTTAAAAAAAAGCATTCTTACATATAAGTTTATCTTGTAGCCAGTTAATATTTCCATAAGATAACCATAATCTAGTTTATAAGATCAACTGGTCTTTAATCTCTTCTGTAGTAAGCCAATACTAGTTATTATGTAACCATTACACAGAGAGGGATCTCTTTTTCAGAATCTCAGCCATATCAAGAATTAGAACAAGGAGCAGTGGGTGGAGAAGATGCTGATTTAGGAAGACTGCGATTGGATGATGATAATGAATTCCCCCCAATGACACATAAAAGTGATTGAGATGAATCCATGTAACAAGAATTTTATGAGGGGAAATATTGGACAGTATCAATGCATGAATAGTATAAGAACTTTTATGGGTATGGAATCTAACTGGAACTTGTTATTAACCAGAATTATGTAGTTTAGGTAATACACATTAATTAAATCTGTATAGTACTGAATATTTTGATAAAAATTGATTTTAAAAATTCTGTTATGTTAATCAGGATGAAACAGTATTGTTTTAAATTAGTAATATGTTGAAAGATTAAAGAAAAGTTATAATAAAACATATGGATTCGTTTTGCCATAGTATATTGAAAATCTTTATAAACAATTTAATTGATTGTTAAATAAACCTAATGATAAGAACATAACTGAATCATAAAAATATTTTATTTTTGTTTTTAATTTGTTAATTTTCTTTAGTTTGTGAAATTGTTGTTATTTATTTTTCTTACGATGATGATTTTAGAAGCACACTATAATTAAATGCAATAGTCCATTGCTTCTAACAAGAGATAGATAATGGTGACAGCTTCTCAAATCAAATTTTAGAATAATTATAGAGGTACCTTCATTCAAGCGCTACTCAGGTTCTTAACATCCTGAATTCTACCAAATCTGTGATATGGCTCCGTCAGCCTAAAATGGTAATGGTCAAATATGTTTATTTAACTGTTAGTCATGTCTCTACTCTTTCGAAAACTAGTTCTTGTTCAACCAGTACATAATGAACCCGTTCTTTTATTTTGTTTGGGTTTTTAAATGGAGGTGTGTAGAAATATGTTTAAAAGTTGATTCTAGTTGCTATCATCTTTTTCCTATCTATTGTTAGAAAAAATAGAAACAGGCGGACCATCTGCTGTGAGTAAGTACTAGTAAGGTGTACCAGTATATGAATTTTATGTTTTAAACAAAAAAAATTGCCTCATTAAGATCGATTGGAACAAAATTGTAGAAAGTTCACATGTGTTATTAATAAATGCTGTCCAAATAATTGAAGGGTATGGGTCAGAATCAAGACGTGGTAGTGAAAGTCCCACTATATTTTTGGGTTTATTCCATTTTTTAAAAAACAAAACTAGTCAGCTTGTACAGTTGTAGTTTTCATTTTAATCCACACCAATTTGAATTTGTGTTCTTCTGGAATACTGATAAAATTTTATTTCCAATAAGTGATTGTCGTTCTCAAATGTTCTTAGTTTCAAGTTATGAAATTTTTATACAAAATATCGCTCAAGACCCTAAAGAACTAGAAATTCATTTGGTTGGTCGTATGTATGTGAGCACTCCTGTATAGATATGGATTAATATTGGTTATGTATAACAAGGAACAAAGTTATTGTATAGAGTGATTTGATTTATTAATTTAATCCAAATAAATATCAACCAGTCACACAATTTCATTCTTTGATACATTTCACAGTAATATTTCATATCTAAGAACACATTCATTCTTATGTAGATAAATATCCTACTTATTCCATCAAATAGTATATTTATTTCATTGTTAAAGATATCCAATAATATTGATAATTAATATATATGTTTTTTTTCTGTCCTTATAATTTATAATTGTTCCTGTGTGAGTAGGTATGTGATGTTATTTGTACAATATATTACAAAATTCTTGTGACAAATGGCTTAAAAGCAATTAATAGTAGAAAAATATGGATCATAAAAAGAACTAGGTTAGTAGGTATTCAAATGGCCTAAACTAGTGGTTGTACAGAATAGGGACCATTTTTTGGTGAACATTACACTCAGACCATGTTTTGTCCATAAATAACCTCCAAAAATTGTAAAGACCAATGGAGAGTTGCTAAATGATGCTTCTATCAATGGACATTTGTTGTTTTATTTTAACCCTTTAGCACTTGGTACATGTAAGTAATTAATGACTATGGCAGTTTCCTTATAAAAAAAAAATTAGAGAAAGATGATGTTTTGTTACATTGAGCAATTTTACGAAACCCCTTGAAACAACTGCTCCCTAGACTGCCTCAGACCATCTGAATCACAGAACTAATATATGGTCCCTAAAAATATAACTCACAATTAATCACTCGAATTGTGCGTCTGGCAGTAAGAGGTCAGGAGCCATGATTTGAGAGGTTATGTGCTGAAGGGTTAAGAAAATATTGATGTGCTAGATATATATACTTGTGTAACTTATATTCTGTACTAGTTTACAGGGATATTCCATTGAAATACCTGCTGTGATAGGAACACCATTTTTATCTTTTTAGAACCCCTTTGGCCTTACCAATAATTGCTTTTAAAAAAGCGCAGACCATTTTATGATAGCCTCTATTAATGAAATTAATTTCAATTTTGTTCCCAAAAAGCCCCACACTTGGGTAAAATCTAAAGAAGTGGTGTATCCATTTGTAGGTATTTCAAATGGGACAGCCCTTTTCTCCCTGTACATGAAGAGCACATAAAAATACCAGTGTACATAAAAAAATATGACCCACAGCACCATGCCTTATAAACTTATTGAATGAAGTGATGCTATGGTAGTGTTGTATTGTTATTTTGCTTCCAGTGTTGTATAAAGATCATAATTCATTTTCTGTACATATATTTTTCTTACAGCTTGTTGATGATATTGTGAGGCACATCAGTGGCAGTTGCCTATATTACAATAATAATACCTATCTTATAAAATAAAATCATTTTTAAACACAAATTTCATTTAGATTCTCATGCTATTGTTTCTCTACCCACAGGATAAGCAGCTGATGATTACTGATTTAAATTTCTAGATGTGATCTTTTGCCCCCCCCCCCCCTTCCTTACACAAATGTATTTGCAACTAAAAAGGCCAACCCAGTTATAATATAGAAGAGTAAAAGAAATGCCCACAATAGTGGCTACATAAACCATACAACTTTTTTGAAATTAATGTGGGTGGGGAGGGAGTCAGAGCTTTATACTCACATTTCTAATACACGTAAGAGTATAACTCTCTAAACTTTTGGTGTAGATTGCAAATTTATCATTACACCTAATGTCCGATGCATACCATACTTTTCACACCACTATTCACTATTTTTCCACAGCCTCTGGCAAAATCACTATTGTATACACAACCTCCAAGTTTGTCTTTTATCAATTTACAAAAGATTCTGAGTCATGGCATATATACTCAGTGCCGGACTGGTGGCCCGTCGGCCCACCTGTCAGGTCATTAACCAAGGCCCACACAGGAAAATTGACAACCGCAAACCCATTTTCCAAGCATTTCAGACCAAAGCAGAAGAAGGCAAATTTTTGATTTCCTGATATACAATAAGATAACAGAATGACCTAAGAGCACTATCATTATATGAATTTGAGAATTCTCTTGAGTGTCAAAAACAAAAAACCTTTTATTCTCCGTGATGAAAATAATGCAAATTATAATATACATACAGTACACTATTTGACAGTTATGTTGACGCACATCACAGACTATAGCAAGAATCTTCGAACTCACAGAAGTAAACGAATATCATCATAAGCTCCTGAACCTCACGAGCTTATGATATTTGTTTATTTCTGTGATGATAACTCATAATTAATTGTTCTCTAAAGAAGTAACAAATTATTTCTTTAGCTTCAAGGATAGCCAAAGTAATTCAGGTTATTTTCTTTTTTCTTTATAGGCTTAGGCCCACTTTTTTTAATGAGCTTAGGCCCACCTGTCCGGCACTGTATATACTTTTCCAAATATTAAGTCTAAAAATCCAATGCACACTGAAAACATACACAATTTATCCATTTTCTCCTTCAATTTTATCCAAATTGTTGACTTTTCATGTTGATTTTAGAATAATTTCTAATTGACCTATACAACGTGTCTATATAGAGTGACGTTTTGCATATATTACAAATATGAAATGTTTTTGGATGTACATCCTATCGTTCAGATTTTATTTTGCTTCCAAAATAACAAAAAAATGGTTAATGTGGTTCATGAATTGGAATATTGTGTTTTGACCTGGAATATTGTGTTTTGACCATCAAATTAATATTACTTCTGAAAGACTAGACCCCCAAAATTTCTTATTTTATATCAACTCTTAATACAGAATAAGATTAAAGACTCTTTTGTGCTCCAGGAAGTATTGTTTCAATTTAGTTTTGCTTTAAAAAAAGGGGTGAAAACTTTGTTTTGTGTGCTTGGAAAGTTGAAGTACAATAGGCCTAATGTAGTTTCACTATCTGCAGATGCCACAACACCACAGACCACAATTCTTAACACATCGTAGTGAAACTTTGCATACTTATTCCTTATCGCCTAAGGATGTTCCCTATTGTTTTTGGTGCGTCCCCGACTGTATTTGCATGTCGCCTACAAACCACAGACACAGTTTTTAACTGATTGTCTTGAAGCTGTGCATTCTTATTCCTTATACCCTAAGAATGATTGCTATTGTTTTCCATCATTTCATGATGATATTTCCAAGATGGCACCCATTTTTAGCGGGAAAATCGGTTGATGTGCTGATTTCGATTAAGTAGTAGTGTTTGGTGTCAATATATATGTTTTCGGGGTCACAAATTCCATTCCTGACATTTACAACCTTGTAAGATAGGTTGCCAGGCAACAAAACATACGCCCACAGCAGCTAAATCGTCCAAGCAGTCGACAAGGGTTTTCACATATTTATTCTTTTGTAGGTAATTAGGGGAATTTAATAGACAATTTCATACACATGACATTGTAATTTTTATTCTTTAAGTGGCATTTAGCGATCAGGGAACAAATTAACAGAACACAGTTTTTATGGGATACAATCACTAGTTTATTCTAAAAGCACGACGTTTCGACAAGTATCCTCTTATCGTTATCAAGCACGATAAGAGGATACTTGTCGTAACGTCGTGCTTTTAGAATAAACTAGTGATTGTATCCCATAAAAACTGTGTTCTGTTAATTGTAATTTTTGTTGTTTGAAGTTTCACAAGGTTCTAAAAACTAAAACAAGGGCCGTAACTCTGGAAGCAATCTACAGAAATTGTTCAAACTCGACAGGCTTTTTTCGTTTTACTAATAACTTTTGTTGTTCGAAAGTTCACAAAGTTCAACAAAGTAAATCAAGGGCCAAAACTCTATAGACGTAATTGACGGAAATTGCTGACATTCAATAGGCTTGTTCGTCTTCATTTCACTAATTTAGGTGATAACTGAAACTCAATAGGCTTGTTCGTTTTACTAATTTAAATGATACATATAAATTTCATACAGATCGGATAATAACTTTTGTCGTTAGAGCATTTACAAGGTACAACAAAGTGAAACAAGAGCCATAACTCATGGCGTGATTAACGGAAATTGCTGAAATTCAATAGGCTTCTTCATTTCACTAATTTAAATGATGCATATCAATTTCAAACAGATCGGATGATAACTGTTGTCATTAGAGCGTTCACAACATTCAACAAAGTGAAATAAGGGCCATAACTCTAGATGTAATCAACGGAAATTGCTGAAATTCAATAGGCTTCTTTGTTTTACTAATTTAAATGATGCATATAAATTACATACAGATCGGTTGATAACTTTTGTCGTTGGAGTGTTCACAAGGTGCAACACAGTGAAACAAGGGCCTGAAATCCAGAAGAAATCAACGGAAATTGCTGAAATTCAATAGACTTCTTCATTTCACTAATTTAAATGATGCATATCAATTTCAAACAGATCCGATGATAACTGTTGTCATTAGAGCGTTCACAAGATTCAACAAAGTGAAACAAGGGCCATAACTCTAGATGTAATTAACGGAAATTGCTGAAATTCAATAGGCTTCTTTGTTTTACTAATTTAAATAATGCATATAAATTTCATACAGATCGCTTGATAACTTTTGTCGTTAGAGCATTATTGAAATTAAATAGGCTTCTTCATCTCACTAATGCAAACAACATATATCAACTTCAAAACAATCGGTTGATAAATGTAGTCTGTAGAGTGTTCACAAGAAATTGTGGACGATGGACGGACAGGGGCGACGGCAATATACGACCACATTTCCATGTGGGCGTATAAAAATGATCACATGTTCATATACTTAACATAATACCAAGATGGCGGGCATTTTTGGCGGGAAAATGAGACGATGTGCAGATTTTGATTAAGTAGTAGTGTTTGGTGTCAATATATGTGTTTACGGGGGCGCAGAATCAATTTCTGACATTTACAACCTTGTAAAATGATCACATGTTCACATATTTAGTATATTTCCAATATTGCTGCCACTTGTGGCGGGAAAATCGGACGATGTGTTGATTTCGATTAAGTAGTTGTCTTTGGTGACAATATATATATGTTTTCGGGGAGGCAGATTCGATTTCTGTCATATACAACTACGTAAAATGGTCGTATGTTCACCAATTTAGCATATTTCCAAGATGGTGGAACGTTTTCTAAACACATTATTAGGTTTTATTTATCATCGATTTTCCTGGGAAAGTAAAGCCTATTCCTGGCATGGAGGCAAAAAGAGCATAGCGGCAGCGTGGTGCTTACACCACGTGCCCATCATGCGCCTGCAACGACCACACCAAGCGCTTACTACAAGATCTTTCTACGCTCATTGCCAAGATCTGGCTGCGCGAAAAGTGTTCCCACCATGATCTCACGGTTACCAGTCAGACCGGGATACTTTCTCACCACACTCCAGTGACATGCCTACTAGGCATAAGGCGTTCTCTCGTCACGCCTATGGAGACTGTGCCATGCTCACCCGTCCTCATTCACTTTCAAAGCAGAAAACAACCAATAGTCAAGCAATCAAGAACATTTCATAGTTGTCTTGAAGTTTCCTCTTTGGGTGCTAGACTGGAGCTGATGGGCGAGGCTCAGTATCTTCCCTATATATACATAAAGGTCGTAACAGCGTAGCAAGCATATGGCCAGGAGCTTCGTTCCAGCCTGGCAGCAACGTGGATGATAGTGGTGGGGACGTGGCTGTAAATGAAATACTTGCTAAGAAGCCCTCATATATAGCATAGATTATGTTATCAACTGACTTCCAAGATGAATGTAGAACAAACATGTGGAATGATATTGCGCTGGAGTTCAACTACTACATTGTTGGATATTATACTGAATGGGTAAACTCGGCACAGGCTTCCAGGAACATGCTACAAGCTTATACATAGCAGAATTGGATTCAGAAACCTTTACAGTAATGTGTTTAGAAAACGTCCTGCCACAAACAAAAATATGCTGAATGTGTGAACATACCACCATTTCACGCAGTTGTAAATGGCAGAAATCGAATCTGCGCCCCCCGAAAAACAAATATTGACACAAAAACGCGACTACGTAATCAAAATCAGCACATCGTCCCATTTTCCCGCCGGACATGAAAGCCATATTGGAAATATGTGAACATGTGATAATTTTACACAGTTGTAAACGGCAAAAATGGAATCTGCTCCCCCCAAAATATATCCTGGTCCATAGACGACTACTTATTCAATATCCGCACATCGTTCTTCCCGCCAAAAATGGCTGCCATATTGTAAATGTGCAAAATAATCATTTTACACAGTTGTTACTGACCGAAATAAATTCTGTGCCCTTGAAAACATATATATTGACACCAACGACGACTACTTAATCAATATCAGCACATCGTCCTATTTTCCCGCCAAAAAATGACCGCCATCTTGGAAATATGCTAAGTATATGAACATGCGATCATTTTACAAGGTTATAAATGTCAGGAGTGGAATCTGTGGCCCGAAAACATATATTTTGACACCAAGCACCATAGGCGTACGGGGAAATGTTTGACTGGGGGGGGGGGGGGCGGTGGTGGTTGGTGCCCAAAAAATGTAGTTAGGCTCTTAGTATGTTACATAATAATAATAAATTCGCTGTTAAATTGGACACATTCAAGAACACAATATCTTTTTTTTATACAACTTTTACAAAATACAATTGTGTGCCCAAATTTTCCCAGCCCCCCAGCTCGTATGCCTATGCCAAGCACTACTTCTTAATCGAAATCCACACATCGTCCGATTTTCCCGCCAAAAATGGTCGCCATCTTGGAAATATCATACTGAAATGATGGAAAACAATCTGAAGTATAGTCATGAACCCTGCCAATATTAATACATTGCGAAATCACAGTTGATATGTCGATAACATTATAAATAAGGTGAAAATAATAAAATAAGTTGGAATATTATCGCAAAATGGCTACCCTAAAATAATGGCATCCCATACTATGAAGACCTACTCAGAAAAAATATCAACATTGTTTTTTTGTAATCAAACATCAAAACCTACAAAATAAAGCTTATTCCATGATTTCTACCCGAAAAGCCGACGGATGGGAATTATGTAACAAACCGAATCCGACTATTATCTCCAACAGTTCTCGGTTCCTTTAGATATTGGCATGTATCAGATCGAAACTTCATGGATTACGACCCCTGATTGTACGAAAAATCACGTTTATTGCTTGTGGACACTCTAGATGTCAATTTTTTTATCTGATTCTGTTGAAATATCGGACCATAACTTCTTGAATTAGGGCACCTGATTGTACGAAAAATCACGTTTTTTAGCTTGTGGACCCTATGGAGGTCACAATTTTATTCGATTTAAAAAACTGTTTGAATATATCACCGTTACACCTTAATGATGGTTGAGTTCGAATTTCGTGAAAATCGGACCAAAACTGCCGGACAAAATGGTCGCCCCACTAACGCAAACCGTGTAAAAATATCGTATATTAAGGTTGTGGACCCTCTAGAGCTCACAATTTGATCCGATTTTGATGAAATTTGAAAAACATGTTTAAAACCCAAAGATCTTGGTTCCTTTCGATATTTGCACATATCAGATCGCAACTTCCTGAATTATGGCCCTTGACTGTACGAAAAATCGCGTTTTTAGCTTGTCCCTCTAGAGGTCACAATTATTATCCGATTTAAAAAAAACGTGTGAATATTTCACCGTTACAACGTAATGATGGTTGAGTTCGAATTTTGTGACAATCGGACCAAAACTGATGTACAAAATGGCCGCCCCTCGTATAACGCAAATGGTGTAAATATGTGGTATATCAAGGTTGTAGAGGTCACTATTTTTTCCAATTTTGATGCAACCTTAAATTTTATGCTTATATCACAAAGGTCTTGGTTCCTTTCAATATTCGCGCATATCGGATCGTAACTTCCTGAATTATGATCTGATTTTGATGAAACTTAAAACATACCTTTATATTCCAAAAATCTTAGTCCCTGTCGATATTATTGTACAACAAATCGTTCTTTATCCATCTCTTGCAAAATGTGGACGTATCCTGCCTGGCAGCCGCTGGTTTAAAAAATTTATTGCCTAGGTTTCAATTCTGAATGGATCATCCTGGAAAGTGACACTGTCCCTAGGGGTCAGCATGCACCAAAATCTATAGTCGTCGTCCTTTGGCAGTTCCAAGATGATCCATTCAGAATTGCAGCCTGTAGACAATAACCCCCTGGGGGTCAGACATGCACCAAAGATAGGTTGCCAGGCAATGAAACATATTCCCACAGCAGCTAAATAGTCCGGGCAGTCAGCAAGAGTTGTCACATATTTTTACTTTTTTCAGTAATAAAACATTTATAATATACTAAAATCTGATTAAGAGTAAAACTCATGAAGTAATTATCAGACAATCATTAGAATTTGTTTGGTTTTTATAAAGTTCTGCCCCATGCTAACATTTAGTATAGGAAACATTTAATATCATGGATTTAGCTGTTCAAGTTCTCAAAATTCATTGAAAATCAATTTACTTGTTTGTCTTAAAACCTTAAACTCTGTAGATCAATCTGAAGATTCTTCAAAGTAATCAAGGGCCATAATTATCGGAAATCGTTTAAAATCAATAGGCTTCTTCTTATGACCTTAAACACTGTGTATAAATTTAAAGTCAATCAGATATTATCTTTAGCCTCTAGAGCATCCACAAGATATTTTGAAGGATTCAATGGCCTTGACTGACAGTAATTATCGGAAATCGTTGAAAATCAATAGGCTTCTTCGTCTCATGACCTTAAACACTGTGTATGAATTTAAAGTCAATCAGATATTATCTTTAGCCTCTAGAGCGTCCACAAGATGTTTTGAAGTGATCAAGGGCAGTAATTATCGGAAATCGTTGAAAATCAATAGGCTTCTTTGTCTCATGACCTTAAACACTGTGTATGAATTTAAAGTCAATCGGATATTATCTTTAGCCTCTAGAGCGTCGACAAGATGTTTTGAAGTGATCAAGGGCAGTAATTATCGGAAATAGGCTTCTTCGTTTCATGACCATAGAGCGTCGACAAGATGTTTTGAAGTGATCAAGGGCAGTAATTATCGGAAATAGGCTTCTTCGTTTCATGACCATAAACACTGTGTATTAATTTAAAGTCAATCGGATATTAACTTTGCTTGTGGACAGAAGCCTCGTTCTTCGAGTCCCTTGTTATAAATGGCGCCAAAATGCATGATGTTACAGGATTCGTGTACGGTACCAATGGTAAAATGTTTACTTTGTCTTAAATATTGGATATCAGAAGCACATCTTTTCCAGGTAAGATTACAACATCAATGTTGATTTAAATTGACAAATAATTCGTGTTTTCAATGTCGAAGACTTTGGATGATAATGAGTTAGAGATTAGCCACTTTAATTTCAGGTATTCTCAATCGCTTGTGTTGGATCACTATTCTTGCAAGCAAAGTCTTCCAGGCAAATTTATAATTTTCAAATTTTTCTATTGCAATGTAATTTAATTGTTTATGATTGGTCCCATAAAATCATTTGAAGAATTCTATGGAATTCAGAATTTTCTCCCCTTGACATATTGTCTTGCTTGAATCAGACTCCAAAATAACACAGTCCAGCCCACTCAATTCTCTATAAAATATGTAAAATCAAATAAAATTCATGGTGTAATAATCTATATTTGTCATATTATAAATATCACAGATGAAGATAAACATTATCCTAATCTCTGATATACATAAGGACAATTCATAATCATAGACCGTTCTTAAAAACATTAAAAGTTATAAACAAAAGCCATTACATATTTGGGAAAGTTTCTTGGTTGCAAATGATATTGAAAATGACTATACATGCACATATTTTAAGCATGCAAACTACTTTGATTGGTTGTCCATATAAATCTGCCAACCACGATATCTAATCACGTTTCAATGACCATCTTTAATTGATAGATATCATACCCTGTTGTAAAACATAATTGTGAAGTAATTAGTTTGGGGCTAAAAGAATCACATTTTTATCAGATGCAAAATAATTCAAGAGGCAAGGTACAAATTAATGTATTTTCTGAGGAATTTTCAGTTGCACCCCAATGTGTACACAGGACCTCAGTTTTTCGTCCCATCTGAAAGACTATATGTCGTCCCTTGCCAAGGAACTACTGCACCATTAACAAGGGGGAACCATGCCGGAAAATACTGATGAACTTGTTGATGAATGAGTCAATCATAAATGATGCTAGATAATCATACATTCCTATAAACAACATGATGAGATAAATGTAATGCCTTGAATATGATGAATATAAGAAGTCATTTAGCTCTGAAGTGATCCTTTGACAAAATAAAAACTCCCTCAGATTTTTGGTAAAAATTGTCTGAGAACAAGAATATTTTTGGGTATGGTGGCCAGTACACTATTATTCACCATGTTTTGATGTCCGATTGGGCATTTTCCTGGTTAGACAATTTAGGACGTTTTGAAAATAGCGTCGGACATATCCGGAATATACAGGCAAGATCCCATCACTTGTATGGCCTTAATAATGGTCATATTATATAATGAATAATTTAAATCACAGTGGTGTGAAATTGGTGTCAAGTGTGTAGTAAACACTGGCTTCAAGTACCGGTATATAACATTTTTAAATGGCCATTTATGTGTTTGTTAAGCCCAGTTAGGTATACATACATATTAATATAACAAGTTAAACACAGTCATAACACAACTATATCCCAAACTTAACACTGAACTTGAATTAACCCAATTTCAATACGCATAATGGTCTTTCTGCCTATACACAGTCACAATAAACATTCAAGAAACTTTAAATTGTCCAATATTATCTGTTAACACAGCAAATAATTAAATCCTACACAATTCATATTAAACTTTGTTCACATATTTTACATCCATTGATTGGAATGTCAACTATATGCAAGCCATAATCAACAGTATATTATTTATTGTCGACAGATTTAATGTCTTCTATATACATATAAAAAATCACAAAATCAATAACACATAGTCTTAATACTATTAATCTAATTCAACTCTCTGTGGTAAACCTAATGACACTGATTTTGTGAGGCGAACTTTACTGGTGGCCTCTTCTAGATCTGACATAGCTATACTACGAAATCCTTCACTATTAGATCTGAAAGATAACAGAATTCAGCAATTATAATCAAACCTATCATCATTTCCTAATTAGGAATGTAACATCTTGATATAAGTATTAAGTGCAGGAGAATCACACCATAATTAACGGAACTCTCTGAATACAAACTTCCCAGAAAAGATACATTGCAAAAAAACAATGAGGCTGATGTCCCCTGCCGCCATCCCAAATTAAATTGATGAAACATTAATTAATTGCACGTTTATCTTTTTGAAAAGTATCGAGCAATCAAATTGATTATCAATACTTAGTCTAAGCAGAAAATGTTCAAGATCGAACTCAGTCAAGGTTTTGCAGTACCTGGAAGTGAAGCTCTACACTAAGTTTCATCACTCTCCATAAGTTAGAATTAAAGTTATCTTGTACAAAAGAATTGACGAATGAAGTTGCTTAGCTCTGCTTAGCTCTAGCAGAAAATGTTAATCATTAAAGTCAATCAAGAAATCCACCTAAAGTTTAAACATTCTACCTCAATTAAAAGCAGAGTTATTATGTTCCAAAGTCAGACAGATGTACAGATCCATTTTAATAGTCCCCTGCTTCCTTTGAAAGGTGGGGGGACAAAAAAAATAAAATAAAGGATACTGTCATCTCTAGTCATTGCACAACTGGGTAATTGAGGCCACATTATAGTCACCCCACACATTGAATTTTTACTTGGCTTAATTCAATATACATGTTGAGGATTTTAGAAATCGTAGCTAATATATGAATTGTAAAATCTGTTTACTTACGCATCATATCTGGTAGCCTGTACAAACTCATGTACTACACTAACAGCTGCGGCTCTACATACTTCTCTTAAATCACTACCAGAAAACCCTTCTGTTATAGCAGATAGTCGAACATACTCTACATTATCATCAACCTGGTAGAAAATAACATAAGAGAGAGTCAGAAATGGTGTTTAATGTCCTCTTGACACAAACTTGGTCATTTTGGGACTAACATGCTTCAATTTTATTTCAATAATCCACTTGCCCATTGGGATCTTTTGTAGTGGATGGAAACTGGAGGGCCTGAAGAAAACCCACAAAGTTGGACAAGTGACCCTACTCCTTGTCACGTACAAGCTGGGAATTGAAACCACACTAAATGACTTATTGACAGACCTTTTGATCAAAAGCACAGATGTTAGACCATTCAAACAGACAACTCCCCCATATACATGTATTTATTGATCCCCAAAGCATCAACTAATCAAATTCATTATCTCTTTTTTGCCTAAGCAGAAAATGCTCATCATCGTCAAGACAATCACCTAATGAACATCACCCCAAGTATGAACATTATAACAGCCCCCTTTGAAAGGCAGGGAACAATAAACCATTCTATAGTTTTCAAGAAATGTTCTCCAACACTGCACGAAAGCAAGTCAAAAATTCAAAAGGTTTCAAAGTAATTGTTGCTTCATACATGTATAGCTAAAAAGTATAACTTACATTTTCATTTTCAAGAATTAATTTTAGGATATGCTCTCGTTGTTTTTTACCCTAAAATATTACATAAGGAATTAAAGCATGATAAAATTTACATTTAAAAAATACATCATCAATATAATAAAATTACTTGTGAATGTTTTATCAATGAGTATTTATTGTTTACTATTGACAGCCACGGTGGCTCAATGAGTAAAGCACTGGCTCATTAACCTGGATGTCCCATGTGTTAACTGAGATTATTCCTTGGGCCTGGCAAGGAAGAATGTGAAATCGTTTGAATGAGACAAAATAAAAAGAGAAGTTTGATTCACACATTAATCAACAAAGAGTAAATGGTAACCTATTGCTAGTATTAGTGTATGTCAAAGATAATTTTTTCAATTGGACATATTGGTATTTAATGATAAAATTGAAAACTTTTGCTTAACAAGTTAATTGACTAATACCGGTAATCCCACATGGAACATGCTGGGCATCCTTCTTAATATAGCTGCATCAACATCTTGAGGTCTGTTTGTGGCCCCCATCACCATTACTTGACATTCATGATTAGTTATTAAACCATCCCAGAAACTCATGAACTGTGTTTTAATCATCACTGTTGCTTCATGATCAGTTGATGTACGAGACCGTAAAAACGAATCTGTAAAAAAGGAATAACAAATTAGCAGCTGTGAGAAATATTAAAATAGAATACGGAATCTCTTGACTTGCACTGTACAATATTGTGAAAATTGAAGCTCTAAAAGGATGATCTGTCCAAATTCAGCATCTTATGCACACAAGCCGGCTTCACCTATGTGAGCAAAAATGTTTTTTTAATCTGATCAAGCCTAAGTTTTTAATCTGATTGAATCCAAGCCATGAGATTATCTACTAAGCCCATTTTAATGCAAAATAAGCATTTAAGATTTAGATATTGACGAAAAAATTACATTTTGGATTGGTGATTTTAAAGAATATCACAACAAGAGACATCATGTACCCCAAATATGTTATTACAGAACAAAACTTTACTCTTGTCTTGCCGGTTAAATTTCAAAATCATTTTAAAAACAATGTGGTATACAGTAATGGAAGTAACTGATTTATACTACAAGTACAATTAAAGTCAAGTCATTAGATTATAACTTACCTATTTCATCAATAAATATAATAGAAGGTTGTAATTTCATAGCCTGAAAGTAAAGATACAATAAGTAAAAGTCTTACATAAGTATCTGAAACTATTAGAAAGATAGGTTGCCAGGCAATAAAACATGTCACAAATGAGCTAAGTCGTCCTAGCAGTCTGTGTATTTATTTGTGGATAAATCACAAAGAGATTTAAAGTTTACCAAAGAGAAAACAGCTTCTGCACGTTTCTGTGATTCACCATACCATTTATCTACTAAAGATGAAACTTGAAGATTGATAAATCTGGCACCTAGAATAAAATGAATGACTTCAATAGAAAAATCTGAGCTTCTCAAGAATAACAATGGATAGAAACCAAACCTTCTTAGTAGTACAATATGCAATGACACAATCCATGATTATTAACTGACTGATCTTGATAACGGTGAGAGTGCACTCACTGAAAAGTTGCAGTTCGTAAACCTAGTGAATATTATCCATAAAGCCACCTGTTATTATATATTGTTTTCACAAAATGCCCAACTGATCATTTAATTAAAAATTCTGATCAAACAAATGATTGTTTAAAGGTAATGCCCAAACCCCATCAGATGGTTGAAAAAAAATCTACCTGCAGCCTTTGCTGTAGCTTTAGCAATCATAGTTTTACCACAACCAGGTGGGCCATATAATAATACCCCTGAAAACAAAGTCAAGTAATATTTCAATAAAGGTAAAAGATCTCCATTTGAATACCATACCATACAAAAGTGAATAATACAAAAATAGCCTTCTATAGTAGTAATACTTTATGTAAGAATTTTCTATGTACAGCACCTAATGTGAACTGTGAACAATAATTACGTTGAAGTTGGAAGCAGGACAAACATGCATCCCTGCCCCCATTTTGTCATTTCTGTATCTGTATTAAAAGGGAGGCAGAATTTTGTCTGGGGGCATTTATCCTAGGGGTTAATAGTTCATTGCGTTTGTTTAGGGATGTTTGTCCTAGTAAGTGTATTGTGATTAGATGGTCGATCATTCTCATAATATATACCTTAAAGCAAACAGAATAATTTGAAGTACCATACCTTTTGGAGGCTGTAATAAAGAAGAATTTCTAAATAAATCCTGACGCTTAAATGGTAGTATTACTGTTTCATTAATATTTTGGATAACATCATCTAATCCTCCGATATCAACCCATTCAACATCTATGGACAACGGGTCAACCAAATTAGCTGCCATGCACAGTTCATACTCAGTAAGCTGGAAAAGAGCAAATGCAATGAATTTTTATTCCTATTGTTCTTTAAATATATATATAGAATGCAAAAAAAACTGAAAAAATTGTCTATTTTCATTCCTCTAAGGAGCTAAATCACTAATACTTTGGACCTAGAAATTGACACAAATGGATCGCAATGCAAATAATAATGTAATATGAATGTATATAAACTGATTTATATTCAATTGTTTCTGTTTTTACAGTAATTTCTAATCAGTTATGTTCGGTGAAATGAGCCATAAGTCTCAATCGAATGGCAATCTCTAGCGTCTGGTTATTCCCGTCTACAGTGATAGTATTTATTGTGCATGCTCTCCAGATAAGGATATGGCATTACTATTTGACATGACTTGTGGAATATGTCTAGCCTTGTTCTTCAAGTCCCTTGTAACAAATGGCGCTGAAACGCATTACAATTGGTGTACCAATGGTAAAATGTTTATTTTGTCTTAAATATTAGATATGAGAACCCCATCTTTTCCCAGTAAGGTCACAACATTAATGTTGATTTAAACTGACAAATAATTCTTGTTTTCCATGTCGAAGACTTTGGATGATATTGAGTTAAGAGACTTAGCTACTTTAATACCATAAAATATTACTCCATTAAAATTGTCATACGAACAATACTGCTTTTTTTTCACTATTCAACAAATTTTATTCAATTTGGAATTTGTATGCAAGCTTAAGTTTTGCCTTTAATCCCCCCCAAAAAACAACACACCTATTGTGCTGTTATAAAAAGAACTGTTAGTCACTGTAAATAAACAAGAAAACTACAGTACACATGCACCAATGTATAATAGTGAATTCTAGACCTACACAATAATATAAGAAATGTGTTGGATCAAAGACATGTTGCTTTTTTGTTTATTTACATTGGCTGACAGTTCCTCTCATAATATCAGAATACATGTGTTCATTTTTTAAGTAAGGCGAAACTATTTGCACTTTGGGTTGTGCATAGCTGAATTTATTTCAACAGTAGTTTTCCTTTATTATCAGGTCTAATGATGATCTAAAAACTAAAAATAAAGCCAAATCACAGATTTTCTTTCCAGTTTAATCTTATAAACATTCAGTTACCTTAAAAACACAACACAGTTTATATGGAAATACAATGTGATTGTATTTCCATATAAACTGTGTTGTGTTTTTAATGTGTTCAATCGCTAAATGCCACTTAAGGATTATATTCAGTTACCTCTTCTACATTTTTCACACCAAGTTGCTTCAGCATTTCTCTAGCCTGAAAAAAATACCCCAAAATTTACACAAACTACTGTTAAAATTTGACAATAAATGTTATTAATACACTGGGAATGAAAGTGATGAACAGGATACGTCTACTACAACAAATATCAGTCTTGATAAAATAATATCAATTGCAATGATCTGTATGAAATTATGTCTTGATATAGTTCATTTCACATTACATCCCATTTTTTTTCTATCAGAACAAATAAAGACAAAGAATTTGAAACTGTACACTATTGTCTCGGGCCAGACCAATATAGAGGTGACGTGACTACCTGTGGCAAACACAAAATCCCATATTTATATCATTGTAGAAGGGGGAGGTGGAGGGTTGTGGGGCGGGCTTCAACTCCCTATGACCCCAATAAATTTTTGGCAGGTCAGTTCTCATCCCACAACCATTTCACCTCGGGCTGTTTCATCCCAAATTTACATTGGTCATTTCATCATCCCATGAAGGTCACGCCAGGAATATTCAGGAATAAATTAACTTTCTATGGATAGAGTCGATTTCTTGGACTACTGTCACAATCATTGTTAAGGATGAGCAAGTTTTGATGGACAATAGTCAAATAACATTGGTTAAAATTAACAGCTGACAACATTAAGATCTATATTGATAAAGACCTACATTTATAGGCCTAATCTAAAGTATTGCATAAGCCTAATATTATCATTTTTGATGACTTTGGCTTTGTTAATCATTAATCAAATTTCAGATCTACATGTATAAAAGGTCCTATGCTTCGATCTCAATTAAAGAGCAGTACCCGTTTCTGAGAAGATGATTTATCTTTTCTTGTAGGGTCCATAGCATTTACAAGCCATTTCACACCAAAATAAGTGATAGCAAATGAAACCGAAAGGCCAAGCATGGTAGAAAGGAGCTTTGCGAAAACTTCTGATCTTGTCATCCCTCGGCTTGTCTGGTGTACTATAGGTTCTGCTACTGCATTTGTCACTCCAGGAATTAGATTATCGGGTAATAGAGGTTTTAATTTCTCAACGACCGTCCCTTTTATATATTCCATTTTCACAAATAACTCGGACGTCGCAACACAATTTTCCGATTCAGTTCAATGGTTCAATGTGGGTTTTCCCATTGGTCCTGATATGTAAATCTACTTCCTGTCTTTCATATGTACAATCGGCTTTCTTCTGAAACGAAAATATAGTCATGTAGTAAAATAAAATATTTCAGAAATATATTGCACGATCCTAATATATACTAAATACATAGACATATGTTAGTTAAATAAATGATTATAATTATTTGTCGGTTAAACTTAAAAATTCATTTTCTAAATATACTGTTTCGTTTTAGATAAGCAATACTAAGTAAAATTTTCTGTAATATCCACTTGGCTGGTAAATTCAGTCTATTTCCTTGTTTTGGTTTGGGGTTTGGCGCTGTTTACAAATATCAAAATCAGTCCAATATTTAAGTTTAGTCATGTATCCTAATTTAATTAAGTCCGCAGGCCTTATCAAATAGACTATAATTACATTTTCTTTTCAAACTAAATTCAATGCATTCATCAAGGAGGAATGGATGAGTCATCGGCAACATTAAAATCATCATTATTTTATGGTGTCAAAAGCAGAAAGTAAGTCCTAAGAAGAGGTCACCTACTACAAATTCTATATTATTAACTCCCCAACAGTTAGTTTGTTCCTGGAATTTTATGTCCACTTCCACCAAAGGTGATATCGTAGACAATTCCCCAACAGCTTACTCTTTAATCTAGATTGATTTGTCTTTCAATATTTACAGGAGAAGGTATGAAATTAAGTCACAGATTGAAAAAAGATTAAAAAGACATACCAAACTTCACCTGCCACAGGATTATAAACCAAGGTAACCTACGGGAAATTGATTATCCTTTTAGAAATTGATTTATTCAAGTTTGATTGATTATTTATTGATGTGCTGTATTACGCCTTCTGACATTAAAGTGGACAGTGGTACGGCACTTAACTCTCAACTAGAATGTCCTAGGTTAAACACCTTTCCATTTCATTTTAATGTTAAGTGCCAATCTTCCAGGAATGTTATTGGTGACAAGCAGTCTATATCTAGATGCATGATATTATTAGCTTATATCAGGTGAATATTTTACTGTTTATAGATTGGGAGGTCCATCTTCAAGCTGGAAAACATTCTTCAAACAGAATGATGCTTTTGATTTCTGTCGAAAAACAGCAGAGGCAGTAAGTTGATATCTCCTCTCTACAAATCCAATATTGTTTTAGAAGTGAATGTTAGTATTTATACACAGACAGAAAAAATACAAAGAGTCAAATGAATAATTAAAGCAACTTGACAGTGGTAATTATTGATATAAAAAGACTGCCTCTTACTAATCCTTGGCCATACTGGAATCCAGAAATAATTCAGTAAAGGTGACTGTCAAGTCACTATATTTTTAAGAATTCCATTTTAATTTAATAACAAGACTCCAGCTGTAAAAGGTTATACTTGAGACAGACCATTATTAACCCAATTTATATAATCTTGTATTCATGAATGCACTGGTTTGAATAATAATTTAGACCAAATTGAATACAAGATAATATTTAATAGATGCACATGTTGAGATTTGTTATTTCAGGACCTTCATGTATTTGCTTTTGAAAAACAAGTGGTTGGTGAAGAGAAAGGACAAAGAATGTATTTAGTTACAAGTTATCCTGTTTTCTGGCATTATTATAGGTATGTGAAATACTGGCATTGATATTATAGGTATGAGAAATGCAGGCATGGTAGTATAAATGAAATGAGTGTTACACTAGGTTGATTTTTACCCAATGGGGCTAGCTTGGTATGGAGTCTGCTCGCATTCTCATTCCTACTCTTCTTATGGACAGTTCATTTGTGACAGGAATCAGCCGTCGACATAGCTCGCTGGGAGCCACAAAAGTGAAGTTGAACTTGGTTTATCAAGTTATGCCTGAGTGTAAATAAAAACCATGATCGATAATCTTGTGTTATATTTTACTAGATTGTTCCCACAGTATTAAACTGATCTGTTTAGAATGGATGTATATTTAAACATGTCTATTGCTGTTTTAATGTTTTAAGTTTTAATTTGAAATAAGATCTATGATTGATTTATTGATTTATTTCATATTTCATAAAAGCATAGGATATTCATTTAAAATTCTTGCAAAATATAAAAAAATAGAACCTTAAAGATAGATTCCCAGAAAAATATTTATCGGGTGGTTATTTCCAATAAAAATATGGCAATTTTGGTATATATGGAAAGTAGAGATATCCAATCTTACTAGAAAAATACTGGATTCCCTGAAAAACACTCATGGATCGTATACAGGACAAAAATGTAAGGGTTCTCCTAATCGACAGCCCAACTATTAGGAATACCTGCACGCGTGACGTCAAAGGTTGCACACAAAGGTTGAGCGCTTGGTGTACATGTTGATAAACTTTATGAAGAGTTAAACGTACAACACTTTCTGAGATAAAAATCACGGAAAAAGACGCGGGCAGTGGATAATCCGAGAATTTAATTAGGATTTGATATTTGTAATAAATAGTCAGCGATTAAAGACACCATCGTCTTGTGTATACAATGAATTCTCCTCTGACTTCGCCCCCGTTGCTATAGGTACCGAGAGAGGTAAGTGACACAAACATGACCTCTTTTGATCGATTTTTATAGCAGGGTATTCCTTGGCAATTATAATGTTTTGAGAAGGATTTGAAGCAAAATTATGATAAATTAATTAGTTTGAATATGTTTTTAGTCCAAATATATCATCAAATTACCCAGTTTGTACGCAGGAATGTATCTTTAAGTTGGTGAAGGAGGTATTTAGTTTATAAGTTATAATAATTTCCACAAGGAGTAGGGTCACCTGTCCAACCTCGTGGGTTTTCTCCAGGTTCTCTGGTTTCCTCCCACTGCTAAAGACTCTTACGTGCAAGCGAATTATTGAAATAAAATTGAACCATATGCTAGTCCCGAAATGACCTAGTTTGTATCGAGTGGACAATAAACTCCATTTTTCTCACTCTTTCTATAATAATTTCGCTATTTACTTCAGACAACTTCCATGTGACAAAAGACTTCATTATGAAATTATTCCTGAAGGTAAATATTTATTATCTATCAATCAAAAGTGTAATCATGTTACAACCCTTAAAATCTTTTATTTAACCTGTTAAGCGTGACTTTTTAAAAGGTTAACTACCCCCTATTGTGTAATTAATTTGACGAAGTGATGAAGAACTATGTACTATGTTCTAAGAATAGGTTGGGGAAAAATACCTCCAAGGCGTTATATTACGCCCTACACACAGTGAGTGGCAGTTGTCCAGGACATAATATAATGTCCTACACATGCAATCGTGGGGGAATTCCCAAGGGATTCCCCCAAGTGACAAACTATGTTCTAAGAATAGGTTGGGAAAAATACCTCCAAGGTGTTATATTACGCCCTACACACAGTGAGTGGTTAAGTTAAGATGAGTGTGTTATATTATTTCCATCGTTATTAACTTTTCAAATGGAATCTATTAATTTTCCGACAGTTCTGAAAATAATTAAAATAAAAGCTGCTGATCATCATTTGAGGGATTTTAAATTCATTCCACCCTGCAATATTGTGAAAGTTGAATCTCTAAAAGGAATATCAGTCCAAAAGTGCACTATGATGAATTTAAATTTTTGCCAACATTCAACAGCCTGTGTGCACAATGATCTTTTGTTAATCTGTTGGAATTTTGAATCCAAGTCGGGGGAGAATAAACTGCTGAAATTTGGGTTAAATGTTAAATGATCAATGAGTACATATTGGTGTGGATTAAGTTGTGAAAAAATAGATTTAGTCCTAAGAATGCAAATCATTAGATAATGTAAACTATGTTGTTTATTGTAGGTAGTGTATGTAAGCTGTACTTTGACTTAGAATATTTGATTGAATTTAATCCAAGTCATAATGGAGACGAAACAGTTGAAATATTTATTAAGGTGACTTTTCTTTTATAGATTGATTTAGGGCAGAATGGCTTAAAGCATCAAGCTTTTGATCTCGAGTTAGTTACTGACGCTATTGTTGATTAAAAAAATCAAAGTCATGATTGCACGATATAAAACTGTGTAGTACATTCTTTGAACAGTCAACTAACTATAATTTTTGTGTGTTTCAGTATATTTGTTACTGGTTAAAGAGAATGTATAATATAGAGTGTAATAGATGTAATGTACTAGATCTAGATGCTAGGTATTATTATTACTTATATACAACATTACTTGTATTAATAAACATAGTGTAATCACTAAAATATATACATATTGACATACTGTATACGGCCCTTAATTATATTAATACTTTGTTTCCTTTTATTTTATTTTCGTTCCATTTTATGTTCTCACTTCATCATACCACTTTAAGGACTGTACCTCTTAAGGTTCAGATCTGGTCTAAATTATGCCATTGTCACATCAATAAATGACCGTCATCATAAAAAATTTGGCCTATGATTTGATTTCTGTTCCCTCGGTCCAGTCCATGAAAACAAAATATGAAAACCAATCAGATTAGTAAAGTATCATGAGATAGTCTAAACTGTTACAGTAAATCCATCACAACGCTCGACTCCAGTAACAAGTTGTATTGGATCTTTAAATTATTTAGCTTGAACTTTCTTTCATATTTCCTTGAAATTTTGTAAGTGTAAAAAATTAATTGCTTATCATATCCTGTTTCAGCACTGATAGAAAATTCAGCCGCCATCTTATTTTCCAATTAAATGATGTGGCCTTCAGAAACAACATAGAAGCTGGTAGGTATTAAACTTATTTTAAAGTTTTAGTACGGTTAAAGTTCCAGTAAGCCAGGTCTGCATTTAACTTACGTAATAATAATACTCTTAATACATGTATATCTTAAAGTCTGATGTGCCATTTGAATTTTTACTATTATAATAAAATGTAAAATTTTTCATGGCTTATTTCAATAATTCACTTGCGCGTAGGAGTCTTTAGCAGTGGGAGGAAACCAAAGGACCGGAAGAAAACCCACGAGGTAGGACAGGCGACCCTACTCCTTGTCAAATACAAGATGGGAATCGAAACCACACCACTTGACGCAATGACAGACCTTCTGATCCAACGCACACGCGTTAACCATTTGGGTTACACTCGAGCAGCATAAATCTAAAAAATTTCAATTGATCATAACTTTGTACCATTTTTTGGAGTGATATTCCTTTTAGAGATTCAACTTTCACAGGGATTCCTATAGCGCTAAATAACGCATTGGGTCTTTAATGTGCAAGGTTTTATGAACATTACTTTTATTTATTGTTTACTAAAATGTAAAACAATTAAATTCTAAAATCCTCTAACCAAACATTTCTTGCAATTTTGTTAAAAACCCTGACCTTTTGAGTGTTTAAGATTTTGGTAGCAGAGCTAGTAACTGTGCAAAAACAAATGTAGGACTAGGCACAGAATACCAGCAAGTAACACTACTCAATGGATTAATTTTGTATTTTTCAGGTTATTTTGTAAGTTTTATTATGAAAAGATTACAAGAAGTGGTAAAACCATGTGAGACAGGTCGTAATATATCTGATTCTGGTATAGATCTTTCTTTAGATATAGAAGAAGATGAAAATGCTGTGGAAACAAGAGAAAAACAGATGTTTGTCGACCAGGAATCTAATGCTTTATCATCAATAAAATCTGTTTCAAAAGATGTAGAGAATTTGCCTGAGGCTAATAAACTGGAGTCAACTACATGTAACAGTGCCACATCTACTGATACATTACATGAAAATATTCAAATACAAGCTGACTTAAAGGAGGAATTTAATGTTGATGATTTGAAATCATTGTTAGTGTATAGATCATGTGATGGTGATGTTACATTTGTTTGTGATACAGGTTGGTCAAAACTAACATGATCTTTGGACCAGGAACTGGATCACAATAGCTTTTCATCTTTCTCTTAGGGGCAACACTCTTTGAAAAAAGTTCATGGCTCTGCCAATTCAAATATGATTGACATGAAATTTGGCATGCTTGTTCCATTTTGGATATGACGACACAATTACAAGATGATGTTGGTTCCTGGTCCATAATACAGGATAAAATATGTCGATTTACTTTTTCAGTTCTCCAGATAATATTTTGAGTCAGATATTTCCATGTTTAGTAATATGAAAGAAGCCAAATTTTGTTTCATTTAAATTCATTTGGAACAGTATTTTAGTTGAGTTCAAAAATGACACTAAAAGTAGTACATTTAAGAAAAAAAATGGAATTGAGATATTTTTTGATTGATTTTACATTTGAGAATTAAAAATATAATATGTCCCAATTCTGATTAGAGCAAATGGTGGTAGCAAATGTTTGGTTTTGTGATGGTTTGTTTTTCCTCAACTTATTTTATTTTCTCTTTCAGGTGTTTACACAAAGAATCGAAATTTTCGTCTGTATTTATCTAATAAACTGGGAAAGAGAAATCCTCTCCTTCTTGCTAAAGATAACAAATATAAAGCTAGAAATATTGGTAATATAGAAATAGATGAACTCTTGTTTATAGATTCTCTTATATCTAATGTCAGGTATATATGATATAATATGTTATATTTTATACTCACATTGTCATACCCCTGTCTTCAATCCGTGTATTGGCCGAGAAAATCCATCCAGATTTTCTGGCGTGGTTCCCCCTTGTCAGTGATGCAGGATGGAGGGCCTGAAAGGACAGCTGTCTAGTTGTTCGAATGGTACGAAAAACCGAGGTCCCGTGTACACATTGGCGTGCACGTAAAAGATCCCTTGACAGTTGAATTCGATATAAGAGTAGGCCGTAGTGCCGCTGTCCGGACAAAATTTCCGTCATGACACGCTGTATGCCATATGCCTGTCTTCATTAGCCCAGTTCGAAGCAGAACAGTAGGACGTTAAACCCCATCTCATTTCATTTCATACCCCTGTCCGTCCACAATTCTTTTAAACAACCACAAGAGAGAAATTTATTATATTTGAAATAACATATAGTTGATATTTAGCTTGCATGTAGGTACAGGACCAAAAGAAAAATCAAGAGTTCAGATAATCAGGGATTGTTCATTGGGTTATAATGATGACCCCTATCGATTTTCTTAATTTTCGTTTGATAAATTACAAATGTGTTTTATAGAGGTATCTCACTGTTCATGTTTTGACTATAAAACTTAAAATTTTTTCTTATTTTAAATTTGTCCAGTGGGATTTGTTAAATTAACATTGATTTTAGATCAAGAACTCATGACTTTGCTGGTGGTGGTGGTTGTATTATGGGGCCTGAAAAGACCTTCTGTATGTTTATGCATAGTTATTGTCTCTGACAACTTAAACTTAAAATCCACTTTCAAAATGCTGGTGGTGGTCATAAACAGTTTGCCTGACAACGTTGTATTTTAACAGTTTATAAGTTATACAATTTGTAATTAATTTGGTATTTGTAACAGCCATACAGATAGTTTACGAATTTTGTCTTTTGACCAAAGAGAACCAGTTGACAAGATGTTCAATTTAAGAAGTAACACAGACAAAAATATTGCAGGTATGCATTATATATCATCTGTTGAACCTTAAAGTAAACAAGCTTCTTCAGTGTGAAATGTTCATTTGTTTTGTAATCTAACGTATCTGATCCATTCACTCGATTTGAAATATGTTTTTGGTTTTTGTCAATTGAAATATCCGTTTGTTGTGTGACCGCTCGTTTGTCTTATTGGTTTCTGTCAGTGCTTGGTGCAGTCCTCATGTGCTTACCATTACAATTAATGCCATTCAATGATTTTGTTTTCAGAGACTATAGAAGGAAATGAGCGTTCCCCATATCCCGAGATAGATATGTTTATATTTCAACTGGTGAATGGTGATAAGAAGAAAGGTTTTATAAGACACTGGACATATTTTACTGCTGGTGAATTGTTGATATATGATATAGGTAGATATAGATGGTGTTATAATATTGGTAGACAACATAAAAGTAACAACATTATGTAAGTAAATCAGTAAAATTACATGTTTTTTTTTTTGGTTCCATTTAAAATAAGAAAGAAAGACCAATATTTAGATTTTAATTTAAAAAGATTAAAATATGTGAATATTCATATATTCTCTCCGGGGTTTAAACATACATTATGCAAGAGGTAAATCTGCCCATTGCAGGTCTTTCTTTGGGCCTTAAATGTTATATAAACTATATAATTAGACATTTATTAACATGACAAGACTATAATAAACTCTCGATGCCACATGATGGGTCCGATTTTCAACAGATTTTAATCCGATCTGCGGTTCAACAGTCATTGATGAATAACCGTAAAAATGGAAAATCAAGACTTTGTTTATTATCGTAACAATCGAGGCTACAGTGTTATTAAAATGAGGATTTCTCCGCTCAGAGTGAAGTAATTTGACTGAAATCTTCAGCATATTCCCATTACATTATCTTTTTTTTAACTATTATTGAGAACTGTCAGCTCTTAATATAATCTTCCATAATGCCACTTTAAATTCATTTGGATCTCCTTACTTTTAATTGATTTTAGTCTAATATGAAGTATTTTTGCTTGGTTGAATATAGTCTAATTTTTGTTTGGTTTATTTTGAAGTATTTTCTATATTTCAGGTTTGTGGTTGATTTAAAGAAAGGTGTTTATTATCAGAAATGTCACGATCCAGACTGTAAACTACAAGGTTTTAAATCAAAAGGTAATGGAGTAATATACACATTAAAGATATGCAAACTTCACAAACTTCTGTTTAGATTTTATAGCCATGCATCAATTTTACGAAGTTATTGCCGGTCTCACCAAAACCATATCCTTTTTATATCGCAGTGTTTCGTTTGATTAGAGCTAATCCCACTTAACACTGCTGTAAAGGAAGCAAATTTCTGTTTCAAATTATGACTGGTCAATAGTCCGATTAACAACCAATAGCTAACTGCGTAACAATATCATTACGCTTTAAACAGAGCTCCAATTTGGACCAAATATGTTTACATAACGTTATGTCATGACTCACGATTTTATTATGCCCAATTAACCTGTGCATAGAAGAATATTGCAGAAAAACCAATTGCGTGACAAACGAGACTATCAACATGGATACAGTGTTAACAATACTGTTTGGTTACGAAAAGTACTTTCACCGTTTTTAATACCTGAAATCACTTTCCAAAGTTTTAGGGAAGACCCCCAGATTAAATGAAGGGCTGTCATGTTGCTGTACTTGGGATAGATTTGATTGAACGGGAAGAATAGATACACTCCCTCAAAGGCTCAAGTATCAGAAGCCAATCCAGCAATGGCCAGAGAGGGATTTCTCAGGCCATTGCTTCAGAAATATGGTCATAGTCATAATGAGAAACCTTACCAAAATTTAGAGGTGTGCTGCAATTTTATACATGTAGTTTATTTCTCCTATTAAAAAAATCTTGTTCACTGAGATTTTTGGAGACAGTGGTAGTGGCCTTATCAACATCCAAGTAAGTCCTTGTTGCCTCCCTTGTGGGGGCTTAGTAATATTGTCTATATTCTGCCTTGTACATGATACTAATCAGCATCTAACTAGAGATGTTATTTTTTGCAGATGAATATATTCCACAAGAAATTTTACCATCTTATTATTTAGACGATTTATTTGATTCGGATGAAGACGATTTTCTTATGGCAGTAGAACAAGCTGAAGATAATTTACAAAATAAAACACAAACCGATGATCTGTCTGATAATGAACTTATGTTTTTTGCTGAAGAATTGGAAAAAGGAGATATGACTGGATAATTATGTCCAATATTTTTATTTATTTTTAAAAAGCATATAAGCTGAATATATTTATGAACGCAAAAACTGATACATGTATTTTTATACACAATGAATTATTGTTATATAATGCAGAGCATTGATTTCTATTGTTAAATGAGATAAACAAATTGAACAACAATATACTTTTTTTGTGGGTATATGTTGCAGGATGAATTACTTGAATCTTTTGGGCAAATTTTAGAAGTAATTTTTCAAATATTTTATTCCATTTGAATAGTTTATTTTTGGCAGCTGAATCAACTTTTAAGATCTCTTCATGTTTGCTTTAGTGCTCTTCTAAATTTAGGGGGGTTGGATGGCCAAATGATTAGCACCTGCATGCTGTATCATAAGGTCTATCATTGAGTCAACTGGTGTGGTTTCGATTCGCCGGTTTTACGAAACAAGGAGTAGGGTCGCCTGTCCAACCTCGTGGGTTTTTTCTGGTTTCCTCCCATTTGAACCATATGTTAGTCCCGAAATTACCTAGTTTGTGTCGAGTGGACGTTAGACCCCATTTCTCTCTCTCTGCTAAATTTAAAGCCAGGAACCACACCAATAACTGGATGAGTCAGCAACTTTTAGTGAGGGTTTACCCCAAATAGAAGCATTTTCTAAGAATAAGCTTGATGTTATATTGAGGGGTGGACTCTATGTCTGACCTATATTTATAATTGAATCATTTCCAAGAGACCTCTGTAACCCACTAACTTATAGTATTACAATGGCTAGTCTGAACAAAGCTTCATATTGTGGTTTAATAGAATAAAAAATCTTAGAAAGTGTTTCCGCAATTATTTATTGTTTGTGAAGGGATATGGACTGACTTGGTTGTCTACAGAGTTCAACTGTAGATATTCAATCTATGGTGCTTAGTTTGATTTCACATTTATCCTACCATACTCTTTGGTTTCATCCGCCACTTATCAAGACACCTGGATGTGAAATATTCCAACTCCAGTTTAGGATGTTTTCCTATCATAAGTCACACATTCTCTGGATAAATGAACTAAAGAAATAAGACAAGTTTTAATTAACATATCAATAATTTTATGTTCAAATGATAAACCAAATTCAACAATTACATTATTCCTTGACATCTTTAGGAAAATAATTTTTATTTACAGATCTACGACCTACTAACTCTAAAATATTCTTTAAAACAATTCTTGTTTGTATTAAATTTTAAAAAAATAGAAACATTACTTTAATGCAAAACCAAACAAACCAATAACATCACAAATTCTAACTTTCTATTATTTTCAAAATAGATATTTAAAAGAAAATGAATTCAAAACATTGTCTAATGAAAAAAAAGTAAAAAGGATTTCCCAATTGTGTTTAAAGGGACAATTTTTTGAATAATTATTTGAGACATCTTTAAACTATAAATAAATTCAATATAATGTGCTAAACATAAATAAAAAGCTGGGTGAAACCTTTGTCAACATTAACTACATAATATATTATTAATGAATGATTATTGTTTGTAGGTATAATAGTAAATAAAAACCAGTATAAATTATATCAAACAATACAAAATACAATAAAAACAAAACAAATATTGTTGGTTTGAATACTAATTAAACTAAATTGCTTGATGGTGTGAAATTATTGATGATTTGGTTTTAAGAAAACTATTTATAACAAATTATATGTATGTACGTTTCAAACTGGTGATGGTTATAATAAAAGCAATGCTACCCCCCCCTATAAAATATTAAATTTTAATAGCACTTTATATTTACATTAACTATTTAACAATAGCATTTACATATATATATAGGTACACAAAGGGGAAAAAAAAATTAGCACCCCCTTATTTTTAAAAATGCCTTGGTAGGCATACGATTTATGTCATGTTTGGACTGAAACTGCCAAAGCTCGCAAAAAGAGTCCTTGTAAAATTCAAGGGGGTGCTGAATTTCTTTCTTTGTACCTAGTTTGTGAACAGTATTCTAAATACATGTACATCTTTGTGAATGATTTCAATACACAATATAAAGTTGGTTAATAATAAAGCCTATACATGTTGTCTAAACATATATACAATGAAATCAATGATTTTACTTCAAATTAAAGAAAATACTTCAGGTTAGAGAATTTGATGTCTAAATGAATGGAAGACAAATATATATGGCTTCTGATGTAAATTAGTGTTTCTTGAAGTAAACAAAAATTGTTATGTACCCAAATAAACGAGAAAAATTAAACCCCAATAGCTATTTACCAACAATATTCTGTTGAATATCTAAAAATAAGGAAATAATAGTCTTTTTTTTTTTTAGAATAAGATGATCATCAAATTATGATTTAATCTCCAAACAAATCTTGCTTCGTATAAATGAAAAATGGCCTGACAAATGGAAAAAATATCTTTCCTCGCAAATCAATGATTCAAACTATTGCTTACTCCATCAATTACACAAAATAAATATGGTGAGAACATAACAAAGGAATATAAGACATTTCTGTATAGTGATGGCACTAGAATGTAAGTAGATGGTTTACAAACACTACATACATACATAACAAATATATAAAACATAAAAATACTATTATATACACTTCACAACCCTACTAATAAAACTTTTATGTTCCCATAAAAACAAGTAACAAGCTTTTTAAAGCTGTCTAACTGTAATAACAAAACCACTTGGCTAGTTTCAACTTATTTCTAATACTCAACTCAAATCACTTTCACTAAAGACACAAACTACTTGGAATCAAGCATCAATCAAATCAAATTATTTTAATTTCTTTTCAGAACTTATATAATTAATACAACTTTTATACAAATTAGAAGAATACTTCTCATGAAAGAGAATAAAACTGATGAACTTGAATATGGCACAAGATATTCTTAAGAGAAATATATTATATATCTTTACTTCTAAGTTTTAGCTAACACAAGAATTGGATTAAATAAACAATTATAACAGTCATTTAAACTCTGTATTCAAAGTTACATAGGGTATTATCATATTTATTCTATTTACAGCTGAAATGGACTACGAATACACTTTCATTATTTCAAATTCAAAAAATTACATCAAATACATATTCTTCAGATTAACATGTATTAAACTGTTGGAAAGTGATTTTTCTTATGTTAGTTAAAGATATGGACTGATGCAGTATTATTAATTAGGAGTGCTAACCATGTTAGTCTACCAGTCATCTGAGAATGCTGCACCGGGTATAATATACTAAATATCTACACTTTAAATTTCAGACTAATTTAGAAGTGTCAAAAAAAGTAATGAAAATTAATTCCTGAGGATAATTATAATATTAATAAAATAGTTTAATAATGTAGGTATTAAAAAGAAAAGTAACATGAATGAACAGTATTTACATGTAATAAGTATATGGATTGTAAATTTCCTGTAAAATAATAATAATGATAATTATGCTAGTTTTTGTAAAAGAAATCATTAAACATGATAAACTATTGTATATATAAATTATGCAGTTTATCTTCTATACCCTGATAGAGAGATGAATACTGTGTACATTGTATCCTAGGCTGTGTTCCAATCATCCTATTTATGGTAATTATAAGTCTCTTACTAGAAAACAGTGATATAAAAGTCATGTTTCAGCTGACAAGTAGAAAACCATGATTTGAAAACTGTTTTCAAGTTAAAGAGAGAGAGATAAATAAATGGGTTTAACGTCCCCACATCAGTACTGCAGATCTTTTTTGGGACAAACATATTTTTTATTTTTCAATAACATTGTGGAAGAAGACCGGAGTACTTAGAGAAAACCCTCATAAATTATGCTGGTGACTCTATGTCTTGTCGCATACAGATGTGGTATTGATTGAACATTTGGACACATAACTATCTTTAATTTAGAAACTGTATTACTTACCATAATTACGATATGATTGGAACATAGTAATAGCTCAACAATAGTCAATCAAGTTATTCCCGTTACATTTACATGTATTTTTTATGAAAATCGACATGCAATTTAACACATTTCTTTACAAAAACATATTATTTGCAGCAATTTGTGATCAAATTTTGTATCTGATTTCTCGGGCCAAATAAAATAAACAGCTTGGTTCCAGTTGCAGTGGTTGAATAAAATCGGGTAGGTAGAATGCGTTTTTTATTTTATCAAAGTATTACTTATTTTCACTATCTTGGTGCCTGAACTTGAAATGCATGACAAATAGCGGAATCAAAATAACTAAACAGAAAATATATCAGATCTTTAATTGATGATAAGATCTGGTGATTAAATCTATTTTATGATTGAACTGATAAATTAGGATTACTCATGTAAATGGGAGGCACTGTATATTTTTCTTTTGGCCTAAAAAAACCCCCCAAAAAACTAAAACCAATAATTATTTTAAACTTAAAAGGCTCAATTTTCCATAATTTAAAAATTAGCATCCATCTGAACACTGGTAAGTATTTAATCATAGTTATACTGTGGAAATCGGAAATATAATGTACCATTCATTTTATATTTACGATATGTACTATATCCTTTAATGCTCTATGTTAATTAATAACAATGCTGTTAGTAATAGACTTTTATATAACACATACATATAGCACTGATGACTGGCCGAATATAGAGGAAGGGGTGGGGTGGGATCTGGATTAGGCATGAATTTGACTTAACTATATATAACAATCTCATATCACAATTCATATCACAGTTACTTCAACATGTCCTTTAAAAACAATACACAAATATAATATAGCTCTACATTTATATTGCTTTAAATACATGTAGATATGTTTATATATTATAATACAAGTCTCATTTGCATATATACACAACACTTAATATCTGTTTTATAAACCACAGTCTAGTTGAATACACAGATGCAATTATTTCTTTAATATATAACTTCATCAACAATATCTGTATCTCTTTAAGCTTCCGAGGAGTTGTTTTTGGCAATTAAAGCTTCCAATAGCCTTAATCTCGCTTTTACTTGCTGAAATATATAAATCAGATACATTTAGAAATATTACTTGATTTTTAAAAAGATATGTTGTTAGAAAACATAACATATGCCCACAGCAGCTAAATCATGCAAGCGGTCCGTAAAAGTTGTCACATTTTTAAAGGGAGCATGTACAAAAAACGATCAACAGCAACAACGCAAGATGTAATTATTAAAAATAATTAAAATTTGATAAATATATAAGGTTCTAGTTCTTCTAAACACTATACATAAACAAAATATTTGTAGCAGTAATCAGAGGATAACTTTAGCTGATATTGTTGAAATTTAAAAGAAAGATATGCATTAATTTCAAGTCAATCAAATGATAACTTTCGTCTGAGTGCCACCACAAGATTTTTCTAAGATATCTAAGGCTATAACCCTGACGGAAAGTACAGATTTTAAGTAGAATATATTTTCAAGCTATTAATGCTTCAGTTGATTTACTCCAGGGTATTACTTTGCTATTATGGTACTTATTATCTGTGGCTGATTGTTTAATAAATACTGTTTATAATTTGTTTCTAATTTACCTTATAACTATTATATTCTTCTTGTAATGGTGTTCTGTCTTCTTTCTGAACTTTTCTGAAATAAATAAACTTCAGTTATACTTCCTACTGTATTTAAATTAGGATTATATATCTTAATCTATCAAGATAAGGATTATCTAAATTTATCAAAATAACTGCTAGCACAGAAAATACTTACCTTTTACTAAACCTTTCTAATTCAATACTATATTCTGATTGTTATTTTTTTATTTTATCGGAAGAGTTACAAAGTAGCATTTATCACAAGGATATAAACTGTAGAAGTGTGTAACTCCCTATCAATATTATTATTTGGATATGTTGTTTTCTCTTTTCAGATTCTCACTAATCAAATATTTAAATATACAACCAAATTTCCCTGCGGGAGTAAAAAAAATCATAGAAAGTAAAAATCCTTACCTTCCATGTTCCTGAAAGAATACATCTTCAAATTCTCGTAATTGTTTTCTCATTTTTCTTTTATCTGCTTTAGTTCTGTGTAGTTCATCATGTAATTCATGTCTAGAAAATAATTACAATATTGTGTTATGAATGTATAAAATGTGACTGAAGTGCAGTTCCTTGAAGTGAAGTCAAAGTTGATGACTTTGTGAAAATGGAATAACTTTGTCTTAACGAATATATGGAGACTGAATTTCATATTGACATGCATGCCAAATGAAGTGTGATATTGACACATAATACCATAATGATGGAAATTAAGACTACGTAATGTACAACCCTGAAGTCTCCACTAGACAGAGAGAATACATGAAACTTCCAAGCAAAAAATCTTTTGTAGATTGATACCAATTTGAATTTCTGTTTAATGGTATTCTGATGTGAACAATGTTCTTTTATAAATTTCATTACTTAATAATTCCAGAAATGTAACTATTTTCAAAATATATATATATATACATATACAAGACTACAAATTTAGACTGCATATTTTGCTGTTTATGATTAAATATTTGAATTCCCTGACAGGTAAATTATATGATAGATTTATTTGCCTGACATTTTAAATGCCACTCAGAGATTAACTAGCAATAATATACCATAGTATAACTAATGATACTTACACATCAAGTTCATGTAGATTCGATTCGGTAGATTTCCATTCTGTTGTATTAGCTAACTGTACATTTTTCTTTTTAACTTTTGGTGATATTGTTTCTTTACTATCAGCAGGGTTTACAGTATCTTTTAATACATTAAAATCTCTAGTAACAGCAAACTGTAAACTACCTAATTCATCTGCTTCTTCTTCCTCTTCTTCTGCTGTAGGAATTCTTAACGGAGAATGCTAAAAACAGAACAGGTCTCTATTATTATTAATGTTCTTGCTATAACAGTTCAAAAATAAATAATGCACAATGAATATATTGAAAATTTCACTAAAATTACTTTATTCTGAGCAAAGATATTAACCTTTGAAGGTTTGACAAGATGTGTGCAATGATTGTAACCACTGTCCTGGTTGTTTGAGGCTTAGCCTTGCTTCACCATTTTAAGATTAAATCATTAAATGGCCACACCGTTCTAATCTACTTAAAAACACACCTATCTGATGGCATCAAGACTTGATTATGGTCTTATTATGTTAATAAATGTCTAATTAATAGTTTAGATAACATTTCATGCCAAAGTAAAGACCTGCCATAGACCGATTTAGCTCTTGAATAATGCCTGTTTAAGAAAATCTCATATTTCTCATAGCACAATGGGTAAGTCAATTTCAGTATTGTGTGCTTTTGATAAGCTAGCAAACTGTTTTAGAAGTTCTGAAATTCATCACATCTTTGTAAACAAGTAACAGAATTATCCCATTTTTGAACTGATAGTCCTTGTAGAGATTCAACTTTAACAATATTGGAGTTTGCATAGCCTTTAAAATCTCTCAAAATGATCAAAACTATATAAAGAAGTAAGTGAGTAAAAACTTACAAAAGAACTTGAGGGTGTAGCTGACATTATTTCTATAGGCTGGTCTTCTGGTACAGTCTCTAATTCAACTGTATCTCTTGGCTTTAATATAAAAACAAAATTATAACTTTAATAATGATAAATGTCGACAGTTCTTAAATAGATGGATTTATTACATACCAATATGCTATATATACATCCCAAGATTCCAGTCCGGGACAAAGAACAATTTTTGATCAAATGTCTTACATTTTCAAGAGAATAAATCACAGCTTTAACTTCAATATTTTGCCAGATTGACAAAATCTGACATTTTTGTCAATTACTTTATCGATATATAAGCTGGCAGATAGTAAATTGACATTCTACAACAAACATCTAGAAAACATCAAATGAGGGTTCGAATACTTCTGAATTTGTAACTCTGTGAAATCAGGGCATCAGAAGGTTGAAATATTAAGAAAATAATGAAATAATAAATTACTTACAGATGTGGGTTTTGCGAGAATTCGTTTAACAGATCTATATCTATCATACAGTGGTCTCATTAAATCTTTCTCCATTTTATTTGTCTAAAAAACAACACAGAATATAATAATATGTCTATCGCACACGGTCACTATTTGGATTGAAGATAACAAGCTGTTGTCATGCAAGATGCGCCCACATTTTGCAGGAGATGGACAGAAAACAAACTAAAAAAATAGGCGACATAATCCAGGAAGTTATGCTCCGATATGCGTGCATATCAAAAGGAATCGAAATCTCTGGGGTATAAACATATATTTTAAGTTTCATCAAAATCAGATAAAAACTCTGACCTCTAGAGGGTCCACAACCTTGGAATTACATACTGTTACACTATTTGTGTACAAAGAAGCGGCCATTTTGTTGGATAGTTTCGGTCTGATTTTCACGAAATTCGAACTCAATCTTCATTGAAATTGAAAAATTTAAATGATTTTTAAAATCAGATAAAAATTGTAACCTATAGAGGGTCTACAAATTTTTTTGTACAATCAGGGGCCATAAGGAGATCTTTGGTATATAAACACATGTTTTCATCAAAATCTGATCAAAATTGTGACCTCTAGAGGATCCATAACCTTGATATTACATACTTTAACACTATTTGTATATATAGAGTGGCCATTTTGTCTGGCAGTTTCGGTACAATTTTCATGTAATACGAACTCAATCATCATTATGGTGTAATGGTGAATAATTTGAATGTTTTTTTTTAAATCAGATAAAAATTGTGACCTCTGGGCGGACCACAAGCTAAAAACAACCAGGGGCCATTATCCAGGAAGTTACATTCCGATATAAATGATTATCGAAAGGAACTAAGATATTTGTGATATAAACACAAATTTAAAGTTTAATCAAAATCGGATCAAAATTGTCACCTCTAAAGGATGAAGAACCTTGATATGACATACTTTTTCACTATTTACGTTCAAGGAGTGGCCATTTTGTCCGGCAGTTTCTGTCTGATTTTGTCGAAATTCGAACACAACCCTCATTATGGTGTAATGGTGATATATTTAAATGTTTTTTTTAAATCGTATATAAATTGTGAGGTCTACATTTACCAAAGGTAAAAATGATATATTTCGTACAATCGGGGGCCATAATCCAGGAAGTTACAGTCCTATATGTGTGAAAATCGAAAGGAACCAGAATCTTTGGGCTAAAAAGATACTTTTCAAGTCTCATCAAAATCGGATGAAAATGTGACCTCTAGAGTGTCCACAAGCTAAAAACGTGATTTTTCATACAATCAGGGGCCATAATCCATGAAGTTATGGTCCGGTACACACAAATACACCTATATTTCAAGTTTCGTTAAAATCGGATAAAAATTGTATCTAGCAGAGTGTCCACAAACAAAATGTGACTGGACACACGAACGGACGGACAGGAGTGATGACAATATACGTTCACATGAAAATGTGGGCGTATAAAAATGTGTGATCGCATACATATTTCATCAGCTGTTTCGTCCCAAACACCTTTACAATTTATACATCCGTAAAACAGACCAAGTAAGAATTCTGATCTATATAGCGAAGCTGGTCTAGAATATATATTAATAATAAAAGGTGTAACTAGTATCATCCATAGGAGCACACATTTGTGATTAGACAAAAATTTGATCACATATAAACACACACACATATATTATACAACAATATGATCTTATATATTAGAGCAAAGAATTTGGATGGAAACTTTCAAAAGTGAACTCAAATGTAATTCCACTGGGGTACAGCGATAAAGTTTTTCGTGCATATTTAAGTAGCGAAGAATTTAAAGTTTCCTGGATTACTTACCGGGCGGCCAAAAAGATTCTCAAAATGTAGAAGTGATTTTTGTATAGCCAGCTTTTCTTCTTGTACCTGTTCTCTTATCATCATCTAAAAAATAACATTACAACATTACATTGGAACTTGAATTATGTCATAGACTCGGGATAAATAGGATATATCTGATCATAATATGTGTGATTATGAGCCTGGAAAATTTGAATTTAGAATAAATGGAATGAAACAGGGTTTAATGTCTCATCACAACTGCCATTTTGAGACCAGAGGGATAATTTTGCCAAGACAGTGGTTTTTGCACCCACTATTATGTCAGAGATCTTTTGCTTATGTGCCAAGGTGTTGACCTCAGGTTTTTCATTTCATCTGAACGAAAATGGTAAAGAACTTTCTCAGCCATCAGCAGGATCAAACCCGGGACCTACTGTTTTGTTTAAAGAGCCAGTGCCATCCTTACTCACTGAGCAACAGTGGCTCAGTGAGTATTTAAGAAACCAGTCCTAAATGTTTAAGTGACCGACTTCTAATTCATCATTCCTTTCTTGCAGAAAACTATGGTAAATATTTATATCTATAGAGGTAAGTAACAACATTCTTACTGATATATCATTTGGTCTTTTTGCTTCAGCTCTTTTTTCTTCCAATCTTTTTAATAACATTTCTAATGTTTGTTGTATAGATGATGATAAAATACTAGCTGGTGGATCACTTCTTTCACCAGATGATGAAGCTCCACTACCATGACGACTACGACTACCCATTTCAGCCTCTTCTTTCAATTCTAAATATAATAAACAAGCCATGACAATAATCTAAAATCTCAATGACAACAGCTAAAATAGACTAAAGAACAAATTGGCTGTTCCATCTTAAATACATTTTTTCATTATCAAATGTTGTGCTATGTCAGTTTTTGGCGTATTTTTTTACCTCTGATTAGCAAGATGTTTTTCCTGAAGAATATGACAGCTTTTTATATATATAATATATATAATATAAACTACAATTCTAACTGCATTTATTGTGTTTTAAGGTTAAATTCTTAGAAATTCTAAATAGATGGCATATGAATTGACTGGCAGGTAGGTTCTCTAGTCAATTAATTTCACTGTCAGTCAGTCAAAACGAGCAGATATGAGTGAATAAAGAGCTTTGGCCCTGAGTTCACAATGCATTCTCAGAATATAAGGCTAAAGATTTTGAGTAAATTCTTAACTTAAGTCTAAGAATGCTTTGGGAACTCGGGGCTAGATAAAATGCTTAGGAGTGATGAAATAAATCTATTTACAGATACTTACTTTTTAAATCTTTTCTAGCTTTTGATAGTTCATGCATATTTTTCTTTATTTCTGGTCGACTAGCCTTTTCACTCTGTGAGGGCTGAAAATAAATTAACATAACATTCATATAATCCTTTCAATAAAATTAAAGCTCAAATCAAACATTAACTTTATCTTTTAAGTAATAAATAAAACAAACTTACTCTGTAGCCGTGATCTCTTTCAAAACTTTCCTCAAAGTTCTTAATTTTCTTTTTAAACACTGAAAAATAAATCATTTTATTGAAAAAATTAAATAACATCCAAAAATGTGAACTATGTACAAAGAAGATGCTAATTTGACACTAAATATTACATTTTTATCTAATAATTATGATCAAGAATAAAGATAATCAATGAAAAATTGGTTAAAGTAATCCTAATATTCTTAAACATTGAAATTTGGCTAACAAGAGTTTAACTTTGGAAATTCAAACAATGCAGATTTTTTAGTGGTAGAATACAGCTCTAATTTTTACTCAATACACCATAATTTCAGCTTTACTATGATCATGTTCACATCAATAAACCAGAATTACTATGGCCGCCATTCTAGTAACTGACACTAACAGCTATTTCATTTTTATGCATGTATACCAAAGAAGTAGACTTTGCCTAGATAGTGTACCTTCTTCAAATTCCAACGCACAAGTGGTCTTTTATAATTACTATTAATGTGTACATGGTCAAACCCTCCTTGAATGGATGGATGGAGAGAGAGAGAAACTAGGTCATTTCAGAACTAACTTAAAAGTTTAATTTTATTTTAATAATTTGCATGCACATAGCAGTCTTTAGCTGTGGAGGAAACCGGAGAACCTGTGGAAAACCCACAAGGATGGACACTGCTTGACTCAATGACAGACCTCATGGTGAAAGGCGATAAACTATTCGGCCATCACACCCCAACCAATCAGAATGGACTCTTACCAATGTCATATCAGCAGACATGGTCTGTGACAAGTGAGAACCAGGAGTGAACTTTGAAATTATTAACAATATCAAAATTTAAAAAAAAGAAGAAAAAAAAAGAGGAGATAATCAAAATAATGTATGACCCATAACTACCTTGAATTTTCTTTGTTAACTGTCTTAGTTTTTGACTTATTTCATCATCTGGTGCAGAGCTGAATAGAAAAAAAAACATATATTTTAAAAACATCTAACATTACATAGTCTTTCTGATAAATCCATGAATTCCATATACTCTTTTACGACGGATAATAGAATCACACCATTTTTGGTTGGTCAGTTAATCACACAATATTTTTCACATTAAATTGAATTTGTGCGTCATTTGCACCAATATCTAGTTTGTCATTACTTAATCCACTCTAAAAACTTCTCAAATTGATTATTTTAAACAATTAATTAAGAAAAAAAATAGCAACGGTAGATAATCTCCTGGCTTGGATTCGAGCGGATAGTAAAGAGGCCCATCAAGTGGTGACACGGGTTAGTTTAAATCATCTGTGAAATCTTTGTAAATATTGAATAGAACATTTTGCAAGGGATTCATTATCCCTCATAATATAAAGATCAGTGGCTTTAAATATAAACTATTAAATATTTTATATGAGTGATTGATAAACTAACCCGTGTTTTTGGTATCTATCTTGATCAACAGGTGGTGATGGTGGTATATCTGTATTCAATGCCACACTACAAATAAACCAAAAAAAAAAATATAATCAATATAAAATAATCAAGCTCTTTATTTCCCTCTTTTCTCTTTAACTAAATATGTATAGGTTTCAATATTTTAATCCTTTATAAAAAGGAAACTCTTTCTTCGTTTTATCTCCTCTGGATGAAAATGAAAATAATTCATGAAGAATCTGGTCAATGTATATCAGTTCATTAAATAAAACAAGTCTAAACCTTATATGTAAATAATCACAGGGAAAATAGCTGAAATAATGGAGATTAACTATATAAAAAATAAACTAGCACTAAACTAAAATATAATGCCATTGTTAATTAGCTGGCTCACTAACTACACAATAAAAAGCAGAACAAATACAAAACATTCACAAAATATTATAAGAATACATGTATCAATTTCCAATTAAATATATTCATTTCAAAACTGGACTACTTTTTATAGTTTAAACTACATGTAAAGAGTATTTTCTTATTGAAGTCACCAAGTGTACATTTTCATAAAAATAATTAATCTCAGCATCTTTCTTAGACTATCTACATTTTCTGAAGTTTATGTATGAAAACTTTTCCCAGGTCACTGAAAATTGCAGATTTTACAGAAAGCTTACATATTCATCTACCAGGAGAGAAATATCTTAATCACACAAAACATGAAATTGATAATTTATTGAATTGTTAGATTGTCAGAGAAAGTTGTGTATTTATGAGATTATCTGTTTAGTTAATGTTGTGTTTATACATCATACTGATTGACATCAGGGACAGGTTAATTGCAACATTACAATAAATAAATGTAATTACATTTGTCCATTCATTTAGAAATTACAAAAGACTGCTGTGAAATAAGTTCAAAAAGAAATTTCACATACATGCCATATTTCACTGAGCGAAACTCGTTGAAAATAATACTATACAATATTTCTGAAATACAATGCATACATTTACATACAATAAATAAAAATGCTGAATATTCATGGAATAACTATAACCAATTTGTTAATTTAAAGAGCTCTAATGCACTGAGAAAACAAATATTTCTTGTAAGAAAAGACTGTCGATGTCATTCACCATGCCTAATAGATGCATTAAAATCAAACAGATCGAGGAATGTATGGTAGTCAACTTTTATCTTGTTTACCATGCTCAAAGTATTTGTTTGAAGATAAAAGGTATTAAATGGAAAATCTAAAGTGTTAAAAAAATCTGTGTTTAATTAAGATTAGAAATGCTATTGTAAGTAAATCATAATCTTAGATACTATTTAAAAATCACCTTGTAAATGATTGATTGATCATTAAATTAGCACTGGGTGATGGAGGAGCTTCCTTATGTGAACAAGATTCATTTGATCTAAAATTCATAAAGGTTACAATACATTTCTAGTTTATTTTAAAATCACTGGAACTCTATAGATATATAATTAATTTCATGTATATGTATATTTAAGAATGCATATTAAGAATGACATTAAATTTTGTATGGAGTTTGCATCTCAACACAATAATTTTGGTACTAAAATACAGTTGTTTTTTTCCCTATATTCACTTAAACAATTCTAGGGAGGAGAAATTTGGAAGGATTACAGCATTTTCGCCTACGCTTCATCAAATTCCTTAATTTCTCATAACCTCCGAAATACTGGTCAATCCTGCACGCATTTACCTATCTTGAAACTAGGACATTCTAGTCCGAGTACAGTGCTATTACAATCAAAATTATTTGATTCGAATAATTGCTCCTGCACTTGTGTTCCAAATCTAAATATATATACGCATCTGTAAAGTGTCTTATTTAATTTATCTTATCTAAGAACATAGTTTTATATTCCCCAAAAAAAAGAAAAAAAAAGCCACTGCCCACATAAAACAGAAATTTATTCACCACTATAAACAAATTTACCTCACCCAGATTCCCAGACAATCACTCTCTGTACTTGACGATACAATAAAATAATTCACCAACACAAAAAAGGCTATTTACAAAACACACACCCAAACCATTTTAAGAATAAACAGACTAGAAGTCAGACAAGAACAGACATCGTCTGCTTTACAGAAATTAAAACAAAAAAAAAATTAAGATTTCTGTTAAAAAAAAAAAAATAGGTGTTGATATGTGCCAGGCCAGTGATATTTGTTTGTTATATGTTATTGATAATAAAATCACCTGGTTTGCTCGGAGAATGTTTTAGCACTGGGTGACATAGGTGCTTCTTCTACATCTCCATTGTAAGGTAGCCAACTAAAAACATACAGTTTATAATAATATCTAATAGCTCTACTTTTATTACAAAATAGCTCTACTTTATCATTAATTATGACTGCACAAAAAATCATAACAATGATTATGGTTTATTAAAATCTGTATATCTTTACAAATAAACAATAAATTTCTATGTTTGTGAAATATAGAAATACTGCTAAACAATTATTTAGTTACTTTTTAATTTCATGAATAAAAAATATTTCAAAATATGATTTCTAGCTCTAAGTACATAGATGTATGTAAATATAGATCACCAAATCTAGAATATACCACCAAGACCAAAAGCATAAATTACTTTTAAAACATAATAGTCCTAGCTCTCTATTGCTCTAATACCAGTAAGAAAAAGATGATATACGCTGGTTGTTTTGAGGAATAAGCCCAGTGCATATCATTTCAGACCATGACACAGATTCCGGTTCTGTAATTACAATAGTTTCGATAAAGTATATGACGTATTCATATACAGTTCTCAATAACGAAAAATACCTGTTCGAATCCTTGTTCCGTAATAACAAAATACACGATTCTGACAATGTCTGTTTATTCGATAAACCAAAACTATGGTTAGTAATGTATATAAATATACCCTATAAATCCGATAAGTTGCACGTATAATCTATTTATATAGGTACTATAACTATATATAATATAGTATTAGGTGTATATTATATCACCTGTTAAAACCTCGCATATAAAAAGCTGCAGGAGAAAGTGGTGCCTCCTCTACATCTATTTCAATATCTTCGTACAGCCAGCTATAACTATATATATAGTATAGACTAATAAGTACAAATTTTATTCTTATGTTTTACTCTTTAAAAATAACATATATTAAATACTTTACTTTCATACTTAAGATAAAAGAAAGGCATGGCTAATGATCTACCTGATATGTTAAATTCCCACTAAACTATGGATTGACATTCTTGTGTACATTAGAATGGCATCAGGTCTAACATCACTTTAAAACAGTATATATGGCAATATAGGTCATTTTGAAACTATCATGGTATTTTGAAGCTATCAGGTTACTTTGAAGTTATCATGGTTATTTTGAAACTACCATGGTTACTATACGAAAGCTATCATGGTTACTTTGAAGCTATCATGGGTACTTTGAAGCTATCATGATTACTGCAGGGTTACTTTGAAGCTATCATAGTTACTTTGAAGCTATCATGGTTATTATGAAGCTATCATAGTTACTTTGAAACTATCATGGTTATTATGAAGTCATTATGGTTACTTTGAAAGTACCAAGGTTGTGAAGCCATCATGGTTATTATGAAGCTTTCGTGGTTAACATTATGAAGCTTTCATGATTATCTTCATTTTACATGGTTGCGCTTTGTTACGGATTTGATAAATTCAGTGTTTAGAAATCTGAATATGTACCAAAAATAATCCAAAAATTGAATCAATTTCTAAACTTTATTTAAATTTCAATGCAGAATACTGGAATACTAAAATCATCATTTGATGACCTTATATTTGAGTACGGTTCCTTTGCCAGATAAGACCACCCTTAGCTTCTATAATGTTGCATGCTTCTACTAAGTTTAAACATTAACAACTTAGATCAATCTGATTTTATTGTCAAATTCCACCAAAACATTTAATCATAGGTCTAAAATAAATACGTGCAGTGTTTCTGACCTTCTATTTTGTAATCTAAGCTACATGAATTATCAAACTAAACAGGGAGAAGGAGGAGCACACATCACACTTGAAACCAATTTGTTCTACATATCAATATCCAAAGTAAATAATATACTATTAGAAAAACATGCATCAGGCCAAAACCAATTGAATTTTTGTTCTTCAAGAATGCCTATTAAACTTTTCTTGTTTCTTTGGGGAAAAAATGATTTAAAAAAAATACTTTGTTGCTCTTCTTAAAAGATTTCTGTTGAAATTTGGCTATATATTTATCAAGAATATGAATAACTAAAAATTAAATTGTTTTGGCCGCACTGTATCTCTATAAAATAGATTATATAAAACTAAGCAATCAAAAATCTAATTACATGAAATCTACAATGGATGAAATAATACTAATAATAATACCTACCCATTCTTTTTTTTAAGTTTACTACTTCTAGGTGATAGAATAACACTAGGATCAGTTTCTTCCTCATTCTCTTTATCACACTCATTCTGTACTGGTATATACCCCATAGACTGGGCTTTCATAGCAGGTATTGGGTCTGAAATTATTCAAATATATATAACATCAACAATTGATTGGGAAATAAAATGGGGAGTTCTCCTACTGAACTCTTAAAGAGGCATTAGGCAAGATTAGAGAAAGAGTTGAGAGTTCTCATTAACATAATTTCTGGGGGAATCAGGTTGCGAGTGGCTAGTATTCATCAACATAATATAAAAGGATGAGGTGGCGACATAATTTTCCTAGATAGGTTCAAGGGGGTGTGGATGAGATTTTATCAATGTATTTACTCAATGCCATGTTTCAGTGGGATGGAGTGGAAAGCTTAACAATGTAACTTTTAAGAGATATGAGGTGGAGAGTATGTCAAAAGAAAGATGTTATGGCCATTTTTTTCCAAAGTAATTTCAAGGGATGGGAAGGAGTCAATGTCATTTTTTAGGAGGGATTTGGATGTTACTGATAGATAAACTGATTACAATGTAAACACCTACCTGAACTATCAACATGTTCATGTAGGATAGTTAAATCTAGTGGAGGTATAAATGGTTTTCTACTGTTTCCTGGTGAGCGATCGGGTGATGCAGCTTGTTTTATATTCTCTTTCTCTTCTCGCAGTAGGAAATCAATATCTGGTCGAATACTATGATTGCTTAAACTGTCTGGTTTAGATGGGTTATTTTTGGAAACTATCTCGGTTTCTTTTAACAAATCATCTAATGCCTCCTCTTCTTTCTCTAAACTTTTTCTACCTTTACGACTTGGTGTTCTTCTTACTGGTCCACTCGGTTTCTTGAACTAAAAGTATAATAACAAATCATATAATATTCCAATTAAATTTTTTTTACCTTTTTGTTTTCAATATAATGTGTTAGTTCAAGCACACAATATTTATTTCAAGTCGCTGAAAAATTTTGAAACCTTTGCAAACCAATTTTTTTATGAAAGTTGAATCTCTGAAAGCAACAGCTAGCATCCACTACAGATGATTTAAACAAACCAACACCACGAACATGGGTAAAATCTTATAGATAACATGACCTAGAATTAGAATTTAACCATAAAACACAATAATTACACTTAATTAAACAAGAGCTAAATCTGCCTATTGCAGGTCTTTCTTTAGGCCTGAAATGTTATCTAAACTAACTTATCCAGACCATAATCAACTCTCGATGGCATTGCTAGCCTGCAATGTTTATTGGATTAGGTTCAGATTTGCTGTTCAACTTCCATTCATACTTTAATCATGAAATGGATAATCGAGATTATGTTTTTTTATCGTACTGACTTTGGTAATGATGATCGAGACTAAGCCGAAAATTCAATCACTAAAATCTTGGTTCAGAGTGGATCAATTTGACTGAAATTTTCAGCAAATTCCCTTTACATTATCTAGTTTTTAACTATTATAGTGAGAACTACCAGCTCTTTATCTAATCTCCCATAATGTATCTTTAAATGTTTTTTATATGTAAAACACTTCAAAATATATATTTTTCGAATCTGTAGTAAACAAAATTCGAAGAATGTGGTGACCCTTCAGGACTCAATCTTATGAAAATGTATAACCATTCGTTGTGAAAATTCTTAAGTACGAGTCCCCGATGACCATATAAAGGAAACATCTGCGCAATCTCACTTAAGTCTGATAAGTTTGAACTGAACGAAACTAGTCACTTCATGAGAGAAATCAGGGACGGCTACTCCCCACTCATAGATTTCTAATTTTAGTAAACAAAATACATCAAAATTGACTGCCTGTCAACTTACCCCTTGTAGAAGATTATCTGGTTTTACTGTTTCAAATACATCCACATCATCTTCATCTATAAACGGACTACAATAAAACATTATACAGATATAATACACTAGTTAATATACTAATAAGTACTGAAACAGTAACACCCCAACATTAATTAATTTTTAGTCCTTCAGTTTCAATAAATAAATAGCCATAATTAAGTCTTGTGAATGATGTTTTGTTGAAAACTTCAAAACATAAAAAGCATGTACAGATTCGTGTGTACATAGAAGAACCCTTGGTTGTTGAATTATATAAAATAAGCATGTGTTTGTCCCAAAATGACCAAAGTATTCAAACTCTTCCAATAAAACTGCGGGACGTTTGGACAAACCCTGTAAGTACACTGGTACAACTTACGTAGCAAGGATCAATAAAATAATGTTTGTACCTACCTGGGATTTTTTGATGAGACAGTCAATGATTTAGACATTGGATCCTGTGCCTGAAAATGCAACAAACAACTTTCTTCATATTCTAGTACAACAATAACTTGACTATATTATACATGAACAATCCTCAACTTCTAGAACTTAAAGGACAACACTGACTTTTGCAAAGGCTTCTAAAGTTAATTTGCAGCTCATGCAAATCAATGGTCAACAACAGCTCGAGATATAATATCTCATCCACTAATTAATGTGTTAATTAAAATTAAAATATTTAAAAGGTTGACAGTTGAGATTCAGCATAGTTGAAACTAATTCCAAATGAGATCAAGAATGACAGCTTATGTTGTCCTTTAAGTCAACATTATATACATGCAGTTTCAGGAACGGAACATCAAGATAAGAAAGATTTCACCTCTATGAAAAAATTCTTTTGATTTATATTTACAGGATTGGTAGATAAAGGTTCAAAAACAATGTTAATGGTTTTAATATTGTTTATATACCGGTTTATGTATAGTGATTATGGCATGTTACCAATATTCAATGTTTTACAGATATATCTTCTCCACCAAGTACTAGGTGCACATGTCTATAACAAGTCAGATAATTCTATTGGGCTTGTCTTATAAACTCTATAGCATTTATATGTAAACAAAATTTTTTATTCCCCCCCCCCCCAAATATTGCATTTATAACGAAATAGTTATGAGACTTCCTTAGTAAAGAAGATCTAAATATATACGCAATTTCAGGAAATTACTTGCAGATATCTAACATATACCCACAAGGCACATTTATTTCATAAAAATATTACATTATAAATATCAAGTATGTAAATATATATATCACTCAGGGTCACACTAAATACCATGACATGACACAGTGGTAAGCTACCTAGTTCTCTAGCATTTAGCTCACTCTTGCTAGGTGCAAACTTTGTGTCGCTGAATAAAACACTTTATATTTCTTAGAGCAAGGTAATCATAATATAGCACACAATTCTGTATGTCGAAAAAGAAATGGTCTCTTAAGGGAACTAAAAACATAACCTTATGGTCCCTGTCTTTAGTCTGAAGTAATCGCACAAGATTTTAAAATTTTGTTACTTTTTACATGGCTGCAGTTAGACATTAACATTTGAAATGGTTAAATCCTTAAATGAAGCAATCTTTTCCCAATTACAATAAAAGTCGTAACAAATATTTATTTGAAAAACAAACTGCTTTCTTTAAAAATACCAACTGGAAAACAATTAACCTTATACATATATTGATGAACTTAAAACAATATTTTGATTGTGAAGTAATAGTGTTGAACTAACATGGAGTGAGGAATTTAAGAGTTCAAATGAGTTCACATCAATTTACAGAGAATAAAATCTATTTACCTGTACTATTACAACACCTTTACTTTCAAAAAATTCAAAAGCTGTAGAAGTTGGTCGTTGTTTGGTTTTATTATCAAATGTAACGTCTGCTACACCATAAGTATCATCATGATTCTCAAACTGATTAATTAAATCTGTTATCTGTATACTTGGACCTAATGTTTCATCACTGTCACAGAAAAATAATAATTACAATGCTATATATCTATTCATATTTATTTCAACAGCCATACACTATTACAACATATTGGATGTACAGAAGACAACTGCTTGCTTTGCAATGTAACTCATTACTATTCATATAAAGGTCATGAATATTCATGTTAACAATTACAATATGTGTAATATATCTTTGTAACATTGGTCCAAAATTATACTACAATAAAATTGAAATCCGTTTCAAATAAATAGGGTCTAGTAAACTGGTCACCAGTCCATGGAAATACAAGTTATCTCATGACACTGTACTAATTTGAACATTTCATTGTCTTCTGTCAAAGACTTGAACGATGGGACCATAAATCAAATCTTCAGTGGAATTTTCCATAATAATGAGTCATGTGCTGCTGATTTAAGTCAGGGCAGCAAGGGCAGCAAAAAAAAAACAAAACAAGCCAACAGTGAGGCTGATGTCCCCCGCTGAAATCCCGAAATAAATAGATGACATATATTAATTAATTGCATGTTTATCTTTTTCAAAAGTATCCAGCAATCAAACTGATTATTAAGTATACATTAAGTTTCATCACTCTCTATCAGATAGAATCAAAATAAACAAGGCATTGACCTAATAAACACATACACCAAGTTTGAACATTCTAGCTCAATTAAAAGTTATCGTGTCCCAAAGCATCAACCAATCAAATTGCTTATCTCTGCTTACCCTAAGCGGAAAATGCTCATCTTCGAACTCCATCAAGGCATTGACCTAATCAACACATACACCAAGTTTGAACATTCTAGCCCAATTAGGAAGAGAGTTATCGTGTCCCAAAGCATCAACCAATCAAATTGCTTATCTCTGCTTACCCTAAGCGGAAAATGCTCATCTTCGAACTCCATCAAGGCATTGACCTAATAAACACATATACCAAGTTTGAACATTCTAGCTCAATTAGGAAGAGAGTTATTGTGTCCCAAAAAGTGTGACGGACAGACAGACGGACAGACAGACGGACGGACGGACGGACGGACGGACGGACAGACAGACGGACGAACCCATTTTAATAGTCCCCTGCTTTCTTCGAAAGGCGGGGGACAAAAAAAAAAAATCTTCAAACAACAACATTTCATTCGAACTCCATTGATGTAACTTTGTAACTCCATTGATGTAACTTTGTAGTCAAATCAACACAGAGAATGATTAACCTAAAACTTACCAATCATCCTTTTCATAGAAAGACTGGCCTTGAGAATTAACATCTGAAATCATATTGATGTAAATTATTATGACACGATTCAGCATTTTAATCTTGGGGATTGATCATTTAAGATCATTTAGTCAAATCATTATAAATATCTATTTAACTATAAAACTATTTATAGCTTAATGTAACAACTGGGGTATAATGTCCACTCAACATAACAAGGTCATTTTGGGACTACCAAATGCTAGATTTTTATTTGAACAATTTGGGGTCTTCAGCAGTGAGAGGAAACTACAGGATGCATAAGAAACCCACAAGGTTAGGCAGGCCCAATTGAAGGATCGAAACCATGACACTTTACTGAAGGGCAGACCTTAAGGTCTAAAGCACACACACTTGACATTTAGACCAACCTAGTATGTTCTGCAAACCGATATATTCACATGCTTTCCAATCAAGTATTGACTAATCAATAAAAGCCAGTATATATTAACCTAATTTATTTTATGATATTATTGAATATTACAATAATAAATACCTGAGTCAGTAGCAAATGATAAATTATCTTTCTCGGGACTAACACTAAAATCATCATCACCAAACATCATTAAACCAGTAATAGTATCACTGATAGCTTTCTCTACAGCTCTGTTTTAAAATCAAATATAAAGTCAGTTAGATTTCTGAGAAACATGGATAAAAATAATGTAGACGTATAAAAATGGAAATGCCCAGAAAACATGTTCGGGGCACTGTCCTTTTCAAAATCCAAAGGTGTGCTAGCATGCTGATAATTAGGCAGACTAAATATTTGCATAGTTGTGCTCAATAATTTACATGTATGCTATGCCACAGACAACTATGTCTATAGTAATAGTATATAATAGATATACCTTGAAGTTCTGGCTGTAACAACAGGAGATTCAATCATACTGTATCCTTCACTGTCAATATAAAATATAACTATATATACAACACAATTACCTAATAATTAATTAAAACGCATTTAATAAAATTCATAATCTCAATTCATGAGACTTCAGAGTATCCACATAATTGTTCTTGACTTTTAAGATGTCTTTTCATGGTCTAAAGTGAAATTTAAAATAAAAAATCTAGAATTAAAATAGTAATGAAAATATGTAACATCTATCTATTTACATCCATTCATCCACCTATATTTATCTAATAGTAAGACTAACCTATCTAAAGCAAAGGGGGACGCGCGTCCACCAAACTCGTCATCACTAGCTAATGTTCTGGGACTGGCCGGTATGTTATTTATAGAAGGTACTGCACCAATAGAGTCATCACTTGTATCCCAGTCATCTTGATACTGGTTACTCTCATAATTTCTCATCTTATTCTGTAGCAAAATAAAATCAATCATCAACCACAAGTCACAAATCACAAGGTTTCTAACCTTGATGTAATACTTGTTAACCCTATCATAATTCTCAATTTATTCTGCAGCAAAATACAATTAGTTATTACAAATCACAAGGCATTTAACCTTGATGCAATGGCCTTTTGAAACTGTCATCTTATTTGTGGTAAAATTCAATGTCACAAATCACAAGGTGATGTAATACTTGCTGACCCAGTCATATTTCTCATTTTATTCTGTAGAAAAATACAATCAGTTATCACTATATGTCACATATCACAACATTTTTAGTTTTGATGCAATATCATAATGTTACAGATGGAAATCAACATTGTCAAATTTATCAATAATAAATAAAGGTCAATTGCCGTTACAAGATCAAAAGTATTCAAGATTAGGTTGCTCAACTCACTGGCTATATTCAATGACTGGTTTTGATTGCATCAGACAGAGTTTTAAATTATTTTAGGAAATTAAATTGCGACATCTGTTGTGTGTCATCAGATCTGACTTTGACATATGATTATTAAACAAATATATCAAATAATACAAACTTTTCATTTAAAACCTACATTAAAGCTACATATTAATCCTATTTAACCTCCTACTATTCCGCTTCATTCAGGCTTATTAAGACAGCCCAGGTAAGGAACTGGTTTCATATGATTAAAACAACCGTTCATTTAATACCCATAATAAAGCTATATAAATAATCATATTTTCTACCTTTCTAGGAGAAGGAACAGGTCTCATTTCTTCAATATGTACACTTAACTTTGGAGGTGGAGGCCGAGGTGGGGCAACTTTCTGTCTGCGTTTTTCCTAAAAAAAAAACAAACAAAAAACAATAGAAATCATTCACCAATTGTATTGGTTTCCCATTTTATTTTAATGTATACAACCAAACTAACTAATTACTTAATCCAATTATACTAGTTTTGGGTAATGTAACAGGCTTAGATATAATTACTGAAATTTTTTCTTACCCATAGGACTAAAGGTGAGTCTTCATAGTCCAATTTAAATAATGTATCATAATCTGTAATAAACTTGGCAGTAATCTGATTAATAACACCTTGATCCTTTAATCCATCTAATCCTTGACCACATCTAAAGGATAAGTAAATAGATATATAAATATGTATTATTATTATCTACCAGGGACAATTAACATGTAATAATCTAAAATTGGATTTTACAAGATTACCTATATATAACAGATTACCACGGATATTGATATTCCAGTAGACAACCAAAAAACAACTGGCTCTGTCCTAAACTTTAGGCTTCTAGAGTTTTTTTGCCCTGAACTCAGTATTAAAGAGGAATTATCACTCTTCTCACCAAGAAAATAAATTTAAAATAAAGTTACCAAAAAGTGTTCAACTATGGAGGTATGTTGCACCTGAGCACACTAAACTTTTAAAGAATGTGCATGGCTCATATAAATTGAAAGTTAAAACAGCTACATCTCAGCAATAACTTGACATGTTGATCTCAAATTTCAAAACAATCTAATTTGCTCATTCAATGATAAAAGTATCTAAACTAAAACAAATGATTATAAAAGATAAATAATCAACACAGAAGAAATATACAAGAACATAGTAAGAAGTAAATGTAGGTAAATGTAGATCATTATAAAGCCTTTAAAAATAAACAGCTTTCCAATATTTTCTTAAAAATAGCTATAGATTGGCTATTCAACAGTTTTGGTGTTTGTGCACTTAAACAGAGGTAGCCATACATCCTGGTTACTCAACAAATCAATCTGCTGATTAATGTAATACATAATAGGATCATGTCAGTAAGAATTATTCATTATTATTGAGCAATTGTGTCTGCTACTCACGTCTGCTATTTGTCACCTGATGACAAGATGGTAAAAACATCAGATTAAGGTTATATATAATTTAGAGACAAGGAAATGGTGCAGAGTACATACTGTAGTAGAGTAAACTAGTAATCAAACATTCATGACCTTTATAGAGCTATTCATTACTAACAATACACCATCACGTAATGTCCACAATATAACCAAAAGTCATTATTAACATGGTGTTTCTTTATAATCTATCACATTTATCAAGTTAAAAATAGATTACACACACAAGGTTCAATTTGGATAACATTAAAAACATCAAATGTTAAATGTCAAAGTGCATATTTAGTTAGCATAATTTTGCAAGTCATCAAATTACTCAATTAATATGTATAAATAGGCAAAGGGCCAGAATTCTTTTATAGCTTAGTAATATTTAAAATTTGATTTGCATACTTTTAAACCCACTTGTATCAATGGATACTTTGTGATATCTGGGACTTCTCCTTTAATCAAAATGGCAGACGTTCAAATCGATATAAGATTTATTCCAAATGGCAGAGGTGGACGAGGTTTAACTGATAATAATCACAGAGATAGAATAAAAATGAGACGGCACGATAAAATTCACTGGAAGTGTTCCAAGACTATACATGTCCTGCAACTATTAATACCAAAATCAATTGTCTACTTCAATTTGATATAAAAGTTTCCTATCTTGCCAAGCTTATTAATAGCAGTAGTCATTTTGTTTAATGTGAGTGTGAAATAGGCCTATTTAACAACCGCTTCCATCAAGGTGATATCACAAGCAATACAAACTATAGTTTATAATACTACTGTTTTTGGATTATAAAAGGCAAAAGATTATCGGCCAAATATAAAAGCATGCGTGAAAATCTTGGACAAACCGATTCATTCTTTTCTGAAACCAGAAATTAAAAGGACTAGCTTACCTGAACAAATTAGGACCAAACACAATTCCTAGAGCCATGGAGTTCATTTTATTAAGATATTCATGATGAGCCACTATGACTAAAAACTGAGCTAAAAACTTCAACAAGTTATAATTATTGAGTGGTAGTTCTTTCAATGCCACCTTTAATTGTTGAATACATCTGACACTGTCAACTTGATTAGCTGAAAGGGAAATCACATGTCTGAACTCACTAATGACTTCAAATTAATCATTTAATTAACAGGATATCAGGTCAGTTACTGTCAAATTTGAGACTCAATGCTGCTGAATGTCATTTGCGGGATTTTAAATCAATTGCACAGTACAATATTGTGAAAGTTGAATCTCTATAATTTCTATTAATCCAGAAATAGTTCCATTCTATATAGTACTTACAAAGATATAAATAAGCCAGCACAACCTTACATGCTGGGTAAAAAATCTTTTGAAGGTCCTCTTTACAATACAACTGGACAGACATTTATGAAACTGTATACAATTTGAAACAGTACTCCTGATAGCCAAATTAATGCATAGATATTGATATTAATTTGAAATCCTACCTTCATAGATATCAACAAATTGATTAGTCATTCGTTCGGGAATAGTCGAGTCGGTCATTTCACGTAGAAACAGTTTAAGAGTGCTAGCCACTGCCATGACATCATGATCTTCCTCCAGATCAGCATCTCCAGTCTGATCAAATGATGATTTGATTTTATCTACAATTCTAGCACTGCCATTAACTCGAAATATCCCTTCTTGATCCAAACCTACAAAATAATATACTTGCTTTTAGAAAAAAACAAGCCAACAGTGAGGCTGATGTCCCCTGCCCCAATCCCGAAATAAATAGATGACAGATATTAATTAAAAGCACATATGTATCTTTCTGAAAAGTATCCAGCAATCAAACTGATTATCTATATTAGTCTAAGCAGAATATGTTCACAATCTAACTCAGTCAAGGTTATGAAGTACTTGGTAGTGAAACTATAGACTAAGTTTCATCACTCTCCATAAGTTGGAACCAAAGTTATCTTGTCCCAATACATCAAACAATGAAATTGCTTAGCTTTGCATAGCTTTAGCGGAAAATGTTAATCATTGAACTTAGTCAAGATATTCGCCTAATGAACATCTACACAATCTGATTAAAACACAGATCCTATTCCGTTTCATTTTTATAGTTCAAAATTTCATTTTACTTGTCTTTACTACACTAGGATCTGGAAGAGTTGATATCATTGACGTGTTCTGAATATTGTGAGGGCTTAGCCAATGAAACGATCTGTTACAGCGAGCTTTAGGCGTGTTTTGCACGGAACTGTGGGTAATCCACTAGTAACATCAATGCTGATTGGTTAATCAAATGTCTGACATCATAGGGTCAAAAGCCGCTTGTATGACCTCTGACGCGACCTATCGTTGCAACCGGTCAGATCTTCATGTAGTGTAGTCCATCGAAAGTATAAAAAAACCGAAATGAAATATAGATCTGTATTTTAATCAGATTGAACATCTACACCAAGTTTAACCATTCTACTTTAGTTAAAAGCAGAGTTGTTATGTTCCAAAGTCTTAACCAATGAATTAAAAGCATAGTTGTTATGTTCCAAAGTCTTAACCAATGAAATTATTTATCACTACTTAGCCTTAGCAGAAAATTCTAATCATCAAACTTAGTCAAGATATTGATATATAATGAATCTATACTCTGAGTTTCAACCAATTAGAACCAAAGTTATCGTTATCAATTAAATTGTTTATCTCTGCTTAGCCTAAGCAGAAAATGCTCATCTTCGAACTCCTTCAAGGCAATCACCTAATAAACACCCAAATTAAGTTTGTACACTCTAGTTCAATTAGAAGGAGGGTTATTGTGACCCAAAAAGTGTGACGGACAGACACATTTTAATAGTACCCTACTTTCCTCAAAAGGCAGGGGACAACTAGAAAAAATTAAGTTCTAGATGCAGATATTATATCAGGAAATAAATATAAAAATTACCTCTATCCTGTAAAAATGACATTGGGTGATTTGATTTAATTTCAATATTACAGGTTTACATCGAATCAAATAACACTGGTATAAAAAAAGGTGCAGAATCATGTGTGAAACATCAGAACACCATTAACATATAAAATGCTTTTGGGACGGAAAAACAAAACCGTGGACATATGTAAATAATAGAACATGATTTGTTGGTATTTCAAGAGTAAATAAGCTGACATTCTGTTTTATGACCCATACTGGTTAAAAATATCTTTAACCTACAGGCTTTCCCCACATCATTAGGTACACTGCGTATTTACATAATGTACAATTCAATAACAATGATAAAGAGAGCAAGGTTTTGTCAAATATCACATCTAAAGTACTGAAAATGTTATGAAAATATTGTTATGAAGATAGTGGTATTTCTGATATTTACTATGGAGAAAATATTTGAATGACAGCCAAAATTCAACAGACATGTAGGACCTACTACAGGATGGGCTTTAAGTTCATAAAGTTTTAACTAATAAAATCTAAATTGAATTCTATAATTGAAATTACTTTTCAGAAGATGCTGTTCTTGGCAAGAACATATAATTTATCTATTGGAAAATTGAAAATAACATTAGAAATATCATTAGGATTAAATCAGACTGGTAAAATCTTTTAAAGTGCATACTGAATGATTTTTAAATTTGGCAGAATCTATTTATAGCAAAATAGTTGAAGGTTTCAAATTAAGTGTGCATTCCAAAGCTTATTAACCATTACTATGGTGAAGTGGTTTATCTGATTAGTTTTCTTCCTATGTGTTCAGTCTTTACATTTCACCTACAGATAAAGTAGGATACATGTGGAAACAGATTTTCTCAAGGAACACCACCTTTATATCCAGTAAATAATGGCCCATAAGTACTATCAAGAGTGGCAATGATTGATAAGCTGAAAATGCTTGTTATCATTGCTTTGAGAATATAAATTAAATGGATTCAGTGTCAAGTAGGTTCCCCTCTAGTGCAATGTCAGTGTTTTGTCTTACAGGTGTCTGTGTGTTTGTCTCATGGTCTTCCAATTTGCATCTGTTCACTGTTGTGTTTTGGTTCTGCTATTAATAATTTTGTTTTCCTTACCGTTTTTGTCAATGAATTCACAAGTTTTCTTTACAATTATAGGTACACGACATCCTTCTGATGCTCTTTTAACCAACTCATCCAGAGATACACAAAAAGTTCGGTTTGCTGTGTTTCCAATCAATTTCCTCTTAGTACCAGGACTAATTAATCGTTTTACTCTGTCCATATGGGAGGTGACATTTGATCCTTTATCAGTGCTCTAAAAATAGACAAAAAATAGAATACATGAAAGTAAATTAGACTCAAAGAATACTACCAATTACCCTGTTACTAAAAATACAGTGAGTGGATTAAAGAATTCAATTTTCTTGATTGAAATTCTGATCAGTCTATCCTAGTAAATTCCTGGTTCAGATAATTATTGATTATTTTATCTTTTCATAAATATACCTGACCATACATTGAAATTCAATCAAATATAATTATATAAAGACCATAATTGTTTACATGGACTAAAAGCTTTTATGAAAGATATCAATATCACATTAAATACAAAATTGATCCCTGAGTTTTATTCATTTATTTCTAATTGCCTGGATGCTTCTTGAATTAATTTGTGCATTTCAGTTAAGATTTATAAACATTTGTTTTCGTTCATGCAGGGTGTTGAAGAGTGTGGGAAAGGCGTTCACAAACATTCGAGCAGTCTATCTAATCCTCTGAACACTCTTTGAACATTTGGGGTTAAATTCAAACAAGAATATTCAAGACTAATATTCCAATCAATAATACCAAACATCTCACTCCTAAATAATACATAATAAAATAATACAAATATTTAACAGATACTGTTACTATAATACAAATATTTAACAGATATCGTTACTATAAAAATACAAATAATCAACACATATTATTCCTAATAAAACAAAGTAATTTTTAAATTATTGAGAATTATTGAAATGAAACATAAATAATTGTCCAAACAACAAGATCCTATTACACACATATAAATAGCAATCTGTTTAACATATAATCTGTTGATCTTCACACTACATGTATGTCAGTGAATATAAGATATTCCTGCTGTAATTGCATGAATGCGCTTTGTGCGTCATCTACTTTAAAATCCATTATGTACTTCAAAAACCAGGTAGTAGAATTACATGTAACACTCTGTTACACAGGTATGCCAACTCTTGTATTGATAAATAATGAAAGCATCTGCTTCTGTGACATTAACCTAAATTCACTTATCAACAATTGATCATCAACTTTCATGTTGTACGATAAAAAGACAAAACAATTCTTTTTTCCGAAAACCATTCTGTATTTGTAAGTATGAAACAAATATATCCATGACAAAATAAAATCTTATTTCAATCTTTCTTAAAATATAAAATATAAATAATATACCTTTAAAATTCGCATTATATCCAAATAGAAAAAAACAAATGTCTGTTATTTAAAAAAGACAATAATCCAGAAAATCACAAGAAATATCTGTCAGCAATAATCTCCTCTCTAGTCATTGTTTTTCACTTTCAATTTCATTAATTTCTCACAGACAAGCCAAATTTGGACTTAAACAAGGAGCTCCACATGTAATAATGAATCACTTCTGTGGACATGGGTAAATTACTGAGGTATGGCTCTGCACTTCATTTCATGAAACACTAGTGTCACCAGACATAACCCACACTAGGAAATGAAAAATTTCTGACAGGAGTTATTTAATATCATGTCAATACATGTTGTATGTAGAATAGTCTCTGTACTGTATAGTGATATCTAGCCAATACACCCACCCATTAATCTAGTTAAAAGGCATGTGTGGATAAGACATACTAGAAGTAGTTGCCTTTACTAAAACAAAAGAAATAATAGTCACTCCTTTCTTTTTCAATTGGTATATTCATCATAATGTTTAAAGAATTCATTTCTCAAGGGAATCTATTTGTCTGTCTTTCAAATTTTAAATCAAAAGTCCAATTGAGTTATGTATTTAAAAACAAATATTCTCCATGCATAAATTTAAAGGTAGATTAAATAAATTCTCAATTAAGTATTTTGGCTATTTGTCAAATAAAACAAATTCTAATACGCAGTTTCAAAATCATTTCCTGGTTCTGCAGAGCGATAGACAATTATCAAGGTAAAGCTATTTGTCTTACCTGGACTGGCAATATGTTACAATGGCTATTAAGAAACAACAATACTAAGCATCCTCATAGAAGCTAGAAGACTCTGTACAGTCAAATCGTAAACAAAATTTAAGTTCATGTACCTGTACTAGCGGAGTGTTTAAACTTGGTACAAATTGACATTTTTCACTCTTAAAACAACATGATTTGTGTATTCAGGATAAACAGTCACTATCCTTTTAGACAACTGTCCACATGTTTTGATGTCCGTTATACTCTGAATCATAATTTACGTCTTCAGGTAAAAAGACTGCTTGGAGGTAACATCCACGTACATTTTTTTTCAATGCGTTAAAGGAGCTGTTTTAGAAATATATTTTTATGAATAAAACTTGTATTTTCATGAAATGTTTATCCTAGTTTCATTCAAACTATATGAAACTCTAGAATACTTCTTTAAGGGATACAAATGGACCTGTTTCACTTGTGATTACACAGGTTTATCCAGCTAGATGTAGTGTCTGGATAACCAATTCCAAAAGGTTGGTCTAGTGAGATGGTCCAGTTTATCAGATTACACGATTATCTATCAGGACTGGGAGTTACGTAACTCGGTTCAGCAATTTTGATGAATGTTTTCAGACAGCTCAATATTTGAAGTCAACATTTTCTGAAACCTTTTCTTTATATTTTGGCATTTAATTCCTTTAATTTGACCCTCTTGTGGAATTTGGGACTGCTACACAGTATCCACACCATTTCATTAAGTTGGGGATGTTTAATTCGCAATTGTCATTCAAAAATATGTTGCGATAAAAAACTGGTGACGATTTTCATGACATCTATACTACAAAAAGATTTTATTACAAGGAATAAATGTCAAGACATAACCTTCCTCATACAGAATGCTTTTATCCTCACCAAGAAAATAGATATAATACCATACTCAAAATTACCATACACTCTACCAAATTATTAAATTGTAGCAATGACCAGCTTAATTTTTGACACAAGTGTTTGTTGATTATTGTATACAATCTCATTTCAAATAACGCAAAAAACAAAGACTATTTTTTTTACCAACATATCCAGCCCTCCAACAGATCTAGGTCTCCAAATTATCTTTTTGAAAACAGATCCAGAACTCGAATACTTCTTTAAAACAAATTTATCCAGTGCTTATAAAGGAAATTTAAGTTATTAATACTGGCGATTGATTTCAACAATTAGGCCACAGCCGCCACATATATAATTCTTATCAACAAGAATAATTGATCCATAGCATGCATAACAATCAAATCAAAGCATTATAGGTACATATTCATGATTCATAATATATGTTAACTGAACATGTAGGTCTAAAGGTTGACCTAATTCTATTAAAGTATAAGACCAGTGTATTGATTACTTTCCACTAAATCTAGTAATCTCTATCAATAAATAATGCCTAATCCTATTGTAAATAGATTATATACATGTATAGGAGTAATAACCTTATCAATAGATTACACCTTGTTTAATTAATTATAATTATTTATAAAGTAAGCTTACAGAATGGATAAAGACTATAATTTACTCAAGAATTAGAAACAATGCTAAGATGTAATATGTTATAATGACTAGAGGTACAACCAACACTTTCGCTTTAAAAATACTTCTTACAGAACGGACCAAGAGTACAGTACAATTTATTCTAGAATTAGAAACAATGTTAAGATGTAATATTATGTTATTATAATTACTAGTGGTAAAACCAACACTTTCACTTTAAAAATACTTCTTATAGAACAAATAAAGACAACAATTTACTAACAAAATATTTCTCAAGAAACAATGCTTAATTTTCCTTTCCAGGATGTAATATGTCATAATGACTAATGCTGAGTAATGGATGGCATAACCCACACTTTCTGTTTCATCAGCTAAAAATACTTCCAAACAAAATTGTTCCCAAAAATAAAACATGCTATTTTTCTATGAGGCCATAGAGCAGCTGTCCAGGCAAAATGTCCCTCACTGCTCACTGCATGGCGTATGCCCTCTTCATTAGCCCACTCGATGCAGAAAAGTAGGATGTTAAACCCCCATTTTATTTCATTTACACACAATCGGATTGCCAAGTCCATTAATTATTAAGAATAACTGAGTCAATAATCCATATTTTATGATTAACATGCCACGTAAATAACCATGTCATGCTAGAATTAATCTCTTAACACCTCAACATCAAATAAAAAGCAGATAAAGTTGCATTGTTAAAAATTTGAACATTTTTTGATTATGTATTGCACAATATACTATGGGAGGGTATTGTGTCATTCATATCACTAACCCAATCACTCTTGTCACATATACTTTCAGGTATTTTAAAGTCAAAACAGATAAAAGTAAACCCTAACACGTGTCATAAATGTGTGTGAAAGAATGACAAGTATTCTTGTTTTTTCTAAAGGAATTTTAAACAGGAAACACAACAATTTTTCAGTCCAATTAAAAATTATATCCATCTGAAAGTATGATATCAATTTCATAGTTCAATTAAATACATGTTGCTTTGTGTAGAACAAGGTCATAGTTTGACCATCTAAACTTATTCTCTGAAAGTATGATATCATATTTGAAATGGTCACACCAAGTCAAATTATAGACTCAAATTGATCTAAAAGTATGTTATCATATTTGCAATGATCACAAAAATGAAACTTTATAGACTCAAATTATTTGTACAATAAGTACATTTATACTACACAATGGCAGTTATGGTAAAATTTATACACGTAAATGACCCCCAAAACTTTCCTTGAAAATATTTTGGCTACATGAATTCATATTTCTTTCATTCACTTGGTAAAACTAAAGTTCTTAAATGTCCTTTTTTTTTCTAAATTTAGAAACATTTGAGATGTAAAATTGTAAAATTAAAATGTGTACTCAGAATTAGCTGGTAATCAAGGTCACTATGAAATGACTATAACAAATAAGTAGGATACGTATGTTCAAGGGTAAATATAAAATGTAACAATTTAATACGATATTACTCCTAATCCTCGTTTGCTTAAAGGCTCAATACCACTCTTCTTGTAACTGAATAATATGTCCCAATCTTTATTCTGGTCAACAAATTGTACTATTTTGCAATATTCCAATTAATTGATGATACAAATTTCATCTTAACACACCTAATTTAAAAAATTGGAAAAATTCAACTAAATGATTTGAAAAGCCTGACGTAAAGCTTTTCAAATGTGACTTGGATTTAAAAATATTTTTGAACCCTTTGAACAAGTAAAATAGGATTTAATGGATAATATACACAACAGGTAGGACACTAACACATCTAGTACTTAGAATAAGGCTATTTTTTATTTTCTGGAGCTGTCAAGCCAGCAAGAGTGTTATTATCCCTTTAAGCCTAGTTCACAACCCGCCGTACATGTTTTGACACGCATGGGTCGTACGGTTTGGTACCTCGCAGACCAGCCACTAGAAATCAGGTGAAAATTTTTATGTGCGGGACCAAAAGTCTCTACGGCCAGTCAGTGATCCTCTATGGTGTCGGAACACCCACAAGTGACGTGCAAGTCCATGCACGGGTTTACTAAAATTCCCCCGTAGACAACTCATAGTAGCACCTATGGCGGGTTGTGAACTAGCCTTTTAAACAAATCTCTCACATATATGTTTATTCAGTATGTGATTTGAACTGGGGTGGGGTTTAAAATCTGGTCTTAATACCAATTCTGTCATTGTGAGACTTTAGGATAAATTTTATTTCAATGGTTACTTGTGCAATGTGCGGGGGGAGAATTTTGGTTGTATGCAACGTTTTCGCCTTCTCTTATCTAAATTCAAATTAAGTTTTCTGTCTTATCATTCAAATTATCAAAAATTATTGAAAATCAATAGACTTCTTTTGAACATAACCAATGTGCATAAATCTTAAGTCAACTGTATGATAACTTTAGCCATTAGAGAGTTCATACGATTTTTCAGGGGCCATAATCCAGGAAGTTACAGTCCAATATGTGCAAATATTGAAAGGAACCAAGATCTTTGGGATATAAACATACATTTTAAGTTTCATCAAAAACCTTGGTATTACATACTTTTACACTATTTGCGTACAAGGAGCAGCCATTTTGTCGGGCAGATTCAGTCTGATTTTCACAAAATTCAAACTCAACCATCATTAGGGTGTGACAGTAATATATTTTCACAAAATTCAAAATCAACCCCACATAAGGTCATGTAACGGTGATATACTTGAACGGTTTTTAAAATCGGATAAAAATTGTGACCTCGAGAGGGATAACCTAAATACATGATTTTTCGTACAATCAGTGGCCATAATCCTGAAAGTTATGGCCGAAATGCTTGAATTTTGAAAAAAAGTGAGATCTTTGGGTTATAAAATAGAGTGTCCACGAACAAAATGTGAACGGAAGGACGGGGGCGAAGACAATATAAACACTGTGTATAAATTTCAAATCAATTGGATGATAATAACAATATAAGACAACCCTGGAATATATGTTCACAACAAAAAACTAAGTCCAAAACTAGAGTATAAAATCTTTTATGCAAATGTATTAGGTCCTACTTTCAATTATGTTTCATTTTTAGTGTGGGTTACATGATTTATAAACCTCAACAAACATTTCAAATTAAATATATTAAATTTGCATTCTATCCCAACTTTATTTTTTTCAGAATATGTAAAGTAGATATATATATCTTTAATCTTACTCATTCATTGATAGTGTATTTGTTTTTATATGGAAAACACAAGATTACCTGCTAAAAGCTCCAAACTCCTAAACTATTGCTTTAATTAGCTATAAGCAGGGGGTTGTCATGTACAAGGCAGGTTATGGTTACTATTTTTAGAACAAATGATATCACTTCTAAGCTATATGCTAAAATTATCTGAACACATTTTACAGGCGTATATGTAGCATCGCTTGGATTTTAAACTGACAACCCCACGAAACATTTGGGTATAAACTTGTTTGAATACTTCAGTAGTGTTTTTGGTTATACAAACATGTAATTTGCCCATTATAAAGATTTCCGGATAGACCATTTGTATAATTTGGTACAATAACGAACATAACATATGGAGAACAGTTGCAATAAACATCAAACTTTGTCCTTGAAACGAAACCAAATTTATGTGTGTATATGTCGTACAAATAAATAATATGGTACATTTACTTCTGTCACACTTCATGCCCGAATCTTACAATAACAAATTTGTTGCGCCATTCTGTTCTTAATCAACCCAATCATCAGCAAAATAGATTGCCAGGCAACTAATCATAGGCTCACAGATGCTAAGTTGGTTAGGCCCACAGATGCTAACTAATCCATCACTAATTTGAACAATGCATATCAATTTCAAGCAGATCGTTTATAAGATTTTGCAAATTGAACAAGGGCCATAAGTAATTTGAATATGGGTGCGCAAAAACAAATCTATGAAGAAAAAAAATGGATAACTTTCTACAAGGGCCATAAGTAATTTGAATATGGGTGGGTGTACAAAAACAAATCTATGAAGAATAAAAATTGTTAACTTTCTACAACATTAATAAATTCTAGTGCACATGTTTGTATATTTAACCTTGAAAAATTATCTCTAATAAAAACTGAAAGATATGTAAAACATAAGTACAAAGGGGTTTGTTATATAGGTTAATGATAAAAAGTACTGAATCAAGTATACACAGAGCTTCATACAACAACAGTTA